>NC_057393.1:24448235-25048235 GCF_019320065.1 Cervus canadensis | reverse complement strand
TGTTTGTTCCAGGATCCTTATTTTTTTCTTTTACCCTTAACCCCACTAATTAGAAAAGCCCACAAGACTTCTAGAGAGTCTTAAAAGTGTGAGTGTGAGGATGGGGGAGGGTGATCCCAATCCTCTAAACTTATTTTTCTAAAGAATGTCATATGAGTTGACTTTCCATCAGCTGCCTGCTCCATTAGTTCACTTTTTAGGTCATTTGCAGTCTGGGGAGCAAAACCAGACTGTATTCATTCATTCCGGATAGAATAGCTCTGCTGTATGCGTCTTTGCTTCCTATATGAGCTGTTTCATCTGTTTCCAAACCAGGGGAGTTTTCAGGCACTCCTTGCTGAGGCACTGGGGCAAGGAAGTTTGCCTGATTTACAAAGCCATCTATATTTAAATGCAAATTACTGTGTGCTCTTGAGATCTTGGAAAGAGACCAAAGCAGGCCAGGAGTGTTTCTCTACCCCCTCACCCCCCAACTGTGAATACTTTAGAGATCTTTAAAGTCTGGCCCACACTGGACAGGACAGTGAGGGCTCCTTATCCTGGGTTGGCAGATTCTTTAGCCTTCATCCACACTGGGTGCTTAAGTTAAAGAACTTTAATATTTAGAGGAGGTCATTATCACATTCCCACTAGGGAGTTTCCAGGATCAGCTCTATTAAAACCTTCTCTTGAATGGATGTGAAGAGCCATGATCTTATCCATTTGAATTGCCTTCAGTTCATTTCCACTTTAATTTATATTCATAAACTCAAGGGTAGTTGACATTGTGTTGGGGGCAAGGTAGCACCTATCAGTATTTTACACACATCTGAGTTGCCACGGGGGAAGAGACAGTGAAAGTGTGATGAATGCACATTCACTGGGCAGGAGAATTGGCTCATCATTCCAAAATGATGCATTTTTCTTTTTTCTTCTCCATCAACAATCTTTGTAAATAACCAGAGAAACTTGATTCTTCTTTTTCATCTAGAACCCTTATCTTATGGTTAGGTTCAGTTGAATTTATCCAAAGTGTCAGCCCAATCAAATGGGATGGAGTACAAGAAAGGACAATGTACAGAAGTACAATGAAGTCCAAGAAAGGGTGGGGTTCAGTATCAGCTCTTAGGTAGCTAAGAATCAACTTGGGATGGTGGTAAGATGCACTCAACTAAACCACTGACATCACCACCTCAGGTGGACCTAGGTGGCTCTTGGCATCCCTTGAGGCAGAAATACCTGTGAGCTGAGATGGTCAAAAAATGCTTCAGGGAAGAGGGGGCTTAGGCAAGTTTAGGGAAGCCCAAGATCAACAGAGCACAGGTATATTTTCAGCTGCTATGCAGTATTTATCTGTAGAATGGAGATAATCATCCTATCTCACAGAGTTATTTTGAAGGTGGTATTATATAATATGTGCTAAGTGATTAGCATAATGCTTAGAACCTAATGATAAATACTAAAAAATAGGAAAATTTTAATAATAGCATGGTGGTTGAGAGTATTGACACCAGACTACTTGGGTTCAAAACTTGGCTCTTCCACTATTGGCTACAGAGACTTTGGTCTAATTCCTTTATTTCTGTCCTTATTTCTAAAATAGGAACAGTAATACTTTCTACATTTTAGAGTTATGAGGGGACTAATTGCTTGGAACTGAAAAGAAGTTTTATCAGTGTTAGCTGTTACTACTACTACTATTATTATCATGAAACAAGAGAGGAACAATTAATGTGTATGAGAGCGCAAGGGACGCCCTTGGCTTCCCCACTTCAGAGCTTCATAGAGGCTCCACCTTCTCTGTAATTGCTAATATCAGCCACATCGGGCTACCTGAGTTTGGGCATACAAGGGCAGTAGACCCACAGTACCTGTTTGCAGTGCCCAGTAGCTATCAGACAGGAGTCTGATGTTTGTGTTGAGAGTGTTTCAGGAGGGTGTTTGGGGGAGATTCAGGCCTCAACGGGTGATGCCGAAGGCAGCGGACCAAGCATCAGAGAGGAGTCGGGCTGGACCATGCAAATGGGCCCAGGCCAGCTGCTATTCCCCTTTGCAGGGTGATCTCCAAAGGACAAACATCCAGCTTGACTTTGGGGACGGGATTGCAGTGTCCTACGCTAATTTCAGTCCCATTGAGGACGGCATCAAGCATGTGTACAAGAGTGCAGGCATCTTCCAGGTGACGGCCTATGCGGAGAACAGCCTAGGCTCAGATACAGCGGTCCTCTTCCTGCACGTGGTTTGTAAGTAGCTTGAGCCACCCCTCTGCTCCCAGTTGACTACTTCTTCTGTTCAGACTTCCTGAGATCCCTCACTGAGCTGGAATTGGTATGACTACTACCACAAATGACAGATGTGAGTTCATCCGTGTTGGTGTTTCATGATGCTGAAGTAGACGGACTATTTTGAAAGTTTGGAAAATGTTACCACCTAGTCTCTCCTTTTCAACTCCACTCTGTTCTGATATAAGTGTGCACATGCAAACACATATTCAGGTAAAAGTCCCTTGCATTGGAGGCTGCTAAAATAGAGCAAGAGAGAAGTCATCTGGTTCCCAGCCACAGGCTCATTTTCAAGCTACTCTGAGAGAAGGCGGCACAAATCAAAGTAAATTGTTCTCTCCGTTGAAATAGCCAAAGAAAGATTAAAGAAACACATGCCCAAATTGTTTTAAATGTAGAACTGAACACATAAAATAACTTAATTCTTACACCCAAGGTTACTTCAAGTTTATCCCAGATGTAAATAATTCCTAGAACTCCCCAACAGTTTTGTTGTCCTAGAATTTGTTTCATGGTTGTTGGCTGTTGCTTGAAAAGTGGAAGTGTTAGTCGCTCAGTCGTATCTGACTCTTTGTTGCCCCGGGGACTGTAGCCCATCAGGCTCTCTGTCCATGGAATTTTCCAGGCAAGAATGCTGGAGTGGGTAGCCATTCCTTTCTTCAAGGGATCTTCTCGACCCAGGGATTGAGCCCCAGTCTCCCACATCACAGGCAGATTCTTTCCTGTCTGAGTCACCAAGGAACAAACCAAACAGTTGAAGTTCCAAAGTAGTGTGTTAGTCCTGGGTGTATTTTGTGTCTTCGCTATCCTGGAACTTGACTTAGATAAATTGAAATAAATAAATTTAAATATGATTTAAAATGTTGGGTTAAGGAAATGTTGTTTGGGGACTGTTATTGGTTTCCTATACTTCATAGTGATAATCATGGGTCTAAGGACTACTGTAGTTTTTACTTATATACCCCACAATAGTTTAGAGGCTATGCTATATCTGATGGTCTTCTCAGGTGGCTCAGTGGTAAAGAATCTGCCCGCCAGTGGAGGAGTCACAGGAGATGCAGTTTCAATCCCTGGGTTGGGAAGATCACCTGGAGGGGGAAATTGCAACAAAACTCCAGTGTTCTTGCCAGAATAATCCCATGGACAGAGGAGGCTGGCGGACTGCAGTCCATGGGCTCTCAAAGTTTCAGACATGACTGAGCGATTGAGTACACACACTCATACATGCTACATATGGTGAAAATTAAATGCTTTAAAAGAACCTAGGTGAACATAAGAGAGACTTTTTCTATTAACAACTCAGTAAAAATATAAACAACCTACACTTAAAAAGTCCCTGGCAAACAGTAACCTAGCTGGTCTCCTAGCGTTCTGGTTACACTAATAGTATAAGGACCAGCAGCCATGAGGGAAGTGCATGGAGAGAGACCTGGACGATATATCCTTAAGGACACTGAGCTACTGGACCATGGGATAAGTGGCTTCTTCTCTGAATCTTCTGAACTTCAGTTTTAAAATGGCTTAATTCTAACTGGCACCTTGCTCCATAGGTCTCTTGCAACAGCAGTAAATAGGAATTACAAATAACACATCCAGTCATTCACTAATTTATTCAATGACTATTTGTTGAGTTCTTAATATATTGCTAGATACTGGGGACAGTAATAGAAAGATGGCTCCACCCTTGTAGAGTGTATATTCCGGTGAGGGAGGGAAAGCACTGCTAGAAATGGGCCATCAATCGCCCAGTGGTGATAATCACACCACACCATCTATAATATTTCTGTGCCAGCAGCACCAAGTCAGAAACCCAGGTGGGTTGTGTGCAGGGTGTTTACAAGCCAAGTTTAGAGCAAAAAAGACCTGTATTTGAATACTGATCATATCCTTTTGTGAAATGTTTAATATCTGTCAACTTTCTTAGTCTTAACAGACTTGTGATCCCTCTTCTATAATATTTAGATTATGGTGAGGCTCTGAGAATCAGATTGGATTATGTGTATGTGTCAGGGTCCCCAAGACATCCTCTCCCAGATTTAGTGATTTGCTGGAAGGACTTGTAAGTCTCAGCATATAGTCATACTTCAGACTTTGATTCATTACACTGATCAGCAGAGCGAGATCAACAAAGAGAAAAGGCCTGTGGGACAAAGCCTGTAGGAAACGAAGTGCAAATTTCCAAGAGTCCTCTCCCGTGGAGTCCCACAGGACATGCATAATTCCTCCAGCAATGAGTTAGAGCAACACGTGTGAAGGGCTGTTTACCAGGAAAGCTCACTGCAAACTCAGTGGCCGTGGCTGCTACTGAGGACTGATCAGATAGCCACCCTCTGCCTAGTGCACAAAATTTCCAGACTTCCTGAGGAAAATACTTTTTTCAGAATAAACATGTATGTGTGTGCGCTTAGTCTCTTGGTCATATCCGACTGTTTGCCACTCCATGGACCGTAGTCTACCAGCTCCTCTGTCCACAGAATTCTCCAGCAAAAATACTGCTATGGGCAGCCATTCCCTTCTCCAGGGGATCTTCCTGACCCAGAGATCGAACCCAGGTCTCCTGCATTGCAGGCAGATTCTTTACTATGTGAACCACCAGGGAAGCCCTAGAATAAACCATATTATTGCCTTAAAAAAAAAAAAATTCTAGGCAGAGTGAACCAGTCCTATCAGCTAGCTGTTGACTGGAAACATTCTCAGAGCCAAGTTCCCTTACGCCAGAAAAGGGCCAGTCTTACACACAGGTCTTTTTTAAAAACAAATTTACTTTCCTCTGTTCCAACGACCTGCCCCACCCATGTTCCTAATTCTCCCAAGAGTGGACCTTGTCTGCTGGGCACAAAAACCAGTGTACTTCAGTGGAAAAAAAACAACAACAAGGAACAGGTTTATATTGTGGGTTATGTGTGTGAAGGAGGAAATGTTCCTTGAAACTTTTATTGTGCTCATAATTCCCTCCAAATCAATCATGGCTGCATTTATCAGACAGTTATTATAGTGGAAACTGCTCTTGTCCTCACCTTGGGCCATTAGCTAACAAAAGTAGCTCTTAGCCGCCCATAATAACCAATCTCACACAGATTATTAGATTTTTACTAAAAAGAACACTCTTTGACAGTGAGGATTTTAGGAGTTTCCTGTATTCCCTTCTGAATCTTCCCAGCTCTCTTCTCTCCAGTCCATGGCTTATCTGTAGGTTGAAGCCTGGAGCTTCTGGCTCAGGTTCTTTGCTCTAAAAAGCTGTTTAGTGTTGTTCCTTGAGATTATGTTTACCCCAAAGTACTTGTCCTGAAACTAGCATATATGTGGCTGTGCTTGATGGTGTTCTAATTCATGGAAGCTCCACCCCTTTTGTGTTTGGCATGAATTTAGTGAGAAGAGGACTTCCCAGGTGACACTAGTGGTAAAGAACTCACCTGGCAATGCAGGAAACGTAAGAGACGCAGGTTCAATCCCTGAATCGGGAAGATCTCCTGAAATAGCAATTGGCACCCCACTCCAGTATTCTTGCCTGGAAGATTCCATGGGCAGAGGAGCCTGGCAGGCTATAGTCCATAAGGTCACAAGGAGTCAAATAAGACTGAGAGACTGACACAGTAGGGAGAAGGAGGTCTCATTTTATATTTGAGGGCATCAAAATACCCAACAATGTAAGTCTTAGATGAGTGGAGATGTCTGCGTAACAGAAAACTGAGAAGCCTGTCCAGTGCTGCGAATCATAGCAATGTCAAAAAAGTGCAGGTTTCTCATGAGCTGGCCCGCAGGATGGGCTCTGCACATTTTGAAGGAGAGAGCTAAGAATAGGAGCGTTATCTAAAAATTAGTTCAAATGAACTTATTTACAAGACAGAAACAGATTCACAGACATAGAAAACAAACTTATGTTTACCAAAGGGGAATAGGGTGGAGATAAATTAGAAGTATGTGATAACAGATGCACACTACGGTATATAAGATAAATAAGCAACAAGGATTTACTGCACAACACAGGGAACTGTATTCAATATCTTATAATAACCTAGAATAGAAAAAAGAATATATGTATGTATGTAGGTATGTATGTATAACTAAATCACTTTGCTTACACCTGAAACTAATGCAATATTGTAAATCGACTATACTTCAATTAAAAAACAAAATAGAAGCATTGACCTTGAGGATAAAGGGACTCTATTCCTATCCCAGGGAGAGTGAGAAATCTGAATGTGGGCATGAAGAAGGACTCAGAGGTGTTAAAGTAAGACCCAGATTTCTCATCTCTCTCCGAGGACATGGCCTGGTCAGGGAACCCTTCCCATTGCCATATTCTCTTCCACAAAGATCAATAAAACACAAACAGCAAAGAGAGTTTAACCAGATGAACTCCTAAAATTGAGTGAAGAAATGAAAAGTAGCCAGTATTTTCTCACACCTGTATTGTTTAAATTCTAGCCCACAATCAAACCATACAAAAATAATTAAACAGACTTACTAATTGAAAATAATTAAGCCTTTAGCCAAATGTGTATCTGAAGTGACAGGTTTGAAATTATTTGTTGGAAGAAATCTTGAAATGCTGTATGCCTGGGGTCAGCTGAGAGAGCTGCAAGCAGAGAGTGTTTTCACACTGTAGATACACAGATTCTTGAATACTTTGTTGATTGTTCAGAAAAATACCATCTGGACAGTGGCAAGCAGGTCTGGCTGATCTCCTCATCTGATCTCAGTTCCTGTCCAAACACCTTTTCTCCCGATATAAATTTACCTATGACACCAGGAGGTACGAATGTGATTCACAATAATGCCCAGTCTTGTAAGAGAGACTTTAACCCAGTGATAAACAGGAGACATGATAGTGTGGTGGTGGTGGTGGTGGAAATAGTGTTAGCCCATAATTAGCTATGTGATACTTTTAATATCCCCAGATCACTTCATATGTTCTTATTTCTGTAAGGAAGGCAAAGGACCGTGTGACAGCCTGTGGCTCAGACGGTAAAGCGTCTGCCTACAATGCGGGAGACCTGGGTTCGATCTCTGGGTTGGGGAGATCCCCTGGAGAAGGAAATGGCAACCCACTCCAGTACTCTTGCGGAAATTCTGTGGACAGAGGAGCCTGGTAGGCTACAGTCCATGGGGTTGCAAAGAGTTGGACACGACTGAGCGACTTCACTTTCACTTTCTGTAAAATAGAAGAAAAGGTCATACAGCTAAAATTAAATAGGAGCAGAAGTAAAAAGTATCTTTCTGCTTTCTGCCCTTTAAACTGAGCCATCTCCAAAATAACCAAGGATGTCATTAGTGAAGGCCTGGTGGCCTGGAAAATGCCCCACCCATGAGAAGAACTCAAGGTCCCAAGGATAAAGAGATGTCCTTGCTACAGCTGTGACCTTTAGTTACTTTAGCTCTTCAACATTATCATGTTAGAAACTAGAAAATGTGTTCCAGCAAAGTGTGGGCAGATAACCAGAACATTTTAGTTGGATCTGGTGAAGTAGAAAGGATGTAAGAAAGGGAAAAGTGGAGGAAGGGAGCAAAGGGAGGAAAGGAAGTGGGTGAGGAAAAAAAGAAAACGAAAAAGAAAGGGGTAAGGGCTGGGGAGAAAATCCCACGGAGTTAAAAAAATAACATATCTGCCCCACAAATGCAATGCTGACTCATTAACATTTTTCTTCAGTGTTTTCCTCCTCTCATATTATTTTGAAAATGAATTAAATTAAAATTCTCACTTATTATGCATAGAATGGGTTCCAATCTATTGTCTTACTTGCTAGTTTAGAGCTTGAGACTGCTTACATCAGTTTTCTGAGGAGCAAAAAAGAAGAGTTTGGTCACCTTTTGGCAAACAGCTTTTAAAATTATTATTATTTGGGAACCTGGCATTTATTTCTCTTCGATTTAAGGAGACAGGCTTTTTCCTTTTTATAATACAGCCCTGCCAGCTTCTGAATGACACCCACTGAGTTGTGCAGATGACAGGCACAATGGCCGATTGTTGAACAAGATGGGACCAATTAACAATTGAGGATAATGGCAGAGGCCTCCATATAATGCACCGACCCCCAATCACAATACAGGCTAATCAGCAGACATGCAAGAGATCGCTCTTTATCTTCCTATTTATTGGCTAAGTGTCCAGTAAACTAGCTTTGTCCTTAGATTTGAGGTTCACAAGCATTTGTGGTTGGGATCATCAGATGGAAGTTAAGTTCAGATGTCACTCAATCTGAAGCCCGAATTGAGTTCCCTGTTGTTTGCAGTGCTTCATTTCAAGCACATACACACGCATCTCAACATCTGTGAGTTTGCGATTGTTGTTTTATTATAGGTGATGGTAAAGATAAAGATTCTGGGAAGGTGAGCTTTTGTTTATTTCAGGAATAGAAACACTGACATTGTTCTCCTTGTTCCCTTAGGTCCCGTGGAGCATGTTCATCTCCGAGTTCCATTTGTTGCCATAAGAAATAAGGAGGTCAACATCAGTGCAGTTGTGTGGCCCAGCCAACTGGGAACTCTTACGTATTTCTGGTGGTTCGGCAATAGTACAAAGGTTTGGCCCTTATCAATTAGTATCTGCTTAGATTTGACCCTTTCTGATTGGTATCTGCTTAGATGTTCCCATGTTCTAACTTCTGTTTGATGCTGAGATCACAGGGGGATGTGGGCAATAACAGATAAGCTTGAAATCCATGGCGATGAATATGACATACCTTCCCACACCAAGTTCATTGCTATAACAAGAGAACTTCAAATAATCCTAAGAAAGAAAAGATTATACAAACCTGGTTGTTCTCGCTCCTCTGACCAATTTTTCTAATATTCATTTTGCTCTGTTTTTTTTTTTTTAATCCTAGCCTTTCTACTCATTAGGTGTATAACATCAAAAAAGTCGTTTAATGGTGAATAATCTGCCTGCAATGCAGGTGACCGGGGTTCAATCCCTGGGTTGGGAAAATCCCCTGGAGAAGGGCATGAAAACACATTCCAGCATTCTTGCCTGGAGAATCCCATGGAGAGAGGAACCTGGAGTCGCAAAGAGTTGAACATGACTGAGCAACTAAGACACACACACACACATCGAGAAGGTCACTTCAGTTCAGTTCAGTCACTCAGTTGTGTCTGACTTTGCAACCCCATAGACTGCAGCACCCCAGGCCTCCCTGCCCATCACCAACTTCCAGAGTTTACTCAAACTCATGTCCATTGAGTCAGTGATGCCATCCAACCATCTAATCCTCTGTCATCCCCTTCTCCTCCTGCCTTTAATCTTTCCCAGCACCAAGGTCTTTTCAGATGAGTCAGTTCTTCGCATCAGGTGGCCAAAGTATTGGAGTTTCAGCTTCAGCATCAGTCCTTCCAATGAATATTCAGGACTGATTTCCTTTGGGATCAACTGGTTGAATCTCCTTACAATTCAAGGGACTCTCAAGAGTCTTCTGCAACACCACAGTTCAAAATCATCAGTTCTCCAGTACTCAGCTTTCTTTATAGTCCAACTCTCACATCCATACATGACTACTAGAAAAACCATAGCTTTGACTAGATGGACCTTTGTTGGCAATGTAATGTCTCTGCTTTTTAATATGCTGGCTAAGTTGGTCACAGCTTTTCTTCCAAGGAGCAAGTGTCTTTTAATTTCATGGCTGCAGTCACCATCTGCAGTGATTTTGGAGCCCCCAAAAATAAAGTCTGTCACTGTTTCCACTGTTTCTCCATGTATTTACCATGAAGTGATGTGACTGGATGCCATGATCTTAGTTTTCTGAATGTTGAGCTTTAAGCCAACTTTTTCACTCACCTCTTTCACTTTCATCAAGAAGTTCTTTTGTTCATTTTCACTTTCTGCCATAAGGGTGGTGTCATCTGCATATCTGAGGTTATTGATATTACTCCTGAAAATCTTGATTCCAGCTTGTGCTTCATCCAGTCCAGCATTTCTCTTGATGTACTCTGCATGTAAGTTAAATAAGCAGGGTGACAACATACAGCCTTGACGTACTCCTTTCCCAATACCAGTCTGTTGTTCCGTGTCCAGTTCTAACTGTTGCTTCTTGACCTGCATACAGATTTCTCAGGAGGCAGGTCAGGTGGTCTGGTATTCCCATCTCTTTAAGAATTTTCCACAATTTGTTGTGATCCACACAGTCAAAGGCTTTGGCATAGTCAATAAGGTACACAAAGGCAAAATGGTTGTCTGAGGAGACCTTACAAATAGCTGTGAAAAGAAGAGAAGCTAAAGGCAAAGGAGGAAAGGAAAGATATACCCATTTGAATGCAGAGTTCCAAACAATAGCAAGGAGAGATAAGAAAGCCTTTCTCAATGATCAATGCAAAGAAACAGAGGAAAGCAATAGAATGGGAAAGACTAGAAATCTCTTCAAGAAAATTAGAGATACCAAAGGAACATTTCATGAAAAGATGGGCACAATAAAGGACAGAAATGGTATGGACCTAACAGAAGCAGAAGATATTAAGAAGAGGTGGCAAGAATACACAGAACTGTACAAAAAAAATACTCAGTTGCCATGTAATAATTCCTTTTAAAAAAGAATGGAACAATGCCAGTTTTGTTTGTTTGTTCAAGATGAACAAAGAGAACTTCAGCTCTTGCATGATAAGAGTAAGATGTGATTCATTCCTGCTCTTATTTTAAAGTAAAAAAGTGTTTTTTACTGAAGTAGAGTTGATTTACAGTATTGTGAGTCCTGCTTTTTTTAAGGGAGGCAGCATTATATGGTGCTAAGTAAAATGAAGCACCATATAATGGTGCTTAGTAAGAAAACTAAGATCATTGAAAAAGCAAGAGAGTTCCAGAAAAACATCTACTTTTGCTTTATTGACTACTCTAAAGCCTAGGCTGTGCGGATCACAACAAACTTGGAAAATTTTTCAATAGATGGAAATACCAGACCCCTTACCTGCCTCCTGAGAAGTCTGTATGCAGGTCAGGAAGCAGCAGTTAGAACTGGACATGGAACAACAGACTGGTTCCAAATAGGGAAAGGAGTACGTCAAGGCTGTATATTGTCACTCTGCTTATTTAACTTATATGCAGAGTATATCATGCGAAATGCCGAGCTGGATAAAGCACAAGCTGGAATGAAGATTGCTGGGAGAAATATCAATAAGCTCAGATACACAGATGACACCACCCTTATGGCAGAAAGGAAAGAACTAAAGAGCCTCTTGATGAAAGTGAAAGAGGAGAGTGAAAAGTTTGGCTTAAAACTCAACATTCAGAAAGCTAAGATCATGGCATCCAGTCCCATCACTTCATGGCAAACAGAAGCGGAAACAATGGAAACAGTGAGGAAGTTTACTTTTGGGGGCTCCAAAATCACTGCGGATGGTGACTGCAGCCATGAAATTAAAAGACACTTGCTCCTTGGAAGAAAAGTTATGACCAACCGAGATAGCATCTTAAAAAGCAGAGACATTACTTTGCCAACAAAGGTCCATCAATAAAAGCTATGGTTTTTCCAGTAGTCATGTATGGATGTGAGAGTTGGGCTATAAAGAAAGCTGAGTGCCAAAGAATTGATACTTTTGATCTGTGATGTTGGAGAAGACTCTTGAGAGTTCCTTGGACAGCAAGGAGATCCAACCAGTTGATCCTAAAGGAAATCAGTCCTGAATATTCATTGGAAGGACTGATGCTGAAGCTGAAACTCCAATACTTTGGCCACCTGATGTGAGGAACTGACTCATTGGAAAAGACCCTGATGCTGGGAAAGGTTGAAGGCAGAAGGAGAAGGAGACGACAGAGGATGAGATGGTTGGATGGCATCACCGACTCAATGGACATGAGTTTGAGTAAACTCTGGGAGTTGGTGATGGACAGGAAGGCCTGGCGTGCTGCGGTCCATTGGGTCACAAAGATTAGAACAGGACTGAGTGACTGAACTGATTATATGGGGGAGAGAATATCCACTGAGGGTTCAGAGATAAAAGGGTTAGGTTTCTAGCACTGCTGCATGTTGTTTGTGTGAGCTTGATCAAGTGGTTCAACCTAACATTTAATGCACTCAACTGCAAACTGAGAGACTAATGCCTATGTCATCTTGATTTTTGTGAAAACCAAGTAAAATAATCTGTGTTTCCCTGGCATAGATTCAGTTCAGTTCAGTTCAGTCTCTCAGTCATGTCCGACTCTTTGCAACCCCATGAATCACAGCACGCCAGGCCACCCTGTCCATCACATAGATTTGGTAGTCACTAAATGATGCTCTTTTTTTTTGGGGGGGGGGGTGCTTATAAAAAAATGGCAGTTAGAATGGGTTGATAAAAGACAATTAGATTTATAGGACCCCAAGGATAATTTTCTGTTTGTATCATTTGTGCTGTGTACTTTTAATTTCTTAGTATAGGCTATGATACTTTTGCATTTCTGGTGTTATTGTTCCCTGGGACAATAGGTAAGGAGGTTAGTTAATAAGATGCCCATTTGGTACATTAGAGTCTTGAAGCTCCCTATGTGAGATGAGCATTCTAAGGGCAAACATCTGGTTCACTCTTGATCCAGAACCCAGGTGTCCTCAATCCCATCTGTACCAGTACCGTTCCCAGCCCCAGGATGCTTTCTTTGCATCACTCAGTTTGTCTCTGGGAGCTCACAAAGTGAAGTGAAGTAAAAGATACTCAGTCATGTCCGACTCTTTGCAACCACATGGACTATACAGTCCATGGAATTC
The DNA here is from genome assembly GCF_019320065.1 of Cervus canadensis. NCBI lineage: Eukaryota > Metazoa > Chordata > Mammalia > Artiodactyla > Cervidae > Cervus > Cervus canadensis. The sequence continues at coordinate 25,035,310 of NC_057393.1, read as the reverse complement.
TCCAGGCCAGAATACTGGAGTGGGTTGCCATTCCCTTCCCCAGGGGATCTTCCCCACCCAGGGATTGAACCCAGGTCTCCCAAATTGCAGGCAGATTCTTTACCAGCTGAGTCACAAGAGAAGCCCAAGAGCTCATAGACCCTAAACTTCTGCTTCAAACACTAGCAGACATAAACATGGTGAAAGAAAATGTTTTCTGGGAGGAGAACATCTGAAAGAGAAGGATTTTAAGTTCATTTCACCTCAGAGGATGTGAGGTTTGGGCTGTCCAGCCAGGGGGTTCTTTTCTCATAGTGTTTGTTCACCTGGTGGACTTTCCAGGGAGATGACTGTGTACAGAGGGCAGTTCTTGGCCATCATAAACACAATGATTTACTCAACTGCCCACAAGGAACTGAGGACAGTGCTTCTCTGTGGAACCAGTTTTTTTCTTTGTGTGTTGATTCTATTACCTGAAATAACAGACAGTGTCTAATAAATATTTGATCAATGGAGAAGTGGACAGTGTGATTGGAGAGTCATTTCTATTTCTCAGATAATCATCTGCATTAGTTTGAAGCTCAGTGGACTTTTCTGTAAGTCAAGGATAATAACATCTAATCCATGAACATCACTGAGTTATTATTTGAAATTATCTACCCTCTGTCTAATTTATATTGTGCCATATTATGAGGGGGAAATTTTTAAATTGCAGAATGCCATTATAGTTTTTTTTTTTTTTTTTTAATGACGATGAGCTGAAGTATTCCTTTGGTTAGGAATTCCATATATAATGAGCACAAAGTGTTGTAAAAATACTTAGATATCAAAGGTCGTGCTGCTTGGTTTTTGTTTCCAAAGAGCCAAGAGAATGGGAATACATTAGAGGCATTCAAACAGAGTGGTATTGAAATGAGACACGCCTGGCTTGGGGTCTCAATACAGGTGCTTCTTTGTTCTGTGTCTTTGATCAAATCAGGTAATTTCTCTGGGCCTCAGTTTTGTTCATTGTAATGTCAGAGTAAGGCTAGCAGAGACTATATTCTAGTATTGCTTTGAAGATTAATAAGGAAAGGTACTTAAGTGCTTAGAACATATCTAAGCACCTGAATATATCAGTCACTGTTGTGCTTATCCTTTGTATCAATGGGATATACCTCTTGGGGGGCAAATCTGACATGGTTCCTCAGATTTCTCTCCCACCTCTAAGCATGGTTATTCTGCCTAGTTAAAAAAAGGTATATTTTCAGTGCTTTTGCCAGCATCAAGACGGAAACACATTAAGGTGGCCAGAGTGCTGAAAAGTTGATCCAGTGAGAATTTTCCTGGCAAATGAGTTTCTTTGGGTGCTTGGTGAGTGCTCTGAGGGTCAAGCTATTTGGCTGCCCTTGATAAACAAACTGATCTGTGAAAGGAGCTAATATTAATTTTGAGCATTTATTTCTACTATTGTCTTTATATACATTATTGTATTTAGTCATCAGAATATCACTGATGAAAGAGAAATTGACTTGTGTATAGCTGTGTGTTGTGACCAGGTAAATTGGACAGTTTCACCCCAGTGGTTGAATTAAGTCAACCTCCCAGTAAGAATCAGTTGAGGGTCTTCCCTGTTGGTTCAGTGGCTAAGACTCCTCTTTCCCAATGCAGAGAACCTGGGTTCAATCCCTGGTTGGGAAACTAGATCCCTCATGTACAACTAAGAGTTCACATGCCACAACTAAGACCTGGCGCAGGCCAAATGAATAAATAAACAAAATTGTATTAAAAAAAGAATCAGTTGACTCCCCCCCAAACATTTATAGTCAACCCTCTGTTTGGTGCCCTTAGGAATAGAAGAACGCTTTGTCTCTGCCTTTAAGGAAATTACATTTCTGATAAGAAGGAACGATGAATACACACACAGTTATTGGTGATCAAGTATGATGATGTATATATAAATGGAAGAGATCAAGTGTTCCTAAAATCCAACTGTAGGCCCATATACCTGCAAACCTATTAGCAGATGTGAAATTATATCAGTAGTTCCATGGATCTTTCTCAAGAACTTGTATTTTGTGCTAGCTGTTATGAGGAACACAAAAACAGTATAAATTTCATTTGTTCCCCTTAAGACACAATCTATTTGAGAATATGAGGTTAACATCTAAGAATAGATACTATAAGCTATGGTAATAGGAATATAACTTTATTTGCCCAGCCAAGCAGCTTAGGGGGTGATGGACGCAGGGCTTCTTGGTCTTAGAGCAAGTCGTGTATGGAGCTGGTCTTAAGCTGGCGTTGAAGGAGCAGTAGAATTGGGGCAGAAAGGAGGGAAGGGATTTGTATGCAGTGGTAAGGCTTTGGGTGTGTTTTTGTTCTGTGTAGATTGATTCTACCAAAGTGGGATTCATTTGGGATAAATTGCATAACAACTAAAATTGGAGAGGATAGGTGACAAATGGCTTTAAATGACATAAATGAATACATTTTATTTTGCCATAGAAATTCAGATTTAGAACAGGATATTGTAAGATAGCAGGCTTTCCAGGTGGCTTAGTGGTAAAGAACCCACCTGCCAGTGTAGGAGACTTAAGAAAAGTGGGTTCGATCCCTGGGTTGAAAGATCCCATGGAGGAGGGCATGGCAACCCACTCCAGAATTCTTCCTTGGGGAATCCCATGGACAGAGGAGGCCTGGCCAGCTGCAGTCCATAGAATTGCACAAAGTCAGACTTGACTGAAGCAAGTGAACACACATGCACATGTTATTGTGGAATCTGCTGAAACTTTTAGGGGAGATAAGCATAGTGATTGCATATTCTGTCTAATTTGGGAATAGCAAGTTTGTATCAAGGTATACATTTAAACTGTGGACATTTTATAATATTCTGTGTTGATTTACTGTGTTTGAGAAAATGGTGTAGGCTGCATCCACATATTTCCTTGAGGCTCCTGGATCTATTATTCAGGTGGATATCTTCTAACTATGTAGTCGCTCAAGAGCTTTGCTGATGTCTTGCTGGGCTTACTGGATAGTATGTGATCTGTTGCACATGAGGGACTCTTTGTGGGCAGGGATGTAACCCACAACCTACGCAGGCCAAGAGCCTTGCCATGGGCTGTCCGTGCAACTTAGACAAAACACAGAGAAGTCAATTGGCCGCGTGTTGGATTTGTGGGCCTCTAAAAGGCCAATTTGCTGGGATTAACAGAGGTCTGGCTTAATAAATGTGTCTGCTTGCCTAATAGATTTAGTAAATGAACCTTAAAATACTTGATTTAATTTAGTGTTGTGCACTAGACATGGGTGGCCAGTGAAGAACTCAAGAATTCCGTGGAGTGTTCCAGCTTTGCAAGTGAGGTGAAATCAGCCATGATGCCATAATAGCTGATGAAAAACAAAAGCAATTTGAAAAACAAAATTAGCTTCTGCCATCTCTCTAGCGTGGACGCCTATGGTCTACTACCCTGGAGGCCAAGTGTGCTCATTTAACACAGTTTGCTGTGGCTCAGAGCCCTGACTGGCTGGTGGAATGGCATGCTCCCTCCCACCTCAGCTGGCATTTCCTTGCTTGGTTCCTGGATCTGCTAGGAAAGCAGCCAGAGGAGAGAAAGTCAGATCTGCTGAAATGGGAGGAATCCATCTCCTTTCAGGTTGCCCAGCCCAGTCACCTAAGTCTAAGACAAGAAGAGTGTGCAGAGAAAGAAGAGTGGGGGCCACATAGACCCCTGAGTGCTGAAGATGATGTGGGAGTAGTGCAGATTCCTTGAAAAAAAATAGTGAAAGTCGCTCAGTCGTGTCTGACCCTTTGTGACCCCATGGACTATACAGTCCATGGAATACTCCAGGCCAGAATACTGGAGTGGGTAGCCAGATTCCTTGAAGAGACCACCATTAGGGGAGAAAGGATCCTGATGGTGAGAGGTAGGAAGGGATTAGAGATAGCTGAGGGCAGTAACCAAAACAGAAGGATATAGTTATGGTCAGAGAGAGCAATTTATGGAAGCAAGAAAAAATAAAAACACATCAGTTATTCCTTTGCTGTTTTGTTTCTCTCCCAACATTTTATTATTAAAAACTTGAAACACAAATTAAAATTGAAATAATTTTACATTGAGCATCCATATACCCACCACCTATAGTCTGTCATTGGAGGAGGGCATGGCAACCCACTCCAGTATTCTTGCCTGGAGAATCCCCATGGACAGAGGAGCTTGGTGGACTTCAGTCCATAGGGTTGCAAAGAGTAGGACATGACTGAGTGACTGAGTACACATAGTCTATCATTAACATCTACTCTGCTTGTTTTATCATGTCTATTTATCTGTCCATCCTTCTATCCAGCCATCAACTGATCTTAATTTTTTAAAATTTGTTTCAGAGTAAATTTCAGACACCTATATGCTTTATCCTAAATGCTTCAGGCTACAAATCATTAGCTAGAGTACTTTACTTATTTACACTTTTTCCCCCATGGAAGTATGAAATGTGTCAGTCATGAAATTGACAGATCTGAGGTCTGTACTTCCTGAGTTCTGAAAAATATACATACCTAGAACCCAAACTCCTATCGAGATATATATTATTAGCATTGCTTCCAAAAGTTCTCCATACCCCTTCTTAGTAAATTCCCACCCCAAACCCCACAACCAATCACTGTTTTTTCCCATCTTGAATTAAATCTATCTTTTCTATTAATAGAACTTCATATTCATACCATATGAATTCTTTTATATAAGGTTTCTTTAATTTCTTATGGTCTTGGGACTCATCCACTGTTATGTATATCAATATTTGTTTTTTTATTTTGTTGAATGCATGTACTTTGGCTTGTTTATTCATTTTCCTGTTGATAAATTCTTCTAGGTTCATTTCAGTTTTTGGCTACTATGAATGTAACTACTATGGGCATTTTCTTCTGTTTGTGGATACATGTTTTCTTTTATCTTGACTAAATTTCCCAGACTTCAATTGCTAAGCCATGCTAAGCCATAAATATAAAATAGCATAATTACCTTGGAAAAATTATTACAATTTCTTATAAAAGTGAGCTTGTTCCTACATAGTTGCACCATTGTACATCCCATCAAAAATATATGAGGATTCTAGTTGCTCCACATCCTCAACAATATTTGTTATTATTTTTAAAGAAAATTTTGTCATTCTGTTGGATATACAGATGTGTCTCATTTTCCTTCCAAAGAATACGACTAAGGTAATGAAACAGTTGAAGGTATTCTGACAGTCAAGCCCTAACGGGTTGACTAGTAGGAACTAGAAAATTAGCCGAAAGCCATTCTGTGTGTTCTTATTGCTGAATAAGTCCTTACAACTTTGAGCTAAGGCCCACAGTGGGGACAGACTTTTCCCAAGGTCATTCATTAAAATAGTAACAGAGCCAGGGTTTCAAGTCTCTGTTCTTGTCACACCAATGATGGCAACTCAGTGGCACACAGTTTTCCTTTATTCCATGTCCATGGCAAATATTGCCATGTTAAGCCCCACTTGACTTCTCAACACAGGACACTAAACAGCCACTGTTGGTCTGTTGGAGTTGATGTCCATCACAGAATCTACTTGTACCTCATTTGTGGTTTAATTAATGAGTTCACATCCTTGTGCATATCATCACAGAACCATAAGTATGAGGCCGCATGCTTGGACTCTGGGTTTACCCTTAGTTAATAAAAAAGAGTATAACTCTTTCCACACTCACTTCCTTTCATTTAGCAGAGAAGAAAGGGTGTCAGCGAGCTTAGGGCAATGTCTAATCCTGTCTGACTCTAGCCATCAGCTTGGTTATAAAATAGAGAATAGAATTTTAAAGCCAAGAAATCAAATTATTGCTTCAGAGGCTCAGGTGAAAATTCTGAGCTAGAAAGGGATTTCAGTCTTGCAGAAGGGATGCTGTAGTCTGACTGCTGCATCTCTCAGCCTCTGCAGCATCTAGATACACAGATGTGCTGTGTGAACACTGGCTGACATCCACATTCTTAAAAGGCAAGTCTGTGCATCCTCACAACTGGTGACATCATTGCTCTATCCTGTTGTCATCCTAACCCACAGAGAGGAGATGGGGTCTGCTCATTTGCACTTGTGACATCTATTCATGAGCTGCCTTAGAAAAGCCTCCTACTAGAGTGCCTTACCTTGCAAACACCAGATAGCTTGAAAGGACATGGGCCTCAGGATAACCACTGAATAATGACACTTTAATCTCAGAATCTGCATTCTCTTCTCTCCAATAAGCCCTTGCTTCTACTGAGATCCTAATTTCTAAGGGAAAGCTTTTAATCTTTCTCTCTATCTTTGGCAAGTCCCTATCTGTTATGATCAGGGAAAGAAAACAGAAAAAGAAAAAAGATTAAAAAGTGAGCACAGATTTGTATGTTTATCTGTTTCCCAACTTATTTAAATTGTTAGAAATGCCTTGCAATGGAACACACAGATATGATAAAACAAAATGTCAATAATATGTATATACAACTTACATATGGATCCTGCTAGATGTAAGACAACATGCCAAAGGCAGATAGGTGATTCAGAAATAAATAAAATATGATCACCTCTCTCAAAAAATCTTACAGCCCAATGGAATACATGATAAAAATATAAATCACACAAAATGTTAGAGGAAAAGAGAAAGTGATCACCTATTCCCAGAGTCACTAGGAATAGAGTACAAAAGGTGCTTCTACTTTGCCCCAGGAGAAGTAACAGAATGATGGGCAAAATCCATGGTGCCCAGTCTTATCTTCACCTCTTAGAATTAGCATTTTACAGTGCACTTCAAGTATATTAATATGCTTCCTGGATACTAGCTATATAATTTAGAAAGCTGTGCAATTTTTTTTTTTCTTCTTCTTCAAGTTAGGATCCCTTGGGGATATGCAAATGAGATACAGATTGGTGACAGTCTGATTTACAGGAAAGGAGGGAATCTGATATTCCCATAAAGGACTAAGGAAGTGTTTCTGCTTCTCTCTTTTAGCCCCTCATCACCTTGGATAGCAGCATTTCCTTCACATTCCTAGCAGAGGGAACAAATACCATCACTGTCCAAGTGGCTGCTGGGAATGCCCTCATCCAGGACACAAAAGATATCGCTGTTCATGGTAGGCCCTGTGATGCCCCTTTCTGCCCAGTGATCCCCTCCAGCCACCCTAGTGGCATTCACTGACTGCTTTGGAAATTGCTCAGGCCATGGGAAAATTATGTAGGTCCACAAAAGGTATCTAAAGGTACTTCGTTCCTTGTCCTTGAATAGATACTGAGATTGTTACAGAAGTAGCTGTACAGATAAGTAGTACAGATAAGTACTGTCTGTACTTATAAGTACAGAAGTAGTACAGATAAGCATTGTTTGTCTTCCATGATATGTCTGCATCACAACCTGATGGTCTCATTAGACAGGGATAAATCATAAGTTGAAGAGATGCTGAGCTAAAAGGACTATCATCGAAGCATCTTGATCTGTTGAACCGCCAAGGTATCTGTAACACACATGTAGCATCCATTCTTTGTGAGGTGTGAACCAGTGATTTCAAAAGCTGGAGGAGTTACAGTACCTGCTCTTGAGGAACTCATAGCTTAGGTACTGAGATGAACTATACGTAACCGATGTGTTTTGTTCGTTGTTGGAGACTCTAACATCTTTGGCTGCAAAGGATAAGAATAAGGCTAAGAATATAAGGATAAAACAAGGCAGAAGAGTGGTAAACAGAATCACCGTCCTGTTCTCAACCCTGGAGGACCATTCTTAATTATTAAACTAATTTTCAATCAAACTGTGCTTCTACCACCATTCGTTGAACCTCCCTCAGGCCCTAAAAACAGCCACTTATAGAAAGAAAAAAAAAAAGCCTAGAAGAAAATCCTAGAAAACAGGGTTTTCTAGAAAGTTATACTTAGGTATGTGATCCTTTGACTCAGTTTATATCTTCCACTTCACCCCAGATGAGTGCCTTTTCCTAGAACTCTGCAAACTTGAGGTTGAGGCTCTCTCTTTGGGCACCTGGAAGACTTTAAACATTTTTATTGGAGTGCAACTGGGAGTCTGGGGTTGTAGATGTAAACTATTACACTTTGAAGGGATAGACAATAAGGTCCTACTGTATAGCATAGGGAACTATATCTAGTCTCCTAGGATAAACCCTAATGGAAAAGAATATACAAAAGAATGTACCATATGTATAAAACTGGGTCACTTTGCTGGATAGCATAAATGAGCACAACATTGTAAATCAACCATACTTCAATTAAAAAATTAAAATACAGAGAAGTACACAGATCGTGTTTTAGCTTCATGAATTAACACAAAGTGGACAGACCTGTGTATCTACCAATCAGATCAAGGAACCAAATGTTACCCACAGCCTAGATACAGCATTTTGGCCTATTTTCTAACCCCCTGAGGCAGTTTCTAGCAGTATCGATGGAACAAAGGGAAACACAAGAAAAATCTCCATTCTAATCTAGCTCAATTTATTAATGCTTTATTGTTGCCTCTGCATGATACTACCTGTAGCAGCAAAAGTCTCCTTTTCCTCGAGTTTCACAATTATCTTGCATTTTGGATGTTTATTTACAGGAAGAAATTCTTAAGATTTTAAAAACAAAAAAAGTGGTAGGAGCACAAACCTACTTCCAGTAGGTGACTTCCAGTCACCAAATCCCACTTCATTTAGAAGCCAAGAGACAGGCTGAAAAGACAGAATTGAGATGAGGCCACATGGAAGCCCTTTTCCAGAAGCACAAAGGTAGTGGGGTCTCCCCACCGTATCACATCCTCTCTCAGCCTCACTCACACATGTTCTCTCCTTGCAGAATACTTCCAGTCCCAGCTCTTGTCTTTCTCTCCTAATCTGGATTACCACAATCCTGACATTCCAGAGTGGAGGCAAGATATTGCCAATGTGATCAAGCGGGCTCTGGTGAAAGTAAGTTGACTTTATCTTTGCTTAAATCTTCATGAATAAAGAACCAGATGGTGTGGTCCTAGAGGCATTTTCATGGATTCTGACCACCATTCTACAGTTAAATAAAGATGATTGCCCTGTAAAAAGAGAGAGAAGGATAGAGGAAATGAAGGATGGAAAAGAAAGATGGAGAGATTCAGAAGAGAGAGATAAAGACAGAGAATCAATCCCATGTTTCAAGATGGGAAATTGGCACCATCTTTCTCCTACATTTTTCTAAGATAGGAGATTGACCCCTTTAATAAAATGATTGATGGACCACTGCTTAAGTATATACTAATGTCATTCACTCATTTGGCCCACCAAAGTTTAGAGAGTTTTTGTTTGTTTGTTGTTTTTGTTGCTGTTTTTTAAAAATTTATTTGTTTTTTAATTGAAGGATAATTGCTTTACAGACTTTTGTTGTTTTCTGTCAAACCTTAACATGAGTCAGCCATAGGTACACATATATCCCCTCCCTTTTGTTGTTTTTTAACCAGACAGTCAGACCTCAAGATTTCCATTGGCCATACGTTGCAGTCAGAAGGTGACAAGCTAGGAAATAGAGCATGCCAGCAGACTCTAGGGTTATAGTTAGCACCAAGCCTGGCATGCTGCAGTCTGTGGGGTCACAGAGAGTCAGACATGACTTGGCAACTGAGCAACAACAGCATATTTTCCTTAGAGCAAGTTGAAATGGTTTTGTTAACCATTTGCTCAGGCCTAGGTGCTAGAATATAATGATGGATAAAACATGGTCGATTCAAATTTAAGTCTAGTGTGCAACTAGTTCTATGAGAGAGGCATGGCCAGCATTTCAAAGGAGCATGGAGAAAAGTACAGTTCACTCTATCCAGAAAAGTTCAGGTTTGACACATATTTGTGATTCGGTCAATACTTGTGAACTAGTAGAATAGTCTTTGGAGGGAATACTTGAACTCTGTTTTAAAGGATAAACGGTAGTTAACCGAGAGAGGATGATGTCGCTCAGGTATAGTGAAAGCATGTGCAAAGCCATGGTCTATGGCAAGTACAGCATATTTGATAAATGACAGTTTATTTTAGCCAATCTATAAGTTATAAGGGCAGGTGTGACTGATGTTATGCTGGGATGGATCGATCATTTTGTGAAGGGTCTGAGCAGCTAAAAGGGGTTTAACATAGGCTCTGGGAAGTGTGAAATGTGTTCTTTCTTTATTATTTAGGTTAAAAAAATATTTTATTTATTTATTTTGCTGACAAAGTAAGAGATTTTACTGGGAAGTGGTGCCTGGGTGGAGAGCAGAAGGGTAAGGGAACCCAGGAGAACTGCTCTGCCACGTGGCTGCAGTCTCAGGTTTTATCGTGATGGGATTAGTGGTTTTGTATTTCAGACACCCATTCTTGTGGTAATACAGAGGATGGTCTCTAGAGGTGGGAAGTGAATAGGGGAGGGGATGATTTCACAAGAGATGACCTGTGAAAAGACTACTGCACTTGTCTAAACCAGACATAAGAATAAAATCCTGAAAAGGAAAGATCCAAAGGCTAACTTAACCTTTTGAGCAATAGAACTGGTGACTAATAAAATGTAGTGTGAATGAGAGGGAAGGAGAAGCTTTCTGATTATAAGAGTAGGAAGGAGAGGATTTTCCTTGCCATTGATCAAGATGGCAACTGTGTAGAAGAAACATACTTGGGGAACAATGATGATTTGGTCTTTTATGAGTTTGGAGTATCTGAGAAACAACAGGGTAAAGATAACCAAGAGAGTTAAAGATATGGATTGGAGATCAAGTGAGGTTTCTATAGGAGGTAGTGATGCTGGAACTGAGGCCATGCAGGTCTTTAAGTCTGCCCCCAACCCCCAGCCACTCTGAGAAGGAGAGGGGGCAGGGCAGAGATGGATACTGATGCCCTCCAATGCAAAGGAGAAAGATCCTGGGAAGGACATGGAAAAGAAGCTGCCAGAGAGGAAGAATAGATAAAAGATATAAGAGCATTCCTGTGAGTAGCTGTCTATAAGAACTATACCTTATATCTGTTTATAAAAACTTGTTCAACGAGAGGGATGAAAATGAAATTGATCTTGTGTGCCTTTGACTATGGGACATCTAGGATTGTGCTGGATTTGTATGATTGGAGTTAGATCCTTCCATGTTCCCTGAGTGATGCACCCTGCGACCACTCTTCCTTGGGACACAGGGTCATACCTGCCAGGACACTCTTGGGCTTATCCCATTTTCTCCATTGGGCGATTATCTGACCTCAGTCTGTTCTCTGAGAATTACTTTCCCTGCCTGGTTAGAATAAATCCATCTTGCCTCCCAGCAGGGAACTGAGGCATCTGGCAAAACCTCCTCGAGCTCCCTGGAGATGGCTCCCCGCTTTGGGGGGCTTTCCAGGCTTCTGACTGCCACTCACTAGTTCTCTGCAGTTTGGCACTCTCTCTTTCCTTCATCACATCCCTGAGAGTTAACACCAGTCTCTAGTTCCAAATACGAATCAGAGCTGAGCTAATGGGAGACAGCTCCTCCACTTATATTCAGGCCAGTGTCTATTTATTCTTTCCTCACTGTCAGGCATCATTTGGAACAGTGAGGTGGCCATAGAGACCACCCCCGCCCCCGAATATCTGGGCAGACATACAGTAAGAACCTATTAGAGAAAAGACTGTAGCAGAGAGATATACCTTACTGTGGGCATGATCTAAAGTCCTCTCATGGAAATCTGAAGTGCTAGGAGCAAGAGGCTGACATGGAACAGGTCATTGAAGGTGAGATAGTCAGGGGAGACTTCTAGGAGGAGATGAGTATTTCTGCCAAATCCAAAACTATATTTATATATGTGCATATCATATTTGAATTGACAAAAGGTTTGTTCTGGATAAAAGACTTTCAGGAGACACATAGGAAAGAATAGGACTACTCTTTACAGGGAAGAATTCAGAGTTTTATTTTCCTGAGGATTTTACCTTCAGACGGAAGCTTACATTTAGTTTTTATCAAAAAGCAATATAATCCTTTTACTAAACCCTCAGGAATAGAAAAATTCATTTAAAATTTTAGCATCTTAACTCAACTTTTAGTGTCTTGTTTTATTTTTCATGTGTATACATTTTTATTTTTATAGAGTTGTAGCCAAGGAAATGTAAAGAACTAGATCAGAATACAGCTCTCATTAAGCATTTTTCCATGTTGTCTCACTGTGCTAATTATCATCTTTATGGTAGCATAACCATTATTTACTTAACTTTTTTGACTATTTAATATTTCCCATTTATTTGATATTATAAGTAATGTTATGAGTGTTTCTTCCTCCAAATGGCTTTTCCTATATTTTGGATTATTTCTTTAGGACAAACACTCCAGGTTACAGTTTCTGAATGCAGGGTCTGAATATGTTTATGACTTTACAGTAAGCCTTTTGAAAAATAAATTGGCAACGTGTATCAATTTTTAGTGCTGCTAGCAACAGTTGAGGAAACCTCTTAATTGAAGCTGCACCAGTATTAGCTATTTTAACTTAATAAAAAATCCTGCTTTAGTAAGTGAAAACAAGAACAGCTTTGCTCTTTTTTTTATTTGCATTTTCCCATGTTTGTTTATAACTTCTTATTCTTCATTTGCAGCCAGTCTGTTCATGTTTTAGCTGGACGCTCTAGTCTTCTTAGTGTAGAAAAATGGAAAATATGGGAGGAGTTTTTGCCGATGTTGCCAGCAAACAATATTTTGCAGATCATTCATAGTAGTATTTTAGTTTCATGAAAGATGTATGTAAGTGCAGAGGAGGTAGAGAAACTAATTCTCTGCCTAGCAGTTCTAGGGAAAGCAAAAGGAAAGCCTGAATGTATATTGGAAACTGTGCCTTAAATGCTGTATTAGAAATGCATGGTCAATATCCTTGTTATTGACTTGGGGAAGGCTGGATCCTCCAGGACCCCACTCTTCAGTCAAAACGTCTTTGCAGGTAACCAGTGTCCCGGAAGACCAGATCCTAGTTGCCGTGTTCCCTGGCCTCCCCACTTCTGCAGAGCTCTTCATCCTTCCCCCCAAGAACTTGACGGAGAGGAGGAAAGGCAATGAAGGGGACCTGGAACAAGTAAGTGAAAGAATACTTGGCTAAGACACTCTCCTGCACCTCACCCTCTAAGGGAACACAAAGTATTTCTAACCCAAAAGGTAGATTGAACCCTTTCCTGTTTGTCCACCAACCTGTCACTCATTGTCTGGCACCAGGGCTTTGGAGAACAATCGGCTTTACCCAGAATAAACACAAATGCACAAACACTGGCGCATTTAGCCATACAGGAAAGAAAAGCACTCCTGAAATCATTCATTCCAACAGTTGCCATTCTTGCAACTTACTCATTTCTCCCAGCTAATGAGTTGTCCTGGTGAAAAGAGATGGGAGTGGGGGAAGAAGAGAAGAATTTTAGTTTCCCTCTCTATTTCTCAAAAATGTGCTTCCTGTCTTGAAAGATCCTGGTCAATAGAAGTTCTGCCTCTAGGAAGAAAATGAACTGCTTTTAAATGTGTGTTTTTGGAGAGAGATGGATTGCCTCATCTTGCTTTGACTAAGGAAGCAGCGTTCCCCAAAGGGATCATGATTTACTGTCTTTATCAAATGGCATATAGCTCTTATGATCTGCCTACCAGCCTAGAAGTGAAGGCAGCAGTGGTCCCCATGTCTCCATCTCTTATTCCCTGCTCTTGCTGGGGTCTTACTTGACTGGGCTTTGCTTTACCTTCCCATGCCTTCTTGTGATGAGTTAGAAATAGAAATAAGTGAGAAAGAAGCTGCTAAAAACCAGCATGAATCAAACACATTTGCTCCCTTTTGAATTAATCAATGTACAGACATCTCCCAAGTCCCTCTGCTACTCACCTAGCTGTCACCCCATCCCACGTTGGGCGCAGGCCACCAAGGGCAGCACAGATGCCATCATGGTCAGTTTCTCTGGAAACGAAGTGGATCCTTGCATTACAGGGCTGCATATTGAAATCGGCCAGATATAAATTCAGCTTCTCAATGCATACATCACTTTTACAAGACCTCTTTATTCTGAAATAGCAAGTGGCATGTGTGAACTATATTTGGAAGCTACAATATCCATCCATTTAGATAAATAGGTAATTACGGTGATGAATAGCAGCTGTGATATTAAGGCACGGACAGCGAGATAAGAGTTAGGGACAACAGCCTCAGCCTGCCTCAGCTTTCATGTGGGAATTACACAGTGATTAAATCGATGTTATGTGTTCTGAGACTTGCTGGGGAAAAGTAAAGAGGAAAAATTATCCCATAAAAAGGAGGCAGCTTCTGCTTTGATGGTTGCCTCCCATTGTCTCTAAAAGAGAAACAGCAGAGGAGTGGGCTGTGGTGTACATGCCTGCTTTAATCCTGGCAGGGGCCTCCATCCTGTGTGTGTTGCTTGTTCACATTAAAGAACGAATGGTGGGTTGACTTTCTTTCATTGGGACCCATAACACGTCTCTCTATGGAAAGTTATACAGGCTTGGATGAAAAGACACTGAACTGGGAGTTGAATGAAGCATGTAAGTCTGTTGTCAACTCAAATTCCCTAGGTGACTGTGGACACACCTCTGTCTCACTATCCTCTCCAATAGCAAATAATACCAACTCGTCCTTGGCTTCACAGGGCTCTAGGGGCTGGGAGAACCAAATGGATAAAAATGTTCCAATATCCTGTCCTCTTGTTGAATAGGTTATGTTTTGCCTGTCGACCCCCGTTTCTTTCTCCATGAGGGGGCAGCATCACATGACATTTCTTCTCATGCAGCTTCTGTCTCTCTCTTTTTCCTCCAGATCGTAGAGACTCTGTTTAATGCTCTAAACCAAAACCTGGTCCAGTTTGAGCTGAAGCCAGGGGTTCAGGTCATTGTGTATGTCACACAGCTGACCTTAGGTAAGTGCCTGAAGGCGTATGGGGTGGGGAGACGGGTATGGAGACCTGATATCCTGGAGATAAAAGGGAGGAGATGGTTACCAAACTCTTTCCAATAAATGCTCATAAATGGCTTTGTGTAGTGATGGCAAGGAAAGATTCATTACATCTTTCTTGAGGCCTCCTGTTAGGGTGGCAAGAAAACATCTTTAGAAGTTGCTTTGCTGTTGAATTCCTGGATGATCTTCAGGAAAACCTACAATTTCTTTGGGCCTTGACTTTATTATGTTTCTTATGTATAACCATTTCTTATCTATAACGTAGTTCTCAGTCTCCCTTAATTTCTACAGTTATCTGATTCAATGAATCTTGATTGGGAGACCAGATCAAATAACTTTAAAACTCCCTTCAATTTATAATGTTTAAATCTAAGTGAAAAGAGGGACTAGCTCTGGGTGGTTGATTTATGAAAGAAATTCTAAAAAGGCATGTCCCATTGGACACCCACTTTTGGCTCTCTGGAAAAGCCTATTTGCTAACTGTTTCTAATTAATGAAAGCTTTTTAGATGTGGAGGTTCCACATGTGCCCATCCAGCCATGTTTTACCAGAATAGAATAGAGGAAGAAACGGAACCCCTCTATCACCTGTAATCACACTGACAAGCACTGAGGTGTCTAAGAAAAGGAGCATTCACACCCTATTCCTGCTGCCCTTAGCTGAGTACAATTTGCAGCAGGAACAGCAGGTTTCCCCAGGCAGAGCAAGTTTACTTTCCCTAAGAAGCTGTGATCAGGATGCCATCATCCTTGAAGCCAAGCTTCCTCTGCCCAGATAGCATGCAGGGCAATCGGAGGCTGTATATAAGGTTGGAGAGCCGCGGGCTTCACTCTGCAATGGATACTCCCCCAGCTGATAGCTTCAGAATGAGCAAGTCTGTTCTTTCCTCCTAGCTCCACTGGTGGACTCTGGCGCTGGGCACAGCAGCTCAGCCATGCTTATGCTCTTGTCAGTGGTGTTTGTCGGCCTGGCTGTGTTTCTGATCTACAAGTTTAAAAGGTATGTGCTGCCATGACTCGATTTTAGGCAATGGGACTAGGTTCTTGGGCGCTGATTCTTCCTGTAATTTACATTGCTAAACTCATCCCAAATATGTGATATTAACTTTCCCTGAAGCTGTATTTGGCATTGCAGAAGAACAGGAATGTTTTAGGATCAGTGAGTAAATGGACTTAATATGAACTCTCTCCAGTTTATAATTATGTTGAATTGGGAAAATGAAGTGGCTTAGATGGTAAAGAATCTGCCTGCAATGGGGGAGACCTAGATTTGATCCCTGGGTCGGAAAGATCCCTTGGAGAAGGGAATGGCAACCCACTTCAGTATTCTTGCCTGGAGAATTCCATGGACAGAGGAGACTTGCAGGCATCGTCCATGGGATCGCAAACAGCTGGACACGACTGAGTGACTAACACAACACTAGGAAAACGAGGGGTAGCCTATGAACAGTTTATTTTCGTCAAGAGAAGTTTGAGGGGTTTTCAGACCTCATTTAAGTTTCTATAGCAGGGTCTCAAATATTTAGGAGATCTTTTTCTACAGCTTACCACTCATTTAGGGTGACTAAGTAGAGAAATGCGTGTGTGTGTGCTCAGCCGTATGGGACTCTTTGCTACCCCAGACTCCTCTATCCATGGAATTTTTCAGGCAAGAATATTGGGAGTGGGTTGTATTTCCTCAGTTCAGTTCATTCAGTCGCTCAGTCGCATCTGACTCGTTGCAACCCCATGGAATGAAGCACGACAGGCCTCCCTGTCCATCACCAACTCCTGGAATTTACCCAAACTCATGTCCATTGAGTCAATGATGCCATCCAACCATCTCATCCTCTGTCATCCCCTTCTCCTCCCGCCTTCAATCTTTCCCAGCATCAGGGTCTTTTCAAATGAGTCAGCTCTTCTCATCAGGTGGCCAAAGTATTAGAATTTCAGCTTCAACATCCGTCCTTCCAATGAACACCCAGGACTTATCTCCTTCAGGATGGACTGGTTGGATCTCCTTGCAGTCCAAGGGACTCTCAAGAGTCTTCTCCAACACCACAGTTCAAAAGCATCAATTTTTCAGTGCTCAGCTTTCTTTATAGTCCAACTCTCACATCTGTACATGACTACTAGAAAAACAATAGCCTTGATTAGATGGACCTTTGTTAGCAAAGTAATATCTCTGCTTTTTAATATGCTGTCTAGGTTGGTCATAACTTTTCTTCCAAGGAGCAAGTGTCTTTTAATTTCATGGCTACAGTCACCATCTGCAGTGATTTTGGAGCCCCCAAAAATAAAGTCAGCCACTATTTCTGTTGTTTCCCCATCTGTTTTCCATGAAGCTGTGGGGTCAATGCCATGATCTTAGTTTTCTGAATGTTGAGCTTTAAGCCAACTTTTTTACTCTCCCCTTTCCCTTTCATCAAGAGGCTCTTTAGTTCTTCTTCACTTTCTGCCATAAGGGTGGTGTCATCTGCATATCTGAGGTTATTGATATTTCTCCCGGCAATCTTGATTCCAGCTTGTGCTTCATCCAGTCCAGCGTTTCTCATGATGTAGTCTGCATATAAGTTAAATAAGCAGGGTGACAATATACAGCCTTGATGTATTCCTTTCCCGATTTGGAACCAGTCTGTTGTTCCATGTCCAGTTCTAACTGTTGCTTCCTGACCTGCATACAAATTTCTCAAGAGGCAGGTCAGGTGGTCTGGTATTCCCATCTCTTGAAGAATTTTCCACAGTTTATTGTGATCCACATAGTAAAGGCTTTGATGTAGTCAATAAAGCAGAAATAGATGTTTTTCTGGAACTCTCTTGCTTTTTTTCATGATCCAGCAGATGTTGGCAATTTGATCTCTGGTTCCTCTGCCTTTTCTAAGTCCAAGTTGAACATCTGGAAGTTCACGGTTCATGTATTGTTGAAGCCTGGCTTAGAGAATTTTGAGCGTTACTTTACTAGCACGTGAGATGAGTGCGATTGTAGGGTAGTTTGAACATTCTTTGGCATTGCCTTTCTTAGGGATTAGAGTGAAAATTGACCTTTTCCAGTCCTGTGGCCACTGCTGAGTTTTCCAAATTTGCTGGCATATTGAGTGCAGCACTTTCACAGCATCATCTTTTAGGATTTGAAATAGTTCAACTGCAATTCCATCATCTCCACTAGCTTTGTTCGTAGTGATGTTTTCTAAGGCCCACTTGACTTCACATTCCAGGATGTCTGGCTCTAGGTACATGATCACACCATCGTGGTTATCTGGGTCATGAAGATCTTTTTTTGTACAGTTCTTCTGTGTATTCTTGCCACCTCTTCTTAATATCTTCTGCTTCTGTTAGGTCCATACCGTTTCTGTCCTTTACTGTGCCCATCTTTGCATGAAATATTCCCTGGGTATCTCTAGTTTTCTTGAAGATATCTCTAGTCTTTCCCATTCTGTTTTTCTCTATTTCTTCACACTGATCACTGAGGAAGGCTTTCTTATCTCTCCTTGCTATTCTTTGGAACTCTGCATTCAGTGGGTATATCTTTCCTTTCTCCTTTGCTTTTTGCTTCTCTTCTTTTCACAGCTATTTGTCAGACCTCCTCAGACAGCCATTTTGCTTTTTTGCATTTCATTTTCTTGGGGATGGTCTTGCTCCCTGTCTTCTGTACAGTGTTGCAAACCTCCGTCCATACTCCTGGGCATCTTCCTGGTCCAGGATCGAACCCGTGTTTCTTGTGTCTCCTGCATTGGTAGGTGGATTGTTTACACTGCACCACTTCAGATGTTAAGTAGAGAAAATACAGCTGAAATCTGGTTACACACATACACATAAATACTTGTATAGTGGTTATCCAGTATCTCCGTAAAAATTTACATGCAGAAGTATACATTTTTTAATCCTCCTCCCTATTTTTCCTGTTTCTAAAGGTAAATTGATCAGGAAAACCAAACCCCACATGTATTCAAAATTTATTTTTGAAGACCAGAGGAGAGATGATATAATAGGATACTCATTAAAAACATGAAATTGAAATCAATAATTCTGTACCATTATTTAATGCATCTACCAAGCATATATTGGTTAAGAGCATGAACTCAAAAATCAAACAGACTCAGTTTTAACTTTTAGTGCTTGCAGCCTTAGGCAATTGAATCTGCCTAACTAAGCCTTCATTTCCTCACGTGTAAAATGGAAAAGCAATTATACTTTATAGGTTTGCTACATGTTTTCAAGGTAAAGATATCTACATCCAGTTCAGTTCAGTCGCTCAGTCGTGTCTGACTCTTTGCGACCCCATGATTCGCAGCACACCAGGCCTCCCTGTCCATCACCAACTCCTGGAGTCTACCCAAACCCATGTGCATGTATTCCTAGTACATAATAAAAAAAGTCATGAAAGCTAAACTATTATGAATAACAGCATGCCTCCGGAAGGTGCCTCCTATGTCACAAACGGGCACATAGCAGGCCCATATGTATCAGTGGCACAGAAAGATGCTTCACAGAAGTCTGTGTAAAGTAAAAGTATCATCATTTATTGTCAGTTGAATTTTGAAAGTATAACTTTGGCATTTTTCTAAACTCCAAAGGTAATGCTTTTAGATTTTGGAAGAGATCCATGGTAAACATGCTTCCCTCTACCTCCCCTTCCCCAGCACCTGTCAGCTCCCTGCTAGTGGATTTCTCAGGCTTAAGAGAAAAAAAAAAAAAAAGTTTTACTCAGTATACATCTAAGCACTAGCCAAAGAGCAGAAATCCTTCAACACTCTCCACTAGAAGGACAAAGGGGGTTTACCTTCCTTCTCAGTATATCGACCAATACTTGAGTTCATGTCCTCTTGAATCATGATGTGTCAACTCACCTTCCATGTTCCCTTTGAAGAATTCTTGGGACAATCCTTCCTATCCAATTAGCAAAGATTCAATATATTAATAGAAATGACCTGTTCAGAGCAATACCCACTTATGGAGTGGGTTTAGTTACATGCAAAGCACATTTTCATTCATTCAAGGGTTTGGTTTTGGGGACGCCTGGTTGTTGCTGAGGCTTGAAGATCAGCTAAACCAAATCTGTCACCTTCTTGCTCCTAGAACTCCATGTTTGCTGAGGACAGGGGTCAGTAGAAGTCCTGCAAAGAGGTATTTGTGTCAGGTGTCTCTAAATTAAGGCCAGAGGTATCCTGTGACTTAAGAAAACTTTCTCTTCTCTTGTAAACATTGCTAAACTCCCTAGACAGTCAACTTATTCATGTAGCTACCTCTTAATGTGCAGACTTTAATACTTGAATCTATGCCAGGTAATGGCATCTCTAAATTATTCTACCTCTGTAGAATAATTAAATACCAGCCAACCCTTTCTTAAATACCAGCCAACCCTTTCTGTGTCCCTGACAGTGAATTAGGATACAGGAAACAAATATTAGTTAAACTGGATAAACAATTTGAGTCAGTTAAGAGTAATCAATCATCAGTTAACTTTTCTTTTCCAGTCACTTTTTCTGGAAGCCTTTCTTCCAGTGCCCAAGCCTGTGGCTGAGGTCCTGTTGGATCTCCCTGGATCTCCCTTTATTTCTTTGTTCTCTTGTCCCTCTCACTACCCACCTGGAACTCCAGTGATGGCTATATGGAGGTTACCTGGCCTGCCGGCAAGTAAGGTCAGGTTCTTATCCATGGTTCCCAGAGTCTCCTTTGCTTTTTTCATTTCTGTCCAATAGAACTTTCTGCAAAGATGAAAATTCTTCATGATCTCTGCTGCCCAATACAGTAGCCACCGCTATGGTGAAAAAACTGAATTTTCTATTTCATTTAACTTTAATTAATTTAAACTTAAATAGCTACAGCTGACTAGCAAACACTTGGAAAGCATAGGCTAGGGGAAGTGTCATTCTTTTTCTGTTTCCAGATCACTCACTAGGCTCTGTTTTCAGACCCCAAACTTTCTCTCTGCCATCTCCGACATTAACTCATTAAGCCAGTAATTCATTCAGCAAACATTTATTGAGTGCCTGCTCTGTGCCAGGCATTGTCTATAATCTCAGCATCCCAAGTGGTCACTTAATAGAAGGGGAATAGAATTATTTAAAGGAATCTTGGAGATCATAGTAACTCTTTTCTCCTTCCTCTGTTAAGGGCCTATATTTGATCTTATTCTTGGATAGTGACTGCTATTTTCTGATATCTTAGGCAATATAATAAAAAATCATTTTGTGATGGCTTTTATTTTCTGAAAGTTCTGCCTAATAACACCTTCTTTCTAGACTGTAGATTTGTTTTTTTTTCTTATTGTCCAAGAAAACTTCTGAGTTGTTGTATTTTCTAGTCTTTTTTCTCCAGTAAGGCTTTCTTGATAGTGTGAAGTCTACTTTGCTTCTTCTAAATTATTCTCACAAGCTTCTAACACTTAATCATAGTTGGAACAAACAAGTAAAGGTGATATTTATATAGATGACTTGGATTGATCCATCTTACTCCTCTTATTAACAGCCTCTTATTAAAACTTATATGAATGTATAGCCCAGGATGTCCCTCTAAACTTCATTTCCCACCTTTCTTTTCTGCAAAGTGGGGTTTAGTCTTGACTTATAGTCTCAAAAGTCTTACAGGTGAATGTGTTAAAAAATGAATAGCAATTTGAAAAAAAAAATGGTGCCAATTGTGACATAAAACTCATTCTCTTCCAACCATCTATTAAAAATATTGGGAAAAAGTGCATTTTCAGAGATGCAAATACAGTGAACAATCTTTATAAGGGCAAGTGTATCCAAATTCTTACAGGTATCAATCATTAAAAAGCAGGAAGGGGGAGACAGTGATCTCTGGCTGAAGCTCTGAAGCACCCAGACTTGTGTGATCAGGAGAGGTTTGACTGCCCCTGGCACCTAATAAATATTACAGTTGATCCCAACATTCATGAGTAATGTGTACTTTTATGATTAGAAGAAATTGAAGTCGTTAGGCTGCCTTTCTATTTAGATAAGAAGAAAGTAAGGGCTAGCATGAAATTTTAATTACTCACATTTAGAGAGCCTGTGGTTTGCTGCCTCACACATAATCTATTCATTTAAGGTTCTTGTAAATTATATTAAGCTAGTTTAGACCAGTAGGAGTCAAGGGACATCTCCCTTAATGTATGGAAAGCAGCCATTAAAAACATGAAAATTGGATGTCCATGAAAGGTAGAAACTGTCCATGTTTCAAACATATTTTGAGGTCTTTCCAAATTAGCTACAGAAGATCTTATTAAATGCCCCAGGTTCTACCTCATTGTGGGGTTGAAGCAGGGAAGGGAATGTAGATGCTTAAAAATACAACTGGTTGGTACTAGGGCAACAGAGTGATTCTGCTTCACACTTTCACAGAATGTTCTGGATTGGGATGGGTGTCATATGTCTTGAGTTTTAATAACATCTATTCCAGTAATCAACTTAATGAAATGTCTGAACTTCAGGCCAATTTCCCCACCATTTAATGAGGTAAGACAGGGCTCTTCTACCTGTAAAATTCTAAGATAGAAGTGTGGTCTTCTTGTTTGAGGACATAATAAATGAAAATAGAGCATTGGCTTTGAGGTTATTTATCTATTTATTCAACAAATACTTACTGAATATAAGCCACATACCAACCACTATGTTAAGTGTATAGCATTGAAAATGGAAAATGTTGACCTTGCAGACATGGGGCTTTAGTGGGAGAGAAAGACAGAAAACAAGTCCGCACACATGGCCTATTCCATCACCCTAAACCAACACCCTGTTCATTTCTTTCATAGACACTATCCTGTTATTACACATTTATGGTGGGAGAGTTTGGGTGGTCAGGAGAGGCCTCTCAGAGTGGCCTATAAGCCAAATTCTGAAGGGCAAGACAGACACTATCACAAAAAGAGTAGACGGTGTGTTACAGAGGGAACAGTTTATTCAAGGTCCCCAAGGTGGGGACGAGCCTGATGTATTAGAATCTTGAAACTCAAAGACTGGGTTTCAGACTAGTAGCATCAGCACCAGCTGGGAACTAGGCTGAAATGTAGAATTTCAACCCATCCTGTTCAGAACTCTAGAGCAACAAATGCATTTTAATAGGAACCTGGTGAGGTGCAAGCACATGGAAGTTTAAGGAATGTGGAATTAGAAGAAATCAAAGGAAGCTATAGAAGCTGGTGCACAGTGGGTCAGGAAATAACAGAGATGAGTCAGGAGATGAGTACTCCTGTAAGATTTCAGTCTTAACCTGCCTGCTTCTTCAACCTCGAGCCTGCCTGCCTTGTTTACAAACCTACTACTTTGGTGTCTTTGAAGGAAGTTACTTCTCTTAGTCGTTGCCTTATATAACATCACTGACTCAATGGACATGAGTTTGAGTAAACTCTGGGAGATAGTGAAGGACAGGGAACCCTGGCGTGCTACAGTCCATAGGGTTGCAAAGAGTTGGATACAACTTAGTGACTGAACAGAGAACAGCAATCCTTACCTTAGTCCTCTCCACAATCCTAAGAGAAAGCTATTGTTATTCCTGTTGAACAGATGAGGAAACTGACTATGGAAGTATTTAAGATACTTGGTCCATGGATGGTGTTCTGAAAATGGTAGCAGTGGCTATAAGTCTTTTATCTCCTCTCCTATTTATAAAGGAAACCAATGTGAGTTAATTAAACTGATGTAAACTTAGAAAAAGCTGTCTTTTCGCTATGATGCCACCTCATAGTCTCAAAGTTCAGCTCCTTTATAAATGTAATAACTGGTAAATATTTTAAGGGTTTTAATGCACAGCTGGTCAATAGCATTGCCCTTCTCTTTACACTTGCTGGTTTTGCCCCAGAAAAAGGTGAATTCCTTGGGGAGTTCTGTGGTTACAACTCCCCTGGGCATCTGGGTCCCTCCTTGTGTTCGCTGACCTCGTGAGGACAGTATCTGGGTGGCCAGCCCCTTTTCCCTGACTTTGATCCTGTTTAGCTTCCTCCTCCCCTTATCACCCAGGATTTCCAATTGCCTCAGTGTGGCATGCCCTGTGATTGTAATCTGATTTTGCTCCTGCCCCCATGTAGGAAAATACCCTGGATTAACATCTATGCTCAAGTCCAACACGACAAGGAGCAGGAGATGATTGGGTCAGTGAGCCAAAGTGAAAACGCCCCCAAGATCACGCTCAGTGACTTCACCGAGCCCGAGGAACTGCTGGACAAAGAGCTGGACACCCGGGTCATAGGTATGTGTGCTGGAATCCCCAAACTCCTGATTCCTCTGTCCTCCAGACAGAGTCAGCCAGCCCATGTGGCCTGTCTTTCAGGTAGGGCTAATCTGGAGGGTGGGGAAAACAAACAGTTGCCTCAGTGACATAAAACCTGACATAATCAGGTTTTAAAGTGTCTGCCTCCTCTGACCACATGAAATTGGCAGAACTTTATCTCTTAAAAGTCGATCAAGATCCAAAGTGCTGGAGTCTGAGTGGGAAAGGGCTGAGGCCAACTATCCATTACTACTGGACTGTTTTATTTTCCTTTAAGGCAAAAACATTATGCATCCTAATAATCACACAAATAGGGACTCTGCCATCAGAGAACCCTGGATTCATTTTCTTGCTCTGCCAATCTGCTAGCTCTGTGATCTCTCTGTGCCTCATATTCCTCATTTGTGAAATGGGAATAACATTACCTGCCTTGTAAGACTGTTGTGATCATAAAGTGGCATATGTCATTAGCACAATGCCTGCCACATAAGAAGTGTTCAGTTCCTGTTGGCTAGTACCATTGTGATCAGAAGAGTAATGATGGCAAGATATTGATGCTACCTCGTGTGCTGGTGTGGGGGAGGGCACACATTAAACATAGACTAGATAAGGCAGTGAACTGATAGGATAGACTACCCAGCTGCCCTGTTTGATAAACACACATCAAGGTGGCTTGGTATTTAGCAATAAATGAAGCAAAGGTCCCCCCTCCTGTGACACGCACATCCTAACCTTCTCTTGTCTTCTCTCCCCTGCAGGAGGCATCGCCACCATTGCACACAGTGAAAGCACAAAGGAGATCCCCAACTGCACTAGTGTTTAATGCCAACGAGCCACGTGGTCAGCCCTCTTTCTGACTTTTTATTTTTGATGATTCCTATTACTCTTATTATGGAAAAATGAAAATGTCTTTTTTACCTATTGTTTACCAAGGGCCCCATGAATAGCAGGCAGATGCTTAGCTTGGGGAGGCAAAGCATACTTAGCTGATTATGAGCCACGAAGAATAAATGGCTGTTTTTGTGCTAAGGGCAAAGGATGCGTCTTCCCATGGCTTTCTTACTTCATTCTGCCATTTATAGTGCAAGAAATCTTGTTTCCCTTGTGATCTGTCTTTTTATTTTTTAAGTTGGATTGGTTTTCCACTAACCTCCCATCCTCCCCCTGCCCCGTACAACACCAAACCACCAGTATCCACCTCCTCCCTCCCAGCACACCCACCTAAAACATAAACCATTTCCCAGTTAGATCTGCAGGAGATAGGTTGGTGGGGAGTGAGTGTGGCTGCAGAAAGTGCACACCTGTCAGAAGAGACCCTGCCTCATGCACGTCCATTGCGAGGCTGCAGATGGCTTATTGTATATAATTACAATGTAAATAGCTTTTTATTTCCTAAGAAATAATTTAATGTTTAGTAAAAAAGAAAACTGAAAAAAGAAAGATGCGTCTGTTGGCTTATGCACTCACCTTCCGGAGCTGACCCACCCCCAGGCCTGCTTGATGCGTTGGGTTCTGGATGCTCCCCAGTTGTCTGTCGCACTTAACTCTTGCATCTCTGTGTCCCTGCCATCACTGGTTTCTATTTCTGTATATAAAGTGGGGAGGGGGAGTACTTCTTTGAAACAAACAACTGGTAAAGGGGGAACAAGAGTGACATCATAGAACGTATGAGTTTTTGGTCCCATCCGTGATGTGGAAGAAGTTGCAAGGTGAAGTCCACTAGAATCTTCAAACTGAAACCCAGATGGGCAAACAAGGCTTCCCCTCCAGAGAATGAGGTTGAGGATAGTTATCAGTCTGAGGTTTTCTCTAGAAAAGCCAGGCAATGGATCTGAAAAAAATGGCATTCTGTTTTCTGGTTGGATTCCATGGAATTGTATAATGCTTAGAGGGAATTCTCTGGCTATTCTTAACTCAGAAGTCTCTTGGGCACTAGGTTAAGCCCAGTGAGTGCCTCAGCCTGGGAGAAGTTAGAGGTGGGAAGGGAGCCAGCACAAGTGGACTCATGTGACCATGCAAACCCTGCAGGCCAAATAGGGGTCTAGCCTTTAATGATCTTAGTCAAAGTTGATTTTAGCAAAGCTGTGCTACTTGCTTGTCAGATATACACAACTTCCTTAAAGTCAAATGTCTGCCTTCAGTTCTCTTAAGATAGTTCTTGCATCTGGGGCGAGTAACTTTCAAAGCCAGTGTTCTCTTCTCCCGCACCCCAGCCCCTTCACACATTTCACATGTCAGTTCTTTTTAGGAGGGTTGCTTGAAGCCATGCTGTAGCACTGTTTTATTTTGGACTCAGCCTGAGCACACTTGTTTTGAAGAAAAGGTATACTGTATATATGTATGGGAGGAGAGGCTAAATTTTGTACCTGTCCATTTTTGTGGGGTATTGTTCACAACCTTCTCTGTGAGACACTGAGAGAATGTGACCTCGAGAAACTGGACTGGCTACAGCATAGAATTAGGACTATTTCTAAAGATCCTGCTTTTTCATTTCAAGGGTTAAATGGGGCAGACAATTGCAATACTTGTACTAAACACTGGAATACAAATGCATGAGTCATATCTATATATACAGTATATGTACATATACTGTTCTTGGTTTTATTGTTCCATTTGAATATTTCTACTGTAAAAAAAAAGACAGTGGTTTTGAAATTGTTGAAAATAAATGTATTTTTGTACATCAAAGCTATATACCTGGCTGAGAGTTCTCTCTTTGGGCAGTTATCTTGATCTTTTGTATCATTCAACTATTGCTGCAATAATTCTCCATGGGTAAAATAATCTGACAAGTATATAAGAACAGATATTGACGTTTTGCTCGTGAGTCTTTGGGTTGGCTGTGATTTGGCTGAGCTCACCTGGGGTTGACCAGGCTCTCCTGAATGCACCCTTCCATTGGTTCAAGTCTGCTTATCATTCTGAGACCAGCAGCCCCCCGGGGTATGTTATTTTCATGGTTGATCACAGAATTCAAGTGAGACCAGCGGCATACTCTATCCTCTAAGGCCTTGGCTCAAAATGGCCCCTCTATTACTGTCACTGACCTTTTATTAATTAAAGAAAACCATACGGCCATGTTCAATATTAAGGGGCTAGGGAAATAGACACTGGTGCAAGGTATTACTGAATTACATGACAAAAGGTGTGGATATATAATTCCAATCTAAGGAGGGTAAGAAGAATTGAGAACAATAGTTCAATTTAGTCTACCTATTCATTTTCTGTGACCCCATGGGTAGCTTTCATTAGATGGCCCAGTTGAATCAGGATCCAAGTTTCCCATCCCAAATAATTGTGGCCAGGGCTTTTGAGCAGAAGTCCTATAATGCCAAGGCCTTCGAGTCTGACACAAGCTCCCAGTAAGTGATAGAGGTGGGTCTCCACCTCGGACCTGAAAGATTTCAGCAAGAGAAATGAAAAGAGGAGAGGAAACCAACAAGATATATATCCTTTTTATTTTTTAATTTTTTAAAAAATTGGAGTATAGTTGCTTTACAATGTTGTACAACAGAATAAATTAGCTATGTGTGTCTGTATCTATATCTATCCCCTCCCTCCTGGCCCTCCCGCCTACCCGTCTAGGTCACCGCAGAACACAGGCATCCGTGTTCACTGCAGCAGTATTTATAACAGCCAGGACATAGAAGCAACCTAAATATCCATCAGCAGATGAATGGATAAAGAAGATGTGGTACATATATACAATGGAATATTATTCAGCCATAAAAAGAATGAAATTGGGTCATTTGTAGATATGTGGATGGATCTAGAGTCTGTTACACAGAATGAAGTAAGTCATATATCCCTTAATGAACACTTTTTTATTCTGATTGATGTATCAAACTAGCAACAAATCTCTTTCCCGCACTGAGTGAGGAATTTGGAAGGCGGAATGGGTGGCTCTCCTGCACATTAGGTAGTAAGGAGTGAACCAAAATCTAGAATAAGGGCTATACTTAGATGTTTTAATGTTTTAGTATTCAAAATATGCAATAAATTTCCATGGATCCCAGAAACCCAAGAAACCAGAAGTTTTGGTCAATAGTTTCCCATATTTTGGATATAAGTGACTATCCTGGAATTGTATTTTCTGAACTCACTTGAAGATGTAGGATAAAACAAAAATGGTTTTCTTTTGCTCTGTGAATGCATTTTAAAATTATGTATTATTCTTGGTATAACTTTTCTTGAGTTATACACACCTTTAAAAAATTACAGATATTGAGAATGTCATTTATGGTACCTCTGAAGAAGTTGTGTTTTTGGGTCTAATTTCAGTGGTTCATAACATAAAGTGGCTCCCATCTTTAAGGCATTTTTAATGGTTTTGAACTTCTCCAATAATGTGGGGTGTCTTATAGTCCTATCTTAAGTCAAAGGAGAATTTCCTAAATGAATTGGCTTTTGCTTTCCATGAGATCTGAGTTCTTCCCATCTTAATTTTATGTCCTGGTTGATGAAATTGCCTCACCAGATTAAAGAGGATGAAAATGAAATACAGTGGTAAAACGGAATGAGTCAATTGGCTCATTTGAGCAAAGTCATGCTAAGAATATAGCCTCCATCCCCACCACCAGCATGGGCCTGTCAGATTGCTCGGTGGTAGACAGGGAAAGGCAGACAACAGAGAGTATGACTGGCTTTGTAGCGAGTTCTATGCAGGGTCTCTCACTGGTGGTGAGGGTTCTCTGTGCCTGGGAATTGTCTTTTCTAAGGCAGTTCTGGACCAGAGAAGGAAGCCTTCTGGAGCCAGAGCCCCAGAATCAGCACCGTAAGCCGATTCTCTGAGGATCCTCATGTGCACTGAAGTTCGAGAATCACTGCTCTGTCTACCACTAAAATAGCTTAGAGAGAATAAGAGTCACTGGGGTAAAAGCCGCCTCCTCTAGCCGCTGTTACCATGATACAAGGCATCTTAACCTATAGAAGTGAGAACAGTTTCCAAGTTTGCTCATTTTCTCCTGGGCAACAGCTGCAACTCTGGGCAAGTTCCCTGATTGAGTTACCTAAAACAAATCACACCGGGAGTCAGGGTGGTGATGGACTGTGCCCTGCAACAAATAGTAAGTCAGGAATTAGAAGAGCTCTGACTGTCAGCAAGTCATTCTAGACCGCAATTTCTACATTTGTAAAAGGAAGAAACACCTTATGGTCTGCCTCACTGGCTAGTTTTGATTTCCACAGATGTGAAAGTAAAAGTGAAGTTGTTCAGTCATGTCCGACTCTTTGCGACCCCGTGGACTGTAGCCCACCAGGCTCCTCCATCCATGGGATTCTCCAGGCAAGAATGCTGGAGTGGGTTGTTGTTTCCTTCACACACTGCCAATTCCACAATTACCAAGAGACCGGTACTTAGGAGTGCTTAGGCAAACTGTCTTCTTCTGTAGAGGGATAAACCGAGACTCAGAGAGGAAAGTGACTTCTCTAAGGCTACACTACAGATGAGTGCAGAGCTGAAGATAGAATCCATATCCTCCTCCTTGTAGGGCAGTATTATTTCTATCACATACCTCCTCAGCAAATGCAAAACTGATGCCCTTGTCGAGAGTCAGCAGAGAGTCTGATTGGGTATGCAGTATGGCCCCCATATTCATAATGTACAGAATGCTTTAGAATCTGACTTCCCAGGTGGGCTCATCATTCAAGGGCTCACCTCCACTTGCCATCTCCCTGCTGACCCACCTGTCTAGCAGCCTATGGCCTGATGTCCTTGCTTCCCCCACTGGGCTGAAGTAAGGCTGTTCAACAGACAGCGACCAGGCTCCAGCTTCACATACCCTGCTGCTTGTCTTTCAGAGCATTTGGCTTTGTTCAGATGGCCAGAGAGCAAACATAAGCAATGAGAATGCCTCATCCTGACACACACACCAGATCCTGCCAAATTCTCTTGCCCGGTCCTATGTTACAGCCACAGGGGACCAGATGTGGCCCAACAGTTACCTCCCAAAGTACCTGCATCATCAGGTCCTTAAGCTTAGCTTCTTTACCGTTAACTTTACAGTAGCAGAGTTAAATTGCTCTTTGCCTCTGTGTTTTCAGACCATATTATCATTATGAGATATCAGTTCATTCAAAGAGAAACCAATGGGACATTGTATACAAAACAGGAGAGTCTCTGCCAGTGTTCAATTTATTCAGAGACTCAAAATCTCAAAAAAAAAAAAAAAAAACTTGACAGCACTGCTTTTAAATTATCTCAGACCTGGAGGGGTACAATGACATCACTGGAGTCTGGTTTCCCTATCTATAAATAGACAATAATGATGTTTACCTTGAAGTGCTGGAACAGTGGTCAAATAGAATAATTGGAGTGCTCATGCAGAGTCATTAAGTCATGTCTGACTCTTTACAAACTTCATGAACTGTAGCCCTCCAGGGTCCTCTGTCCATAGGATTCTCCAGCAAGAATACTGGAGTGGGTTACCATTTCCTTCTCCAGGGGATCTTACTGACCCAGGGATCAAATCTACATCTCCTGTTTGACAGTGGGGTTCTTTACCACTGAGCCATCAGGGAACCAATAATTGGAGTAAACCCACCTGAAATAACTGGACCTTAGCAGAAAATAATTGAGTCTGAGAAGCTCTAGTTGTATTGTGCTAGATCCTTCTCGTCTGTCCTTCCTGGCCTCAAGTTATAAAAGTTAATGACCAGTCTCTTGCCAAGAGCCATTCTGCTAGAGAAAGAATTCAGAATTACTTAACATGTCATCATCCCCAGCTAAAAGGAAGAGATTTTTGGTTAAAATCCACTATTTACACCTTGATCCCTAAAGTCACTGCTTATTTTATTGCTTTTTGTTATTGCTGTTGATATAACTGATCTAATTTTACTTGGACTATATGGTGGGGACAAGAAATGGACACTTCCAATCAGGGCTGCCAGAAATGCCTCATAAAACTGAAGACTGGAGGTTTTCAGGTCCTGAGCCATGCTTAGACTTGCAGAGTACAATGTTGCCCTGGAGAAAGCCACTCCACTGGAGATAAACTGTTTGGCCATGCTTGTTTATGGTTTTGACTCCAACCTTTATAACATAACTTGCTTCTTATTTACATTCTCTTCTCATACAAAGCTTTTGTGATCTACATTTCTAGGTCCTGGTGTCCCTCGAAGCCTTTCTGAGGGTCACTGATTGAGTTTATCTCCATGCATTGAAAAATAATCAGATAAAACAATTATCTGTAAAAAAAAGCATACCTTTTATATAAATGGAGGTACCAGAGAAATGGTTTCTTTCCTTTGACTCTGGTCACAGCTTAAGAAGAGCTCTTTCAGAGGGTGAGCACAAGACACAGATTCTTCCCAAGATGTCAGCAAAGACGGAAGAAAATAGATCATGACAGGCACACATGCCATCTGTCATTATGGCTTAGTCCCTGGGGAATGGCGCTGTTTGCAGCCGTTGGAAATGAGCTAGAGAAAGTGGGGCCTCCGGTGATTTACTCCTGAGAAAGCTTGTGGTCCAGTCCGTGAAGAACAGAAACTTCCGCTGCAATGTCTGTGGCAGAGTGCCCCACGTGCTGAAGGCTGCTGGGCTCCAGGGATTTCGCCACACCAAGAAAGCCCCGCTTCTCCTCCTGGAGCCTCTCCTAGAAGCCTCTTCTTACACAACAGGGTCTTTTCTTGCATATTCTCTTTTGCAAAGAGTTGTCGGCTATTAATTGGCACTTACCCTGGGTGCTCGCCATTTACCTCTGCAGGGAGTAAATCGTGGGCTGCTGCAGCTGCTGACCTACAACACCCCCTGAAAGGAGTTCAGGATGGAGAGCAGAAATGAGGTTGTCTGTGCTCTGGGAAAACCTGGCAGAACAGGTCTTCAGATGGTTAGATATTTTCAGGAGTTGATTTTGTGAGCCCAATTCTTATATTGCCTCATATCTAGAAAAGCACTAAAATCCTTCATGGTGATGACTGATCCTTGTGATGAGCTGAAAACCCCTGCAAAAAAAAAAAAAAAAAATGTGTGCTTGAGTGCCTGTCCTCCCTCTTTGCCAAAGTCATGTACATACTAACCTTCCCCTGTCTCTTTGGAGAAGTTCCTCAGAGCTGAGATGCTGTCTTCCAGGCTAAGGTCCTCATTTTACCCCAAATAAAACTTAACTTACAACTTCCACATTGTGATTGTTTTTTTTTTTTTTAAGTTGAAGGGTTGTTGCTGCCCGTGGTCCAGGACTGGCTGCCATTAAGACTGTGTTCGAGCATGGTGGGTGTGAAGAGAAAGGAGGCCATGCAGAAGCAACAGAGACAGAACAGAATTGTTTTTCTTGTCACTAATCTGTCTTTCTTGGTTTCCAGGTAGAATCACCTGGGAAGCACATAATTGTCTCCATAAACAACACACCTGGTCCTTGGAACACCAGAATGGTTTTCTTACACTGACCTTCCAAAATCTTATGGTTCAATTAGAGAATTGTTGGGCTTCTTCCATTGGCAGCTGGGATATTCTGAGGGTGGGGTGCCAAGAGAAGAGGAGGAGAGAGATGAGGTGAGAGAAATAAAGTTAATCTTTGTCAATTACAAAGCTCTCCTTGACACATTCTCATTTCAACCTGTCAATTTCAGACTCCTCTGTGAGGGGAGAATACAGATGCTCCCCAGATTTCTAATCTGTTTATAATGGTAACAAGACAACCCTCGGCAGCATGTGCTCATCACGAGCTAATCACCCTCTGCTACGCCTCGTGCCTCCTAATTAGTGGCATGTTGGTTGCCTACTGATCAAGTTGGAGCCTCATTCAGGCGATAGGGAGGGCAGGTGGGGGGAGGAAAAGCTCCAAGTCCAGTGGAACTCAGATCTTGGTAGGCTTTTTGACAACGGGCGGGCTTCATACCTTCCTTTCAAATGCATCCTTTTGAAAGAGGCAGCCACCACTTCCATGGGTGCTAACAGGAATATGGCAGGTCTCCAAATCTGTGTCTCCTTACATTCTTGTAAGTATTCAATTTTCTATAGCACTTTCTCATGGGACAAAATGCTCTGATAATTTAGAGAGAGTTAATAGAGTGATGGAGAGGGGGTAATCCTATCCAGAGGAAGGATAGTGGTAAAAACTGAGAAAGAATTAGCAAAGTAAATGACATTTACACTAGGCATTAAATATGTTGGCATTGCTCACATTTTTCTCTATCTAGCATTTTCCTTTCCTTTCTTTCTCTAGCAAAGTGATAGAGCTCTAAAAGTTGAGGGAGTAGCAGAGCAGGAGGATGAATGGGAATGGGGGAATGGTAGGATATTGGCTAGAAAAACAACTAGGAAATAACAAAAAAAGTCAGAAGTTTAGAAAAATGTTGACCTTATTTGCACAGGATAGTTTGTATTTTCTATATGAACTCCAAATGTTTTTGATGAGTGCATGTTCACTTCATAACTTAAAAAAATAAAGAAGAAAGTGAAAATCACATTAAATGTTTATAGTGGTTTTCCAGATCTAGTAGATTTCCAGGTATTTCATTAGAGTCCTTTTTAACACACTTTTAAAAAAATCATAAGAGATTGTTCTGCAATACTGATTATTAAGCATAGTTAAAGTAAGAACATTTATAGGTCAAAGATGCACAATAATTTCAAGAGACTTGTGGTAGCATAATATCTACTAGAGAATGGTTTATTGGTCTTTATAAATGGAAAAAGAAACTAATTACTTAGGTCTTTCACAATGAGTATTAAAAAGATACAGGAAATCATTACTCAAGATTCTTGGCAAAAGAAATGGGCTCTTATGTTGCTCTGTGCTACTCCTTTGTCTTATTCCTTTCACAAAAGTAAAAAAAAAAAAACTTTTTCGTTGAGCAATTTTGCTGGCACCATCCCATCTGTAAGTAATTTGCCATTGTTAACAAATGTTGGAACCAAACAACACCAATTAAGGTTTTAAGTGGCTATCAAACATGGTGAAAGATTCTGCGTGAACTGTGAGGTGAAGAACTCAGCTTGAGGGAGGCATTGCCTAGTGCTAGAAGACATTTTGAAAAGAAGGGAAACTTGGAGCAAATTTCTCCCGAGATTTGGCACCCAGCTGACCATCTGATACAAGGGTGACAGCTAGAGGTTTAGAATTGAAGCTACAGAAGCCATGGACCTGGATGCAGTCACCCACGGGAGACATCAAATGGAAAGTAAGCACGTTCACTCTAGCCCCAGCAGCTTTGGAAGATAGACTGCTCTTTAAACAATTTTTCATTTATAGTATATGTTTTTTATGGGCATTTATCAGTGTATCACGTAACTTTCCTTTGTTAAAATGAAGTGAAAGTCAAATCAAATGTTTATATTGGTTTTCCAAATCTAGTGGATTTCTGAATTCTGAGCTCTCAGAATTTCCTCCACATTCAGGGGCAGACTCATGATGCTATCAGAAGGGTTTATCCTTTGAAGGGCTTACATGTTGGTTCAATTCCAGCTTTTGCCTTTCCTCCCTGTGTGGTCTTGGGTGAGACGCTCATCTTCCCAAGCCTCAACTTTCTCCTTTGTCTTATGAAGATAATGAAATAGGAAACATCTAGAGTATGACAGTTTGGGCTTAAGTGAGCATACCCTCTGCCATCACCCTTCTGTGCTTTCATAGGACACATGGCATCTGGTCCCATCACTTCATGGCAAATAGATGAGGAAACCGTGGAAAGAGTGACAGACTTTATTTTGGGGGGCTTCAAAATCACTGCAGATGGTGACTGCAGCCATGAAATTAAAACATGCTTGCTCCTTGGAAGGAAAGTTATGACCAACCTAGATAGCATATTAAAAAGCAGAGACATTACTTTGCCAACAAAGGTCTGTCTAGTCAAAGCTATGGGTTTTCCAATAGTCATGTATGGATGTGAGAGTTGGACTATAAAGAAAGCTGAGGGCAGAAGAATTGATGTTTTTGAGCTGTGGTTTTGGAGAAGACTCTTGAGAGTTCCTTGGACTACAAGGAGATCCAACCAGTCCATCCTAAAGGAGATCAGTCCTAGGTGTTCATTGGAAGGACTGATGCTGAAGCTGAAACTCCAATACTTCGGCCACCTGCTGCAAAGAACTGACTCATTTGAAAAGACCTTGATCCTAGGAAAGACTGAAGGGAGAAGGGGATGACAGAGGACAAGATGGTTGGATGGCATCACCGACTCAATGGACATGAGTTTGAGTAAACTCTGGGAGTTGGTGATGGACAGGGAGGCCTGGCGTGCTGCAGTCCATGGGGTCACAAAGAGTTGGACACGACTCAGTGGCTGAACTGAGGACACCTGCATGTCAGGGCCCAAGGGGCTCCTTGCTAAGGTAGAGGCAGTACGGGGAGGCTCAGACCCCCAAGGAGTGTTCCTCAGTCCCCTCGGCATTGGGTCCCTGCTGCAGCCCATTTTCCTCCCTAGTGTAGGAAACAATGGAAAACAATTAGAAAAGACAGCCACTAACCCAACACCCCACCTGTTCTTTTGTCCAGTCTCAGAAAAGAGCCAAGATAGCTATAATTTTGCAGAGGCAAACCGAGGGCTGAGACAGTGAAGGAGACAAGCTGCCCTGCCAGCGAGGAGGCTGGTGGGCTGTTGGAGGATGAATGCTGCATTTCTAAACACAGCCCTGCCTGCCAGCTGAACAGCGCCTTCTCTTTATAAAAATCTGAGACCAAGCGAGGGCCTTCCAGGAGCCTATCATTAACTTTGCTATTATGGTTATTATCAACAATGTGCCAATTTTCCTGCATCTTTTAGGATCTTTCAATTATGGCGTGCTGAGATTTTTCCCCTCCCCTTCTTTCTCTTGGCCTCTCCCCTCCCCCTCTGTCCGCCCTCCCTCCCTCTTCCCCAAATGCCAAGGTTTCCTTTCTTTCCTCCTCCCAAATTGTTCTCCTTAGAAAAGAATGGCAATGACAGGGCTGAAAATTCAGCAGGATTTGGCATCTCTCTGACTGGAGAAAGAAATATTTGTATATTATTCAACGTCCTCCAAGTTATTCATCAGAAGTTTCATTTTTCACTAAAGTCTTTTCCTTATCTTAAACCCACTGACATGAATATATATCATGAAGTTAAAAAGATTGAATTACACTTCGCTGGCTACTGCTGAGATTCATGGACGCTCCAAGCCCCAGCTAGTCCCTGGGTGTACCAAGCTGCTGCATTTTACGTTTGCCTTTTTTTTTTTCTTTTCCCTTGCTCAGCGAACACACACTAACAGGGCTTGTCTCTTCATTGTGATATGAAAATGATTGAAAATACACTCAGAATTGCTTGATGAAAGACCTTTGCCAAAAAGGAGAACGTCTCTGTCATTTGAGTATATTTCCCAGGGGCCCTGAGATGTGCTTGAGCTGGGTTTAATGGGATATTTTGGAACCCCATTGCTGCCTGAAGCTTGTGTGGGGGGTGGCTGGCCCCAGAGGGACTATGGAAGCCCCCACATTTTGGTGCAGGTTACAATGCTGGTTGGTAAGCTTGTTTTCTGATGGCTGGGGTACCTGGGCAAGTAGCATCCTGGTGGGTCATCCATCCACCCACACCATTGTTACTCATGATATTCCCATGGAACATCACCCAATAGGCTGTATTCCTCTCCTTAGGGCTGTTCTAACAGGTTATCATACACCAGGTGACCGAGGACAATGGAAATGGATTTCCTCGCAGTTCTAGGGCCAGAAGTCCAAAACCGGAGTGTGGCCAAGTTTGGGCTCTTTCTGGAAACATTGAAGAGAACTTCGTCCCCTGCCTCTCTCCTGGATTCTGCTGCCTGCTGGCAATCCTTGGCATTCTTTGGCTTGTACCTGAATCTCTCCAGTCTCTTCCTCCATCTTTGAATGGCCCGTTTGTGCGTTCTCCCTTCTGTCTCATAAGGACACGTGTCATTGGATTTAGGGTCCATCTGATTAATCTAGGGTGATTAATCTCATCCAAAGATCCTTAATTTTATCTGCAAAGATCCCTTTTCCAGCTAAGAAATGTGTCACATTCACAGGTTCTATGTGGTTATGTCTTTTGGAAGGTCACCATTTCAACTCACTATAAGACCCATGCCTAAAAATAAAGATGAACAAAGGTATAGGTAGAAGGATGAAAGTTGGGATAAGCAGAATATCTGTGTAGAAACTCCCAGCACCCAATACCAGGCCCCGTGATCCACTTCTTTCCCCTAACGCTTTCTTCCCCATCAAAACTTACCATGCCAGGGTCCCTTTGGCTTTCTAACATGAATCCAGGCTGTCCACTTGGGTTTGTTTTTCTGTCTGCATGTTTGAACTATTATAATCGCCTGGTGTCTCAGCTTAGCCTAGTGGTTTCTTGTTGACAGAAACTTCCCATTGATACCCCTGTCCCTACTTCTCTTCAAAGAAGGAGAGAAAGTGGTCTGATTGCTCTACCTAGATTCTAGGTGTTATAGATTCTAGAACACAGGTTGGCTGAACTTCCTTGGTTAGTTACTGGGGTCACTGTACTGCTACGAGGTGGCTGGCCCTCAGCAAAATGTTTTCTTTTGTATGCATTCTTGTAGTTTTCTATATTTTCTTAAAATAGATTGAGCCATTATATCCTGTGATTTCACTGGTGCTCCCAGGAAAGGTTGATAGAGAGGCTTCATAAATATCTAGGCTAAGTCACAGGTATCACTCAGGTTTCTTAAAAGATGCCGCATTTAGAGTTTGTGGCCCAGGTCTTAGGAATAAGAAAGTAGTAATTGGTTTCCCTTTGTCTTTTCCTGTGAGACTCTCGGGAACCTCTCAGGTAGCAGTGTTTGAGACAAGAGTGGGGTGTTTTTGACACACTGTCCTATTTTACACCATCTTATTTCTGTAAAATCTTACCATTGCTCCATAGCATCTGCATCTTGAGTTGAAAGAGCTTTATTCCTCTTCATCTGGTGGAGGAGAGCAATTTCATGCAACTCTCTACCATGTAGGAGCAATTATTCAGGAGTTAATGCAACCAGAAACTACAGCTGAATTTAGAAGCTGGAAAAGGGCATGCTGTGGGTACATAGATAAGTGAGAGGAAAGACAAGCTACACCACTCTTCCCAACACATACACACAGCTGAACGACGCTTCTGCAAATCTAGCCCTTCTCCAGAATGACCCACATGCTATACCCCAGATGTACCCAGGATTGTTCTAGTCTCTGGACTACCTGAGCCTGAGAAATTCTCAGACTCTCTCCATCCATCTAAATCCAGCCCAGTTGTGACTCCCTCAGCAAGCCTTCCTAGCAAGTCCAGCTCAATTTTCCTCCACTTTCCCTGTTTCCCATGTGTTTGCTCTACAACCTGGAACTGTACTATCACCACTTTTTTCTCCCCTTTCACCATGAAAGAGGCAAGAGACAGAGAGATGTAGCAGAAATGGACAAAGAACTGAGGTCAGATGTCCTAGATTCTAGTTCCAAGTCTTCCCAAACTCTTTGATTGTCTTTGGCTAGGTATTCCATCTATCTGGCCATATTTCCTTTTCTATAAAATAGGATTCAGTTTTTGAAGAGAAATGATGTCTGCCCATTCTGTCTTGTCAGGCCATTGTTTGTATCAAATGCGATACCCCATCCTGTAATGAATTTAATATACTAGCTCAGAGCTGCTACAGCGGTGAGCTGAGTATGAAAGCAATTTCCTGGCTTTTCCCTGTGCCTGTTTGCACTTCTTTGACTACAGCAGTGCGCCCACCACCAGCCTCTGTGAGTGTTGGCTGCTAATTCCTCACTGGGGCTCCTGCCCCAGATGGGTCACCGTCTCTCTATAACACCCCGACCTCCTCCTGAATGGGGCACATCTGTGGTGTCATGGCCTATCACAGCAACAGCCCTGCCTCTACTAGGAGTTTTCTTCTGTGGCTGCTAAGCCCTCAATCTCAAGAGTGATTACCGACCACACAAGCTGAGCTTTCTTGAAAGTGACTGTTTACTGGGAACATCTGGTGTGTGAATGGAACGCTTGTATTTTTTCTCTTCCCTCCCTCCAGTCAACAGTGACACTTTCAAAGGCTGCCCTGCTTCTCTCCCAAGGACTGGAGACCTGCTTCATTATTTAACTCCAGATTTTCATCACTGCACAAACTTTTTGTGGAGCCCTTGTCTGGAGAGAGGAGGTATGACCCACAACTTCAGAGATTTTCTTGCTAATTAAGTTTCCAACATCTCTGTTTGACAAAGAAAACACTACAATCTTACCTTGTTCAATTATTGCTAATTAAGTAGGACCAGCTCATTGTTCCTGACAATAATTGTTATAAGACCCGTGAATTTCTCTATTTTTGCATCAATAGGTCTGAATATATATTCACACATACATACACACCCAGACTCATATGTTTTTATATATATACATGGAAGATATTACCTGGGACCCTTATGTTATAAAGAAATTATCCACTCATACATTATCTTTTACTTAATTAAATCCAGGCTTTTCTAGGTTTTTCTTTGCAACTGTTCTCCCCAAAGTCCATAACTACTAAGAGTGTGATTGGTGAATGTGTAACTTTAACTATTGATTGCCTTGCTCTTGCTAGCAGTCTGGATCAGTTTTGGTGGGAGGGGGGGTCTTCTGTATTATGCCTCTCCTTGATGTAAAGATGAAGACCACAGAAGTAGAACTGGGTCTTATCTGTCACCTTTGGCTAGTGACTTTGGCAAGTGAATTCACATCACTAAGCCTTAATTTCTTTTCATCTCAAAGTGTAAACAGCAATAATAGTAGGTGTTCCATGGTACTATCTGAGGATTATATGAGAGAATTCTTGCACCCCACTTAGCACCCATTTATCAAATGCTAATCTGAGTGCCTCTGGTCTGTACATTATTCTTGTGACTTGGTTTGGAACTCTCAATGAAACAAAATACATTTACATTTTATAGGAATTATCCTGACCAAATCAGTATATCCCTCTAGTTACAACCCAGAGGTAGTGACAGACTATGGCCCTGTAGCAGAGAGAAACCAGCCTTCCAAGTGGGCTAAAATATGTACACTGCCTGTAGGGATGAACTAATGATTAGAAACAGAGGTAAGCTGCACGCACCCTGTGATCATCTATGGGAGTCCAAGCTGCCCTTGGTTTGCCGACAGAAAATCAGGCTGCCCTTCAATTACGGCAGAAATGCTCTACCCCCACATTGTGACTTTAGCTGCTGTTTCTCATTCTCCTGTTCTCCCATTTGCAATGAACCCTTAACACAAGTTTTTCTTTTCTTTTTCCCACTCTGAGAATTATTTGGGGACAGTGAAAATAGGGTCTTAATCTCTATCATCTTGCATCTCTGATTTCCTCTGCTTGCTCTTAGCCCTCTCTATTTTCACTTGCTTTTCCAGCACATGCTCCTGCAACTGTAAGGGTCCTAGAAGAAAGTTTCTAGCTCCTGCAAGCTGAGAGTTCTAGAAGGAAGTTTCAGATAGAGGGAATCTTGTTATTGCAGTTGTTTTTTTTGAACGAGCCAGGTACTGTCTTTGTGCAGATTTTGAGTGATTGTCCAACTCTAGCCCCATCAGCTGAGACCTGGCTAGTGGAGTATTGTGTAGAGATGACCATTCCTCCTGGTGTACATAGAGATGAGGCAGTTCCTCTGAGAAGGTGGTGGGATGGCTACTGCTAGACAGACCATGTAAGTTTCATACTTTTCTTCCCCCCTGCCCCAAGCCTGCTGCATCTTTTATGAGTTAAAAATGAGCAGAGAAAATATTCTCTCTTGGAGCATATGTTCATAGGTAAGGGCAAGGTACTCCCTAAGCATGAAATTTAGATTCCCTTCTAAGCCAAGAGCTAGGAAAAATTCAACATGCAGGAAATGAAATTAGCCATCTGTAGAAAAACCTACCCTAAATGATAAGCAGTTGAACTTCCAGGTTCAATAATTTGGGTCTCATCCATCTCAAGAGAGTATGGCTGCTTAGCAGAGCTAAAGTTGATGCTTTCTGCACCCTCCATGTAAAGATGGAATGTGCTAACAGAGGATAGTTTCTGCACGAAGACAAGGGAACGAGGGTCCAAGCAGTGTCTTGGAAGAAAACTATCCAGCTCTCCCCTTTCCGGAAGGGAAGGGCTTCTCATCAGACCTGAACTCTCTGGTTCGTTACCCTTGCTATTTGTGCTTCCACCCCCAACAACTTTTGACTTTTATACATCTAACTTTGTTCCCCATTAATCTTTGAAAGTGTTTTGTCCAAGTGTATCAGTGATTCACCTCATCCCAGGCACCAAAATTCCTGGACACTTTCTAAACTAAACAATAATTTTAAAAGATTAACAGAGCAAAGTGAAACTCTTCCTTCTGGAAATGCCTTATTACACTTTCCCTTGTAAAACTCCTTCCTGATTCTTCAAGCCAATGTGTTCAAATCTCTTTACCTCGCCCTTGTTTTTCCCTTTCTCCTCCCCTAACCACCCCCTGTTCTGTGTGTGTGTGTATGTGTTTTAACCTCTTTTCTCAGTCTTCCGCTTTCATCACTCTGCCCAAGACTTTTATTACCATCTGCATTCTATTAACCTGGAAACTTCACTACAGGCTCTAGAATGCTAGGAAGTCACAGCCTCTCCTCTGGTCTGTGTATCCATCCTCTGCTCCTATACTCAGCGATGCGCCAGTAAATCTTTACCAACCAGCTCTCATGGGGAGAGGAAAGACATGCTCCAACGTGAAGTCTGCCAATTTCCATGATGTAAATATACTGATCATGGTTGATTTTTAGCTACCAACTGACATCAACTAGCTCACAAAATGACTGAAAATTAAACAGTTGGCTCTCAACTATTAAACATCGCAAGCTCTACCTAGTCAAAGCTAAATGTCCTGTGGCCTGTGTAACTGTTTTCCTCCTAAGTAGCAACCAGAGTCATCTGGACTGACACTGTAATCACCATGACAGCAGGCTCTTTGCTGCTCATATTTTCTGTTTTATCCTCACCGTCTAGAACTACTCTGGTACCTGGTACACAATAAATGTTTGTGGAATGGATGAGTCAGTATAGATAACATTCTTCTCTATTTTTGGGGTCTACTTAGCATTTTAAATAATGAATTAGAATGCTTATTCATATATCAGATTCCTGTGCCCTTAGAAAATTATTTGGGATAAAATTGAGTTCTGAACCTAAAGGCTGAGAACCTAAAAATGACCCATGGGAATTCCCCAAAGGCCTGTGCAGCCAGATGTCACCTTACTGTTTTAGTGCCCCAATAAATGTCCTAAAGAAAATAACATGAACTTGTTTACAGAAGTGCTATAAATCAGGGAGCATCACCATATAAAAATCACTTGAAAGAGACTGAGTAACTGACAGAGGTGCCTGATAGAGTGGAAACTGCATGATTTGAGATATTTCTAAATTTGTGTCAAATTATTAAACTGAGAGTTTGGATGAATTCCTTAACCTTTGTTTTGCCAACTGTAAAATGCTTATTATAATACCTATCTTGTGTTATGAGGGAGCAAATCTTGTCTGTAACACAGCTGGTGCATGAAAGTGTTTCAAAGATGGCAGGTTATAATCTTAATGATGTAAAGAAATCATTGTTCCAATTTCTAGCAGATCTAGATTTTAATTTTGTTCCCTACCAATCATTCCTGAGTGACCTATACAAAGTAGGTATCCATTACCCATTTATTGAATAAATGAATGTGAAAATGATGGGGAAAATGACGAAGTGAGAGGTTAATGACTTATCCTACTTCAGAGGCAATGAGTTGCTTTTTGTGGAGACTAAGGATTTCTTGAGGCAAACAGGAACAATGTCACATGAGGACCCTTATCTGAGGTACCTGCTGATCTGGCTGCCAAGGACAGAGAAGATATTAAGTCCTCTTGTTTTCCCAGCTGGCACTGCTTCTGTTAGTGGAGGAAGGATCAACATCTCTGCAGCTGGCTGTTCTCTGCGCCAGGGCTGAAGCACATTGCAGGAAGGATGGAGACTGGTCTGTCTTGCTCTGCTGCGATGCTTCTATCAGGGGGAGGCAGATTCTCCCTGGCACTGACAGTTCCTTGGTTTCTATTCAAGCAATCAGCTATGCCTTCATGGGACCCCTGAGCTGAGAAACTAGCCCTGCTAGGCAGAAACAGCAGATACAAAGGCCTCTAAGTAGACTCTGGCGTAAAAAATTCAAAAGACATGATTAGAGCAATTTTCTTTCTTTCCCAGATGTGATAAAGTCCTCTTGTTACTCTGGGGCTGGCTAGAAAATTCCTCAGGGAATTTCCTTTATCTTTTAAACCGAAGGACTCCCTGAAATGTGGCTCTAGCTAATTCTGTCAGCCACCACTAACAAACTCAAAGGCAATGCTTAATAACAGCAGGGGCCCAGATATAGTCTTCTAGAATCCTAAGGACTAAGTCCTGTACTTGAGAAATCCCCCTGACTTCACAGCACCCAGTGTGAAGTTCAGTGGCTCAGGACAAAGTGGGTTGAGGGAACCAGCCACAGCAAGTAGTTTTTTAGGAGGCTAATTTTTCTTGTTACCTATAGAGATGGGGAAGAGGAGATCCCTCTTTTCCCACCTGCTTCTCAGAGGTGTCCCAACTTGGGTCACTCTGTGACAAAATCCTAGTTATCTCAGTGTCCTTCTGAGTTTTATCATGTTCTGAGAATTTAAACTACTGGACCACAGCCAGGACTCTCTGGCTGGAAGATGTGCTTTGTGGGCCATATAATTGTTTAAACTGCTTTATAGAGACATAATTGAAGTATAATAATTGCAAATGTTTAAAGTATACAGTTTGATAAAGTTTGACATATATATAT
The DNA here is from genome assembly GCF_019320065.1 of Cervus canadensis. Classification (NCBI taxonomy): domain Eukaryota; kingdom Metazoa; phylum Chordata; class Mammalia; order Artiodactyla; family Cervidae; genus Cervus; species Cervus canadensis. Next base: position 24,991,563 of record NC_057393.1, on the reverse strand, counting down.
ATATATATACCTGTTAAACCATCATCACAATTAAGGTAATAAATATTTCCATCACCCTAACATTCGTCATGCTGCTTTATCATCCTTCTCTTTCTCCATCCCCATGCTCAGGCAAGCACTGACCTGCTTCTGTCACTGTAGATCTGTTTGCATATCATAGAATTTCATGTAAATACAATCTGTCATGATGTACTTTTAAGGAAGGTCTGGCTTTCTTAACATCACCTTTTTGAGATTAATCCATTTTTTGGTGTGTATCAATAGTCCACTACCTTTTAATTGCTGGGTAGTACTCCATTGTGTATATATACCACAATTTCAAAATTAAAATCCATTCACCTGTCAATGGGCATTTGGATTTTTTCCCCTAGTTTCAACTATTACCAATAAATCTTCCATGTATGTTTGCAAACAAGTTTTTGTATGAACATTTGTTTCATGAATTTGTTTCATGAAACATGTATGTTTTCAATTGTCTTTGGCAAGTATCTGAGAATGAAATAGCAGGATGGTAGTTCTCTGTTCACAAATGTATGAACATTTGTATGTTTTCAATTATATTTGGCAAGAATCCAAGAATGAAAAAGCAGGATGGTAGTTCTCTGTAGTGCTTTTTTCTTTTCTACTAGTAATGTATACCTATTCCACTTATATCATGAACTCCAATACATGGTACGGCTAGTCTTTTAAACTGTAGCCATTTTAATGCATATTCAGCAATATCTCAACATGTGTTTGATCTGAATCTTAATGATTCATGATGTTCAACATGTTTTCATGGTTTTGTTCATTTACATATTGTCTTTCATGAACTCTCTATAAAATATTCTGTTTAAGTTGCTTTTTAAAAATTTTTATTTATTCATTTTATTTTTGACTAGGCTGGGTCTTCATTGCTGCAGGGGGTTTTCTCCAGTTGTGGTGATAAGGGCTACTCTCTAGTTGTGGTGCACAGATTTCTCATTATGGTTGCTTCTCTTGTTGCAGAGTGTGAGCTCTGGGGCACATGAGCTTCAGTAGTTGTGGTTCACAGTCTCTAGAGCACAGGCTTAATAGTTGTGGCACACAGGCTTAGTAGTTCTGCAGCATGTGGGATCTTCCCGGACCAGGTATCAAATCCACGTCTCATGCATTGACAGGCAGATTCTTTACCACTGAGTCAACAGGGAAGCCCAGTTCAAATTTTAAATCATGTTGTTTGTTTTCTTGTTAAGTAATTGCAGAAGTTCTGTATGTATTCTTGATACAGGTCTTTTATTCCATTTACATCTTGCTAATATTTTCTTCCTCTCTGTGGCTTGTCTTTTCACTTTCTTAATGGTGTCTGTGTTAGTTTTCTATTGCTTTGTAGCAAATTGCCATAAACAGTACGGCCTTATACATCACCCATTTATTAACTCTCAGATCTGTAGGTTATAAGTTTGGCACTGTGTGACTGGCTTCTCTGTTAAGGGTCTTACAACACCAAAGTGTTAACAAGGCTGTGTAGCTTTCCAGAAGCCCTGGGGAAGAATCTGTTTCCAAGTTCACTAAGGTTATTAGAATTCAGTTCCTTGTGGTTGTAGGACTGAGGTCCCTGTTTCCTTAACACATGGTCCTATCCATATCTTCTGACCAGCAACATTAAATCATTCTTGTGCTTCACATTTCTCTGATTTTCCCTCTGTTTTTTTCTCTTCAGTTTTTGAGGGTTCATGTGACTACACTTTGTCTATGCAGAAATTCAGGATAGTCTGTATATTTTAAGGTATGTTGATTGTTAACCTAATTTAGACACTGCATTGTTCTCTTTGTCATATAAGGTAGAATATTCACAATCATTCTGGGGATTTAGACATGGGATTTTTTGTTAGGGATTGGGGCATAATTCTGTCTGGCATTAATTATGCTGAAGTTCAATCTAAAAGGATTTTAATTACGATGAAGTTCAATCTACCAAAATTATTTTGTTTTTTCTCTTGTGTGCTTTGTAATCCTTGCCTACTTCTAGGTTGCAAAGATTTTTCCTTATATTTCCTTATAGAAGCTTTTTATAGATTTAGGTTTTGCATTTAGGTAGGTCTATGACTCACTTCATATATGCTGGATCATCGAAAAAGCAAAAGAGTTCCAGAAAAACATCTATTTCTGCTTTATTGACTATGCCAAAGCCATCGACTGTGTGGATCACAATAAACTGTGGAAAATTCTTCAAGAGATGGGAACACCAGACCACCTGACCTGCCTCTTGAGAAACCTGTATGCAGGTCAGGAAGCAACAGTTAGAACTGGACATGGAACAACAGACTGGTTCCAGATTGGGAGAGCAATACATCAAGGCTGTATATTGTCACCCTGCTTATTTAACTTATATGCAGACTACATCATGAGAAACACTGGGCTGGAAGAATCACAAGCTGGAATCAAGATTGCCGGGAGAAGTATCAATAACCTGAGATATGCAGATGACACCACCCTTATGGCAGAAAGTGAAGAGGAACTAAAAAGCCTCTTGATGAAAGTGAAAGAGGAGAGTGGAAAAGTCGGCTTAAAGCTTAATATTCAAAAAACTAAGATCATGGCATCTGGTCCCATCACCTCATGGGAAATAGATGGGGAGACAGTGGAAACAGTGTCAGACTTTATTGTTTTGGGCTCCAAAATCACTGCAGATGGTGACTGCAGCCATGAAATTAAAAGACGCTTACTCCTTGGAAGGAAAGTTATGACCAACCTAGACAGCATATTAAAAAGCAGAGACATTACTTTGCCAACACAGATCCTTCTGGTCAAGGCTATGGTTTTTCCAGTGGTCATGTATGGATGTGAGAGTTTGACTGTGAAGAAAACTGAGCACCAAAAAATTGATGCTTTTGAACTGTGGTGTTGGAGAAGACTCTTGAGAGTCCCTTGGACAGCAAGGAGATCCAAACAGTCCATCCTAAAGGAGATCAGTCCTGGGTGTTCATTGGAAGGACTGATGCTGAAGCTGAAACTCCAATACTTTGGCCACCTCATGCGAAGAGTTGACTCATTGCAAAAGACCCTGATGCTGGGAGTGGTTGGGGGCAGGAGGAGAAGGGGATGACAGAGGATGAGATGGCTGGATGGCATCACCGACTCGATGGACGTGAGTTTGAGTAAACTCTGGGAGTTGGTGATGGACAGGGAGGCCTGGCGTTCTGCGATTCATGGGGTCACAAAGAGTCGGACACAACTGAGCGATTGAACTGAACTGATGACTCACTTCAAGTTAATTTTTGCACGTGGTGTAATATGGCAGTCAATTTCCTTCCCTCCCCCATATAGATATGTGGTTGTTTTGGCACTATTTGTTGAAAATACTCCCCTTTCCCACTTGAATTGAATTGGATTGTTTGTTTACTCAAGTGGTGACAGTTCTCTACATGTACTTGAAATAGTTGAGTTTTTGCAAGTATTTTTATCCCAGTCTGTGGCTTATCTTCTAATTTTCTTTTTAGTAACTTTCAAAGAGCTTTAATTTTATGATGTTTATTATATCTGTTTTTTCTCTTATGATTTATGTTCTTTGTGTCTTATCTAAGAAATCTTGATCTAATACAAGGTAACAAAATTGTCCTCTATGTTATTATGAAAAGTTTTACATTTAAGACTATAATTCACTTTGAGTTAAATTGTGTGTTAGTGTGAGCTGTGGCCTCAGTTTATTTTCTTTCTCTCTTATTTATTTTAATATGGATTTCAAGTTGTTCCAACATAATTTCTAAGTTGAATTTTCTTAATTTATTTGTCAAAAATCAATTGAGCATACATGTGTGGGTGTATTTCTGGACTCGTGTGTTCATTTAATCTATGTCTTGATTACTGTAGCTTTGTAATAATCTTGAAACTGGATAGTGTGAAATTTGCAACTTTGTTCTTCTTTATGGAAATTAGTTGGCCTATTTTAGTTCCTTTGCTATCCCATGTAGATTTTACCACAGTCACTTCTAGGTGATTATAATTGCTTTGAATCTATTTATCAATTATGGAAGAATTGACATCTTAACAAAATTAACCTTCCAATCCATTATTGTGGCATATATCACTGTTTAAGTATTCTTTGATTTGTCTTAATAATGTTTTATAATTTTTAGAGTAAAATCATTATCTGTATTTGGCATATTAACACCTAAGTGTGTGTGTAAGTCACTTCAGTCATATCTGACTCTTTGAGACTCTATGGATTGTAACCTGGCAGGCTCCTTTGTCCATGGGATTCTCCAGGCAAGAATATTGGATTTGGTCCCCTCCTCCAGGAGATCTTCCTGACCCAGGGACCAAACCCACATCTCTTATGTCTCTTACTTTTTATGCTTTTGTAAATATTACTTGTTTTCACTACAATTCCCTGATGTTTGCTAATATAATTGTATATGTAGCTTTTGTGTAGATTCTTTGTAGCTATCTGAGCATAGCTCCCTCTTCCTTTTTGATAGCTCACACTGTATATTTCAGCCTTTTCATCTCCCCCAAATTCTGATCTCTGCCTTAGCAATTCAAAAGGACTGTGACAGCCTGCTTTAACTCCAACCCTCTGTACATTGTCAGGAAATTATCCCCAGGTAGATGGTTGGACAATTTGCCCCTCACCTTTTTAGTTTCCCTTGGCTCAGAAATCCCAAACTTATACAGTCCATTATCTAGTGCTCAAAAACATTGCCTCATGTATTTTGTATATCTTTTTAGTATTTATGTTTAGAGAGTTAGCTCATACCAGTTACTCCGTCATGGCTGGAGGTAGATGTTCCTCCCATAGTTCGTTTAACCAGGTGCTATATATACGTGTGTGTGTGTGTGTGTGTATAGTTTCCTACCTTAATTTTACCTATGTTTCAATGAAGGTCTTATGTTGTACATATGTGAGTTTGTAAGATAAATACATAAGAATGGAATTGTCAAGAGCACTTAATTTTTACTAGATATTGACAAATCACTATAAGCATTTGTAATTCCACAATCATCATAAGTGGGCACCCATTTCATAGCTCCCTGTAGAATTTTGCAGATCTTTGCTTAATGGAATGAACATACTCATAGAAAAATAAATGCAAATGATTCTCCAACATTTGAAAGGTGATCTATCTCACCCATATATTTACATATTCTAAAGATACTATTTCTCACTTATATAAGGTTAGTAATATCATGTGAAGCTTTCTTATAAGAAGAAAAGTCTGCATATAGATGTAGAAACAATAAGCCAAAAAATTTTTAAAAATGTAGCAAAGTCTAGACAGACTGGGGGAATGGAAGCTCCATTTTTCCCCTGCCATGTGCTGCTAAGAGTTATCTGAGAGAACAGTAACCATAGCCAAATTATCCCTCAAACCTCTATAGGTTGCTGCCAATCCTTGGCTACCCATTCAGTACCGTTGTCCCTCACTGCATTCCAAGAACTGACTTGTGTCACTGGCATTGCCAAGCGCAAATGATGGATTGCCTGAACTGCTTCCACCAACAAAAAATCTGCAGAACGAAAACAGAACCAAGTCTCAAGCCAAATTCTCAGCACATTTCCTAATTACCCTGTTAAATCTTGTGCAGGGCTGTGGTGAACTCACTCTGATCCTGGCAGCCGACTGCTAGGAGGGAGAGAAGCTTTTGGGGATTTAGAAATTGTGTCTTATTTTAGATAAGGGAATTTGGATTCTTTCCACCTACTGGTTTTCAAGGTCCCTTTTTGCCATTAGACATGTTACGCTCAGTAGAACACAAAGAAGTTTAAACTCAGGATCTGCAAGGTAGACGGTTCTTATCCTAAACATAACCATGCATCACCAAACAGCTCTATTTAGATTAGAGTGTCCAAAAAATATTTTTTTACAAAAATATAGCTTTTCCTCCTTCAGCCCTTAGTGGAAGATCTCTTATCTCATAGAAACTTGGGAACCAAGACTAGACAATCTAGATTTGGGAGACTCTAGAGTTGTTGCTGGAGAAGGAAATGGCAACCCACTCCAGTGTTCTTGCCTAGAGAATCTCGGGGATGGCGGAGCCTGGTGGGCTGCTGTCTATGGGGTCTCACAGAGTCAGACGTGACTGAAACAACTTAGCAGCAGCAGCAGAGTTGTTGCAGGAAGAGGGACCCCTTCCAGGGCCCAAAACTGGGCTCTTGTCTAACACTCGGAAATGAACTGTCCGAGGAGGCACATGTGCTGACAAAGCAAGAGATTTTATTGGGAAGGGCACCCGGGTGGAGAGCAGGAGGGTGAGGGAACCCAGGAGAACTGCTCTGCCGTGGCTCACACTCTCGGGTTTTACAGTGATAGGATTAGTTTCTGGGTGGTCTTTGGCCAATCATTCTAATTCAGAGTCTCTCCTGGTGGTGCACGCATCGCTCAGCCAAGATGGATGCTAGCGAGAGGGATTCTGGGAAGTGGACGGACACGCGGTGTCTCCTTTTGACCTTTCCCGAACTCTTCCAGTTGGTGGTGGCTTATTAGTTCCATATTCCTTATCAGGACCTCCTGTCATAAAACAACTCATGCAAATGGTTACTATGGTGCCTGGCCGGGGTGGGCGGTTTCAGTCAGTGTGCTTCCCCTAACAGAGTCATCATGCATACATTTGAATCTCAGCTCTATCCCTAATGGGTACATAAGCTTGGGTATTTATTTATCTTTCTATGCCTCAGTTTCTTTATAAAATAATATTGAATATTAATAAATATTAATAAGTAAGTATAATAAATATTCAAGATGTTGAATAGTAATAACTTATTTATTTGAAGTTATTATCATTATTTCTGTGATTATTAGTTATGTTTGATAACTGTGAATAGAGACACCATGGAGAACGGCTCCGAGAACAGAGGGACAGTGACTGCTTACATGTTAGTTAATAAGTTAGCCAAACATTTTAAATGGCAACTATATCCTCAGTACATTGCTAGTCTGTGATCCTCAGCTATGTGTGTTCAGTGGTCCATTTAAAATAAAGTGGATAATATATGTGAAGATCTGATGAAAGAAGGAGGATATCACAAAAATATCACTATTGTTATCAATATGTAACAATTCAAGAACTGCATTCTTAAAACAATCAACAAAGAAGTCAAGAATAGGTTTACACTGAAGTCTCTGTGTTACTTTGCTTTACTTGGACTGTTTCAATAGACTCATAATGTCCTTTGGAAGGAATTAAAAGGGTGAGGCTTAACTCGTATCTTTAGCAAGATCCTACTCCAATTCATCCTACTGCTCAGGCAGACAGATGTGTCCTCTGAAATTCATGTCTGATCTTATCAACCCACACTAAGCACCTTTGAAAACTTAGCAGTGACTTATATGACTACATTTAAATTTCATGGCATATTTTGTGTTTGTCCTGCTGCATTCTTATACTTCATGCTCACCTACACCTTCCTCATGTTAAACCAAACTACTCACTGTTCCCCTGGTAAGCTGGTGTCAAATGCCATGAATCTTACATCAGAGGAAGTTATTTTGCTTCTATCTGAAATCTCACAGTTCCTTGCCACTACACATGACATTTGAAAGATAAAATGTCACCATACATTTTCCTGCATGACTGTATACACACATATACATGTACATGTAAGTGCGTACATATAACACAATACAAAATGTTATAACCTAATGGTCAAGGCTTTATTTCTGGAGTTAGTTCTGGGTTTAAATCCTGTTTCTGTCACTTACTATCACGTTTAATGAGTGAAGGATTTCTTATAATACGTGCTCCAGACTGTAAAGTTCTTTAATTCAAGGGAAAGTGGAATGTGGACTGAAGGAATGGGAGAAGTCTTTCTAGAGCAGTTGAGAGAACAGGGTTGAGTCTTCAAGACTAAAAAGGATAAGAAACATTAGACAAGAGGGCAAGAATAATGCAGACAATGTGCTTTGCTTATGAAGAGAAAACACAGAGGACTGGAACAGTCTTGAATCTTTGGCTGTGATTTGGCTAAATGAAGCAAACAACATTCTTTAACGACACAAGACTCTCATATTCCACACTTGAAAAAGCAAACTAGCTACAAGAGTAGCTGTCGGTCCCAGTTTAGATATTTCTGAATGAAAATGGGAATCTCAACTTGAGAATAACTTTGCTCCCTTGCAAAAGCATTGTCATTGCAGTGAAGTCAGAAACCTTGAACGTCATCTGCAATTTTTTAGATTGCAAGTCAAATCTTAATGGGGTGAAAGAATTTGGAGTGAAGTAGATGGAGTCCTGGACTGAGTGGGCCATTATTCATTACCTGGAGACTTTTTAGCAAATTACCTACCTCTCTATTTCAAGTTCCTCAGCAAAGAAAAGGATAATATCTGACCTATTTTCACTGCAAGTTTTTTGTTTTTGTGGTTTGTTTTTGTTGTTAGTATTTTAGCTGTAAATACACCTGAAATAATTAAAACTGTTTGCAAGCTTATTTGAGGTAATAGTGTGGGGGAGTGGTACTGTATCATTTAGAGAGCAGAAACAGAAAGTACTGTGGTCAGCACCTCTTACAGACACTAACGCTGAGGAAATACCTGCATTGGCTGTGTTTCCAAAGGTCTTTTCGGCCATTGTTAAAGCTAGGAGGTTGATACTGAGTCTATTCTTATATCTGAATGTCTGTGTGTTTAATTGTAGAGGTGTCCCTTATGAAAAACTCAGATCTCTTTGAAACCACTATGGAAAAGAATACTATTATTAAGATGGTCAGTGTATTGGACTGAAGGTGCTCATACTTCGTTCACAATCTTCTCATTAAGAGGTGGACCTATTTTTCTTTCCCTTGAATCTGACCTGGCTTTGCTTTGACCAAGAAAATACAATAAAATTAAAGTGATATTGAGCTTTTTCCAGGTGCAGCCTTTAAGAGAACTGCCAACTTCTGTCTCAGGCTTTTCAAGTCCGAGGTCTTCATGTAATAGTTGGACTTCCTGCTGGAGAGACCAATGAAGAGACCAGAGATTGAATGGAGGAGGACTCAGCTGAGCCCAAACTTGTCAGGGTTAGATAACTCTGACTAAGCACTGAGCATGTTTAAAAAAAATAAAAACAAAATATGGCTGTCTCAGATTTTCAGAACCTTCCAAGCACTAGTTGACCCTATTCTGCATTATGTGGAGCACAAGAATTTCCCAGTTGACCTATTACCAAATTCCTGGTCAAAAAATCATAGGATATGATACAGTGATGGTTGTTAAAGCCACTAAGTTTTCGGATAGTTTTTCCTTTTTTTAAATGAAGCCTTTTTTCACAAGCAAGGTGCATGCAAAGAAACTCATATAGCAAAATTAGGAAGTGATGGACCAAATAGATCAATACCATTGCCATGCCTGTAATTAGTTAATTGAACCATCAGTGAAAAGTTTATTAATGCAGTTTTCAGTGAGAAGTTTGCTTTGTTAATTTTGAAGATCATTTAAAGTGATAAAAAGAGGGAACATATTGTATAACTCAATCAATGCTGGTTTCTGACAATAGTTTTCTTGTTAAATTTACACCAGATAATATCATAGTATAAGGAACATATCATGCCCAGATTCCACTTTGAGGCAAAGGTAAGTGCAGAACTCTTTAAAAATGCTTAATAATTACTGTCAACCATCTATGCTCTCACTTGCCCCTCGGAAACTGTACACATCTAAATTAATTAAGCTTCAGAATGCCTCTGTGATGCGGAAAAGGAATAACAAGGAATCATTTTACCCAGCACTGAAACACAGTCACCTCTTGGGTTGAACACAACAGCTGTTTAGCAGCTGTAAGGGAATCCTGAACTATCATTCTGGGCAGCCATGCTAAAGAGGATAACGGACCTGATTGAAATTGCAAAGGAAATTTGAGTAGACAGGATGCAATTACCTGAATTGGAGCCCAGCCAGCTCACCAGGGCTAAGTGGCAAGTGACTGGGGCTGAAGAGCATGTCTTCTGCATATTTCACCAGAACACTGGGACCATTCAGCGCCCTGTGTGGACAATAATCAGAGGCTGTGTAAGCCTGTGATCCTGAACCTGCATTACAGCTCCCCAAAACACGTTTCTTTCTAGAACGATATGGCTATTCTGTTAAATCTATCTGGGAACCAAAGTTCATATGGGCACTGAACATAAATGTGAACAGCCAAAGTTATGCCCCTAACCCTAATTGCTATTGGATGTTAAACTGTTAAATCACTCATCGTAACACAGTTTGATGCACATATTTTAAGGATCTGAAAAATAATAAAGTGGTTTCTACACTGATATACTTACACATATATCAATATGATGACTATTAAGCCATAAGCATACAAGATAAATGACATTTGTGTTTAAATTCAAGAGGCACTGAGGATCACATTTCCCTTTAAAAATTGAAAGAATGACTAAAGATAAAGGAACTAACTGTAAAGTCTATATCCTTACAGGAAAAACAAGGGTTTTTAGATGATACACATTCTAATAACCTACTCAACCTAAAATCTGATAAGTTTCTGCATCTGAAGAGCAATTGCTGGCTTTTCTTTTTTTATTTATTTTTTATTTGGACATATATTTGATTTACAGTGTTGTGTTGGTTTCAGGTGTACAATCATGGTATTTAGTTATACATAGATGTATTCTTTTTCAGTTTCTTTTCCCATGTAGATTATTACAGAATATTAACTACAGTTCCCTGTTCTGTACAGAAGGTCCTTGCTGATTATCTATTTTATATGTCAATTTCATCCTCCTATTTTATCCCTCCTCTCCACCTTCCCCCTGCCCCATTAACATACATTGTTATCTAAGTCTGTATCAGTTTCTGTTTTGTAAATAACTTCATTTGTATCTTTTTTTTTTAGTTTTCACATTTAAGTGATAGCATATGATATGTCTCTTGATATGACTTACTTCAGTTAGTATAATCATACCCAGGTCCACCCATGTTGCTACAAATGGCATTTTTCATTATTTTTTATGGCTGAGTAATATTCCATTATATATATGCACCACATCTGCTTTGGCCTATTCCTCTGTTGATGGACATTTAAGTTGCTTCCATGTCTTGGCTATTGCAAATAATGCTGCAATGAGCATTGAGGTGCATGTATCTTCTTGAAGGATGGTTTTCTCCAGATACATGCCTAAGAATGGTATTGCTTGATCATATGGTAGCTCTAAAGGCTCTAGTCCGTGGGGTCACAAAAAGTCAGACACAATTGACCACACACACACACACACACACACACACACACACACACACACGATTGCTCTAGTTTTAGTTTTATAAGGAATCTCCATACTGTTCTCCACAGTGGCTGGCTTTACTCTTAAGTAAAACAACTAATTTTCTGAAAGCATTTTTAAACAAGGTCACTGATTAAACAGTATTAATGAATTAAAATTAATTTACCTAAAGAAAATACTCAAGAAGTTTTTAAGTCAGCCAGTTACAGGACCCCTATGCCAACATCAGAGAACTGGGGTTGTGGAATTCTATACTTGACTTCCCATGTAATATAATGCACTTATACTCTAATGAAAAAAGCCCCCTACCAAGTGCTTAGAGGAAGTGAGATGAGAAAACAAACAAGAGGATGGACTTAAAGGGTCTTCCTGCTTAGTAAAGGTAAATCATATGTTCAATAAAATAATCCTTGAACTTTTCTCCTTCTTCCCATAAAAGATATGAAAAATCAAAAATGTTTCATTATATCTATTCAGCTTGCTCACATAAAGTTTGGATGCACTAAAGCACTTTTTTACTCCAAGTGTGGTCCGCAGAGCTGCAGCACTGGTATCACATGGAAAATTCAGAATCCCAGGTCCCACCCCAGACCTATGGAATCAGAATCCAGATTTTGACATGATCTACAAGCAATGCATAAGCACATGAAAGTTTGAGATGCTCTGCTTTAGCATATTATGTTTTTGAAGCCTGCTAGACCCATATACATCATTTAACCTTGTTTGACTCAGTACTTGTCTTTGAATATCATCAAGGACCTAGACCTATACATGCAATAATAATTTACCCCTCATCATATTCAGCTGAGGCTTCCCTGGTGGCTCAGATGGTAAAGAATCTGCCTGCAGTGCAAGAGACCCAGGTTTGACCCCTGGGTCAGGAAGATTTCCTGGAGAAAGGAATGGCTACCTGCTTCAGTATTGTGTGCTGGAGAAGATTTTGAGAGTCCCTTGGACAACAACTGAGCTATCAGGGAAGCCTCGATATGCAGATGACATTCCCCCTTAAGGCAGAAAGTGAAGAAGAACTAAAGAGCCCCTTGATGAAAGTGAAAGAGGAGAGTGAAAAAGTTGGCTTAAAACTCAACATTCAGAAAATGAAGATCATGGCATCTGGTCCCATTACCTCATGGCAAATAAATGGGGAAACAATGACAGACTATTTTCTTGGGCCCCAAAATCACTGCAGATGGTGACTGCAGCCATGAAATTAAAAGATGCTTGCTTCTTGGAAGAAAAGCTATGACCAAACTAGACAGCATTTTAAAAAGCAGAGACATTACTTTGCCAACAAAGGTGCATCTAGTCAAGGCTATGGTTTTTCCAGTAGTCATGTATGGATGTGAGAGTTGGACCATAAAGAAAGCTGAGTGCCCAAGAATTGATGCTTTTGAACTGTGGTGTTGGAGAAGACTCTTGAGAGTCCCTTGGATTGCAAGAAGATCTGACCAGTCCATCCTAAAGGAAGTCAACCCTGAATATTTATTGGAAGGACTGTTGCTGAAGCTGAAACTAAAGCTCCAATACTTTGGCCACCTGATGTGAAGAACCGACTCATTGGAAAAGACCCTGATGCTGGGAAAGATTAATGGCAGGGGGTGAAGGGGGCAACTGGGGATGAGATGGTTAGATGCCATCACTGACTCAATGAACATGAGTTTGAGCAAGCTCCTGGAGATAGTGAAGGACAGGGAAGCCTGGTGTGCTGCAGCCCATGGGGTGGCAAACAGTCGGACACAACTGAGCAACTAAACAACAAATATTCAATTAATATTTTCAACAGTTATGTACTGTTCATTTTTTTCAAGTAAATATTGGAATAATTATTTTATTGTTGATTCTTCAGGGTGTTCTATTTAAAGATATATTCAAATTACAAGTAATAGCTTTGAAAACCAGAAATTCAATAAACTAAAGACCCTTTTTGCTCTGCTTTCAATTTTTCAACCACAGCAATTATTTCTCTTATGCTAAAGGACTTATGTGTTTGTGATGCATCACCATGTTATGTAGGCCTATAGTGGGTTGTAATTTTACATAAACTTATTCCATTTAGCTTAATAGTATTCATTTATAACTCAGTTTATAAAACACTCTTCACTTGAGAGTAATAAAATTGCATTTTGTTAACAAAACATCTGTAATTTAGTTTTGTTACTGAGTCATATTAGCATCATTATTCAAAATTAGCAAGGCTTTACCATATAAGTCATGGCTGCAGACATCAGCCACAATTGTGTATATAATACAAACACTGATTTTAAGATGTAGAATTTGTTTAGATGTGGCACTCTCTAGGAGTACACAAAGCATGCTTCTTCAAGCCCAGAGGACCTGATAAACTCTCTTGGAGCCACTGTGTCCAGAGTGTAGAGGAAATCTGATTCAAACTCTTCTTTGGGCTGGGCTTGTGCATCAGCTGTCATTTTAAGAAAGCATTCTATGTGCAGAAGTTTGAAAGTTACTTATTTTTGTCTAGTTTATCATCCACCAAGAACACGCCTTGGTGAGCAGAGACAGTGACTAATACAACTGGCAGGAAAACCAAGATTATTCATCTTAAGTTTGTGACAGACATGTTTTTTAAAAGAAATGCAGTAAGTATGTCACTCTAAGGAAAACAAGTTAGAATAGATGTTACCAATGAAAAGTTTAAGAAAATTGAATCTGAAAACTTGTTTAAACCACCATGACCTAAAAGATTAACAAAATTTTAAGACTTTTCTGATTAGATCTGTGGTGATATTATTGAATGGGATTCATTTGATACTTTTTAATGAAATGTGTCTATATTTAGAATATCTTCATTATTCAATGATCCAAGATTTTCCATTCAAAGGTATAAAAAGAGCTACCAAAATGTATGATAGACTAGTTAGCTGATTTTAATAGAGTAGTAAAAGTTCACTAATATAGCATCAGATTCCACATTGTAACTAAGTTTTTAATGTGTGTGTGTGCTCAGTGATGTCCAACAGTCTGTGGCCCCATGGACTGTAACCTGCCAGGGTCCCCTTTCCATGGAATTTTCTAGACAAGTATACTGGAGCAGATTGTCATTTCCTACTCCAGAGAATATTCCTGACCAGGGATTAAAGATGCTATTTTTTAAAAAAATAAACTACCACTTCTCTAGTTTTGATGTAGGATCAGAAAATAATATCTACCATTAGCCAAAAGACTATCAAAATATTCCCCCCATCAATATGTGGCCATTTTTTCTTTTATTTCAATCTAACAATATATCACATCAGAAAAAATGCAGAATCAGATATGAGAATCTGGCTGTCTTCTGTTTAGCTGAACATTAAAGTGATTTGCAAACCTGTAAAAATGTCACTCGTCTTGCTGCTTTTTGTTCTGTTTTGGAGACATATAAGAAGAGACATAGAAGGAAAAAAACAAACAAAAACAAGTGTCGTTAGGAATCCTGGAAACGTCAGCTGCCACACAATCCATGTTACCATCTTTGGTTCAGGTCCTGAAGATTGTCAATGATGAGACATCTCAGGCGAGGGGGTGGCCCCTGCTCAGAGATACTAAGAGATGGAACTAGCTTTCCTGAGAGGTAGTGTGTTTTCCGTCACTGAAGATGTCCAAGGGTGTGTGGGATGACTTAGACCACAGACCTTAAAAATCAGCTGGGAGTCATCTTAAAATGCAGATTCTGATTCAGTGATCTGCCCTGGTGCCTGAGATTCTGAATTTCTAACACGTCCCTAGATGCTGCTGCTGCTTTTGGTCCATGGAACACACCTGAGGGCTTTCCAGTAATTAGGAAAGATGAAGCTGAAGCATGCTTTCTAGGTTATAAGAATCACCTCATATCCTTGTTAATCCAGCTTTCTAGCTTCCTCCCCAGGAGACTGTGACTTAGTTGATTTTGGTGGAAGTCTGGAAACTGTGTTCTTTAAAAGGAAATTCTTATGATTAGTTCAATTGGAGAACACTAAGTAGATGATCTTCCATGATCTTTCCACAGTGTAATTCTGTATTTCCCATAGCACTAGCTATTGATTTTATATCTACATTTTTTGTTAGTTTTTGCCTTTTGCTTTTGTCTTTTTTTGTCTCAGAATCAATAAGATTTCTAAGGAGGGAATCACCCCCTTTTATCTTTAATAACCAAGCATAAGCTCTCCATATATGAACCTGCTCTCATGGTTTGGTGGTTAAGTGATTTGGGTAGGTGATATAATTTTATTTGTATAACAACTCTGTGAGTTTCATATTATTTCCCTCATTTGTGTGGATTAAAAACTTGGTAGAAGCCAAGTGACTTGCTCAAGGTCATGCAGACGCAAGAAGTCATGAGGTCAGGATTTGGCTCTCATCTCGGCCTGTAGCCTGGCTGCTCAGACACTAGACCCCTGATGCTGCAGTGCACCCCCCTCTGTGCGTGCAAGTCACAGCGCCTGCACGCTGCTCACACCCCTGCTCTGTCCTTACCACCATGTCTCCTTTTAATTTGGCTTTACCTCTGCTCCTCAGGACTTCGTGTTCTTACGTTAGTCTTTGCTCTCCCCAGGCTCCCAGCCCTGAATAAACACCAGCCCCGATTCTGGGGTCAGGGTCGCTCTTTCTAATCTCTCTCTCTGGTCTTTGTGAACATCCACATTCATCTGGGTCTGGACAAAAGGCCAAATTGTGATGCAGTGAGGTTCTGATGACAGGCTCCTCAAAACAGCAGTAAAATGCGTTGCCTGAGCTCTTCTTCAGTCAGAACCAACCATCCTGCATAGAGCTATGTGGTGGGCTTGGTAGGATGGGGAAATTAGCCCTCATAGGCGGTTAATAGTGACTTTGGCTAATTTTCTTTTCTGGATCTTAGTGATAATTGGTATAAATTCCATGGAGCTCATTTTTTTTTATTAACTTAATACAGATGCATTGAGCACCTACAATATGCCAGGCACCATCTGGTAGCTGGAGGTACAATACTGGTCTAAAGCAGACAAGGATGTTGTGTTCCTGAAGTGATGATCCAATGAGAGTCAGATTTTAAACAAATAATCACAATAATGACAGTGTAATTGCATGCCAGTAGCACAACCATTGGGGGCTTCCCTGGTGGCTCAGAGGTTAAAGCGTCTGCCTCCAATGCGGGAGACCCGGGTTCGATCCCTGGGTTGGGAAGATCCCCTGGAAAAGGAAATGGTAACCCACTCCAGTATTCTTGCCTGGTGAATCCCATGGATGGAGGAGCCTGGTAGGCTACAGTCCACGGGGTCGCAAAGAGTTGGACACAACTGAGCGACTTCACTTTATTTCAGCAGAACTATGAAGCAAAGGAATCCAGTTCCTTGAGTTATAACTGTGGAAATGGAATTAATTTAAAGGCTCAGAAAATAATAACAGATAAACATATATACCTGGTGCTTTACTGTGTGTCCTACACTGTATTAAGTGGCTTTTAATCAAAATGTATTATTAATATTTTATGCAATTTATAAATATTACTTTCCATGTGCAGTTTGGACTATATTCCCTATGTTGTACAGTACATCCTGGAGTATCTGACACCCAATAGTTTGTACCTCTCACTCAACATTGAACGTGAGTGATCTCAGGCTGTCCTAAAAACAGCTACATGAGCAAGTTACCTCATAATATTGGTGAGAAAGCTGAGGCTCAACAGTAAATGCTTAATCTCAGCATGTGCTTCCACTGACCACTAAAGCTCCCTGCTGGCTGCTCATTCCATCTGGTCAGAGCAGAGAGAAATTCTGCAGAATTCAGTGTGGAACAGACTGCTCCATCCTGCTCCCATTTGAGGTTCTCTGCCAGAGTTCCCAAGTGCTAGTTCTCTTCGAGGCTGAAGGTTGTTTATCTGAGATTTTTAAGGAAAGATTTGCTTGTTTGAAATTGTGTGTAGCAATTGCTACCTAGGAATTAAGAGGTCAGTAAGATTGAACCATTCTGTGCAAAGGAGGTGGGAAAGGCAATGGGAGCTGGTCTCTAAATCAGTAAAGGCTAAGCCTTGAGGAAATTTAAATCCAAACTAAAAATGTTTAGCACCTTGATCCCCAAATCCAAAAATAGTAGCACTACTACTGAACCAAAACACCCCACTTCAGTTTGCAGGGCCTGCTCTGCCTTTGGTCATTCTGAATCATCACAGGAAGATTACAAGTCAAGTCCACTCAATACTAGGTACACTTATATCTTCCTAATTCTTTATTTAGTTTTCATGAAATGCATAGGTTTTCATTTGTATAAAACTTTGACATTTTTCTCAATGGGTTTGCATGCTTGCTCAGTAGCTCAGTCGTGTCCAACTCCTGGCTACTCCATGGACTGTAGCCTGCCAGGCTTCTCTGCGCATGGGATTGTTCAGGCAAGATTACTGGAGTCTGCTGCCATTTCCTCCTCTGGGGACTTGTCTTGAACAAGGGATCAAACCCACGTCTCCTGCACTGGCACCTGGGACGCCCACTTCAATGGGTTTACTTAGGGTAGAATCTGATACCCTTAGTCTTGTGATTATGACTTTACATATTGTAAATCTAAGCTGCTGAGGACTGAAAACAGTGGATCAAAACTCCAAAACTCATATAGCCCATCAGTAACCTAGCTAGGATTGCCACAGACCTCAGGAGTTTTGATCCTATGTACTTCCTTACTAAATAAAAGACTATCATTCACTGTAAATTAATGAGACCATTTTATTACCCAGAATTAGCTTATGCTGTAGACTTGCTTAAAAATGCAATAATTGTATATAAGATTTTAGGTTATAAAATGTCAACAGAATATGTAACAGAATGATCCATCATCATATGGATTTCAATGTATGTCAGGGTAACTTGTATTCACTGATATAAACAACTGCTATTCATTGACCTTGAAATAGCAGGAGAGCCAGTTTTCCTGTCCTATGAATAGTATAAAGTAGTATCATGCAGAATATTACCTTAAACTTAAATATGTATGACCGTGTGCTTCTATGCCATAAAGGTGCCATGTTTTAAAAAATAAGCACAGTTAATGCAACAAAATTAACCATAAATTATTTCACTTTTAACTTGGATTTCTAGAATATCATGCAAGTGAATCATAGTCCCATTAATATCACTGAAAACTCCCCGTGTCACATTTCTACTGAACCACTCTCTGAAAAAACACAGCCCTCCTGCCTTTTCACCTAATGATCCACTACAGATATTGCAAGATTTGATCTGGGGCATCAGAGTTCCCTCTCATATGGTGAAATTAGAAAGATAAAGTCTAAGCTCAAACAACCTAATTCAGGACAGGAAAATGGCTGGGATCAGTACAGACTGTTTGATTTTTATACACCATCCCAAGTATAATTCAGGTCTCCCTGAGCAGACTGCACAGATTTATCTGATGGACTCCAGGGACTCAGCGTGTTGGATAGTGCTTTGGATGAGAACTGGGAGAGAGCAGGTTGGCCAAGGAAACCCACTTGCATTCAAGTTCAGAAACATTTAGAAATAGTGATGTTGAAGACCCTTCTCAATATTTCATAGTATTTGCAGTATATTTCTCTCGCCTTCATTCTTCACTCATTAATTCCCCAAGAATGGATTGCACGCTACAGTAGACGAAGTTCCTTGTGAGATACTACTGGGGGTGTCTTGAATAACTAACCGTGTCTACTCCTTGATGTCACTGCCCTGGTCAGTAGAGGGTCCCTCTATGTTTCCCACTGGTCTTCTGGCGGACACTTCACCAGTCCATGCTCACTAGATAGGCATGTGCTTTGAGTGGTCTCTTGCAGGAATTTAGTGTTTTCTGAATTACAAGTAGTTAGATCGTCTGTTCTCTGTTTTGTTTTTAAGCTGCCTCTTAATTTCTGTTTCTATCCTTGTGACCACTTTTCGATTTATTAGCATATGCTTATCAGAATTCCCAGAGGCTAAAGCAGGTTACTGTTTAGAAATGCCACTGTTTAAATTCCAAAGGATACAATTAAGCAACCAGCAAGAACCCAAGCACAGGGCTCCTGTCTGGTCAGAAGCCTGTGCCTGCATGCGTGCTCAGTCGTGTCCGACTTTTTGTGACCTTATGGACTGAGCCTGCCCGGCTCCTTTATCCATGGGATTCTCCAGGCAAGAATACTGGAGTGGGTTGCCCTGCCCTCCTTCAGGGGATCTTCCCAACTCAGAGATTGAACTCGTGTCTCCTGCATTGCAGATGGATTCTTTACTGGTGAGCCACAGGGGACGCCCTGGTCTGAAGTCTTTAAATCTCTGTAAATCACCTAACATGACTGACCATTCTGGTTTGCCCTGGACTGGGCAGGGCAGAGCAGGATTGGGGGTGGATAGTCATTGCAAATTGAGGGACTTGCTGTGATAAAACTGGGACAATCCCAGGCAAACTGACTTGATTGGTCAAAATATAATTGGCTGCAGTTATCACGAAGGGCCCTAGGCTAAATTTGCCCCTGCATAGGGGGCAAATCCCATTTCTGGGAAGAGGAAGCTGCTTTTTGAAATGTCGTGGTTCTGCTTCCTACTCTGGCATAGTCACTGCAGACCAGAGGGGATCTTCTGTTTAAAACTGTTGGGACTGTAATAGCGGTCCCTGCTCTTTGCTTATTGGTCCTGTGAAATTTACCATGTAGATTCTTATTCACACAGAGGAATCCATGAGAGAGAAAAATGCAGGTCAGCTCGTGCACCAACTAGTCCAAGAAATCATAGTCCCTACTGTGGAATGCAGACCACTGTAGGGACCTTGCTTGAAATCTCAGGGAGAGGTAAGCTCAGCAGATCATAGAGCCCATTTTTCTTATCTTTCTAGACTTGACATTGAGTATGAGCCTTCCTTTCCCTAGACACAGCACAGATGTAGATCTCTAGCACCTAGACAGCTGACTTTTCATCTTGACTCTGTCACTCTTTATGTAACTTGGAGCAAGTCACTTCCCTTGGGCCCCTGTGTCTTCATTCATCAGATGAGGATGTTAAAGTAGATCATTCTTAGTTTATGTCAACTCTGCACTTATAGATAAGACTTTCAAGGGATCAGGATCCATCTCAGTACTTTACATGTTTTAATTCATGTAATCCTTGCAACTGCTTTCAGAAGTAGGTACTATTATCATCCCAATTTGATAGATGCACATTTGTTTTCAGATCCACCCTCTATAATTTCTCATTCTGTTGGAATACTTGGAAGACCAACTTCTGTGAGTGCCATTCCTTCTTTCTGGTTTCTGTTTCAATTCTGCCACCAGGGAGCAGGAAATTGTAGGAAAGGGAAAGAGTGAGGTTGGGGTACTTATTCCCCAGCTCCCTCACTCTGGGGTCCCCTTTGGATGGATGCATCTCTTGACTGAAACTTGCATCTTCTGCCAGCCAGCCATCCCCACACAGCTCTCCTCTCTCTGTGTGTTCCACCTTCTCCCTCTTCAGCCCTGGGAAGGGAGCAGATCCTGGCACTGTTAACAGTTGAGATACCAAGTCTTTCTGTGTGGTTCCCAGGAAACTTCCCACACCTTTGTGAAAAACCCTATTATTAAACTTTCCTCAAATTCCCTAGTCTTTATCCTAAGTGGTTGAAGTAGGATTCAAAATCCAAGGATGGATTTCAGAACCCACGGGGGTAACGTCCATGTTCTGTTGCCCTATAAAGTCAGTGATTACTTGATGTAGAACCAGGTTTAATTTATCTCTTAGTCTCTGAAACTGTTCTGACACTCTATGAAAAGTAACATTAGCACTTCTGGGGATTGTATTAGACCCCGCCTATATATGAATCTTGTACCATTAAGTAATTCATACAGAAAGTGATGAAGAAGGAAATGGCAACCACTCTAGTATTCTTGACTGGAAAATCCCATGGGATTTTCAGTCCGTGGGAGTGCAAAGAGTTGGACCTGACTGAACACGCACAGAAAGTGAAAAGTGCTATAGGCTTTGGAATCAGACAAACCTACATTCTAATCCCACACTTACCTAAAGGTGAGGTCATGGTAATTTACTTAATGTGATTACGTTTTTCTGCATCAAAAGATCTGCAGAGTTTAAACTCCTTTTTTAAACAAAAATATGATAATGTTGAAGCATCCAGTTCCACACCTTGGACAGTGTAGGGATTCAGCAGATGTTCATTGCTTTTCTCTTCTCCTAAACTTTTACTCCTGAATTTCTTAGTAGGCCATCATTATGCCCCATTTGAGATTTTTGCTACTATTCTTTTTGGGTTTCTGCATTTTCCCATCTGAAAGCAAAGACTGAGACATTTCTCAAACTGCTTACTGAATAAATACATAAATTAATTTTTGGACTAGGCTTCTTTTTTTTAATATTTGTTTCTTTATTTGTCTGCACTGGACCTTAGTTGTGGCATGTAGGATCTCTTTTAGTTGAGGCATGCAAACTCCTAGTTGTAGCATGTGGGATACAATTCCCTGACCAGGGGTCCAACTCAGACCTCCTGGATTGGGAGCATGGAGTCCCAGCCATTGGGCCACCAAGGAAGACCCTTGACAAGTTTTCTGACCAGTATCCAGATATCAAGATTTCCTAGGTCATCTTCTTTTCCAGAAGGGATTTTTTCAAATGAAGATCACTGATATATTCCTCAATGTATTTGACCCTCCTCCTCTGGATGTCTCTACTACAGCAGAGGTATGAGAAAAAGTAATGTGTTCTTACATATACAAAATAGTGATTTGAAATACAAACTTGTTTGCCTACTAATATATGTTTCAACATGCTTCCCTGGTGGCTCAGTGGTAAAGAATCTGCCTGCCAATGCAGGAGACAAAAGAAATGCAGGTTCAGTCCCTGGGTTGGGAAGATCCCTTGTAGAAGGAAATGACAACCCACTCCAGTATTCTTGCCTGGGAAATCCTATGGACAGAAGAGCCTGGCAGGCTGCAGTTCATGGGATTGCAAAAGAGTCAGACAGAACTGAGTAACTAAACAACAACACATGTTTCTACAAACTCCTATTTCATACCCTGAGGCTACGGACTGATAAGAAAGAATGAGACGAATTTCAAGTCAGGTCATCTGGGTGGCTGCCATTTTTCATCTTGTCTAGGAAAGGCCTCTGCTGCTGCTGCTAAGTCACTTCAGTCGTGTCTGACTCTGTGCGACCTGACAGACGGCAGCCCACCAGGCTCCCCTGTCCCTGGGATTCTCCAGGCAAGAACACTGGAGTGGGTTGCCATTTCCTTCTCCAATGCATGAAAATGAAAAGTGTAAATCAAGTCACTCAGTCGTGTCTGACTCTTAGCAACCCCATGGACTGCAGCCTACCAGGCTCCTCTATCCATGGGATTTTCCAGGCAAGAGTACTGGAGTGGGGTGCCATTGTCTTCTCCGAGGAAAGCCCTCTAGAAGGTTACAATTCGTAGGGTAACTTTTTCATCTCATGTTTGTTGGTATGCTGATGAGAAACCCTTCAAAATCCTTGGCCTTTCCATAACTATTGTCATAAATGGGGATTGCACATCTTGCTTTGTTTCTAAGTAGGTTAAATTATTTCAAGAATCAGTGGTTGTGTACTCCTAATTTACTCTGTTCATAAATTCCCCAAATTTGGGGTGTTATAAAGGGAAACTGAATTAAAGAGAATATAAAATTGAAAAAAAAATGTAACTTGTGGGTGAATCAGTGTATCACTTGTCTCTTTAAGGTGACTCTGGGATTTATGGGCAATAAAGTATGAAGAAAACCTCTCCCAGTTTACTTACTGTTTGATAATGTGTGAACTGAGTTACCCTGTTAGAGTGTCAGTTTCCCTTTATAAAATGCAGGAGTTGCATTGAATGGTCTATAGCATTGTCCTCAACTCCCATTTGGAGAGTGGATGATTCTTTGAGATGCTGCCCTGAGCGAATTGTTAGAATACCATTAAATAAGCACAATGAAGGCCCCCTACCAACTGGCTCTGCAGATTAAAAGAGCCTCAGCAGTAACTTTCTTTGAAAAATGTTAAACATTTAAAATGTGAGGAGAGTTGTGTGGCTCTGTGATTAGAGGCTGGAGGGAAGAAATCAGACCCCCTACAAGCATGAAACTGCTCTCTGCAAGAGAAAACCAATGGTTGTTAACCATCACTGTGATCTTCTCTCTTAAGGCACACTTTTGAGTATTGAGACCAGGCTAGGATTTTTAAAGAAACCTTTCCTTATTTTTCTTAGGCTTCTTCTCTCCCCTCCCCCACCTCAAAGCATCTCATACTTGAGCTTCTAATGAGAAAGTTAATGTTTTTGCAAGCTGGTGGCATCTGACATGTAAAGATTCCACTGAGGATGTATTTCCAAATCCTTTACGACCTTAGGGAGTGGTGTGTAATTGTTGCTATAAAGTAAGGTGTGACAGTAACCTTGGGGATTTAAAATCACTACAGGAAGTTGAAGAGTAAATTCCTCTTAATAAAGCAGTGCGCAGCAAGATGCCAGGGAGCAAGAAATTAACTCACACGGCAGCTGTTGCTTAGGAGGCAAGAGAGAGTTCCATGGCCAGGACCCATCCTGGGAGGCTCAAGATACTTTTTCTACCAACAGCCCCCTGCCCTGTTTCAGAAGTGGCCTTATGACATTCTGGATGAAAAATGCTGAAAGCAAAATGATTCCTCTGGCATAAGTAGCAGAGGCAGCAATCCGGGGAGGTGGGTATGGAGGCAGCAGGGAAGATAACAGCCTTGAGAAGCAGAGTCTTAGTCTAGGGCTTTCCTCTATGACTTGGTCTTTGAGGACTCAAATCATATCCCACCAGCCTTGACTTCCCCAGGACTAAGTCTAACATTAGAAAGCATGGTGACCTTTATTTCCCCAGCACCTGGAGAGAAAGATAATGTCTGTTGCCTTGAACATGGAGAAGTCTACCAGAAAGAAAATATGAAAAGCTTGGGCAGGGAGGCAGAACATCAATACAAATTATAGTATCAGTATGGTAGCCCTGCTGTTCGAAGCACTTTGCATTGTGTTAGTTGTTAACAATTTCTTTTCATTAAAAACTGAGTGTAGACAACCTATCAAGGCAAAAGACAGTGAAAACACCACTCAAGCTGAGGGATGCTGCCCTGAAAGGACAGGGATGTAAGGTCCTGCTGGATACAGGACCTTTGTCAAAAGATTTGATGTGGTGAAAGACCCAAATTCAGGGAAGGTTGATAATAACTGGAGTTGGTTGTAGCCATTGCTTTCCAGGGACTGTCACTCTCTTGATCATTTCTAATAACTCAAGATTACTCATATTATCACTCCCCATCCAGACACCTGCATCTTCACCCCAATATCTTACTAGAGTCTGCCAATGGCTCCCCAAGATCCAACACCTCTCTTTTCCCAGCCCTGATGTCCCTTGCTGTCCTCCCCCGACCTTTTGGTTTTCTCCTGTTCTAAACTATATTAGAAGCAATATATTATTAGTATTAGTATAATACTGATTATTATTAGTTTTAGTATGGATATTAGTATAGCCTCTATAGTCTGACCAGATATGGCTGAGTCACAATTCTGCTTTATATAAGCAAGTTACTTCATCTCCTCCAGCCTCAGTCTTCTCATCTTTCAAATGAAAAAAGGATTGCTAGGAATGTTAAATAAGTCCAGGTACAGAAATCATTTAATAGAGTGTCTGGTATAAAATCAGAGCTATGCATTTTTACCTATTATTATTTTCATTGCCAAGTACGTTTTGTACTGACTCTTGAATTGTTTTTTGACATTCTCCCTAAAAATGTTTACCTACTTTATTCTCTGTCTCTCTTGATTTATCCAGCATATCCTTAACTCAGACTAAAGCTACTGAAACTTTCTTGAGCTCTGTTTTCTCATCTGTAAAATGGAGACCAATAACAGTAATTCTCTCATGGTTTTGTCTTCCTGTGCCCAGGGGTCTCATCAATAACCCCCATCCCAAGCCCCAACTTGATGTCATGCCACCTCTTCCAGGAGAATCCAAATGCTACGGACAGCTCATCAATTTCCCTGAGTCATACTTGCCCTAGAATAAACAGCCTAGCTTTATTTATTCATTTGAGTTTTAACTGCTCCTCATATGAAATTATTTCCTAGCTTTTAGCATCCTGGCTTTTCTCTTTTAAACGATATGATTGGTTCATATGTAACCAAAGACATGTGGAATACACTATTCCATAAATGGTCAGCTCAGATAAAGCAATACTGTCTCTGATAGCCTTTATTTTTCACATTTTTTTCTAAACTTTGCACATCTCAGAGTAAAGCACAGATCTCATTAAAGTTTGTACATGTCACCTTCTATTGTTTCCTCATCTTGAGTATCCTACCCACAAAAGCTGATATCCCTAACTCAAAAGGCAAGACCTCACTTAAATTTGCATTAAATATCACACTTAATGTGATGCACATTTAATGAGATGCAGGCCTTCATTTCAGTTGGTGGGGATTTTTGTGAATACTAATTTTGTCAATCAACATATTAACTCCCAGCATTTTTCATCCATAAATGTAATGAACCCTCACCTTTCATATGTTAACCTAGATCCAGTGATAAAATAGTTTAGACAGGGCCAAGATATTACAGGTGGCACTAATGGTAAAGAACCTGCCTGCCAATGCAGGAGACATAAGAGATGCAGATTCAATCCCTGGGGCGAGAAGATCCCCTGGGGGAGGGCATGACAACCCACTCCAGTATTCTTGCCTGGAGAATCCCATGGACAGAGGAGCCTGGAGGGCTACAGTCTACAGGATCGCAAAGAGTCAGACATCACTGAAGCAACTTAACATGCACACAAGATATTACAAAGCTTCTTCCTATTTGTTAACCACCAAAAAAAAAAAAAAAAATCATTTTGGTTCTATTTTTTCAACCAATGATTTGTCTACCTAATTGTTCTTATCTCTTGCCACAATCTCTCCATCCTGGGCCCAGTGACTATATGACACAACTTGTTATTGTTCCTACTGGCTCTCGATACACCACATCATCATGTTTCCTTAAGGCAGTAACTAATTCACAGTTGTTTATAAACTTGAGCACTGGAGTCAGATAGACTTTGTTGAATTCAGCACCTACTACTTACTAACTATATGACTGTGGGCAGGTTATGTAAGCATTCTGTCCAAAAGTCACAAAGGAAGAAACTGAAATGAGCAGGGAATACCCTACTTTATAGGGCTAATATGGTATCTGTGTAGATAGAATATGATAAAGTATATCAAGTACTTATAAGAAGCTACTTCCATACAATAAGGACTCTATGAATGTTAGCTCTTTTTACATCTATAAACATTACAACTTCACTAAAGAGGATAAAAGAAAAAATGAGATTAGATCAGATCTTCAGATTATCAGAGATCTGAGATTATCAGATCTTTAGATTAATATTTAGATCAGATTAGATCTGATCTGATCAGATCTTTGCTGATTTCTACCATGCGTGTAGACTTTATGTCTATATTCCTTTCCTTAATAGCCCTGGTCTCTATTTGTAATCACTCATGGGTTGTTGTGATTAATTATTAGGCTGTGCCAGGGCTTAGTTACAGCATGCAAGATCTTTAGTTGCGGCATGTGGGGCTAGTTCCCTGACCAGGGATCGAACCCTGGGCTCCTGTATGGGGAGCCTGGAGTCATACCCACTGGACCACCAGGGAAGTTCCTATTGTGCTTATTTAATTACAGTTATCTTCCTCCATGTCAGCTGGGCTCAACCCTGCCTCTCCAAGTACCTTGTGCAGTATCAGGCAGGTGTTCAATGTATATCTGTTAAATGAATGATCACTGTGTAATTTGTACTAATGATGATGGAGGTACAGAGAAGAATCAGCAATAGTCATCATTAACCACCTATGAGGGCTAATTTCCCCATCCACCAAGCCTACCACATGACTCTGTGCAGGATAGCTGGTTCTGATTAAAGAATAGCTCAGACAATGCATTTTACTGCTGTTTTGAGGAGCCTGTCATCAGAACTCACTGCATCACAATTTGGCTTTTTGTCCAGACCTCATGAATGTGTATGCTCACAAATACCAGAAAGAGAGATTAGAAAGAGTGAATCTGACCCCCAGAATCAGGGCTGGTCTTTATTTAGAGCTGGGAGACCTGGGGAGAGCAGATGCAAAGGTAGGAACATAAAATCCTGAGAAGGAGACATAAGCCAAGGTAAAGGGAGACGTTATATTAAGGAGAGAAGAGCAGAGGATATGAACAGTGTGCAGGCGCCGTTCATCGCTAGCAGGCAGAGGGAGATCGGCATTGTGTGTGATTAGGTGTCTAGTGTCTGAGAGTGACCGGCTTCAGATTGAAATGAGAGCCAAATCTTGACCTCCCGAGTTCCTACATCTGTATGATCTTGAGCAAGTCATTTGGTTTCTATCCATTTTTTAATCAACACAATGAGAGAAATAATATAAACCTCACAGCTACAGAGATAAAATTACATCACTGAATGAAATAGCTTACCCATCAAATGATGAAAGTGGATTCACATATTGGTTGCTTATTTTGGTTATTAAAAATAAAAGGTGGTGATCCTTCCTATAGAAACGTGAAGGTCCCCCTGAAGCAGCACATCTAGAGAAAGATGGAGCTAGGTATCTACTGAAAACTAGTCTAGAGCTAACCCTACGAGGAACATAGAGAGCAGGATCAGGGAAAGTCACTATTGAAAACCATCTTAAAGATCATTTAGTTATTATTTCCCCCAATGTGCTGATTATAACAATCACAAAGCTGAAACAAAAATTCCAGACTTCTCATAAAGAAGTAAGGTGTCATCCGCAGGGCAGGAGCCTAGATATTGATGTTAACAAGAGTACCAGGTGATGCTTGTGATAAGATGAACTTAGTAGATCCTGCCTTTGATAAATTACCTTTGATAATTACTTGACTTTAAGCTTTCTCTAGTCAAAGTGTGGCCCTTAAATCAGCAGCATCAGCATCACCTGAAGAGTGGAGAACTTTGTAGAATCTCAGATCCCACCCAGACGTACTTCACAGAAATTTACAGTTTAACAAGCCTCCAGGTGGGTTGTACGCATGTTAAATTGTAGCTGCGCCCGCCTAAGATACCTCCACCTCCTCTTGGACCCAGTCAGAAGCAGGGGCATCTCTTTGCCAGGAAAGTTTTTGCTACCTCCTGGCACTTCCAACTGTTTAAAATAGAGCAGCCACAACCTTCCCTACAGAGTCAACATCATTGAGAGTGTTTTGGAGTCTGAGACAAAGGTTGCACCATGGGCTGATAAAAGCTGACAATTCCAGACACCTACAATAGGTAGGTAGTAACTCTCTTCTACAATATTAATCCTTGGATCAAAAAGGTGTTTTTGTTTCCGGTTTGGGGGGGATTTTAAAAATATGGTAAAAAACATATAATGCAAATTCGCCGTCTTAACCAGTTTTAAGTATACAGTTGAGTAGTGTTAACTCCGTTGTCATGCAACAGAGCTCTAGAACTCTCTGCATCTTGCAAAATTGAAATGCTAAGCTCACTGAACAGCACTTCCGTTTCCCGCCTCCGGCCACCTGACAATGAACTACACGTATCTTCCAAAGGCATACAGCCCAGCGACACCTTGACGGCGGTCTTGGGAGGCCCCATGTTGTATATTGTGTGACGTTTTAAGATACTAAGTTTTGGGGAATTCCCCAGTGTTTCAGTGGTTAGAACTTGGCACTTTCACTGCTGAGGCCTTGGGCTCAATCTCTTATAGGGGAACTAAGATCCTGCAAGCTGCATGGCATAGCAGAAAAAGAAAAAAAAAGACATGTTTGTGGTAATTTGTTATGCAACCACATAAATCAAGTACATCTGTGGAGTGTTTGCTTTTTGGAATAATACTTAGACACTGTGTAAACATCCCATTCTCTAATTTTTTACCTAATGATTTTATTATTTACATGAATGTTGAAAAAATTATTCTATGTTCTTTTTGGTTTAATTTTGTTGAAGTATAGTTGATTTACAATATTATGATACTTTTAGGTGTAAGTAAGTGATTCAGTTATATATATATATTTTTTTCAGAATATTCTCCATTATAGCTTATTATAAGGTATTGAATATAGTTCCCTGTGTTACACAGTGAATACCTGTTGTTTATCTACTGTATGTACAGAAGTTTGTATCTGTTAATCCAAGACTCTCCATTTATCCCTCACCCCTTCCCCTTTGGTGACTGTTTGTTTGTTTTCTATGTCTGTGAGTCTGTCTCTGTGTTGAACATAGATTTATTTGTATTATTTTTAGATTCTACATATAAGTGATAACATTTGTCTTTCTCTGCTGACTTAATTCATTAAGTATAATATTCTCCAGGTCCATCCACGGTGCTGGAAATGACAATATTTCATTATTTTTATGGCTGAGTAATAGTCCATGGAAACCCTCTCCAGTATTCTTGCCTGGAAATCCCATGGACAGAAGAGTCTGATGGGTGACAGTCCATGGGGTCACAAGAGTTGGACATGACTTAGCAACTCAACAACAAAAATTTTCCATCATAGGGAAAGGGAAAGGAAAGGGAAGTCGCTCAGTCGTGCCCGACTCTTTGCGACCCCATAGACAGTGGCCTGCACCAAGCTCCTCCATCCATGGGATTTTCTAGGCAAGAATACTGGAGTGGGTTGCCGTTTCCTTCTCCAGGGAATCTTCCCAACCCAGGGATCGAACCCAGGTCTCCCGCATTGTAGACAGACACTTTACCATCTGAGCCACCAGGGAAGTCCCATTCCATCATATATGTATGTATATATACGTATACATACATATATATATATATATATATATGCCACATCCTCTTAGCCAATTGTCTCTTGATGAGTTTTATCTTCTCTGAACCACAGTCATTATTACAAATTGCATGGTGATCATTGAGACCTATGAGAGGTCTCAAGGCTCCATTTCCCTTGAGTTCCTGCCCTGCCCCAAAGGAGGTGATTCTAGAAGCACGTGAGGCCCTTGCCATCACAGGGAACTTATGTAGGGTCCACAGTTCAGCCTAGAAGTAGCCCAAGATTGCATCCCTTTCTCTGATGTGTTCATTCCAGATCTAAGTGTAAGCCTGTGGTGCGGAGTAGACGGGGGCTGGGGCGCTGTGGCTGCAATAATTGAGGTGGCTGTGCTGTAACCTAGGATCAGGGCTGTCCGCCGCAGACTTCTCCCGGGACCTGTCTGCCCCAGGCCCAGCACCAAGCTGTGGCGTGGAGTGGGTGTCTCCAGGGTGCTCTCCCAGGAAGCGGATTGCTGTGTACTGCCAGGGCCTGTCTGCACGGAGCCCCCGCGCATCCCCGTGGCGCTCTGTGGTGAGCACGTGGCCTGTGTCTCCCACAGCGGGACTCACTGCCACCCTGCCCGCGTGCGTGGACAGTGGGCTCCGCCCCCCCCTGCTCACACCCCAGGCCCTCTGGGTCGTCTCTGAGGAGCTGGACTGAGTCCTCTCCTAGGGCTTGTGACTCAGCGCTTGGCCACTTCTGCGGTGCCGCCTGCCTGGTATGCACACCGACAGTGTCCCCCCGCCCGACTCGCTGCCCCCGTGTGTGTGCTAACCACGGTCTCCACGACCCCACCTGGATCCACTCCAGGTGTCCCTGTCCGTCTCTCTGCAGCTGGACCAAATCTTTCCCCGATCTCCCTCCGGGCTGTGATATGGAATGAGCAGGCTGGGATGTTTGCCTGTTTGGATTGGTAAGTGTGGTGAAGAGGCAGCTTCGAGTGCAAGGCTTTTTCTGCCCTGATTGTGGGCAAGCCAGCATGGGGACACTCCTTGCAAGTAGAGTCTAGGCTTCTCCAGCCCTTCTGCTGGTCTCACTGGATTTCCCAGCAGGCAAGGGGGCTTGCCTTCTCTGTACAGGATCCCTGGACTGGGAGGCCTGGACTGTGGGTCTATTTGTTCCCTCCCCGAGGTAAGGGTCCACCTGTGTGTACCTTCTGTTTCTTACAGATCCCTGCCAAGGGTGCCAGTCCTGACCTGATGCTTTTTTCGCCATCCTACCTGATTATGTGAAGGTCATTCTTTTAGTTTTGGTTGCATAGGGGATTTTCTGCCAGGTTCGTTAGCTTTCTGGGAGAATTGTTCTATATGTACATGTATTTTTGATGTATTTAGTGGGGGAGGTAAACTCCATGCCCTCCTACTCTACTATCTTGACCCCCTCTCCTAGTCTATGTTCTTAACTGCCAATTTTCAGTGTGGAATTGGTAGTCATCTCCAACGGCAGTAACTGGCTATTACCTTTTATGGTTACTATGGACTCATGGGTTTTTAATCCACTAAATATATTGCAAATAGTTAGTCATTCTTTTTGTTCCACATAGTTTTTGAAGCATCATATCACTTACTTAATTTGAATGATACATTTATTAAAAAAAAAAACAGTAATTGTGCATTTTGTAATTGAAACCAAAGGTCTTGTACTAATTTCTCTTCTTAGAAGAGAATGATGTACGTTTTCTATTATTTAGGAACTTCAAGATTCTGGGCTCCATTTGACCTTCCAGAACTCTAAATACAGGCAGACTTTTGGCTGATTCAGATGTGAATCTGGCTATTTTGCATTTGGTAATGCAATCCTTAGTGTTGTCTTTTGAGGAAAGTGAACAACTGTGAGCAGATCATCTATAACAAATCTACAGGTTAGAAGTTCTTTCAACATTTGTTTCTTACAGTAAAAACATTCCTACCTAGTTTTATGAAGCATAGCTTCACTTTCAAACACACAGTAAGTTGAGGATTGATTCCTGCAGTACTGAACTTTCCAGTGTTTTCTTTTCATAAGAGAGCCTCATTCTCAAGCCCTGTGCGGGTGCATGTTTTCTGAAGGATCTTCCTTAGACTCTTAGAAACACTGCCTTCCTTAAATGCACTCTCACCTGCTCTTTCATGAAACTGATGAAGACTTTGTTTTTGTGCGTTCTGTCCAAGGAAGTCTTCCATGCTGGAAAAGGGGAAAACTGGAAAACAGAAAACTCAGCTTTTGCAAGTAGACTAGAAAACATCATGAATTATTAATGCTCAAAATGCAGTAGGTGATTTTGCACCAAACACAATTACCACGTGCCTTGGGAAGCAAGTCTATTCTATTGCTAAACTAAGAAAACATTCACTTCTAGTTTCCATGACAGTAGAAAGTAAACACTCTACAGGCTCAGAAGAGAGAAGTTTCCAAAGAGATCTGAGAAGTGCTAGAGAATAGGGAATATATATACACATATACACACACTATCTTCGCAAAATGTAAAGTCATTAAGAAAATGGAAAAGGAGATTCTTGTGACGTTTAAGAGATTTGTACTTTCTTTTTTCTCTGAAGTGCAAAGAAGTTTGGAGACCCAAAGAGCTCAGCAATGCCCCCACTGTTGTCTAACTCTTCTAAGAAAGAGTAGAAATGGTAGAAGTTATCCTGAGCTGTGATCTAGGGATCTTAGCCTGAGCCTTGGATTCCTATCTCTAGTTTTGTATTCCTCTTTTTATAGTACAAGATTATCTTCTCTTCCCTGTTCATTTTCATAAGCCCACATGGAAATTATTTTGATATACCTGTCAAAATAGTAAACCAAACAGAATTTACTATGGAATGATAGAGCATTAGAACTAAAAGAGTTCTAATAAATCCATGAGTCAAATACTTACTTAATTCCTATTGGTGTTTTAACAAAAAATGAGTGAAGCAGCTTGGTTTATTTTATGGTGGTCACTTAAATTATATTACTTCATTGCCTACCTACACATATGAAAGTGTTCTTTACTCCAGAGACATGCTGAATCTGACTTTTCTTGAAACATGTGGTCACTCAGACCTGCTTTAATTTTCTTTCTTTGAATTGACTTCTGGGAAAAGAGCCAAAATACCTTCCCTTGTATTAAATGACCATAGGTGTGCAACCTCAGAGTCTAGGAGACAATCAAGGCAGAGGATATGATAAACCTAGAATATAGGAAAAGTAAAGGTAGCAGCAGCTTCTTCTTAACTCAGAAAAGTATAAAAATAGAGCCAGAAATCCAATATGAATATAAGAAGGCCAGATTTTAAAATGTTGACAAGTATTTCACTTTTTAAAGACACTGGATAGGCTAATACTGCTCAAACTGGATCCCACCCAAGGGCAGTTAACTAGCCATCTGATTTAATTTGTAGGTTGTTGTTCCATTTCTGGAAAGGAAATGTCCTAAACCAGTTAACTACAAAACTTTGAGCAGAACCTACTTCTCCAAACTCTTCCTGAGGGAAAGTATGTGAATACAAACAACCCCAACAAAGGGAACAGCATGAACTATAAACTGCGTCCCCCTGGACTCTAAATCTTGCTGATGATTTGTTCCTTCACTTTTGTTGTTGTTGTTCTGAGAGATAATCTGGTCAATCATGGAGCAGAGCTTTTATTCTGTTTTTAAACTTTAATGTTGGTTAAAAAATAATAATGCATCTTTAAGGCATGTGTTATGGTGGTAAATATTTAAAGTCTCATAAATCCACCATGCTGGAGATTCCCAAGTCAATAAAAATGAAGAGCGACACTGGAGTGTGCATATCCCCTTTGGAAGGGTTATCTGAGGATGGACTGTACTCTCTCCAAATCCTCTTTTCCCTTTGCCTTAGGTCAGAATTCCTCATTTTTCTAGGTAGAAGAAATTTTGAATGTTCATAAGAAAGCCTCCTGCCATTTAAAATTCTCCCCAATTTATGGATTTTTTTTCATGATGAAACATAGTAGGTGAGGCATTCCTGAAATACAATCCACAGGAAAGATTGATACTCATCAATTGCATTTCCCCTTATCCTTTTCATCTGGACTGAAGGACACTCACAAAACCTTTCTACCTCTTTTTAACACACTGATCTGTTATGCCATTATATCTTGGCTTAAGTTAAAATGAATGTTGTGTATATATTATATAAACATACAAATATGATTTATATATAGCTTATATACTTGCATATTTTGTTTGTAAACATATGAGATATTTAATATATATTTATATATTTTGCTCTGGTTTTCCTGTATAGAGTGCACGCCTGTGTGTCTTCTGTAGCATTTCTTCAGTACCAGTGTGAATTGTAGTGGTTGTGTCCTCTGTTCAAGGGGATTCTCCAGGCAAGAACACTGGATTGGGTCACCATGCCTTCCTCCAGGGGACCTTCCCAACCCAGGGATCGAACCCAGGTCTCCCACATTGCAGGCAGATTCTTTACTAACCGAGCCTCCATGGAAGCCCAAGAATACTGGAGTGGGTAGTTTATCCCTTCTCCAGGGGATCTTCCTGACCCAGGAATCAAGCTGGGGTCTCCTGCATTGTAGATGGATTCTTTACCAACTGAGCTCCCAGGGAAGCCCAAGTCTATGAGATATTTAATACGTATTTATATAGTTTGCTCTAGTTTACCTGTAGAGAGTGCATGTCCGTGGGTCTTTTGTAGCATTTCTCCAGTACCAGTGTGAACTCTGATGGCTGTGGGGTACCCTTAAGGAAGGGATATTCCTTTCTGGCCTATTGACCTTCATACATGGTTCTGTACATACTTAGAATCTTCTTGGAAGGTAAAGTTACTAGAAAATATAACAGAAGGAAATATAATTGTTGCAGACAACTTTTGAGATATCTGTGAAACTTATAGAAACCATCTTCTTTGAAAAAACAGTCCTACCACACCCTGAGTCCATCTCATCTAGCAACAGGGATGAACAGGTGCAGCCATATACATTGGCCATGAGTGGATATTGAACCAAGCTATTAGAGAATTTATCACTTTGGAATTCTGAAGTGTGCTTCCTTCAATAGTAATTATATATACTTGGGATCTGTACAGCATTCTTCTCCACCATGGTGATGGAGGAGAGAGAATAATGAAGCAGACACACAGAAGCACAGACCAGAGACCCAAATGTGAAGCTGAGAAGCTGCCCCAGCTTGGTTTATGATATCTTTTCCATTCCATGTTTTAGTTCTTTGCTTAGGCCAGCAATATTCTTTGTCCTTGAGCTTTGTGAGATAATCCTTTTATCTTTAACACATAAGCACAAAGTCTATTTATTTGCTTAAACTTCCTTGAAATCACTTTTCATTTGCAACCAAAAATACATTAGGCAGAAATTATTGTACATACTATATTTTATTTTTTAGGCCATGTAGACTATAGACTGTCATTGCAGGTATTCATATCTGAATTTGAAAAGTATTCAGAACCTTGCCCTTTCAAAACTGATATGAATTTAAGAAGAGGTGAAAATATGCTGGGAAAGAACATGATATCAATTTAATATTTATATACCAATGTGTGGCTTAAAAAAAACTGCTTAACTCTCCCTGAGTCTCCATTTTAACTCTTAAGTGTTCAAAATATTTATTTCCATTGTATAGTGGAGAACATTACGGCTCAAGGATGTTATGTGAATCCCACTGCATCATAGCTGCCTCTGCGCAGGGTCTGATACAGAGAGAGGGTCGACATACACTGAGCAAATGTCTAGCAAGCATTCTGTATATTAGGTAGTTTATTGCCTTTTTCAGGACTGGGGAGGGTCAGAGGTAAGATGATGTTACTCATTGGTTTTATTGGCAGAGAGTCAGTTGGATGCAAGAAATACACAAAGTAGCAAAGAAAGATTTTTTTTTTTTAATCTTGTAGTGCATATCTATTTGTAAATCAATAACTAATCAAATAATTAAAGAAAATGTAAAAACTCATTTTTCAAATACTTGGTACGAGGTCCTATGTGCAGAAAACCACTTTAATAGTCACAGAAAATAGTAAAACATACACGGCAGCATAGGTTAAACAACATAGCTGAAGACAGAAGTAAGAAGTTACCCTACTTCAGATACATATATATCCTTCAGTGCATAGCATTTTAAGTGTAAATTCAGGTCTACTCAAACAACACTTTTCAAAATAGTGTTAAGTCTGTCCATTGCATATGCTTAGATCTGTCCTTACATAGAACTGGCCAGTGAATGCATTTGCTGGGAAATCCAGTGTTCATGTATCTTCTTTATTGTAAGGGATAAATTAACAACTTTGTGCATGTGAATGAGGGTGGGCCTTTTCTGGCAATGTGGCTTTGGCTCTGGGAATCCATGTATGCTTTTTGGAAGTCTCCTTTTTGATGTGTGGACTCCATGTGCTTCAGCCAGCCAGACATTCATTTCTCTGAAAATAAGACAAAATACGGAGAGTAGCTGGTTATGTTTGAGCAGTGTGGAAAATACAGTGGGTACTTAAGTATTCAGTAAGAGCAGGTTTAATCCAAAAGTAACAGGAAAAACAGAAACAAGGGAAAACAACAATTAAAAAAAAAAAAGCCCAAAGCACAAGAAGGAATGAATGAGGGAATATTATATAATCTATGTTGTCTTCCAAATAGTAAATACCAACTGAGAGTCCAGGAATTTGAGTTAATGATCTCTGTTTCCCATCACACACACACCCCTAAGAACTCAGCATGTGTATGAGCATGTATGTGTTCTTTGAAACATGGCTAACTCATAAATCACAGGAGCTCTGATTGTGGGAGATACACGGTAGTAGGAATAATGGTAGGAATAAAGGCAGGAATAATGGCCAAGGATCCCATCAAGTTGACTGGATATGGCTTAGAAGGGGAGTAGGGCAGAAAATGCAGAGTGAGAAAAACCTCAGTTTCCTGGGCAAACACAGATTCTCTCATAGTGGAGGGTCTGAATTGGAGATTGATGTCTTTGAAGGTGTTTTTCTAAAACCAAGTCCTCTGCCTGTTTGTAGTTGAGAGATTAATGGACTCTAGAAAATAAAGTTAAGGATCCCATTAGATGAAATGATACAGCTTGACATAAAACATCTCTCAGTCAGGATTAATCTTGTCCCATAGGTTTGTGGGTCTTTGCATTTATGTTATGAAATTTATCATAATCTGCCATGTATTATGGAGAAGGAAATGGCAACCCACTCCAGTATTCTTGCATGGAGAATCACAGGGATGGAGGAGCCTGGTGGGCTGCTGTGTATGGGGTCACACAGAGTCAGACACGACTGAAGCGATGTAGCAGCAACCATGCATTATATACAAAAATGGAACTGTTATTTGTTTGAGAGGCCATGCTGTATCCGGCACTTTCTTATATTGTCTCATTATAAGTGACTCATAATACAGGATATCCTGTTTTATAATTTGTATTTTACAGAGGAAGAAATTGAAGTGTGAGAGGTTAAATAATTAGTAAGATTTCCTTCCAAACTTTAATTCAGATTAAACAGTCCATTCCCACTGTTCTGCGTATGCACACCTATCTAGAGAGACAGACAGTTCACATCTTTGTCAGCTTAATGAATTATTGTGCGAAGTAGATGCTCAATAGGTCTTGAGAAATTGACTCCAGTGAATACACAGCAACTAAGTGTACCATTTTTCAAGCTTAAGACTCAAATTATAACCTTTAGAAGCTTTATTCAAATAGCAATGTAGCAATGAACATTAAATTGGGATCAGTTCATTTTTGAAGAATAGAAAAATTTCTGAAAGTTCACAAGAGAAATAATTTTTCACAACTTCTCAATATTTAAATCAAGAATGAACTTGCCTTGTAGATTAACAGGTGGAATATGTTCCTAGTCACTCTGATAAATTTTTGAAATGTTTATCTGTCTCAAATTCCCTTTATCTCTGACCCTAACACCAGTGGAATGTCTACCACTTCCACTGTCGGAGCTAATGCCTTATGTAAAATTATAGTCATCCAAAGACTTCAATTAAATTGCTCATCTGCACTAGGAATAAATAAAACATGAGCCTCCATTTTTTTTCAGGCAAGGATACTGGAGTGGGTTGCCATCTCCTTCTCCAGGGTATCTTCCTTACCCAGGGATTGAATCTGTGTCTCTTGCATTGCAGGTGGATTCTTTACTGTCTGAGCCACTAGGAGAGCTCCACAGTAACACACATACACATAAATCAAAAGATTAATCTACACTAAAGAAGATCCAAGGATCAAAGGAATTCTACATGCAGATTTGGAGGGGAGAAGAGTGGAAGGGTTAGACACCAAAGAGAAACTTCTGAACCTCATGATGTTGCCCAAGGCTGGTTCTGAATTAGCATTACATTTACTATGTCTGAATGACGTAACTAAATAGAATCTAAACCAATATGACTAACATAAATGGTGTTCTGTGCCTCCTATGTAATATAATCAGAGTGCTAGGCCAGGCGTGTCTCCAGGGCTAGAAGACCTGTTGGGTTCCTGAGTCATCTTTGGGCTGGAGAATCTATTGAAAAATAAAGCTTTGGAGGTTAATAAGAACTGGGACCCTCAATGTTTCAGTATTCAGCAAGTCTGCTTTGCAACTGATATCCTAGCAAAGGTCACAAACAAAGAAAAATTTTGAAAGTTGTGAGAGAGAGGAAATAAAGGAAGATATAAGAATAGCCCTGAATTTGAGACATAATCTAATTTGGTATAGACAGAGAATGAGCGGTATAAAAAATATTGGGACAGCACCTTAAAATTGCAGAATTCTTTTATGTTTCTTCATTGGATGTTTGAAAGAACCTCAAGAGAAAACTATTGTTATGGCAGAAAATTAGATCCAGAGAAGTCAAATTCACCCAAGACAAACAGCTAGAACATGGTAACCCAAAATACACTTTCCCTTCCTGGGTCTACATCTCATATTTCTGGTGGCTTATGCTTGCTGCTGCATAGGAATGAAGAACACAGAACATTCTGTAATGTAGGTGCTCATTCTGTCATGTGAAACATAGAAAGGACTAAAGTAGTCAAGGCTATCTACCAGGAAAAAGTGAGATTTGAGTTGACTTGTGTGGAAACTGGGGTCAGAGGAGGGGATGGTTGAGAGTGGGGCTTTAAAACTACACTGCTTGAATTTTTAATTTCACCACTGCCAATTTGCAGCTGTATGAACTTGGCAAATTAATTAACTTCTTTGTACCTCAGATTTCTCATCTGTAAAGTGTGGATAACTGCTGTTTGCAAAAATGGCTTAAGATTGCTAAGTGTATAGATTCGTTTCTGACATTGCACACGCTCCAAAAATAATAGCATCATTGCTGATCTCTAAAGAGAGAGGCAACTCCTGAAGGAAAGTGTTTGTTTATCCACCCACCCAATTCTATAGTATTTATTGAGAGTCCCCCTGAAGGATTTCCCAAATGGTGCTAGTGGTAAAGAACCCACCTGCCAATGCAGAAGACATAAGAGATGCAGGTTCTATCCTTTGATCAGGAAGATACCCTGGAGGAGAGCATGGCAATCCACTGGAGTGGGTTGGAGTGGAGAATCCCATGGACAGAGGAACCTGGTGGGCTACAGTCCATAGGATGTCAAAAAGTCAGACAGGACTGAAGAGACTTAGCATGCATGCACGCATGCACTTGAAGGGTAGAAAAGCACTGTCCATGGTACTTTACTTAATCTAGGTAAGGTTAGGATTGTGCTGCTTGCATGTTCAGTCATGAACATGAACTCTTTACGACTCCATGAACCCACCAGACTCTTCTGACCATGGGATTGTTCAGGCAAGAATACTGCCATTTCCTATTCCAGGGGATCTTCCCAACCCAGGGATCAAACTTGTTTTTCATGTGTCTCCTGCAATGACATTTGGTTTCTTTACCACTGCACCACCTGGGAAGCTCCAAGGTTAGGGTTTGAGGAGGAAATAGCATGAGCGAGGTTAAGAAGATCACAGGCAAGGGGTGGGCCCTGTTCTAGTTGCTTTATTTATTTAACACAATACCACAGAGTGTGTATTAGTCTCACAATTTGGAAACCGAGGCACAAGATAATTTAAAAACTTGCCTAAGATCAAACAGCTAATAAGTGAAAATCTAGGACTCAAACCCAGGTTGTCTTGTTCCATAAACTGCACTCCCCATCCCTCGATTGCCACAGCCAACGGACCTCTAGGATATGGTACTGGCTCATAAACAGGCTACCTAATATAGTATGATTTAAATCTTGATTTTAGTCTTTGACTTTCTAACTAGACTGCTCCCATCCCTGCCCTCGTGAGTATTCACTGTATGACATTCCACTATCTAGGATAAGGCAGAGCATCGGTACGTATTGTTGTAATGGATAAACCAAATTTTGTTTCTTCAGCAGTCAGAGAGAAGACACAACTGTCATAAGTGTAAAACCTTGGAATGTCAGAGTGAAAGTGGACTCAGATGATATATAGTCCCTCTTCTTCTTTTAACATGAGAACTAAGTTCCCAGTAGGTAAAGGAACTTATTCAAGATTATGTGGCAAGCTAATGATGCAAATTTGGTGAGAGCCCATGTTTTGTGACTTGTGTACCAAGACATTTCCCCACAGGGCAGAGTCAGATATCCTAGATACTAGTTTAAGCCTTAATCCTAAATTTCACTGTTAGAGAAAAAAGAACTGTATCATCCATCAATTTCACTTTTGAGTATGTATTCAAAAGAATTGAAAGCAAGGTCTCAAAGGCATATTTGTTTTTTGTTTGTTTGTTTGTTTGCTTGTTTCATTTATTTTTATTAGTTGGAGGCTAATTACTTTACAATATTGTAGTGGTTTTTGTCATACATTGACATGAATCAGCCATGGATTTACATGTATTCCCCTTCCCGATCCCCCCTCCCACCTCCCTCTCTACCCGATCCCTCTGGGTCTTCCCAGTGCACCAGGCCTGAGCACTTGTCTCATGCATCCAACCTGGCCTGGTGATCTGTTTCACTATAGATAATATACATGTTTCGATGCTGTTCTCTCGAAACATCCCATCCTCGCCTTCTCCCACAGAGTCCAAAAGTCTGTTCTGTACATCTGTGCCTCTTTTTCTGTTTTGCGTATAGGGTTATCATTACCATCTTTCTAAATTCCATATATACGTGTTAATATACTGTATTGGTCTTTATCTTTCTGGCTTACTTCACTCTGTATAATGGGCTCCAGTTTCATCC
This sequence comes from Cervus canadensis, assembly GCF_019320065.1. NCBI lineage: Eukaryota > Metazoa > Chordata > Mammalia > Artiodactyla > Cervidae > Cervus > Cervus canadensis. The sequence goes on along the minus strand of NC_057393.1, from coordinate 24,950,552 downwards.
ATCTCATTAGAACTGATTCAAATGAATTCTTTTTAATGGCTGAGTAATATTCCATGGTGTATATGTACCACAGCTTCCTTATCCATTCATCTGCTGATGGGCATCTAGGTTGCTTCCATGTCCTGGCTATTATAAACAGTGCTGTGATGAACATTGGGATGCACGTGTCTCTTTCAGATCTGGTTTCCTCAGTGTGTATGCCCAGAAGTGGGATTGCTGGGTCATATGGCAGTTCTATTTCCAGTTTTTTAAGAAATCTCCACACTGTTTTCCATAGTGGCTGTACTAGTTTGCATTCCCACCAACAGTGTAAGAGGGTTCCCTTTTCTCCACACCCTCTCCAGCATTTATTGCTTGTAGACTTTTGGATAGCAGCCATCCTGACTGGCAAGTAATGGTACCTCATTGTGGTTTTGATTTGCATTTCTCTAATAATGAGTGATGTTGAGCATCTTTTCATGTGTTTGTTAGCCATCTGTATGTCTTCTTTGGAGAAATGTCTGTTTAGTTCTTTGGCCCATTTTTTGATTGGGTCATTTATTTTTTCTGGAATTGAGCTTCAGGAGTTGCTTGTATATTTTTGAGATTAATCCTTTGTCTGTTTCTTCATTTGCTATTATTTTCTCCCAATCTGAGGGCTGTCTTTTCACCTTGCTTATAGTTTCCTTTGTAGTGCAAAAGCTTTTAAGTTTCATTAGGTCCCATTTGTTTAGTTTTGCTTTTATTTCCAATATTGTGGGAGGTGGGTCATAGAGGATCCTGCTGTGATTTATGTCGGAGAGTGTTTTGCCTATGTTCTCCTCTAGGAGTTTTATAGTTTCTGGTCTTACATTTAGATCTTTAATCCAGGGGATATTTGTTATATCTATTTTTTATAGCAGTGTTATTTTCAATAACCAAAAGGTAGAAGCAGTGCAAATATCCATGGATATGTGATAGAAAAACAAAATATGATGTATACATACAATGGAAGGAAATTCTGACATGTGCTATTATACAACATGGATGAACTCTGAAGGTGTTATGCTATGTCAAAGAAGTCAGTCACAGAAGGACAAATATTATACAATTCCATTTATATGAGGTACTTAAAAGTAGTCAAATTCATAGAGACAGAAAGAATCATGGTTGCCAGGGACATGAGTGAAGAGGTAATGTGGAGTTACTGTTTAATAGATAGAGTTTAAGTTTTGCAAAATGCAAAATGTTCATCCTGGATAGATGTTGGTAAAACTTAACACAATAATGTGGATATACTTAATGCCACAGAACTGTTCATTTAAAAAGGACTGGGATGGTAAGTTTTGTGTTATATATGTTTTGCCACAATTAAAAAAAAAGAAACAAGACTAGGAACTCCAAAAATGTTAAGGCAGCTTAAAGTTAACACTTTTCAAGAGTGTAGCCATAACCTTCTATAAGAATTCTGGCTTTGTTCTGATATCTTACCTTGATTGCATTCAATTACATCACAGAAACAAAGATTCTATGTTGAAAGAACTATGGAAAGTAATTCAACATCTGTAGATTACATCTACTTTTGGTCATCTCTAGCCTGAAAGCTAATATGTTACCTTTTAACAAATATCTACAGGCTTTCAAAGGTATTTTTTCCATTAACTGGAAGTCACTCCTTCTCTTTTGAAATGCACTCTTGGGAAAAACATACAAACAAACATACAAAACCACATTGTCTGTTCAAAACCCCTCAAAATGCTACTTAAAGCCTTCCAAATCTTCTTGGAGACCCCAGAAACATTCACAATTACTTGCCCCAGAACAGGGCATTCTCAGCCTGCCCTGTGCCTGCATTAATCTTTTAATTTATCATCGGCATGTTTGCTTCAATAATTACACCATGTGCTCTCTCAAAGTAGGTACTATCTTTCATGTCTGTATCTCTTGCATTTAGAATATTATACCTCATAGAATTAGTCTTAGCAAATTCATTGAGTGACTATATGAAGGAAAATAAATTCTGAGGCTGGGCATTGCATGTCTCCTTAACGTCTGGCACTCACAGCGCTTTAAAAGCTCTTGTCCCTTGAATCAACCCACTAGTGCAGTTGAAATTGTCTTTGACATCTAATAAACCCAGTATCCTGCCCTGGGCTCACTCAGAGCTGCCTTCAAATATGTAAAAATGTCAAGAAAGATGGCTTGCCCTTCTGGAAGAGGATGGCTAAGTGCATAATTAAAAATTGATACAACTATTTCGTTGATGCAACAGTATTTTGCTGTTTCTTTCCCTGTAGCATATAAATGGAGCTGAACACAGAAAATTGATTGGTTCTCAATTGTTGGCATCCTCTTCCCTCCTTTTCTATGCTGGAGGTAACAGAGACCTTGATTTCTATCTCTCCACTTTTGGAACGAATCCCGCAGTTACTGGTTTGCAAGATCTCTGCTCAAGCACAATCTTGTCCTGTACATGTGTCATGAGATGTGAGGTTTCTAGACAAGCATTATGTTATTGACAAGCCTCAAAGAGATGGGCAAGCTTCTCAGTGGACAAGGTAGAAAAAGGATAGTTTTCTGTCCAGGTGGCCCTAATTTTTTGCAAGTAGGTGTTTTTATAGTTTGAAACTGGTCAATCAGATGCTGGAAATGGAAATCCCAATCATATAAAAATGTAGTAAAGGTGGGATCATTTAGGCATAGACACAGGCTTCCCAGGTGGCAGTAGTGATAGGTCACACTCCTGATTCCACTTAGGTTTTCTTCTTCCAGACCAGGTTTTTACCTACCAAATTCTTTTAAAAAATAATATTTTTAGCTCTTGGAATACTCTAAGCTAGATAGGCAGGGAGATGGAAAATAAGGGGTGGGACACAATAAGTCATTACAATGAAAAAGTAATATTGGAATTAATTGAAGAGGTTGGAACCTGGCCCATGGGATTCAGCCAGTGAGCTTTACATTCATTGTCAGCATGGGGTTTCTTTCCTTCCTGCCTTCCTTCCTCCCTTCCTTCCCCTCTTCCTTCCTTCTTTTCCTCCTTCCCTTCCTTCCTTCCTTTGGCCTTTTCTCTTGATCTCATTTTTTGGGGGTCTATGTGTGTTTTAAATATCCTTCAGGCATGAGTTATCCGTGTTCATCTCATGCTGTTTGTATAAGAAACTAAATGAAACACATAAAATGATAGAAAAATAGAGTCAGACCTTAAGACTGATAACTCCAAATCTGGACAGACTTTGTGTGACTCCAGAAAATGTATGCAACCCTTTGAAGCCTCATTTTCCTTCCCTGCCAACGGTTGAATTCCATCTTCCTTGCACACATGATGGGTTTTGGTGATAGTCTCAGTCTGAGAACACAGATTCCACGGAAGCTCTGAGTGGGTGGCAGTGGCAGAGGAAGGGGCAGCACTTGCAGGTGGGAACCTCAGGAAATGCTTCACAGGGAAACCAGCAGGGGGACTGGGCTTTCTGAGGGGGGGCTGGGTCAGCTTAACAGAGGTGAAGGTAAGATAGGGGAGCACACTTCAGGCACTGGAAGAGTAACTTAGGACACTGAAAGTAGGCAACCTAGGAGGATGTTTGAGAAGAAATTTTAAAAAATTCAGAAAAGGATGCTATACATATTTGCATGCCAATTTTCCTTCTCATCTATTAAAAAAACAAAAACAAAAACCCTCACTGTAGCTATGAAAGAATATCAGGCAGCTTTGTTATTAGTTCAATGTATAAGGAGGAAAGAAAGAATGCAATTAAATTGTCAGTAGAGCCCTCCCTACATTTGGCCTTTCAATACGTCCCTCTCAGGGCCGCCTCCCTTGGCAGCATTGATTGGGTATTGTTAACCTTTATCTATCTCTTGTTTATGTTTCTCTATTAGAGCCAAACATCAATAGGAAGCTTTTAGAGAGGACAGCTGCAACCAACAAAGAGACATTGGGAAAAGGTCAACATCTTGGAGATGAGGTGGGCTGTTCTCAGCCAGGCCTGAGAAAACCAGCTCGGGCTGAGAGAGCAAGGTCAGGGCTCAGCACTTGGCAGTATTTTCGGGAAGAAGCACTACAGGCAGTAATTATTAAGGCCTTCTCCATCAGGGCAGCTATCAGAAGCAAATGCCCAGCCTAAAGAAGAGTGCAAGGCAAAGAGGATTCGTGGTCATGAATGGATGCGAAGGCAGTGAGAGCACTGGATGTGGCCTCGGCATTGGGGGAGGGACAGCAGGTGAGCGGTGCCTACCACTGCCTGTGGCTTTACCTCTGCCCCACTTCGTCCCCCATCCAGGCTCCGTTCTGCAAGGCTGGAATGCCAACTGTCATTTCAAACAGGAGGAAACTGAGGCCAGGAGAGATTAGGAGACTCATGTAGGTCCAATGCAACAATGCTACACTTAGGTTTCTATGTTGAGAACAGACATCTGCATCTGAGAAACACAAGAGACACCTCCCCTTCTGCAAAATCTGGTCTACGCAATGTCTCCCCAGAACTATCTTTTCCTTATTCAACTTTTATTGCTGTTCAGTTGCTAAGTCATGTCCAACTCTTTGAGATTCCATGACCGTATGGACTGAAGCACACCAGGCTTCCTTGTCCTTCACCATCTCCCAGAGTTTGCTCAAACTCGTGTCCATTGATTCAGTGATGCTATCCAACCATCTCATCCTCTGTCGCCCTTTCTCCTCCTGCCCTCAAATATTCAACCTTGTTAGGGGCAAAAGCATCCCTTTGTTACATGGCATTTGCTGAGATGTTTGCTGCCATGGGACCGTGCCTTTGTCTGCTAAGCCTTCCTGTGTGGCTAACAGCACACAGCCAGACTTGTCTGTCCAGGGTCTAATCTGGTCAGATAAAGGCAGCTTCTTTACCTACACAGAGGTACAGGAGAATCCCATGTCCAAGCCTTTCCAGTAAAGTCTAGATTTCAATTATCCTGCTCCTATGTCCCATAAATCTGCTACTTGTCAGAAGGCATGGTCTGATTCTGAGTCTGGCTACATTAATGGTTTCAGTGATGGCACTTCCTGGTAGGTGGCCGGGGTCATCAGAGGACCAGGTGTTTGGTTACTGGAAAAAAAAAAATGATCAAGAAGAGCTTTCCCTCCAGCCCTCACCTTATATGGACAAATTTCCAAATACATCTCATAGGTGTATATTTCAAGTAGACAGCGGTGTGCTACAGCTTGGTAACTGGCTTCTTGATCAAAGAAGGAATAAAAGAGACTGTTTATAGGCTTTTTATGGATGTTCTGACTTATAAATTATTTTATCCTTAAACGTCTTGGGGATGGGGAGGTTATGACTGCCTCATAATCTAGAAAGATACAGCTTATAAATGCTGAACCCTGAAAAGCCACCTTCATATACCCATTTTTTTGGCTAAGACCCTGATTAAAATGCAAATATCTCTAAATGGAAAAATATAATAAACTGTGCTGGTCATCAGCGATTTAATGCTAATGTGGCTGTGAGATTGCCTTTTCCTTTCCTTACCTAGACAGCCAGCTGTCATTAGATTTCTATTAAGATTAAGACATATCAGGCCTGATGACTATGAGGAAGAGAAAGTGAGAGACCAGAAATTCAGCCCTGACTGAGAAGCTCTGTCATGAGCATATTGATAGAGTATCTTGAGACAACATTAGAAGGAAGGACATTCATGTTGTTCATGTTTTTATCCACATTATATTGGTGCTAAAAAATTTACTGGTCTCTCTCATCCATCTCTACATTCAATATGTATTTTTGAGTATTCTTAGTATGTTGGTCATAATGCATTTCTTCATTTAACCTTCACACTAGTTCTATATGGTAAATTTTTAACCTCATTTTTTTCTTTTTTTTACAAAAAAGGACATCCAGACCCAGCTAGCATTCATAGTTATAATACATAGAACTTTTATCCTTTAATTACCAGACTCATAACATGTCAATGAGATTCCTAAAATTACAAGGCCAATAAGAGAGAAAGTGTAACTTTGAATTAATGATATACTTGCCTAAATGAATACTTTATCCCCTCAATCTCTGCTTTGAAGAGGACAGTGAAAGGGAATTAGAGAAAGGAGAGGAGACTGAACCAGAAAGAAGAGGGGTCATCTAAGGTCATCATCATTCTTTAGTCCTAATGATAATCTTAATGAAAAATATGGACAAAGAGGACTTATCACTACTCATCTTGGTGCAGTGTCTCTTAAACAAAGAACACGGCAAGATCACATTTTCAAAATGTCACCGATTCCCTAACCACCCTCCCTCTGCTAAGAGCTTTGCTATTTTCCTTCATTCGGAAAGCGAATTTCCTGATTGGGGCTGGCTCCCCTGCTCCTTCATCTTCTCAGCTAAAGGGGCCAGGGGAACTGCCCTTTTAAAGTCCTTGAGATAAGGATTTGAAGGAGATATCATTTCTATCCTTGACACAGAAGACATTGATGCAGTAAAAGGTTCGAGAGTGTTCACCTGCCCCGTGGACTACCCCAGACCAGGCACAGGAGGCTCTACAGTAAAGAGGTTTTGCTGAGATCTGCCCACACATCCTAGGGATACAATTTCTCTCTAGGTTGTCAAGAATCAAGGCTCAGAAGAACAAAGAACACAGAACTGCTCTAAGAGGATATGGGAAGCATCAGGGAAGAAAACCTGACCTCCCTTCTCTCTGAACTCAAAGGAAGCCCCATCCTTGTAAATAGCGCTGTCTTAATGGCTACTGATGAAGGAAGTGGGATCATTAAGTCAGATCTTGGGGTCTGACAGAGGTGGGATGGCAATACCAGTCTTTTTGTGACTTACTGGCTATTTTCTGCTATGTGCTTCCTCCCCAAACCAGCAGTTTGCCAAGGGTGGAGTTTTGCAAATCACAAGTAAATAAACACAAGACTTTCATCCAGGAGGCTGAACAAATGGAGTTTGAGGATGGTGAGCAAGTGGCTGTGGACTTGCAGAGCTCGGTCCCGCCCTCCTCATCACAGGCATAGATCAGGCTCCAGGCAAGAATACTGGGGAAGCTTAGCTCTCTTCCCCCTACCCCCCTCCCACCCCTGCCTCACTGTTGCTGTGTTGTTCTGTACTGCAAAAAGTCAAGAAACAGGGCCAGGAAGCTCATTTTGGTCTTCCTTGAGCCTGACAAAATCACCTTCATTGAAAACACATCTAATAATTGTTCTAAATCATGGGAAGCCAGTCTGAGGACTGCAAAAATAATTAAATACCAGGGTTGAGGCATCTTCACGAAATTATGGGAAGCAGCTTTGTGCTATCCCAGGCTGCTGTACATACTTAGGAAGAATGTCACTCTCAGCCTGGTGCTTTCATTAATGATAACAGACAACATCAGATACAATACAGGAGCCTACAAAAAGGGATCAGTGTGCAGGGTCTTGAGGCAAATGGCTAGACAGATATTGCTTTGATTTTTTGAGTACCATCCTTCCCTCTTCATTTCCAAATCCAAAATCCAATTAACAGAGAGGCAGAGGCAGCTTTTGGGTGGAAATCATGGAAGAGGCAAGAGCAATGACTAAGGTATACATAGTTACTTTCTGAAGTCATGTAGAGGTGGGGCTGTGTCCGCCTGAGATGAGAGGAAACATGCAAAGATTGACGATTTGGTAAAAGAGAAAGGGGTCGACTGTTGAGAAGATAACATGAAAGAAGGCTGCTTGCCTCTGGTTTCTCTTGATCAAACAAAAACATCTTGCTAACAGGGTTAATACTAGATTTCTCTCCTAGTGCAGAATTAGAAAACCGGAAGCTTTTCAGGCTAAGTCAATGTTTGCAAAAGTCATGAATATAAACACAATCAGATTCATAATGCATTGAATATATATAGCCCTTTTATTTTGAGGTGCTCTATAAAGTCACAGAGAGTGTCTCCTTAATCCTTCCTTCTCTCTTTTGTGAGATGAGGTGATTAGCAGACACGGGCAGAGAATTGAAGATCAAACCAGTGGAAGTGTCAGAGGAGGAATCATCACTGCCCCCACCTCCATGGCAAAAACAACTAGAAAAGTGGTTATTCTGGGTTTTGCACTTTTGCCCAACATAGGAAGCACTTGTATTCATGCCTCAAAATAAATGCATTTGCAGACATATTTCTCCTGTCCTATCATATTTTCGTCAAACTGTAGAAAATGGAATAAATACATTGCTTTATAAACTATAAAATTCTAGCATTTCATGAATAGATTCTTAAATATATGCAGTGTTTCTACAATAACCAAGGAAAATAGTCCGTAAGTGTTTCTTGCTGTAGGAGAAAGACAAATGTACACCTTTCAAAGCTTGGAGGCTTTCTTCTCACCACTTCCTAAAAGAATGTTTTTAAACAACTGTTTAAAGATTTGGAACTGGTATATCCTGAGAATCAAGATAAAAAGAGATAGGATTACTTGACACAAAGGAAGGAGAGATAGGAGAAATGTTAGAGGGTAGATCTTATGCAGAGAACTGTCTTACAGAATTAATAGTAATCAGGAATCCTTTATCCTAAAAGGAGAAGCACAAGGATTTTTTTCCATAGCTATACAAAAGACTCAAATAGCAATGAGTTTTACCACTGTGGTTACTAACCCTAAGATTGTCCATCACCATTGAGACATCCTGAGGTTCAAACCACCACCATTGCTCTCTTGGATTGCATTAATCTGATAACTGGACACTAGATTTTCAATTGTTTCCTTTTCCAAGTCAGTTCAGTCCCTCAGTCATGTCTGACTCTTTGTGACCCCATGGACTGCAGCACGCCAGGCTTCCCTGTCCATCACCAACTCCGGGAGCTTGCTCAAACTCATGTCCGTTGAGTCGATGATAAATAGCAACTGGAGCTGTCTTTTGAAAACACAGTTCTAACGATTTTCTTTTTCTTAAAATCCTTTAAGTATTCAATTATTTTCAGTGCTTGGGCCAACTTGTTGAGTTACAAACGGCCTGTAAGATCTGTTCTGTGCCAGCATCGTCTCCATCTGGACCTAGCACTTTCCTCTACCCTTCTTCTCTGTGCTGTAATCAGATTGTGTTCCAGTTCCTCAAGTATATCGTGAACCTTCCTTTCTCAACTGCTTTTCATATGTTGTTCCTTCTTCATATAATTCTCTCCTATTTTTCAACTGACCCACTGCTGCTCACCCTTCATAATCCAGATAGACTTGATATTCCCATCATATGCTCCCATCATATACTTCCATAGTATCCTGCCTTTATCTTGTCTAACATTTATCATACTTGTAATTACCTGTCCCATTAAGTAGAAGCGACTTGAGGGCATAATTGTCTTATTTGCCCCTATATAGCCTTAGAATTTTGGTTGGTGTCTTGTCTTAGAACATGATTTTAATAATTATTTACTGAATCAAAATCTGAGACTAGTTGGTGCTCAATAAATATTTGTGAAATGAGTGAATGGATTAAAAAGTGAGATTAGCAGAGAGAATCACAAAAAATCAGGTCAGTTGGATATCCTCCAAATATGTGAACTTGAGGTCATTCTATCTAGTTCTCAGTCTTACATTTCCATCCCAAATTCTGCATATGGGATTCAACGTGGGCTGGTTACTGGGTGTAGTTCATAATTGAAAAATAAATATTCAGTAAAGCAACATTAATTTCAAATTAGCTAGTTCAAATTTTATGATGATCTCAGCTTTTTCACCATTTGTAAAAGGAAAGTTTCCCAGAGGGTTTCATGGACTGTAGCCCACGAGACTCCTCTGTCTGTGGAATTTTCCAGGCAAGAATACTGGAGTAGGTTTCTGTTTCCTTCTCCAGGGGATCTTCCCGACCCAGGGATCAAATCTGAGTCCCCTGTGTCTCCTGCATTGCAGGTGTGTTCTTTACTGCTGAGCCACTGGGGAAGCCCAAGAGTTTCATTTATCAGGCCCTTTAATAAACTGCTGTTGGGAGTTTGGATTAGGCATATCAACAACATTAAAGAAGTGGAACCTGATAACCCTAATTTGAGCAAGCTTTCCTAGTAAATATTATAATAATAAAAATATAGATAAAGATTTTCACATTATTGTGCTCAGTGTAACCATTTTTACAAGGACAAAGAAGTTGAAACCACTGAAATGTCAAAGAATAGTAGACTGAGTAAATTATGGCACACCCACACTGTGGCAATCAATAAAATAATGTGTTTAAGTAATTTTCAAAGGTAGAGAATGCCTATGATACAAATATTAAGTGAAATAAGAATGCAGCATTATAATCAGGAAGACTTTGACACTGCAAAAATTATATTTGCGATCATAGAAAATATTTGGAAGGAGATATACCAAGATGCTTATATTTGCGTGGGAGTGTTTATGGCTGCCTTTGACTTCTTGCTTTTAGATTTTCCTGTCTCCACTTGTCAACTCCCACACCAGCCATTTACTGACAACAGAAATTAAAAAAAACTAATACCCTGTGTCTGACACTGATGGAAAACCATCTGTGTTAATTTACCTCATCCTGACCACACGCAGCCTGGTGCATACTAAGTGCTCAAAACACAAGTGTTGAACAACATATTAAAGTATGTATCATTATTATCCTTCCTTTAAAAATGAGGAGAGTAAGCAGAGTTTAGGTTAATGATATACAGCAAATGATGAATTTGGAATTCATAACCAAGCAGTCCTATTTAAGAGCCTACTCTTGGAAAAATGTGGTGGTCAAAGAAGTTACTAATACAGAGGTGAGTATCATTTGGCAAGCTTGTTACTACTGCAGATTCAGGGTCTGCATAGAGGTTTTGATAAATGGGTCCAGAATGGAGTGTGATAATTTGTTTATTAACTAGTCCCTTCAAGTGATTGAGAATCAGCCAATCTGTAGGACTAACATCTGAAACAAAGAGCACTGGCTTGGGACTTAGACAGATGCAGGTTTGAGCCCTGGACATGTACAGGGTGATTGGGAAGATTGTGTAAATTTTCTGATTTTAGATTTCTCACCTGTAAAATGGTGACACTAACAAACTCGCCTAGAGAAAGTGTGAGGAGTCAATGAAAATAATATGTTGCTTACTTAGCATGGTACCTTGCCAGTAGTAGTAAATAAATGAATTATCATAGAAACAGATGCCATACTTATTAAAATTTGTACTGTTAATACTAATGATAAGTTATGGTTTGTTGAGGTATAGTTAATGTACTGTATTATATAAGTTATACAACTTGGTGATTTACAATTTTTAAAGGTTATATGTCATTTATAGTTATTATAAATTTTGGCTATAATCCCTGTGTTGTATAATATATCATTGTAGCTTACTTATTTTATGCTTAATAGTTTGTACCTCTTAATCCTGTACCTCTGTCCTTCCCCTCCCCCTTTCCTCTACCCACTGATAACCACTAGTTTGTTCTCTGTATCTATGAATATGATTCTTTTTTGTTATTAGTTCATTGTTTTAGATTTTTACATATCATGCAGTATTTTTATTTCTCTGTATGACTTATTCCACTTAGCAAGATACCCTTCAAGTTCATCCATGTTATTGCAAATGGCAAAATCTCACTCCCTTTTATGGCTGAGTAATATTCCATTTTGTGTATGTGTATCTTCTCCATCCACTCATCTGTTGACAGACACTTCTATCATCTGTTGCCTCTGTATCTTGGCAACTGTAGGCAATGACACCACAAATATTGGGATGCATATATCTTTTTGAATTAGTTTTTTTTTTTTTTCCAAATATATACCCAGGAGTGGAATTACTGGATCATATGGAAGTTCTATTCTTAGTTTTCGAGAATCCTCACATTGCCTTCCACAGTGGCCATACCAATCAGCATTCCCACCAAGGTATGCAAGTTTCCTTTTCTTCATATCCTTACCAACACCTGATGGTTAACAATGTTGATAATCTTTTCATGTGCCTGTCAGCCATCCACATGTCTGCCCTGGAAAAATGTCCATCCATGTCCTCTGCTCATTCCTTAATCAAGGAATCAATCAATCTTCTGTCTTCTTGCCCTTGAGTTGTATGAACTGTTTATTTACATATTTTTAATAGTAATGATTTCTCAGTCATAATATTTGCACATATTTTCTCCCGTTCAGTAGGTTGCCTTTTCACTTTGTCAGTGGTTTCCTCTGCTGTGCAAAAGCTTTGAAGTTTAATTAGGTCCCATTTGTCTGTTTTTCTTTTGTTTGCTTTAGGATCCAAAAAATATTGCTATGATTTATGATAAAGAGTGTTCTACCTATGTTTTTCTCTAGGAACTTTATGGTTTCTGGTCTTACATTTAGGTCTTTAATACCATTTTGAGCTTATTTTTGTATACTGTTTTAGAGAATGTTTAACATCCTTTTACATGTAGCTGTCCAATTTCCCAACACCACTTATTGAAGAAACTGTCTTTTCTCCACTGTATATTATCCATCCTTGTGGTAGATTAATTGACCATAAGTGGATGGCTTTATTTCTGGGCTGTCTATTCTGTTTTATTGATCTATATGTCTGTGTTTGTTCCAGTACCATAATGTTTTGATTGCTGCAGCTTTGTAATATAAGCTGAAGTTAGGGAGCATGATTCCTCCAAGTTCCTCTTTCTTAAATTTACATTGGCTATTTGGAGTCTTTTGCATTTAAAAAAATGTTTAAATTAAAAAAAATTAATTTTTAAATTATAAATTAAAATTAAAGTACATACTTTAATAATAAAAATCTATTTCTAAAAATTGTCAAAATAAGTACTAACAAAGATCACTGATCACAGATCACCATAACAAATATCATAATAATGAACAAGCTTGAAATATCATGAGAATTGCCAAAATGTGACACTTTAGAAATTATTGTAAATGTAATTTACAATAGTGTAATTTTAAAATGTACTAATTTTAAAATTATTTGTTCTAGTTCTTTTAAAAAATGCCCTTGGTGTTTTGACAGGGATTGCATTGAGTCTGCAGATTGCCTTAGGTAGTATGGTCACTTCAACAATACTGATTCTTCCAATCCATGAACACAGTGCATCTTTTCATCTGCTTGTGTCATCTTCAACTTCTTTCATTAGTGCCTTATAATTTTCCAAGCCCAGGTTTTTTACCTTCTTAAGTCGATTTACTAGTGATGATTAATCAATACTAATTAACAGAATATTAGTATTGAAATGTTAATTTACTATAGACATACCTCATTTTGTTACTCTTCATTTAATTGTATTTCTAGATATTGCATTTATTATGAATTGAAAGTGTGGCTTCCTGTGTTGAGCATGACACAGATTATCAGAGTCATTTTTCCAACAGCACATGTTTACTTTGTGTCTCTATCACATTTTGGTAATTCTCATGATATCTTGTTTATTATTATGATGTTTGTTATGGTGATCTGTGATCAGTGATCTTTGTTACTACTTGTTTTGACAGTTTTTAGAAATAGATTTTTATTGTTAAAGTATGTACTTTTTTTTTAGACAAAAGGCTATTGCACACTATGGTATAAACATAACTTTTATATGCACTGGGAAACCAAAAATTTTGTGCAATATTTGCTTTACTGTGGTGGTCTGCAACAGACCCCACAATCTCTGAGATCTGCCTATATGTTAATTTATTATTATTGTCATTATGATTAGTGTCATTTTTACCTTTGTGAAAGCCAGCTATTGGCTCCAAGTGTCTGTGGAACAGGATTCTTATAACAGTGACCTGACCTAGCTTAAGTCCCACGGAGCACCCCAGAAAATTCAGTCTGCAGCAGAAATAACAGAAGAGGCTATCACTTGTTTACTTACAGTCCATGTAGCAGGCTGCCAGTGCAACCTCACCATTATCAATATGGATTTTGAAATCACCCAAGGCTAATAGCCCAAATTAATAGCCTTGGGGTGGCTCCAGAGCAATTGAGAAAGAAAATCCATAACTTCACTAAAGACGCCAGCAGCTGTTCAGGGAGAGAGGTCTATATTAATTAAGAGCTATGAACACTGTAAAAAGTGGTGCATTCACGAGAGACAGACAGTTAAAATTAACCAAACACAAGAATCCCAAAAGCCGTCCAGGTTAGGAAGCAGAGGGAGCCTCCACTGGAGAGCCTGGGCTGGAGGCAACCCTGCCACACACCCATGGCAGGAAATCCCCCCAGGGAATTAGATGCATTCTGCATCCCATTGCTCACAGCAACCTCTAGGGTAAGACTGTCCTTCTAGCATCAGCAATAAACTTTGGGAACATTCAACTTTGGGATGTATGTAAAACTCTGTGGTCCTTTCTTTCCGCAACAAAATCATTCAACTGCAATGGCCTCCTTTCTTGAGGTCCCTCCTGGGTACTTTGCAAGGCAGGGGACTCGGCGTGGAAGGAAATGGGCTGAGGATGTTAGAGCAATGATCCTTATCCTTCAGCAGCCTCTCACAGACGCTTTGCACACAGGGGGATTAGTACCTAAGAACACTTCCCAACTCAGGTGAGAAAAGTACACACACTTAGGAGAAGTTGTGGTGTTCAGAGAACACAGTGATCAGTCTATTTACACTGGAGGAGTGAGTGTGGTCTGAAAGCAGGTGTCTTGGGTTTGAGACTCATTTTGTCATTTCCTACTTGAATTAACTTAGATAAGTCACTTGACCTTCCTGCACTTCTCATTTGTAAAATGAGATGCATATCACTTGCTTTGCAGAGATAATGTAAGATTCCTTAAGCTAATGTATATTAAATACATTATTCACATTTTAATTATATTTTCCTTCGAAGTACATTTCCTCCATGGAATCTTATTTTGTGATAGCTTTAAACACTATTAGTGTTCTAAAGAAAAGGCATTTTTATTTCTTGCCAGGACCACTCTCCTAAAAGGCAGACTATAAATAATTTTGATATCTGATACACATATCAAACTTAACATGTCCAAAACTGGGCTCTCGAATTCCATTCCCCATCACAGATGGCTCAGGCCAAAAACTGTTGGATGATCTTTCCCCCGCCTTTTCACAGCCAGTCCAGCAGCAAATCCTATCATCTGTCTTCAAAATATGTCCTTTTCAGCACCTCCATCTCCAACCCTCTGGGTGGATCACCTTCATTTCTCATGTGGATCACCACCATCACTTCTTAACCAGATACCTTGTTTTCTGCCTTTACCCCCTCCCAGTTTGGTAGTTTCTTCTCAGCACAGCAACCATGATGAGCCTATTGAAATGTCAGATTCTGTGACCACCCTGTTCAAAACTTTCTGGTGGTTTCCCAAATGAAAGGCTTTGACCTACAAAGCCTCAGATGACCTCCCTGCTTCCCCCACCATCACCTCTTTGGCCTCATTTTCTCTTACCTGTTCACTCTGCCTTCTTTATCTTCCTTGCACAGGATAAGTAAGCTTCAGCCTCAGGGCTTTTGCACTTGCTGAAATATTAATACTTCCTGGAATGTTTTTTCCTCGGGTAAGTATATAGGTTAGCCTTTTGTTGCTTTCAAATTTCTGCCTAAATATATCAGAGAGATAGGCTTTTCCTGACCCCCTGTTAAAATAGCACCTTGCCGGTCTCTCCTGCATTTCTTTTCCCGCTTACGTGCTTGCTTTTCTCCATGGCATTTATCATCATTAGCCATATAATTAATTATCGACTCAGGGATTGAACCTGGGTCTCCCACACTGCAGGCAGATTCTTTACCGTCTGAGCCACCAGGGAAGCCCAATTAATTATCTTGTCACCTCCCGACTAGAATATGAGATCCAGGAAAGCGTTACATTTCCTGTTTTGTTCCCCACTGTAATCCCCCACACCCAGAGCGGGCTCTGGTCCCTGAATGATAAACAATCAAAACATAATTCAAAATCAATGAATGCAGGGATGAATGACTCTTGTCATTTGAATTGATTTATCTCTGAAGTCTTTTGGGAAGTTCTTACAAGTCCAGAAGTACTGAGGATGCATAGACTGTGTGTTTGTTTTATATGTGTTGTGTTTATTCTTGCTTGTTTACCTGCTCATATAGTGGGGGATCAAGATGAGAGGAGAGATGCACAAGGCCTCTTGTCAGTGTACTGGAGTGAGGAACCTCAGCACAGCTCTCGATAGTCATATCCCACTCATTCAGAGTAAGGAGAGAAGCCAGCAGTTTTTTGGCCAGGGCTGGCCCTGGAGAGGGTGGAGAAGCCTGTTGTACCACTCACCAGGAGACTTGCTCTGGGCCCAAAGGACTTTCTGAGCAGGGTCGTACTCAGACGCCCTCACGCCTCCCAAGGTGACCTGGGAAGAGGGACTCCACGCCCCTGTGAACTGCACACACAGACTTCATTTCTGCAAATGAAGCTGTGTTACCTCTGGCAAATTATTATACCTAACTCTTTAGGACTTGGGCTTTTATTTGTCAAATGGAGGTAATGCTAGGTTATGATAAAGTTAGTTATAAATGGAGATAATGCATACAAAGGGTCTAGTTTTAGGTCAGTCACATAATAACATGCTCAATGTGTTTATTTTTGATCTGATCATCTCAATTAAAAAGATCCCCAAAGTCCTTGATATCTGAATTGACTCCCAGAACTTCCTTATCAGGCATAATTTAGATTTATAACTCAATATAATGCCTTTTCTTGAAATGCTGACCTATAAGAAAGATAAGTGATAGAGTTACAATTCTAAATTATTTCACAAGAAAAATTTAAAATATTTATGTGTATATATGCATATACATATATACACACATATTTCTGCCATAACATCTTTACTAGTTGCCTCTAGTTGCCCCAGTAGCACCCTAAATAAATATATCCCAAACTCCATTCTTTCTAAAAAAAAAAAAGGAGTTGCACATGGTGATTAAGAGCCTAGGCTCTGAGAGCTTAAACAACTTACCCTGTGTCACATCACTAGCTGCACAAAATTTAATTTCCATGTCTGGAAAATGTGGTAACAATAATGTGTAGGACCAGCTACATAATTTATGGAACTTAGTGCAAAATGAATTCAAGGTCCCTTGTTCAAACAGCAGGATAAAGCCCTTACAGGTGCTAAGATATAAAGCTTTCTTCTTTCTTCTGCAGTCTGTCTCTTGAATTGTCATGGCAGTATTTATGTATGTTTTTTATTTTCTTTTTTGCTCTTTCCTCTCATGCACCCTCAGGGATGGAAGTATGTAGATTCTCACACATGGCCTGGGGACCCACCCCACGAGGGCAGGTGGCAGTGGGTCAGTCACCTGCCAGACCAAGGCAATATACCCCCAGTCAAACGCCTGCCCAGGGCCTGCCTTCCCAGCCCTGGGCCAATGGTGACCTCCGAAAGTTTCCATTCTCTGCCAGGATGTGCTTGCTGCCTGGGCTGGGGGAGACGAGGGCCTTGTCCCTCACCTTGAAGCACCCCATGGTGCTGCCAGCCCTGGACAGTGGGCAGGGACGGCCACATGTGCCCTGGCTCCGTCCTGTACTCATGTAGAATGGAGGTCCCTGCTGGGGGCAGAAGATGATGGTGAAAAGCAGGCCTTTCCAGGTCAACGTGACCAGGCCATGGCAGTGGTCATGGGGCAGGGATGAAAAGAGGGAGGCCTGGTGGGACCAGAGTACCGGCGGCTGTGAGAGGACAGCTGAGAACCCATCTCAGAGAGGCAGAGAGGCCCGGGGAGGCAGGACTATGCGTGAGCTGAGGTTGTACGCTCCAGGCATGTTCCATTGCCCCATCATTACATCCAGTCATACAATGATCAAATTATTCGGGATTTCAAGACAGGCGCCCCAGAGTCTTAAACCCCCAGTGCAGGGCTCTTCTGACCTGTTGTCCGAGCTGGTCCTTTGCAACACACCTACAAAACCAGTCTATCCCAGCCACACAGAGTGAGGCGAAGTGAGCTCAAAGACATCAAGTGCATCGTCTGTCATATAGCATGCTCTCAATACAAACCATCACCTAGATTGTGTTCCAATAGTCCCTAACGCTGCTCTTCTACCTGTGACTTGCTCTCAAAAGAGGACATCTTTTAAAAAGGCAAATCCAATTGTTCTATTCCTCAGTTTTGAAGGTTGAAGTTGCTTGTCTTTCTCTGATAATAAAGCTCGAATTCTCCATGTAGTCTGTGAATCCCTGGTGTGGTCCTCCTGAGACCCACCTGACCTTCTCACCTCAGGCTCTTCCCTCCCGCCTCACTGTCCTCTAAGTTTGCTACTCTTCGTTCTGAGGATCAGCCTTCTTCACAATTAGGTTCTTGACCATAATAAGGGAAGGGAGGAGTTCCAGGCAGAGGGAACAGCCGGTGCATAACCTCACTCATGTTTAGGTTTGAAAATATCACTTTCTCAGGAAGGTTTGCTTTGACATTTCTGGCTAGCTAAAACAACCTCCACACCATGACATGCTCTATTAATATCCTGTAGTTCTTCTTTATAGAACTTCTAACACTTCTAAGTAGAATAAACTATTAAGAGATTATTTAATGTGTCTCTTTCCGATTAAACTTCAAGCATCATGCAGGCAGGTCCCATATATCTCTTGTTCACTGCTATATCCTGGTGCCTAGATGGGGGTCAGGCATACTGTAGATTCTCTGTAAATATTTGTTGAATTGATAAAGAATGATCTTTTATACATTAGGTTTTAGAAAGAAGGTTATCTTGGTTTCTTTTGATTCTTGCTTGCTCTCCTGGACATTCTAGATGTCACCACTTTTGGTATTAAAACCTTGTCTTCAGCTATTTCCCAGTACTGTTTCCCCCATTCCCCTGTATTATCTTTCCTCAGCAAAAGATATGTATGTGTTTCTTCTCCATAATCTTTGATTCTCAACTTCTTCCCCCTGTCATTTATCCAGTCACTACTGCTAAGTCGCTTCAGTCGTGTCCGACTCTGTGTGACCCCATAGATGGCAGCCCACCAGGCTCCCCCGTCCCTGGGATTCTCCAGGCAAGAACACTGGTGTGGGTTGCCATTTCCTTCTCCAATTCACGAAAGTGAAGTCGCTCAGTTGTGTCCGACTCTTAGCGACCCCATGGACTGCAGCCCACCAGGCTCCTCCATCCATGGGATTTTCCAGGCAAGAGTACTGGAGATCCAGTCACTAGCCCTTCCTTATTTATTCTGTTGGTAATGACAGAAGATGAGATGGTTAGATAGCATCACCGACTCAATGGACATCAATTTGAGCAAACTCTAGGAGACAGTGGAGGACAGAGGAGCCTAGTGTGCTGCAGTCCATGGAACTGCAAAGATTTGGACATGACTTAGTGACCGAACAAAGTGTCTTTACAACAACATTTTCTATAATTTCCTGTAAACTGTCTTATATTATTTTGAGGTAGAAGGGATCCCGTGATGCAGCTTGTAGAAGAATCTCTACAGAAGGAAATAGTCTCATAAATAAAGAAATATACTGTTTTTTAAAAAATCACTATGTCATATAAGCACTGCTGAATTGTGAGTTTCAGCTGTCTGTATTACACAGTTTGGTAATCACAGAACAGGTGCAGAAAACAAGGCCCAGAATACACAGCCACTGAGTTTCAGGAATATTTTGAGATGGTCCAGAATATATTTGTCATTGTCTACAGCCTAATAAGAAAATAAGCTTTCATTTTTCACCTCACATTTTATCACTGTCTATAATAAAGGGATGTATTAATTTCATCTGTGAATACAGATATGATGGTTTTATCCTATGGCTATGAATGGTGCTTTCAAGTAAAGAATCAAAATGATAAACCAGTGTAGTAATTTACCATAATTACAGCCCTGAAATATTACTTGGAATTAGTCATGGCAGTAATACATGGCTTGGGAATTTTGTGAAATCTGCAAAGTGAGAGAGAACCAAAGATGGGAGGAAGCAAGACTTGAGGACATACAAAGATTGTAGCCACTAATCCAGGCAGTTGGGGGAAATAAATGCAAGCTGGAAGGCTCTGGGAAAGCTCTACCCTGGGAGGAAATGCCCTTGTTTTCTCTGCAAAGCCCGCCAAGTTTAGGAGACTTGCCACAGTTTAATTAAAGTCTGCAGCTGGTGTGAAAGCAAAGGAGAAAAGAAATTAGGGCAGCACAAAAACTAATGAAAGTCTAGGATCTCATTTTAAACTTTTCTCTCCATTATGAAAGAAATATGACTTGTCAGCGGTGGCCCCATTCACCGTGACAAAGCCCTCAGGGAAGGAACGTTCTGGACACAGAGAAAAGACCTGCAGTCAGGTCTCTTTGGACTTGACTACCACTGCTTTTTTTCAGTAAAAACTCATCAAAATCCTTTGTTTGGTTTTTTGAAAAACAAATTAGTAAAAGAGGGCAGTGCAAATTGAACAGCTTTTAATGACAGGCAAGTCCAATGAAACTCTGAAATGAAGAGCTAACCTTGGCAATCAGAGCTCAATTCACATTCAGGCTTTATCAATGGTATTATCAGGGTCTCAAAAAAAAAAAAAAAAAACAAGACCAATAGGATATATCCTATTATGGGGGTTTATGAGTTCAAATTCCATATGGTAAACCAGCAGGCTAGAAATACAGGTGAGAGGTGACCTAGTCTTGAGTCTAAATTCTATAGATCAGGCCAGGCAAGCTGGAAACTCAGGCAAGTTTGTTTTTTTTTTTTCCCCTTAAATTATTTTTTAAATCACTTGAATTTATATTGGAAGATCACTTCAGTTCAGTTGTTTAGTCATGTCTGACTCTTTGCGACCCCATGGACTGCAGCACAGCAGGCTTCCCTGTCCATCACCAACTCCCAAAGCTTACTCAAATTCATGTTCGTCAAGTCGGTGCCATCCAACCACCTTGTCCTCTGTCATCCCCCTTCTCCTGCCTTCAATCTCTCCCAGCATCAGAGTCTTTTCCAATGAGTCAGTTCTTCGCATCAGGTGGCCAAAGTATTGGAGTTTCAGCTTCAGCATCAGTCCTTCCAATCAATATTTAGGATTGATTTCCTTTAAGATTGACTGGTTTGATCTCCTTGCAGTAAAGGGACTCTCAACAATCTTCTCCAACACCACAGTTCAAAAGCTTCAATTCTTTCACACTCAGCTTTCTTTATAGTCCAACTCTCATATCCATACATGACTATTGGAAAACCCATAGCTTTGACTAGATGGACCTTTGTTGGCAAAGTAATGTCTCTGCTTTTTAATATGCTGTTTAGGTTGGTCATAACTTTTCTTCCAAGGAGCAAGTGTTTTTTAAATTTCATTTCTGCAGTCACCATCTGCAGTGATTTTGGAGCCCAATAAAATAGTCTCTCACTGTTTCCCCATCTATTTGCCAGGAACTGATGGGACTGGATGCCATGATCTTTTGAGTTTTAAGCCAGCTTTTTACTCTCCTCTTTCACTTTCACCAAGAGGCTCTTCTGTTCCTCTTCATTTTCTGCTACAAGAGTGGTGTCATCTGCATATGTGAGGTTATTGATATATTGGAGTATAATTGATTTAAAATGTTTTGTTAGTTTCAGGTGTATAGCAGTGATTCAGTTATACATATACATCTATCCATTCTTTTTCAAATCCTTTTCCCAGTTTGGGTTATTATAGAATATTGAACAGAGTTTCCTGTGCTGTGTAGTGGGTCCTTGTTGGTTATCTGTCAAATATGGTGGTGAGTGTATATCAATCCCAAACTTATAGTTACCAAAGGGGAAAGGTTGGGGAGAGTGATGAATTGGGAGTTTGGGATTGACTTCAAACTGGGTTTCTATGTTGCAGTCTTGGGGCTGAATCCTTTCTCCTTTAGGAAACTTCAGTCTTTGTCTTGGCCTTCAACCAATTGGATGAGCCCACCCACATTATGGAGAGTAATCTCCTTCACTGAAATCCTACTGATGTAGATGTTAATACCTCCACAGCAACATCTAAAAAATAACCTCCATGGCATGTAAAAAATACTTTCACAGTATCTAGTCTGATGCTTGACCAAACAAACAGGTACTATGGCCTAACCAAGTTGACACATGAAATTAACTGTTAAATAACCTAATATGAATAATAATATACTAATTTAATATTTATATAACACTTTCATTTGGCCAGGCACAATGAACTCATTTAACTCTCAAGAAACACTATGATCTGGATAATACCATTATTCTCATTTAATGGTTGAGATAACTAAAGTAAAGGGAAAGTTAAGTAACTTCCCAAGTTCACAGATAATAAGAGGAAGAGATGGAATTTGAACTCGTGTAATCTTACTCCAAAATTTGGGTTCTTAAGCACCACAGTATAATGAATCTGGGCAAGTTAAATAACTTCCTTGAGCCTTCATTCCTTTATAAGAAAACACATGTAGCAGATAATGTGTGGTTTGAGGGGAAGATTACATTAGAAAATGCATGTAAAGTTTCAACCATAATATCTAATAGAGACTGGCTTCTCAATAAAACTTAGCTCTCTTCCCGACCTTAAAGTTGATTGCTTTTATATTGTGTCTTAAGTTTAGAAATCTCTTCATTCTAGAGAGCCCCAATAAACATTGAGTTCTTAGTGTTATTTGTTGTTTTTTAGTCACTAAATTGTGTCTGATTCTTTTGCAACCCTCTGAACTTTAGCTCACCGGTCTCCTGTGTCCATGGAATTTCCCAGGCAAGAATTCTGGAGTGGGTTGCAATTTCCTTCTCCAGGGATCTTCTCATCCCAGGGATTGAACCCACATCTCCTGTATTGGTGGGTGGATTCTTTACCACTGAGCCACCAGGGAAGCCCATTAGTGTTATTACATGTAATTATTTTTGTAATTATTTGTTTAATATTAGTTTTTCTTGGTAATTCCAAAGATTTATTTAAGCTAGAACCTATGTTATCCCATGCAATTCTTTAGCACTAAACTTGACACTTGGCATATAGTAAAGTCTTCAATTCATGCAGTAAATCAGTAGATAGATTTAGAAATTAGTGTCTTCTCTTGTTAGTTGATAAATAAACTGAGTCACAGGGTGATTGAATGACGTGCTCAAGGTATATGCAATCTATAGACTGGTATATCTAGTTGTCCAGAATTCCATCATTTTTGTTTGTTTCCTCTCAAAAAGCAGTGTTGGATGTAATTAGAGGCCTATGCAATCTGAAGGTTCATCACCTCCCTGCCCAGTTGGCATATGAGAAACCTTAAGTAACCCCCATGCCCGCTTTGGGTTGTGATCAGCATCTGAGAGTTGTTGACACTGGGGGACCTCATTTGGAGTGGGCTCCTTCTGATCAGGCGGGTGAAGAGCTTTAGAACTCAGTAATCAAGGGGTCAGTGATTCATGCAAAGTGTTCTACAGTTAGACACAGATAATTTGCCTTTCGACAAAGAGAGAGGAAGCCCTCACCTTTAACCAACTTTCATTCCTCTTGCTCTCTCACTTTCCTGGAAACTGATGAGAAGCACCTCTGTAATTTAAGCCTAATGACAATTAAAATGCAAAGCCATTACCTACTTTTATTGAATTGTCTTCTCCTTTACGGACTAACTGAAGGAGTAACATGTTGCTACAGAAAGCTGTGTGCTCACCCCCCACCCATCTCAGCTTTCTTCTGGCTAGGAGTTGCTGTCTTTGCTGTGGGAGACTGATCTTGAACTTGAAACACAGCAAGGGGACCAGTTCTGGCTTGGCCCTTTATACTCCAAGTGGCCTCAAGAACATGACTGAAGCTCTCTCTGCCTCACTTTCCCGACATGGAAAATGTGGGTGATAATTTTACCCTAATCCCTTCATGGATAAGTGAGATTTCAGTGAGGTAATCTATGTAAGAGTCTTTTAAATAAGACAATAAAACATATAAATAAACGTAGAATATATAAACATAAGCTATTATTATTATCACCATGGATTTTTTTGAAAGGAAAATACATTCTACTTGGTATCATTTCCTTTACACTGTAAATTCAATGTCCAGCTTTTAAGTACAAGTAAATAGATGAGCCATTCACAATCCTCCAAGTGTTACTATCTTCTAGTCATTCTGAATTCTTTCAAACTGCCGATATTCCAGTCATTCTTTATTTTTTGATCTTCTGTAGAGTCTTGATTCCTATTTTTTTTTAATACTTTCTTTCACATTTCCATGAACAACATCTCAAACCAAAGTCTCATTGTTTTCTAATAGATATTTCTTCTTTCTTTCTCTCCTAAAGTGATCTTCACAGTGGCTTCCCACTTGCTGGAGAAAATTCCAAACCCCTTAGAACCCCACAATTCTGAACTGCCGAGACATCCTTGCTTTCTGTTTTCAGTTTTCATAAAGAACTGCTCTGCCCCCAAATTTGCTAGTTTTAATATTTCCTCAAAACTTCAATGTGGCTTCTGAGAGTCCTTCACAAATTCATTCATTTCTTAGCCTACAAACGATTCATCACACTGGGGTCTTATTCATCAAATGCTAGGGTCATCATTTCTCTCCCTCCCCTAAAATTTCTAAATTTGTGGTCCTAAAAAGGACCACACTGTCCTTAGATCAATATCCCTGAGAGGATCGTAAAGGTCTTTCATAGTGTTCTTCGTTTGTGAACGCCAACCCACAATTCTTCCCCAGACAAGATATTCTTACCAAATTTGAACATCCCTCATTTCCTGATACTGTTCCTGATCTTTTCCTAATTCAGGTTCTCTTCCTGCCCCTTCTCTGTTTATCAAAATTCCAGCAATCTTTATGAAAACAGCTCATGTAAAAATCTCCCCACAAAATTTTCTCTGTTGCTGCATGTTTTCTTTCACTGATCTCTAAGAATACAGAGGAGGTAGGATGGTGTAGGACAGGCAATAAGGTAGTCTAGAAGTAGAATAGCATCTGGGGTCACCCAGACCTAGGGTTGGAATCCCAGTATGGCCTTTAATATCAGTGAGTCCTTGGGAAAGTCACATAATTCCTTGAGTTTCCTTTTCCCTATCTGTAAAATAGGAATAGTAATTATAACCTTACTTGGATTGTAGTGATCGAATGAGGCAATTTATATAAAACATCTGCCATGTAATAGTTATTCAGTAAGTGGTAGCTACTATCATTATGAATACTGCCTCTGTTGCTCATTTGGCATCTACCATATGCCACCTTGTGTTATTGCTCAACTACTTTATGAGTTTATATCTGTCTCCTCTTAAAGTGGCTTTCAGAGACGTGCTGTGTATTCCACTTATTTTGAATGTCCTGGAGGGGTAAGCAGAGTGATGGTGTCCTCTCATTTATTAGAAATCTAAGAAGCCCATCGCTTGAAAAATTCATTTCAAGAGTATGCCTTGCAATTTTAAGTACATACAGTTACATGAATATTTACCAATGCTTATAAAGAGTTGCGAGGTGGGAATCCTTTTGGCTTCGTTTGGCATGTTCATTAAGCATCACTTTGTAGTCCTATCGTCTTGTTGGGATGCCATCATTTGAAGCTTAAGAAGGGACTCAGACCATCCCTTGGGGTGATAACAGATTATTGAGTCCCCTCACCTCAACCATGCTGAAGCAGAATGTTTTATAGTTTATATACATAATGAACACATTGGGTGCTTCATAATGACTCTGACCTCTGAGAGCTTTTGATATAGGGGAAGCTGAGCAGTTTTGAGCCACACTGGACCTCTCTGAAACTTAATATATTTTTAAAAATGTAAAGTATCATAGTTCTTCCTCCAAGAGCTTGTAACAGAGAAGCTCTTAGCCCATTGTCTGGTATATAGTAGCTGCCTATATCGAAAAAGCAAGAGAGGCCCAGAAAAACATCTATTTCTGCTTTATTGACTGTGCCAAAGCCTTTGACTGTGTGGGTCACAACAAACTGGAAAATTCTTCAAGAGATGGGAATACCAGACCACCTGACCTGCCTCTTGAGAAATCTGTATGCAGGTCAGGAAGCAACAGTTAGAACTAGACATGGAACAACAGACTGGTTCCAAATCGGGAAAGGAGTATGTCAAGGCTGTATATGGTCACCCTGCTTATTTAACTTATATGAAGAGTACATCAGGGGACATGCTGGGCTGGAAGAAGCACAGGCTGGAATCAAGATTGCCAGGAGAAATATCAATAACCTCAGATATGCAGATGACACCACCCTTATGGCAGAACGTGAAGAAAAACTAAAGAGCCTGATGAAAGTGAAAGAGGAGAGTGAAAAAGTTGGCTTAAAGCTCAACATTCAGGAAATTAAGATCATGGCATTTGGTCCCATCACTTCATGGCAAATAGATGGGGAAACAGTGGAAATAGTGGCTGACTTTATTGTTTTGGGCTCCAAAATCACTGCAGATGGTGACTGTGGCCATGAAATTGAAAGACACTTACTCCTTGGAAGCAAAGTTATGGCCAACCTAGACAGCATATTAAAAAGCAGAGACATTACTTTTCCAACAATGGTCCATCTAGTCAAAGCTATGGTTTTTTTAGTAGTCATGTATGGATATGAAAATTGGACTATAAAGAAAGCTGAGCACCGAGGAACTGATGCTTTTGAACTGTGGTGTTGGAGAAGACTCTTGAGAGTCCCTTGAACAGCAAGGAGATCCAACCAGTTCATCCTAAAGGAGATCAATCCTGAGTGTTCATTGGAAAGACTGATATTGAAGCTGAAGCTCCAGTACTTTGACCACCTGATGCGAAAAGCTGACTCATTTGAAAAGACCCTGATTCTGGGAAAGATTGAGGGCAGGAGGAGAAGGGGACGACAGAGGATGAGATGGTTGGATGGCATCACTGACTCAATGGACATGAGTTTGGGTAAACTCTGGGAGTTGATGATGGACAGGGAGGCCTGGCGTGCTGCAGTCCATGGTGTCGCAAAGAGTCGGACACGACTGAGCGACTGAACTGAACTGAACTGAAAAAAGATGTAGCTGTTATTATCCTTGTTATGTTGGAGGCTGTGATGACTGTGTACCCAGGAAGGTGGCTCATGCTGTACCAGCTAGATTCTTCTCAAAGACTAGTCTTGAACCAGAACCGTGGATGTTCTCAGGCTTTCTGACTGAACAACTCAATTCAAATCTGCATTTCAAGAACTCCAAAGTTCTTGGAAGGTACGTTGAAGTTTGGGAAGCCCCGGTCTAGATCAGATTCTGAACTAGTAGGTGTAGGAAGGGCTCCAGCACTCTGCATTCCTGACAAGCTTCCAGCTAGTACCAGTGCTGTTCATTCCATACAAGTTACCCATTTGGATCACTGATTCCAAACTTGGCTTCACATTAGAACCATCTTGGAAGTAGGCTTTGGAAATACGGATGACTGGTTTTTCACTCTCAGAGGTTTCACTGGAACGAGATGCAGCTTCATTCCCCAAACTTCTAAAGTGAATGAGTAAATTCTAATATATGGAAAAGTTTGAGAATGGCTACTGTGGATTAATTTCATTGGAATGTTTTTTTCATACATTAATCAAAAACAGCATTTCAACCCAGATACTGCATAAATCAATTATTTTTAAAAAATCCATCACTGAGATTCTACTGGAGATATTTTTGACATAAAAAATGTAAACATGTATGTGTACTAACAGCAAGACATGTAGATCAATTTAAATCTTTTTAACTCGCAACTTGTTCTTGCATGACAATAACAAAACAAGGTTGAAAGCCTGTGAAAGATACCGTTGCAAGACAGAGTTAGGTTGTGGATTGAGTTGAAGGGTTTTGGAAGAAAGCATCACAGAGCACTTGAAACATTAGAGAATCTGGGCGAGGTATTTCTGCCAGCTTTTCACTTGTCAGTACATCAGAATTAAGGTTGAGCCACATAAATTGTTAGCAATGTCAACTTTGATTGTTGCAATATGTTCCTAATCATGGCTGCCAAGGGTGGATCTTGCTGACTTTTGCATCTTCCTTCCCAAATCTCTGAAGAATGATAGATGGAGACTTTCTTTCCAACTTGTAATTGATACATTTATTTAGAAACAAGTGATACTTTAGTGGGAGGACTTGTGTGAAAATATTCCACCTACTGGTAAGACCTGTGAAAAATCTTACTGGGAGTTTCATCTTTAGAAAAGATTGTAGTATCTCATCAGGCTAGATACATTTTTCTAATTTTTTTGCAAGAGTGATATACTTTAAATAAATCTATTAGATGCATCATGACTCTAGACATTTCAGTGGTTGACGAAAACTCCAGCTATGCCTTTCATGTTAAGAAAACCCTGAAGTTAAAAATAAGTCCCTAAATTTTGTTTATTCATATTAACTAATATATCAGAAACAAGAAGTGAAAGTGTTACACACTCAGTTGTGTTCGACTGTGACCCCATGGGCTATAGCCCACTGTCCATGGAATCCTCCAGGCAAGAATACTGGAGTGGGTTGCCATTCCTTTCTCCAAATATACCAGAAGGCAACTTTGAATACACATAGTATGTTTTCACTTTTTAATAATTTAATTGATGCTTACACTACAGGAAAAAAACGCAAAATAAGTTGTAAAAAATATTTACTCTTTGGGGAAAGCACACTGGAGTGAGGTTTAAGTTGTAATTGGTAAAGCAGTGTCACTCACACAGGCTGGAGTGGAGGAGGGGTGTTTGGCATTTTGTGAGTTATGAGGCAGCCTTATCCTGTTGGCATATATACAAAATTGTAAAGTGGCCTTGTTTTGTCTCATTTTGTATTGGTCTCAGAGTTATTTTTCTGATGTTGGTGTTTTGTAAGATTGTTTATGTCCAATGGGTCACTAACCTGGCCTAGCTATGAGCTGGATATCCAGCCAGCTCCCACGGACTCAAAGGCCTAGCTGTCTCAGAGCAGTTCCTGTATGTTAAGGGCTGGTTTGTTGTTGTGTTGTTTTGTTTTCTCAATAGTGTATTAAGATAGGTAAGATCCCTCAGTCCTAGTTCCTGGTATCTTCAGGGCAGCAATGTATTGGGTTGGCTGGAAAGTTTGTTTGGGTTTTTCCATAAAATGGTATGGAGGAACCAGAATGAACTTTCTGGCCAACCCAATAAAATAGAACAGATCATGTGTCTAATTCCATGCCTGGCAGAGAATAGAGAATCATCACTGGGCCTGTGTGTGTGTGTGTGTGTGTGTGTGTGTGTGTAACCTACTACACTATGGGCATAACTCAGAGAAAGAGAGAGAGAATGTCACTCACCAAAAGCAGACATAGACCAGAGAAGGCCTATTCTTTCCAGAAGGGCTGAAAATTGTGAACAGTAGTGGTTCAGGAATGCTTCTTAGATCAAGTGGAAAAGACTTGAAACCTTAACATGGGAAAGAACCTTTGGAAAAAGCACAAACAGATTGACTGCTTAAATTCTTTTTCCTTAAGTTTGGTTCTTCAAACAGCTCTACTTCCATCCTCAAAATAAGGGACTGGTTTATCCTTTGCTCTCATGAGCCATCCAGCTAAGCAGTCAACAAGTTCTGTAGCATCTACCTCCACTATAACTCTTATGGATTTAATGATGAAACAATACAAACATATATAAATGCACAGGAATAGTGTAACCAACAAAAAATTCTCCTCATTTTAGTCCCCTCATCTAAATATATTAACCTTCAGGATGTAAAAATATCTACTGTTTCTCCCCCTTCAAGTTTTTTTTTTTTTTACTTTTTCCAAAAATTATTTATAAATATAGAACACGTAAATGAAGAATCAAAAATACTGTAAAACTGTCACAGAACACTTTCTCTTTTCTAGCCCCCACTCTGCCTTATTCCTGAATCTCTTATTCTGTAGAGTCAATTACTATCAATGATTATATATATATACATGCATATACACCCATATTTCTCTTTCTAACTCTTTATCTTGATCTCTTTCTATATAAATAAAATTTGGATTGATTCCCATGTTTCTAACAGTTAGTATCCATGATGCTAATTATATTAATGATTACAGTATCTATGATACCATTAGCAATTATTGACTTGTACTTTTGAGCATTATTTCTTCACTTGATAGTGTAGTAAATAAGGATTTAATATCCTTAGACCCTGTCTCAACCCCTCCCACACCTCCCCTTCCCCTCTTCTCCTCCCTCCATTTATAAAATATAATTACAATCCAGTTTTAGTTAAATATATGTTGATGTGTTACATTGTATGATTATGTAAGTATTATTCAATAGTAGGGTACTATGATTATATTTTTAGTCTGGCATCATTTTCTAGATTGGAGTTATTGATTGCTTTTATATAAAAATTTGCTTGCTTTTCAATACATAATCATTTTTTTCAAACTCTACAAAAGGAGTATAGATTCCTTTGGAATACCTTTTCCTACAGCAGCTGAGATAATATTTATTTAGTTATTTTTCTTTGAAATAGTCTTCCCTCCTGGGCCCTGCATCCTTCACTTCTACTCCAGACTGGTTGCATTCTGAACTGCACAGTTAATCTCTTGGGACTTCTCTTCACTCGCCTTTTGGTTGAACTAATGTTTGCTGGATGAAGTGCCTTTGTCTTTCTTGGTCTATTTCCTTGTTTTGGAGAGACACAGCTTCAAGTAATTTCTGAGAATGATACATGAGAGGAAATCATGAGGTTTTGTATTTCTGAAAATGTAATTTGATTCCCTCATACTTGATTGCTCCTTTGGCCAGGTATGGCATCTTATGTCAGAAATACACTTTCCCTTAGAGTTCTGAAGACATTGCATCATTTTCATTCAGCTTCTAATGTTGCTACTGAAAAATCTTAAATCATGCTAAGTTTCAGAAAGATAGAAAATTGTGAACAATAGTGGTTAAGGAATGCTTCTTAGGCCAAGTGAAAAGACTTGAAACCTTAAAATGGGAAAGAAGCTTTCCTGTTCCTTTGTGGGTAATCTTGTTTGTTTGCCAGCTAGGATATTTTAGGAACTTATTTTCATCCCTGGTGTTCTAAAATTTATATTAGAGAACAGTCACTGAATAGTTGATGAGAAGATCTGGAGTGGACATCATTCAGTGATTGCTTAGTCTTAGAAACTGCACTGTGGGGATTTCAGTGGCTATATTTTGAATCTGTATTTTATGTATTCCTTTTTTGAAAAGAGAAAACAACAACAGCTTTATCTTTAGCCAAGTCCGGGCCGAGGGTTTGGTGTGGATAGCTGATTGTTAGATAGGGGAGTCAGTGCCAGCATTCTTGGGAAAAATTACTTGTGAGTGGTGGCTGGGGTCACTTCAATTCAAACCTTCTTATTCCCACTGCATACTGTGCCTTCTGCCCCTACAATGGAACTTCTCTGGATTATATTCCTTTATAGGTTTAAAATGAAGTACCTGCTGGGGTGAAGAAAATGTAGTTGCCTGACCGGGTGGAATAGATCATAGATCAGGGTGCTTACTCCTACCAACATCTCCCCCTTTTGTCTCTCCCCGTGCGTCTGTGATTGATGCTGAGTTCTGAGTTCTAATTGGCTCACACCCTGCGGGCCTTCCTCTGCTAAAGCACTCAGGTTTCTTAGCAAAACAGATTCCTTCATCCACTTGCCTCATTCCAGAAACTTCTCAAAATCCCCTCTCCTTGCTGCTCCTTTTATGTGTTTACAATTTATTTTTATTTATTCTCTTACATTTTTATGGGGTTCCCTGGTGGGACAAAGATAATTCATATGTGCAATGAGAAGTCTTTAAGCTTCTCTTATTTCTCAATTGTCATTTGTTGCATAATTGTCCAGCCATATACACAGAGTCCTTTACACTGATGTTAATTATAGCACATATAACAGGATATATTTTAAGTCAGTAGACAGAATACTCTGGTCGTTACCAATAAAAGCCATCTCATCACAGTGCATAAAATTTCACTAATGATAAGCTCATTTTTTTAAAATCATATAAGCTTTTCTAAAACAGTCTAACACTGGTCTCAAATGTTTTGTGGAATATGTAGTAGACAATATATAAATAATAAATGAATGTCTGTTATTTATTAATATAATATAGTAACAACAACAACAACAACAATAAAAACTCCCAATCAGAAGCAATGTGGTCTTTGGACAATCTGAGAAATAAAGTTTTTGGACTCCAAGGCTCTGTGGAGCCTGTATTTTCAGAATGCTCAGATAGCTTTGAAAACTGACTTGAACGGAAGACACACTGGTGTTTTCCACATTTAGTACTATGAAATTATCATACAGTATTGCAAAAATGAGGCTGGATTTCTCAGGCTTCTGGGCACAGTCGAGTTTTGACGGTGGTGTGCAGGAAAATGAGAAAGAGAATGAAAAATCCCCACGCACTTAGCAAATATTCATCCTGCTCTAATCTGCCACAGAACCTCTGGATTTCTCCAGTATTGATAGCCCTCTTTATACAAGTGAATTCTGAAAGCTGTCTCATTAATGCACTGAATGGATAGTGGTGTTTAACTGATGCCATTTTCCAGGTCTCTCTTATCAATGCATAATGATCCATCACGGAGGTCAATTTCATTCCTTGGCATTTCTCACAGCAGAATGTTTCTTCTAGAAACCAAAGCTGCCCTTCCTTTTCCCTTTATCATCACTCTTCCCCTCTTTCACAGAGGAGTTGCTCCTGCCCTCTCTCTCTTCCTCTCTCCCTCTCTCTGAATTAATGCCCTCTGGGCTCATCTTTATATCACTTATGATGTGTTTGACAATCACCAATTCCTCCCTGGGCTTCAGCTCACAGGGTAAGCGATGGGAGGAATGAGCTTTGCTGACAGATTAGAAGGTGCTTTGTAACAGGGGGAATATAAAATCAAATGCCTGTTTTCTAGAAGTCCAAGCTATGTTGGAAGGCAGAAAGGGCAAGAGAGAAAAGGAATAGCTGGGACAAGGTGAAAATACAGTCTAAAATATAAGAAGCAAACACCTGAAAAACGGCATCAATTGGTAAAACAAAGGAGACACTGCTCTAAGGCTGTTTAAGGATGTTCTCTACTTCTTGGTAACCCACTGAATTCCAGCAAGAAAGCTACACAGATTTAGAAAATGGAGAAGTGGTTAACAAAATGACAGGATCACCAATGACAGTATCGCTAGTAGTCATGTGTGGATGTGAGAGTTGGACCATAAAGAAGGCTGAACCCCGAAGAATTGATACTTTTGAATTGTGGTGCTGGGTAAGATACTGGAGAATTCCTTGGGCTGCAAGGAGGTCAAACCAGTCAATCCTAAAGGAAATCAGTCCTGAATATTCATTGGAAGGCCTGATGCTAAAGCTCCAATACTTTGGCCATCCGATGCAAAGAGCTGACTCAGTGGAAAAGACCTTGATGCTGGGAAAGATTGAGAACAGGAGGAGAAGGGGATGACAGAGAACAACCTGGTTGAATAGCATCAACCAACTCAAGAGACGTGAGTCTGAGCAAAACTCCAGGATATAGTAAGGGACAGGGAAGCTTGGCATGCTGCAATCCATGGGGTCGCAAAGAGTTGAATATGACTTAGAGACTAAATAAAAACAACATCGCCAATCAAAGCAAGTTCATGCAGCCATTAAAATATTAGCTATGAAAAAGCATCATAGTGTAAAAAATGCTTAGATTGTGATAAGTGAGAGGGTGGTATAAAATTACAAAAGCAGTGTGACCACAGCTAGGTAAAACTACTGCACAGAGCAAAGGATGAATCTATACCAAGAAATTCAATCTAGCATAGTTAATCGGTAGAAATTCCTATATGTTCCTGTTTTAAATTTTTCTATATTTTTCACAGTTATTAAAGTACATGCCACCCTAATTCTTTTAGGGAAAAATGTCTATTTTTCATAAGGAAGAAGTCTAAGCAAGCCTCTGATCCTAAAGGAAGAAATTCAAACTACAAAAGCATGAAGAAATACAATTGAGTGTGTTAGCTATTCTGGGCCTTCTGTCTAATGAAAATGGAACCAAAGAAAGAGCTGAAATTGATGAGAAGGGCAAAGACCCAGTAGAGGTTTATAGGAATAAAGTCTAAAAGCTAATGGAGTAAGTTAGATAGCAGTTTGTAAAAAATATACATATAAAAGAATTGAGGGGAAAAACCTCTTTGAATGTCAGAAATATATGATCGTTTTAGGAAAATCATTTTCCCTTAATTTTTATTTTTATTTTAAAAGGTCATAGGTGCTCCAGAAACATGGAAGGACCATGAAATATATTGAAAAGGGTCTAGGAACCAATTTGGAGTAGTAAAATGTATGGATAATATATCCATCTCTTAAGTAAGAATTAATTAAACTATGATACATGAAACTGTTAGTAGTATACACCCATGAAAATGACAAATACCAAAATTATAGAAGCATGAAAATGCCTACAAAAGATATAAATAGAAATGCCAAACAACTGTATGTAAACACTGACTTCAACAATGTGAAATTTTATGTGTATATAGAAATATGTAAATAGTTATGCTAAGGGGGATGAATCTTTATAAAGTTTTTTTTCTGTACAACTGTTTCATATTTAACAGTTTTGTAAGAAAGATTATGGATATGGCCAGATGCATACAAATATTGGAGCCCAAATTATTTGCCCCTAGGATAGCAAAAGAATCCAAATATAGCATTTTGGAATATTTGGGATTACTTTGAGGATGCTTTAATTGTGGGACATATAGCAAATGACTTGAGGATGTTTGCTTTGTTAGAAGATATGGGAAAAGAGGGAAAGGAGCATCCTCAAAATACTATGCTATGCCCTGGACATAGGAATATATCACCTACTTGAACCCATTGGCTGTAACTAGTTTGCCCAGCCCGTATCACTTTCTTAAAATTAACTTTTAGTGGAATATAGTTGCTTTACAATGTTGTATTAGTTTCTACTGTACAGCATAATGAATCAGCTATAAATATACATATACATACACATATACAAATACATCTACATATACATATACACATACACATACATATAAATACACATATATACACATACATATACATATACACACACACATATACACACATATACATGCACATATATATACACATACATACATACACATATACATACACAAATAACACACATATGCATATACACGCATATACAAATACATATGCATATACATAACATATACATATGCATACACATATACACATACATATACATACACATATACACATACATATACACACACATACACATACGTATACATAGATCTGCTCCCTTCTGGACTTCCTACCCTTTCAGGTCATCGCATTACACCCTTTGCTACACAGTTGGTTCTCATTAGGTATCTATTTTTATACAAGTATCAACAGTGTATATGTGTCAATCCCAACCTCCCAATTCCTTCCATCTCCCCCTTCCCCCTTGATTTCTCTCCATTTGTTTTCTATGTTTGAGTATCTATTTCTGCTTTACAAATAAGATCTATACCATTTTTCTAATTTCCACTTGCATGTGTTAATATATGATATTTGTTTTTCTCTTTCTGACTTACTTCACTTTGTAAAACACTCTCTAGCTCCAGGAGGTCCACCCTTAAGAAAGCTCCCTAGGTCCATCCTTGAGAAAACTAAAAATAGGACTGCCTTGTGGCCCGTCAATCTCACTACTGGCATATACCCAGAGAAAACCATAATTTAAAAGGATACATGCACCCAAATGTTCATAGCAGCACTGAGTCACTTTTGAATGCTCTTTCAATACTGCTGGGTGCTGTCCTCCCAACTTGAGAAACGTTCCTCTAACATTCAATTAAAACATCAGTGTCTTCCCATGGACCTTAGAATGACTAAAGGTCACCAGCTTGCAAGTTCCCACCTGATGGGGTCCTGGTGGCCTTTTAGGCTCATCTGAGGCTTCACCTTCTGCCACCCCCCACTCACTCTCATTCCAAGTTGTCCCCTGCTTCAGAAGTTTGCTATTTCCTCTGCAGGTTTTGTTTCCCCTGGTTCTTCATGGCTAGCTCTTCATCTTTCAACTCTATTCAATGTCATTTCTTCAGAGAGGTTTTTCCCATTATCCTCTCTGAAATATGCCTCCATCCATCCCCATCCATCTACTATGCTGTGATATTCCCAGGTACCACTGGGTTTACTCTCTTTACCATACTTTCATGAATAGTACATACCTTTATTGTCTGATATCCATTTATTTATTTACTTGTAGCTTCTATTTTTGTAGCTTGAGTTCTATAATGTCAGGGATTTCATTGTTGATAACCATTTTATCTGCAATGTCAAGCAGGAACTCTGGCATATAATAGGACCTCAAGAAATATTTTTAGAATTAATGACTTCCTGATTGACTGATAGATTAAATGAATGAAATGAAATATTTTCTCCCTTCCCTTCCATCTCATGAAGTGTTTGTTAGCGAGTCTTGTGCCTAGAAATACCACAAGCTTTCTGAAACCATAGAAATGACATCTCTATTATTTGTAAGTTATTTGCATTTTCTCTGGATATCTGAAAGGCCAAGGTAAGACAAGATAACAGGTTTAGGTCATGCAGATATGTATTCAAAGCTTGCGTTAGCGGTGCGACTTTTAGTTCCTAAAACATCAACTGGTCTCATTCACCAGTAGTTAATGGGTTATCAGTAAGCACACAGTATTGTAAAAAATGATATTATTATATGATCAATATTATTTCCCCAATACATCTTCCACTTTAAAGTGACTTCAGGTAATGATTGACATAATTAGTCTATGGGGGGTCACTTTTATTCATGTAACTACTTGGTATAGATTATAGTCAGATTTTATTATATTAGTTATCATATATATACTATGACTATCCAACTTTAAATTCCACTTAAGGAGTTTCATTATGTGAAAACTCAGAGTCTCTAATAAATTTTCTCAAAACATAGAACCCAGTAACAAAACTGTTGTTGTTTAGTTGTGTCTGATTCTTTGTGACCCCATAGACTGTAGCCTGCCAGTTTCCTCTGCCCATGGGATTTCCCAGGCAAGAATATTAGAGTGGGTTGCCATTTCCTTCTACAGGGGGATCTTCCCCACCCAGGGATCGAATACACATCTCCTACATTGGCAGGTGGATTCTTTACTGCTGATCTGCCAAGGAAGCCAAACAAAACTTTTTAAAGTTTTGTTCTAAGTTTATGTAAAAGAGTAGGAAATGAGAAACATGGAAAAATAAGAAACCCTAACCTGGAATGAACTTGAGTGTTTCTATCTCAGTGACAAGAAATCACACAAACTTCATGCTAACATAGTATCAGATTTAATTGGCAAGTAGGTCTTAACTTTTGCCCACCCATTCTCAAACAGGAAAGGTCAAATATTCTTCTCTTATTATGGAGGAGAGGAGGGAAAAGGTAGAAGACAGATGGAGGCCTGAGCATCTCAGTTATTCTTGCAAGAATTCAATGCCATATCTCATATGGAATTTTTTTGGATACCACTTACTGATGGATGACAGATTATTACTGTATTAATGAGAAAGAATAGCATTCACCTCTCCTGAATGTATGTTGCAGGTGAAGCAAAAGCTACACTCCTACAAGAGCCCACAGTCTTCTAAGAGAATCATCTAAAGAAATGGTGACTAAGCATCATTTTCTGTGTAGTTGTGGCTCTTTAGTCTGCTCGTAAGAAATGATAGCTTTGTTAGCTTTGGCATAGTCATTTGAAGTTTATTGCAACTGGTTTGTGTTAAGATAGTGTGACAATCAGGACAGGCTAGATTATGCTGTGATAACAAGTAATACCCAGACCTCTGTGGTTTTAAACAACAAAGGCTTCTTTCCTTCTCTCATGACACAAAGTCAGTTGGGGCTCTGCTACTACATTGTCATTGTCATCGCTTTGAAGTAGAGGCTGACAGGGCAGTTGTCATGGGAGAGAGAAGAGAGAATGTGGCAAATCATGCACTGGCGCTTAACATGTCACACAGGAGCGTCTCACATCTGCTTCCTTGTATTTCATTGGCCGAGGCAAGTGACACAGTCAAGTCTGACTTCAAGGTGGCAAGAAAGTAAAATCTTCCTACCGAAAGAAGAACTAGATCATGGTAAATAGTAATACAGTCTACTAGGTTGTTAAATGGAAGTTTGGAATCCTAACTCCTGGGCTTTATTTGTGAAGCCACACATACCCACATTCAAGAATACATGTATGTTTGTGTGTATATATATATATATATATATATATATATATAGTATGTGTGTGTGCGTATGTGTGTAAATCCAAGTACATTCCCATGGCCCAGTGAACAATTTTGTTGCTACGTACCTTCTTTTTGTGTATATATATTTTCAAAGTTTTCTATAGCATAGCTTTATTGTTTTAAGTCTTTAAAAATTTGATTTTGTTGTTACTTCTAAACAACTGGTTACATAGTTGAACCCAAAGTCTAAGCTTAGATTCCATTATCCCCATAACTGAAACTGATGGGCCATGCAATTGCTAGGATACAGCCATGCAGATGAATCAGATCAGCACCTCACAGGATCAGCTATCTCTGAAATAGATGTCTTTCCCACACAGGGCAAGAGGTATTTGTACAAGCTTGGTTTGAATCCGATCTCTTAACGCAGTTTAAGCTGTGTACTCTGGGGAGTTGCTACTAACAGTTGCTCAGGTTTCCACACTCTCGTAATACACCCGAACAACCAAACAAGTGTAACAAGGAGGAGTAAATAGGACAACTACAAAGTGTTCTCTGGAGAGAGATGATCACATAAATGAAAAGTGGACATCATATTACTTACTGTCATGGCAATCTCTAGATGTTAGTCTCAAGGTCCATCCTGAACCACGTTAAGTGGAATGAACTTTGGAAATGCGGTTTATATTAATTATCTTTTACTTATCTGTTGATGACAAACTGGGCTCCTGGCAAATCTTCTCCCCTGCAATGCACTGCATGCCAATTGCCAGCTAGGGTTAGAGCTCTCTAGTAAAGAAGGTATGTTTATGACTGTAACTCAATTCTGGCTCATTTTCATAATGATATTTTATGATGATGCAGCTGGATTAAGAAAAAGGTCTGCTGCAGATAGGGAATGCATAAGAAGTGCCAGAGCTGCAATATGTTGTTACCTTGCCACCTTATATTTGTATAACATATGCACAGCATAACAATAAAAAGTAAATTAAAACTGATGAGACACAAAATGAAGCAAAATTAGGCAAAAGGAAAATAAGTAAAAATGTCAGATGGAGCCAGGTATAGGTTGGTCTACCAAACACTTGCCTTCTGCACATCTGCTAAGCCAGCCTTTGGGCTGGAGCTGTTTCTGCACCAATGGGAAGAGAAAAACAAACCCATTTCATAAAATACAGTGAACAAAGTGGGCTTCCCAACTGGCTAGTGGTAAAGAACCTGTCTGCCAATGCAGGACACTTAAGAGATGTGAGTTTCATCCCTGGGTTGGGAAGATACTCTCAGGGAGGGCATAGTAACCCACTCCAGTTTTCTTGCTGGACAGAGGAGCCTGATGGGTTACAGTCCATAGGGTCACAAAGGGTAGGACACGGCTGGAGTGACTTAGCATAGCACACAGTGAACCAAGTATTAAAAGCATTTAGGAGTCAAGTTATTTCTGGTAGAGGAATACAAAGAAGTATCCATCATGGATTGTTTTAGACATTGATTTCATGAGGTGTTTGCAAACATGAGCCCAGGAGTCAAACTTCTTGCGTTTGAAAGTAAACCTCTAAAATTTCTTTGCTGTGTTCTCTTGGGCCAAACTATACAAACTTCTTCAGGCTCTTTTCCTCATTACTAATTGTGAATAACAGCACTAGCTTCATACGATTGTTTTGAGGATATGTTGGATAAGCTATAAAAGAAATTCAACATTTTGCCTATTCATAATAGTAGCTAAAAGTTACTGTTTTTCAGTCACTAAATTGTGTCTGACTCTTTGTGACCCCATTGACTGCAGCACGCCAGGCTTCCCTGTCCTTCACCATCTCCCAGAGTTTGTTCAAACTCATGTCCATTGAGTCTATGATGCCATCCATCCCCTTGGGAGTTTATTTTTAACAGAAGCAAAATTTTTCACAATTTTCACAATAATTTTTGCTAACCAGAGCAACATGATTCAAAGTACACGCGTGTATTGTGATGGTATCAGGACAGATTTCAGTTTAGTGACTGTGAAAGTTGCTCAGTCGTGTCCAACTCTTTGCAATCCCATGGACTATACAGTCCATGGGATTCTCTAGGCCTATAGCTTTATAGAATAGCAGGTGGGTGAACACAGCAGGTAAGTTTTGGGCGTGTAAACTAGGAGTATATTTAGGAATAGCTGGAGAAGCATTTCTGTCCTGAGTATAAAACATCAGGTTTGGCTTAAAGAGGTTCCTTACAAAATAGATTGGGAAAATTCTAGGTTAGTAAGTCAAGGCATTTTTCTTTACTTCACAAAATCTCATATATTTTTGTACACTGCTGTGCACTCTGAATCAATGGAAGGGAATATAATGTAATATTCGCCAAACCTGGTTGACCAAAGAATTCTTTCTTCACTGGACATCTTGTAGATTTATGTCCCAAAAGACACAGGAAATGCTGATTGAGGGAGGTGACAGATTTGCACTTCATTCAGACAATGGGTCATAAATACTGTCCCTAAAAGCTGAGATTTTGAGCTTGAATTTAGGATTCCGGCACAGCTACCGTCTGACTCTAGTTAAACATGTCATTTCTCAGCCTAATTGGAAGAAGTGATTGACATTAACCTGTAAATATTGAAGCAAGTAAGGAAGATGTGTCATTGATTAATCTATATCCTTTTAAACCAACAAACTGTTTTTGGTTAGATCTATAAATCACTTACTTCTCCTCTCCTCCCCTCTCTACCTCCCTGTCTCTGTGTTCTCTGAGATTTCAGGTGGAATCTTATGGAACTGTGAGATTCATCCGTCAGTCAATTCAGTCGCTCAGTCATGTCTGACTCTTTACGTCCCTATGGACCCAAAGCACGCCAGACCTCCCTGTCCATCACCGACTCCTGGAGTTTACTCAAACTCATGTCCATTGAGTCAGTGAGTTATTTCTCCACTGATCTCCAGTAGCATATTCAGCACCTACCGACCTGGGGAGTTCATCTTTCAGTGTCCTATCTTTTTGCCTTTTCATACTGTTCATGGAGTTGTCAAGGCAAGAATACTGAAGTGGTTTCCCTTCTCCAGTGGACCACATTTTGTCAGAACTCTCCACCATCATCCATCCACATGGCTCATAGTTTTATTGAGTGAGACAAAGCTGTGGTCCATGTGGTGAGATTCATTACTACTCTTTAATGTTTCTTGTTAATGGTATACATCTATATAAGTTTAGGCGATGAATACATGCAACATATGCTAACTGTAAAAAATAATTCCAAATTTTACAGTATAAGAAGAAAAAAGCTAAAAAAGAAAACTTTTCTTTTTATTAGGTCTTGTAATTTTTCTGACCATTCCTTTAACTGAATGAGTATATAAACATGTACTTTAGAGAAAAAAAACACAACAGAATTGTATGGTATGTATCTTTCTATACTTGGCTTTTGAACCTTGAAATATTTCCTGTGGATCTTTCTTTGTCTTTGTCTCTTTATTTCCTTTGATCATAGACAAAAAGAGGACCCATGGAACTATAAAACATGATTTCATAAGGAGAAGTTTGCATAGGGAGGCATGAATTGAATAAAATTCTGGGTTGAGAATTTGGGAGTTTTATTGGAAATGGGAGTTACCAATAATTCCTAGACTGGCAAAGAGCATTAAGCACCAGCATTTTAGATCAGTCTGGCAATGAGAGGTGTGATGAAATAGCATTTGTTATGATACTTGTTCGTCCTTTAATGCACCGAGGATTGTAATTTTTTAAAAATAAGTAAACACAGTTGTAAACTGTTATTATGGCCATCAAAGTCACCCTTAAGTTTTGGTTTGTTTCCTGCTTGTCTGGGAAAATACTCTCAGTTTTGAAAAACACCAGAAAGTTACAAACTTTCAGGTTCTCTGGAAGTTAGCTACCATGTCAGTCTTTTCTACAAGAAAAAGTTCAGCTGGGGAGTTGTCTGGGAAGGATCTTACTCTTCCGGGACCAATGATTCCCCTGAGATGTCCAGGATGTTTACAGATGTTTACCGTCTGAGTTAATGCTTTGGGGAAGTAATACACTTACATTTTGTCTGCCTATTTCACCTCCTCCAAACATTAGGACGTTTTGTCCTCCCCAATGCTGTTTGTGGCCAATCACATTTTCTGCCTCTCCAGCATCTCTCCCTATCTCACTGCCTGTCATTCCTGATGAAAATCAATAAAGGCAATGCCTTGTTTGCTGCGTGTCATGTTTGAAGAGGTGCATGTTACTCTGGTTACCTTTAACTGCGGAAAGGGAAGACTTGTGTGCACGCCAGCTAATTGGTGTCAAATCACATCATCTTGCAGTGTGGAGACAGGCACAGATCAGGGTGGCCCAGGATTGTCCCTGTCTCCACTCCACCAGGAC
Source organism: Cervus canadensis (assembly GCF_019320065.1). Classification (NCBI taxonomy): domain Eukaryota; kingdom Metazoa; phylum Chordata; class Mammalia; order Artiodactyla; family Cervidae; genus Cervus; species Cervus canadensis. Next base: position 24,908,443 of record NC_057393.1, on the reverse strand, counting down.
CCAGCTGGTATTACAAAGTTACCACAATTTAGCATTGAGGACCCCCACTCCCAGCTTCATACCAAAACAAATTTTGCTTTGAATCGCCTTAATCTTCAGGTCAAAAACATTTCAGGGACTCGAACAACTGAGTCTATCTAATTACTGCAGGTATTTTCCCTTTTTTGGTAGCCAATTCTAGGAGGAATTGTGCTAAATGTCGAACTTAGCATGAAGGTTAATTATGACCCTGGAACAGCTGTGCCCCAACTGAGTCCCTTTCCACATGCGTTTTTTTGTTAGGTGCCTCGATCCTCATGCACTCAAGCTACTTGTGTCTTAAACTTACAAGAAAAGAGGATAAATGAGTCACTTTGAAAGCAACCTCTTCATTTCAGAGTTTCCCTGACAGAGCCTTCTGAAATTTCTACTTAGCACTCTTAGAAAATGTGATTTCTTATTGAAAGGAATGTCAAAGAATAGAGCTGGTGGTCTCAAGATACAAATAATTTCCACTCGAATTCTTGGAGTACCATCCCAGGAACCTTTCTACCAGGAACACTTTCCCTAGGTTTCTTGGCTCCTTCTTAGGCTGCATGTCTCAGTTCCAAAGCACTCCTGACCAACTCCACTCTATCTAATGCTCCTTGACTTATCCTCTGCCACAGGAGAAGATATGAACAAAATAGAGGGTTCTGCTTTGCTGCTTGATAGCATGTGTACAATCTTTAATTATTTTTGTTCATTCATTGTTCTAATTGTGTGTGATCTGTTTCCTTCACTGGAATGCAAGGTCCCTACTGGGATGGGGAATTTGCCTGTATTGCTAACCACTGACTGACCAGGGCCAAGTCCATGGTAGGTTGCCAATTAATGTTTAAGTAAAGGGGAAGAAGTAGTATAACTCAGCTCAGGTCCAGAGATCTCAGGCCAGGAGAGCTAGTGGTATAAGTTCCAGTCTGAATATGAAGGTCAGAGAACCAGGAGACTCAATATGTGAGGGCAGAAAAAGAGGGATGTCCCAGCCCAACCAACAAGAGCAAATCTGCCCCTCCCTTTCCTTTTTATCCTATTCATTTCCTCAACAAATTGGATGATGCCCACCCCTAGCTGGTGATGTAGATCTTCTTTACTCATCTACTGATCCATACGCTAAACTCTTTCTGAAACACCCTCTCAGACACACCCAGGAAAAAATGTTTTACCACCTCCTTGGGCATCCCTTAGTCCAGTCAAGTTGACACGTCAAATTAGCCATCATAACTGATGTCCATGGAATCTCAGGACCACTTCCTCTTCTGATGCTGGCAGTCCTCTCTGCTGCCATTGGCCTGAAGGCTATGCCTTTATCTGGTTTCAGATGATGAGATTAGCTGCAACTGTTCATGCTGTTAGGCTTGTGAGTGGAAAATGGCCAAGCTTCCTTTTTATTACTCGTGCATTTGTCATAAGTTTTATATAACAGAAAAAAAAAAAGTCAGCTGCAGGACTCGGGGATGAAGCATCCAATAGGGAAGGTCTTGGCAGCCAGTCCTGTGTGTGTGTGTTGAGAGGTGAAGGAGGGGGCAGAAGGAAAACAGGCTGGCTCTTCTCGAGCAGAATATTCTAACTTCTGTTCTAATTTCACCATCGATGCGCAGCTTGCCGCATGGCCTCCTGCATCAGGTTGGCTGCCAGCTTTAAACACCAGTTTTAATTAATTTAGTCAGAGATTTACAAGAAGAAAAATGAAAGAGAACTAAGCCAAGTGCTTAACTTTAATTCAAAACGAATTACCTGATTTCTTTTAAGGCAAAGCTCCTTAAGCTTCACAGAAGCATTGGCAGCTTTTTCTATTTTCAAAGAACATCTTAATACGTGGTTATTTCCATGTGACTTTCAGAAGCTACAATTCCTTCAGTGTGAGCCTAAAAAGCTTGCATGAGGACTTTTTTGTTTGTAACTGCTGTGGAGCTAGGAAGTGCTTCTTGGAACTACCAAAACCCCCTGTTTTGAGAAAGTGCTGCTTTAGGGCTGATGCAGCATGTTTTGAATTCTGTGTGTGAGATGCTGAAATGCATTCAGATTAGAATCTATCATGGCAACCCGAAGAGATGGTCTGAAAGGTACCTATCCATTTGCTCTGAGATGATCTGGAGGTACTTTGCTCTTTGTGGCATATAAAACTTGCTTGAGATACTTGTTGAACTGAAGATCACTTGGTCAGACTCCAGGAACTCTGATAGAGGATATAAGAAAGGGCTTCCCAGATGGCACTAGAGGTAAAGAACCCACCTGCCAATGCAGGAGACTTAAGAGATGCTGGTTAAATCCTTGGGTCAGGAAGATCCCCTGCAGGAGAGCCTGGCAACCCACTAAAGTATTCTTACCTGATGAATCCCATGGATATAGGAGCCTTGTGGGCTACAGTCCATGGGTCAGAAAAGTAGGACATGAAGCAACTTAGCATGTGCAATGTAAGCACAGAAGCCCAGGAATTTTCATTTTTCAATATGCCAGAGCATCATGATATGATGTATTTTAGAAACATTGTTCTTGGAGGTTAAAAGAAAACAATAGGATATAAATCCTTAGTGTGTTTAAATGTAGTAAGTGTATTACTGAACCTGCCTTCTAAATGGCCCCCAGTCAGGCAACTTCTTCTCAACAAGTGGACTTTGTCTTTCTTCTACTTAAGACCTTCAATCACTCCCAATATCATTCAATATTCCTTTCAAATGTGTCTGCTCAGCATTTGCTCTTCATTGTTCAGAACAATGACAATAGTGTCACCCTGTTGTTATCCTGCTTATTTAACTCATATGCAGAGTACATCATGCAAAATGCCAAGCTGGATGAAGCACAAGCTGGGATCAAGATTGATGGGAGAAATATCAATAACCTCAGATATGCAGATGACAGTACCCTTATGGCAGAAAGTAAAGAAGAACTAAAGAGTCTTTTAATGAAAGTGAAAAAGGAGAGTCAAAAATTTTACTTAAAACTCAACATTCAAAAAACTAAGATCATGGTATCTGGTCCCATCACTTCATGGCAAATAGATGGGGAAACAGTGGAAATAGTGACAGACTTTATTTTCTTGGGCTCCAACATCACTACAGATGGTAACTGCAGCCATGAAAATAAAAGACACTTGCTCCTTGGAAGAAAAGTTATGACCAACCTAGACAGTCTTTTAAAAAGCAGAGACATTACTTTGCCAACAAATGTCCGTCTAGTCAAAGCTATGGTTTTTCCAGTAGTCATGTATGGATGTGAGGGTTGGACCATAAAGAAAGCTGAGTGCCAAAGAATTGATGCTTTTGAACTGTGGTGTTGGAGAAGACTCTTGAGAGTCCCTTGGACTGCAAGAAGATCCAACCAGTTCATCCTAAAGGAAATCAGTCCTGAGTATTCATTGGAAGGACTGATGCTGAAGCTGAAACTCCAATACTTTGGCCACCTGATGGGAAGAACTGACTCATTTGAAAAGACCCTGATGCTGGGAAAGATTGAAAGTGGGAGGAGAAGGGGACAACAGAGGATAAGATGGTTTGATGGCATCACCAACTCAATGGGCATGAGGTTGAGTAAGCTCCATGAGTTGGTGATGGACAGGGAAGCCTGGCATGCTGCAGTCCATGGGGTCACAAAGAGTCGGGCATGACTGAGCAACTGAACTGAACTGAAATGTCCAGAACAATGCTTTATAAATAGAGTGTGTTAAACCTGCAGATTACTGGCTATGCTGAATCAGATTTCCTGGACCTCACCAAGAATCTTCCTTAGTAAATTCCCTGGTGATTTTGATGTATATCAAAGTTTCTATTTGAGATTTTCCCTGGCCTTTTTCCAGCCATTGATTGCATGCATTTTCTGTAGCAACCACACTAATCAGCTTAACATTTCTTCAATATCTCAGACTGTTTCAAGTCTTCTTGGATGTCTCACCATATCTCTCAACCAGGTAATTCTTCATGTCATTCACAAACTTTACTGAGGTCCCATAATCTCCAGGAAGACTTTTATGCCTCTCCAGTCTGAAACCCATGCATCTCTTCTGTGTTCTCCTGGCACCCTCTAAATATCTCCAGCTAAACCTTATCCTGTTGGGTAGACATTGTCAGTTTACTCAGAATTCCTTGAGATCCCAGAGCATATATCATTTGTATGTATCTGAATCACCAGTAATCAACACAGAGATTGTATCATATGCAAGTGTTTAGTTTAATGGCTGTGGAATGAATGAACTATAACTATAATGCAGAACAGTAGACCAATAGTTATATATAGAAAGATGTGGCTTTACATACAAAAAATTATTCTTGACTGGAAAAGTTTTTTAACGTGATGGAATTGATTGGAGATGATTATTTGAAAGGGGTGCATGTCGAGCCTGACCTTGACCAAAGTATATCATGAGAAGAAAAGGACCAGTTGGCATAATCAATGGGAGGAAGGTTGAGGATTCTAGCATGTAGATACCCCAAGAAGAGCTAAGTATAAATGAAGTAGAGAGGTCAGAATTTGGAGCAGAGGGTCAAAGCTCTAGAAGAGGAGTTTATTTAGACCATGGATGCTGAGGATGCTGGTTTGCTTTAGAAGTCTTAGTTTCTGCTCTGAGAATGTCATCTGAAGATTAGCCTTATCTGTGCAACCTTAGCTCACAGGGTACTTCACAGGAACTGTATGATTCCTGGGCAGAAATCAGTGACAATGATCTATTATCCTATAAATCTTTCCTTTTCCTCTTGCTCACCTTGAGGTAACTCAGCTCCATGATTTATAGCTGCTTTTTCTGTAGAATGTCAAGGAAAGATGTCAGACTATGAGGATTTCAGTTTACTTATATTGTAAAGAAAGCAATTATCTTGTTCAGAAGAATATGAGAGAGATTGAAAGAGAGATGGATAGGAGAGGCAGAGATAAAAGTAATGAGAGAAAGAGAAGTTTAACAGACTCTTGGCAGTATTTATTTTAAGCATGTTTATTTCTTGAAGAAAATTACAGGTTCATGTCTTTCACTTTTCATTGAGAAACCCAAAACTTTGAGATGAGAAGTTTTGAGAGGAAAGAGTAGATTTTGAAGAAAGAAAAGAGAAATATATAGTAAAGATGGTCAAGTAATTTAGCAAATGAATCCATAATTTAAAGGTGGATTATTTCCCATTTTTCGAATTTCTTCTGTAGATCCATGGTGCCATTCTGCATCTTTGGTTGTGAACCAACTTAAACTGCATGATTTCTTTTGCCACCCTCTCAGGTTCTTCACATCATTGTTTCTGCCTTATCTCTAGGATTTCTTTTGCCAGGATCTCTCAATCAAAACTCTCCATCAGACCACTTATGGATCATACCATTCTAAGCAGCACTGATTATTTGGACCTAACCTTACTTCTGGGCTTCCCAGGTGGCTCAGTGGTAAAGAATTGGCCTGCCAATGCAGGAGACATGGGTTCAATCCCTGGGTTGGGAGGATCCCTTGGAGAAGGAAATGGCAATCCACTCTAGTATTCTTGCCTGGAAAATTCCATGGATAGAGAAGCCTGGTGGGCTACAGTCCATGGGGTCACAAAAGAATCAGAAATGACTTAGTGACTAAACAACAACACAAAACAACAACCTTATTTTTAGATTAGGTCTTAGTTTTAGATTAGATATAGCAAAACTGAGATTTTTGAGGGTTATAAATGTTGAATTTCATAATCAGAAAATTGAGAAAAAAATTAGATATCAACTAGCTTTAGTAAATAATTCTTGAAATTCTACAGTGCTGGATGGAAGACCATCTGGCTTGTAGAATAGACTTACAATAGGTAATGGGTTAATATTTCTTTTCAAGCCTTCTATATCTTGATTCCAATCTGTCATTTCTCTATTCATCCAGATCTGAAAACTTGAAATAAATTTTGGTATTCTGTTAACCTACAATTTGTCACTCAATTTTGTCCCTTTCAGCCTCTCCAAAGCTGTTCAGGTCTCTCCTCTTCCCTTTAGACTTTCATTGAGATCAGTGCAGATGCCTTTTGACAGTGCTCCATGCCCTCTTTTCCTCTGCCTCCACGTTTTTTCCCTGCTGTTCCTAGACTTATATTTATTAGTATATAAGTATGATTATGCTATAGCTTTTAGTGTTTTCCCATAATAAGCCATTTTCATGGTCTTAAGTTTTAGTCTTGGGGATCTAGTCTTTGTACCTACCCAGCCTCAAGTTCCTTTTTCCTCCTTATCACATACCCATCTCTTTGTGGCCAGAACTACCTACAGATCCTAGACTGTCACAGGCTCTCTTGTCTGCAACAGTGTCCTCATGCTGTTACAATTATTTGCAATGTGCAAGTCAATCTTCATTTGGCCAATGCCTAGGCATTCCTGCAGGATTGAGCTCCTCCAGGAATCCTTTAGGTAACACACCTCTGATTGGCTTTCATCTGTGCTGCAAGGGTACCGTGAGTTAAGAATATTCAGAAATTATCACATCAAACTAGAGTTGTCTTTTGTCTGCTTCCTTTACTGTCTGCAAGTTCCTTACAGGCATGTCTTTCACCTCTGTGTGCCCTGTGTCTAATAAAATGACTTGTCCATTTGTAGTGTGTTGCCTAGAATCCTTTCTTTCAGAAATCACATAGGAATCACTTTATATGATTCTGGTATGTCTGATCTTGGGCCCTTTAGATTTATTGAGGGATATAAGACCAGGCCAGGTTAATCAGTTGCTTCCCCAAGACTGTTATGAGAGGGCTTTGGGAAAGACATGCTCCTCTTCTAGATTCTAAAGCTTTAAGGACATCTAAGCTGAACCTCCGGAGAAGGCAATGGCAACCCACTCCAGTATTCTTGCCTGGAAAATCCCATGGACGAAGGAGCCTGGTGGGCTGCAGCCTATGTGGTTGCTAAGAGTTGGACACGACTGAGTGACTTCACTTTCACTTTTCACTTTCTGCATTGGAGAAGGAAATGGCAACCCACTCCAGTGTTCTTGCCTGGAGAATCCCAGGGACAGAGGAGCCTGGTGGGCTGCTGTCTATGCGGTCGCAGAGAGTCAGACACGACTGAAGCGACTTAGCAGCAGCAGCAAGCTGAACCTCTGATGGCTGTTTTCCCCTTTTGAATTGAGAAAATTGTCTTTAATAAGACAATGAGGCCCATAGACCAAAAGAAATAGAACCTGCAATCACAGGAGTTGAGAGAAACAGAGTGAGACAGCATTTGAGCTTTTTATTCAAGACCTTGTATGGAGGCATAGATGAGATTATCCCATATCCCTATTCTTCTCAGTTATATAAGCAAATAAACACTTCAAATACTGTAATGAGAAAACAAAATGAAGGAAGAAATCTATCAATGTTTATAGAATGGATGAATTAAAAAACAATCTTTCATAAGGTGAAGGGAGGGGAAAGACAGGGTTAAGAAAGATTAGGGCATCAGAAGGCATATGGTAGTCAATTAGGATAGAATCCATACCCTAGGATAGCTTCTAATACAGGCAGAAAGACAGTGCACACACAGAAGGAAAGGACATGTGTAAATCAGTGGCTTATGGACTGAGGATTTGTTGCTGAAGAGACCCATAGCAATCTGCGTGGCATGAGGTTCAGTGCTTACAAACGGACAAGTCAATCATTCTTCTGAAAAAGGGAAAATTAGGATTTAGCATCATAAAATGCATTTAGTTAATTTATCTCATAATTCCATTTATAGCATGCGCCTAACTTAGGGTTAAATTTGTAACATCTCTGTAGAAGTGTATCCTGACAGATATATATTCAGAGTTGCACTTTTGGTCAAAGAACAAAATGATGAAACCCGCCAGGAATGGGCTCAGAATACAGTGAGCCTGACCAGGTCCCATTTGTCACAGTGAGTAAAATGTTGTAAAAAGGGGCACAGACATTACACTCAGAAGCCAACTTCAGTTTCTGACCCTCTGTCACTGAAAACAGGTGAAGGAAGGCCATGCCACAATGCAAGGGACAGCACCAGCCATGGGAACTGTGTCCTCTGTCTGCCCTCCACGCGGCAGTTCTGGGAATTCATATTCACTTCCTGACTCTCTCAGCTTAGATTTTGTACTCACAGAGGGTAGGAAAACCCTTTTCCCCCTTTAATAAAGCTGATGATAGATAATGCAAATGAGCTGGTTCTAGCAGCTTCTTACTCTGCATGTGGAAGTCAGTTTCTATCTTAGGACAATGATGTGAAATGTGCTTACAAATCACACAGGGATACTAATTCTAACCATGATTCACTTGGTTACAGAACTAGTTACATGACTAGCAGAAATACATATCTTTTCCACTAAGAACTAATCATGCAAAAAGGGGGTATCTCTGAGGGACCAAAAAAAAAAAGGGGGTAGTTCCATAGGTAAAGAGCAAATTAATTCACTTTTAAAAATCATAAAATCTTCCATCATCAGCTTGAAAAACATAGTAATGAATATGAGCATTTGTGTTTTAAAAGAGAAAAGCAATAAGTGAATTTTTCTAATGTATGACCAGTTGATCTAATGAGGAAGAAGAGGGTCCTGAAACAGAAAAAATATTTGAAATTTGTCAAAGTTTTAAGTGACAAAGGTATAGCCATTCCCTTCTCCAGGGGATCTTCCCAACCCAGGCATGGAACCTGGGTCCTCTGTATTTCCTGCATCGCAGGCAGATTCTTTACTCTCTGAGCCACCAAGGAAGGTCCCATTAAGTATCTGACATTTATCTAATATCACCCATTTCCTGGGGGAGACAAACAAGCAAAGAGTAACAACCACTACGACACAGATCAAGTAAAAATAAACAAAATTTTAGCATACAAAGTTAGCAAGTATTTTATTTTCAAACATATTTTAACTTTTCCCTAAATTTAAAATCTGTAAATATTTATTATTTTCATAATTTCAAGGGAGAAAAACAAAACATTTTCCCATTTACTAAAGTATTCTACAATATATGCAGTTGTGAAGATAAAGTTATTTTCTCATCAGGCAATCCTTGTGTCTTTTAGAATTTTTAGGATCTTAGCACGAAAGACTCATTTCATTATTAGCATCCATGGGTGTAAATGGTTTCACACAGTTGTCCATCACCCAAATGATAGAATTTTGAGAACTGCAATGTTGATATCTGTCTTGTAAACTGAAGGTAATGATGGGGGTCTCTTGTGATGGTAAAAGGCCCCTACCACTCTCCAAACAGCACCAATTCAGATCTTTTCAAATCCTTTCTCTAATGAGGTACCAATCATTTAACTTGCAATTTGTTCGTCATAAAAATCTCTTTATTTTGCAGATGTTTGGAGAGCTTTATGTTATCCTCCTTCAGGGAAATAAGGTTTGGAAATTTACTACTAAGTGTAGATGAAAAACTCCTGGAGCTTTTACTTTAGGATTTACTAGTGCTTGGAAGGCCAAGTCTGTCTTGACAGTGGTTGCATTTAGTAAAGCTTCACTTTTTCCAGAAGGTGACTGTGCTCTGAAGGAGACACTAGACAAAATATTTTTATAGCATCACAGTGTGCATGTATCCTTCATACATTGGTCCCTTCCTATCTGCCACCAAGATAACACAAGATCTGAACCCCACCCAACTGATATTATCTGTTACTCCTCCCTGTGAGACTTTCCTCGAAGCTCAGTTGGTAAAGAATCCACCTGCAATGCAGGAGACCTGGGTTCGATTCCTGGGTTGGAAGGATCCCCTGGAGAAGGAAATGGGAACCCACTCCAGTATTCCTGCCTGGGAAATCCCATGGACAGAGAGCATGGCCTCTGTCCTTGGGGTCTCAAGAGTCAGACACGACTTAGCGACCAAACCACCACCACCACCTCCCTACCTGGAGGAGGGCATGGCATCCCACTCCAGTATTCTTGCCTGGAGAATCCCCATGAACAGAGTAGCCTAGCAGGCTACAATCCATGGAGACGGGCAGGCTACAGTCCATGGGGTCACAAAGAGTTGGACACGACTGAACAATTAAGCACAGCATAGCACCACCTCCCTATGAAGATTTCTTTCTATTCACTGTTTCATTAACATGTGAACACCACCTCCAATCCTGTCATTTCCAAGTCATGGAGATCTGCCTTGCTTTCTGAAGAGTTCAACATGTGTTAGATGAACAGTAAAACAACTGGAAAATATTTAAAAGTTTTGTGTGTATAATATATGTACATGGGACATGTGTGTGTGTGTATGGGGGACCTGCTTCAATTCTTTCTGCCATTTAAGTCATTGCAACCTTTGAATGACAGCTAGAAGTATGACAGAGAACACTTGCTTGGAGTAAGAGCTGAATTACATTATTTTGTGAGTAGAGTTACAAGGCATAGGACAATCATTAGAAATCACTGCAAGGTATAATTTTTAGGTGTGTACACATAAGTATGCATTGTTTAGCCCTGCAGCTAGTTGGCATTGTACCTTTGTTCCATTTGTATGTATATTTTGCTCTGTAGGAAACCTGGAGGACAAAACATTACCACTAATTTGTTAACATTCTTGTGATTTGTGCTGCAATACATAGAGTGAGAGCAAGCTTCAGTGTTGAAGAAAATTCATCATTTGTATAACAGGTGTTTTAATAACAAGAGGTGCTCAAATTTAAATGCCTAGAGCCATAAGCTGAAGGTAAATCCTTATCTCTGATGTGGGCATAGCCTCTCCCTCACCATATAAATGGCCACTCACTGTGTCCACAGCTTCTTCTCTATTCATGGTCACTTCAACCCAATGAGGGACTCTGTGGCTGGATTATCTGTCAAAAAAATCCCTAATTGTTTTTTTAAGATGTTGTCTTTATGAATAATCCCAATAAATATGCCTTAATAATTAATTTTCAGCCATTTAACATAAAAAGATGTCATTAAAATTAAATTAGATGTCTAGCCTCAGATCTTAATGGAGCTTATTACCCCCCAAATGCAAAATCCACTTTCAATTAAAACTCTTTGCAGCTATAAATGTAATAATAATTGCACCACCAACCCACTTATATTTCTCTCCGATCATCCTGAACATGTCTCTCATCTTGGCACTGTAGGAAGTCTTTGTGTTGGCAGGATATTAGCGAAGCGTGTTGTAGTTAGCACTAATTAATTCATGTTGGTCTCTTCACGATCTAATGAAACAAAATTAAACCTGTATTTTGTTCATTTGGTTCATAGTTTCCAAATGAGACACCCAATGGAGGCTGTGTGAAGGGCATGCAAACTCTGCATAGTTAGCTCTTTGTGGCTTCTTTAATTTTTCCAAAGGGAAAACCCTGAATATCATGCCAAAAGTAGTGATAATGATTATATAACAAAAAAACAGAATGAATTGTCAGAGTGGCTAAGATTTTTCAGAACCTATTTCTAGCTATGAATTTAGAACTAGGCAGTAGTTTCTCCTTAGAACTGACATTTAGGGAATTAAATTAAAGCATAAAACTTGTTCAAGGATTGTGTCTTTGTATAATATGGGAAGGGTGATATCTACACTGCCAAAATCACTTGGAAAATGGAATAATTATTCAAGTAATTTAAAAATCTGACTTTTATTGTGAGAATTTGCAAAATTAATATACATTTGGACATCATGAAGGCAATATTTACCATTCTTATTTGCTTGGTTTTTCATTTTTATTTGGTTAAGGAAGAACTTTCTTGCAAATAACAAAAGTTAAGTTGGTTATAATTTCATAGAGTTGCATACACATTAGATCCTGCAAAATGTAGTCAAGAGGCAAGTTAAAGTCGATTTTTTTTCCTGGTTTATTTTTACCAAGCATAATTGTATATATAGTTTGGAAACTGTTCTGTAATATTTCCCAAGTCACTTTCTGGCTATGTTTTTCTGATTTTTCTTATTAAAAATGAGCATGTGGATCCTGTGATCTCTTGAGACTAAAGTTCAAAATTATATAATTTAAAACACAGCCAAATAATAAGCAGCCAAAATTTTATTCAGAGGAAAATTCATAATCCTATAGGTTTAACACTTGTTACTAAAAGGCATAAAAATTGCTAATATTTACATCACACTTATTGTGCACTGGTAAGAAATTTCTGATTCTATACAGAAATTCCTTTAGACAAGGAGAGTAGGCTACTTTTTTCCTTAAACCACACGCTCAAGTGCAATCAGTTCAGTTCAGTTCAGTCACTCAGTCGTGTCTGACTCTTTTCGACCCCATGAACTGCAGCATGCCAGGCCTCCCTGTCCATCACCATCTCCCGGAGTCCATCCAAACCCATGTCCATCGAGTCGATGATGCCATCCGACCATCTCATCCTCTGTCATCCCCTTATCTTCCTGCTTTCAATCTTTCCCAGCTCAGGATATTTTCAAATGAGTCAGCTCTTTACATCAAGATGGCCAAAGTATTGGAGTTTCAGCTTCAGCATCAGTCCTTGCAATGAACACCTAGGACTGATCTCCTTTAGGATGGACTGGTTGGATCTCCTTGCAGTCCAAGGGACTCTCAAGAGTCTTCTCCAACACCACAGTTCAAAAGCATCAATTCTTTGGCACTCAGCTTTCTTTATGGTCCAACCCTCACATCCATACATGACTACTGGAAAAACCATAGCCTTGACTAAACGGACCTTTGTTGGCAAAGTAATGTCTCTGCTTTTTAATATGCTGTCTAAGTTGGTCATAACTTTCCTTCCAAGGAGTAAGCATCTTTTAATTTCATTGCTGCAATCACCATCTGCCCAAACAGTGAATCAAGAAGAAAGAAAGGGAAAGATGGACAATGGACTATCATCTGAGATGGTTGGAAATAGCCAGATTTAAGCAAATAGTACAGATTTTGAGGTCTTGTCCCTAGACAACTGTCAAAAACTTATATGTAGGATAATTTTTCCATCAAAATTTTTCACAATATAACCACAATAGTGTGTAAACATTGACTATTTTCTAGGAATAAGGATGTGTGAGATTCATATTTTGTAGAGAGTTCAGATTATTATTGGGTATTGCCTATCACCTCCAGTCAAGCACAATCCTCCAATCCTCTATATTTTTTATAATGAGTCCACTGTCTTATTCAGTGTAATGACATTACTCCCTTCCCATGACTAATGTAGGAAATCACGAAGTTATTTTCACTTCCTCTTTTTCTCTAATTTCTCACATCTCATCACTTACCAAGAGCTTTTTTTTGTATAGAAATTTTAACTTATAAATCATTTTTATGACAACTTCTACCCTGTTTTTGTCTCAAAACTTTTCTGTCATATAGGAGATCAGTATTGGTATTGTTATATATTTAATTGCTGATAAATAAAAATAAGACTCTAAAATGTATTTGTGTCATACCGCATTTGATATCAGATAAGAAATTTGGATCCAGGCTGCAAACTCCTTATGCATGACCTGAAAAGTTTTCTAATGCTTTTTATTTCTCCCATCTGCTAACCTACAATTGCTAGTTTTCCTGGGACTCTATTAAGAACTTCAGACACTCTGAGAATAGGAAAGTGTATAAGGCCATAACTAATTCAAAACAAAAATAAAACCAAACCGTAAAATAAGATGAAAGAAGGCCAATATAGACCTAAGCTTATCTAGGAAGTTTTAATGCTTAAAATATTGAATATTGTATTGTTTTTATCTTTTCCTCATTTATTTTACTTTCCTGTTTTACTGGTAGTGTAAGAACAGGGTTCATCTTTCTATCAGTTAAGCTATTAATCATACCAATACATTGGTATGTACATATATATGTGTATATATATATATATATATATATATATATATATATAAACTACATGTATCTCTTCCCAGGTTACACAGTGTATTATTGCCTGGAAAATTCCATGGACAGAGAAGAAACCTGGTGGGCTATGGTTCATTGTGTTGCAAAGAATCAGACATGACTGAACACACACATACACACACACACAATACATATGAATACATAATTATTTTATCTATTATATGTGTACGCATGTGTATGTAAGAAGCTTTTACACATATGAACTCCTTTGATATCTACTATGTTTCTCTCTGACTCTGTCTCTCTTCCCTCTTCTCACACACAAACACAAAAACAGCATGCAATTTACCAGTATGTTTTATCAAATTCTCAGGTGGCATTTTCAAAGCCACTGAATTCCTTTGTCATCACTTGTCATATATGTTAAGAAAAAGTCTTAAGTCCCTAGAGAAAGAAGCCTTAGACAGCTGGATTTTCCTAAATAGAAAAGTTCTGTTGGAGATAGGTCCAATTCAATATTTGTTACTGCACACTCTCCAAGGACTTAATTTTCACTTAAAGATAGAAAAGGTTTGGAAATTCCAGTCTCAGTTCTTTCATTAAGTGTGTGCATGTGTGCTAAGTTATTTCAGTCGTGTTTGACTCTTTGCGACCGTATGAACTGTAGCCTGTCAGGCGCCTCTATTTATGGGGTTCTTCCAGCAAGAATACTGGAGTGGGTTGCCATTTCCTCCTCCAGGGATCTTCCTGACCCAGGGATCAAACCCTTGTCTCTTGCATCTCCTGCATTTTCAGGCGGGTTCTTTGCCACTAGCACCTCCTGGAAAGCTTCATCAAGTAGTTGCTGTTAATTTCCAGAGGGAAGGTTAGAACTAATTTCCAAAATTCAGCAGCTCTTCACTGAATGCCTTGGGCATCCAGGACTGTGCTGAACATGTTGGTGGATAACGAAACAGGCAAGAGCTCTTTTGGACTTACAGTACAGTCATGGAAACCAGGTTTCAAGCAAAATGAAAACAGTAGAAAGCAATGAGAAATAAAAAAGGATAATCATAATAATCATAATCATCAAGAAATAAAAAATGATACTGATAAATTTTAATCATATTGACTATTCTACTAATATGAATTCAGAGACAGAAGATGCTAGGGATTATAGTTAGTAATCAAGGAATCCCTCCAGAAGGACTTTCACAAAGGCAGCCATGCTCACTCTTGTTCCTGCACAGTATACAGCGATTACAATCAACCAGACCTTTTAAATTGTCTATTTGTGCAAGTTACTGTGTACACAGAATTTGAGCACCATCATTACAGAGTCAGTATTGCCTACCCACATAAGGCAAACACCAATAGAAAAGGATATTGCAAATCATCAAATAAAGAATCTGTAAAATTATGGCCTCTAGGTCAAGTGATGTTCCTTGAACCTTCAGACTAGGTGGTTTTCATGACCCATAAAGGTCCTCCTGTATGGCCAGCGAGTGTGCCAGTCCCCCTGGTAGGGGACCAGCTTATTACCATTGCTCAGATTTCCATTACTCTCTGAAGCAGAAGAAGTAGAGATGATCAGGCTGGCTACTTCTCATAGAGTGGATTCTATCTCCCCCAGTGTTTCTGCTGCTGCTGCTAAGCCGCTTCAGTCATGTCCAACTCTGTGCGACCCCATAAACTGCAGTCCACCAGGCTCCCCCGTCCCTGGGATTCTCCAGTTAAGAACACTGGAGTGGGTTGCCATTTCCTTCTCCAATGCATAAAAGTGAAAAGTGAAAGTGAAGTCGCTCAGTCGTGTCAGACTCTTAGCGACCCCATGGACTGTGGCCTACCAGGCTCCTCCATCCATGGGATTTTCCAGGCAAGAGTACTGGAGTGGGGTGCCATCGTCTTCTCCACCAATGTCTCTAGCAGCCTGATGAACTGAGTAGATGCTTGAATAGGAGTCTGGGAAACCAACGACATGAGAAACTAATTCAATTCTATTCTATTTGACAGAACTGATTTCACTTATCTATGGAAATCATCTCAGATGTGGAAAAAGGAATTGGCCAATTCTGCCATCTTCAGATAGATGTAAAGTTATTTCATGAAACCAAGTAAAAGAGAGTGGAGGGTTGTGGTGCTGGCCAAATGCTCCAGGACCTGGATTCCTAGTTGCCAAGTGCCTCTGGTTTTCACTGTGTGGTTAATCTAAATAGGAGGAAGTTTATCACCTGAGAACTTACTAGAAGTACAGAAGTTTAGATTCCACTTCACCTCTGCTGAAGCAGAATTTGCATTTTACAAAATCCTCAAGGATTTGGTATGCACGCTTAGGTTTCAGAAGCCCTGCACTAGTGAACATCTAACCCATGCCTTCATGAACTTACTATCTAGTACGGAATATGAATAAGAAAAAGAGTTATAAGAATACTCATAACAGTGGCTGACATTTCTTGAGCAATGATTAATTATCAGGCATTTTTCTAAGGGTTAAATTTTTGCTCATTATGTTAACTTGTTTAGCCTTTATTTTAAACTAATGGTATAACACTATCACTCTCATTTTACCAAGTAAAGAAATTGAGACACAGCAATTATATTTTAACCAGAGGTAGGGTTAGTAGCAAATGATGATGTTGAGGTTAAAATTGAGGATTGTTGGGTACATTGTGACCTCCTAAACTCCTACATCCTATTAATAATTTCCTAGAGAATAAAATCAGGCTTTCAACTGAAAGAACAAATAACCCAGGCTTCCAGAGAGGTAATGAGTAAGGTGAGATACAGACATGAAGAATAATTAGCCAAAGCAACAGTGTCCATTTGACAGGATCCAGTCCTTCCTTTGTTCTATTGACTCAGTTGACCAGTTCCAAAGTCTGTCCCTTAGTCATGCCAATGTCATTTCTCTTGCATCTTCTCTTTCATCCTCTCTGCTTGTGAATAGGACCACCCTTTTCTCAATCTGTCCCTCTTTTCTTCTGCCTTCTCTGGGATGCTTGTTCCCAGCATCAGGATAATGATTTAAATCTCTTAAGCATGTGCAATCTATGTCTGTGAGCTTTCCATTTTACCCTGGCAACATTTACACCTTTGAATTAAAGAACCCTTTCAACTTAAATGTTGGCCCGACAAAGCACATCTCTAGACAATGATCAATGAAATGTACTCACTGCTTCTCAGATTAACATGCTTTCCATGTGAGATCTGCCTTTTTTGGAGTAATCAATAGCTTGTTTAAAAAGGAATAAACACATTTTGTATTAGCACTCCCAGAAGGAATGCCTCCAAATAAGGGAACTGAAAAGAGAGAGAGCTGTTTGCTAGGATCAGATCCTGGGTCACAATGGCTCAGAGCCCTGTCTTTTACACTCTGGCCTTTCCTTTAACAAGTCTGATGTGCCTCAGCCTCTTCTGATTACAATAATTGATATTGATCTTGCTTTAAAATGATCGGGATGGGGAATACGTGTAAATCTATGGCTGATTCATATCAATGTATGACCAAAAAAAAATAAATTAAAAAAAAAATTAAAAAAAAAAAATGAGTGATTCCTACAGACATGTGAGAATTGTCCTCAAAATAATTCAGTTACTATGAAAAGTCTTCGTTTCTCTATTTACCTTCTCCCCCCAGATCAGAGGTACTCTAAAACGTGCTCACCCAATCCCTGTCTTTCTCTTTCAGCGTGTTACATTGAGTTTAATGTCCTTCAGAACTTGAGGTATGCAGAACATGCCAGGCACCTAATCATACTCAGTGAATGAAAGCTTGTGCTCATCCTCATGCAGCCCAATAAAACACTCAGTCTTGGTTATCCATGCCAGCACCTGAAAGAGTAAACCATCTCCAAGTGACCCCTCCTTGGATTTGCACTGCACCGTGTTAGTGGTGTTAGTGTTTTTGTTGTCATTACTGTTGCTGGGGCACTTTGTGAGTAAAGTTTTCTGTCTTAGAACATAGGCCTATATCCAGGCCCCAAACCCTAATAAAACAGGAAACTGACCTGACAATAAAGACTGGTAAGTTGTTTCATATTAGCAGGGAACTAATTCATCAGTAAATATTAATAGGACAATGGATTATCAAATTATAAATAGGGTGATTTCTAACTCATAACATAACTTAGAATTATTTTTAAAAGCTAAAAATAAAGCCTCAAATGAACCAGAATAATAATATACAGATAACATTTATCTGATTTCTGGGTGGGGAAGATTTTTAAAATAATGTTATGCTAAGGGAAGGTATTTGAAGGTAAGGTCCAAGAATAGGGGTTCTGGCTTCTGACAGATCTTCAGAAAGCCAGACCTACCTCCTACTGACTGTACAACATTTGGAGTAACTGTTTAATCTTTGTAATCTTAGTTTTGGAATTAGTAAGATGGGTGCTATAATAATATTTACTTCCTGTATCTCTTTTTTAAAATTTAATTGACCTACAGTTGATTTATAATGTTGTGTTGATTTCTAACATACAGCAAAGTGATTCAGATACACATCCACATATATTCTTTTCCATCTTCTTTTCTATCATGATTTATCACAGGATACTGAATATAGTTCCCTGTGCTCCGGAGTAGGACCCTGTTGTCCACCCATCCTATGCATAACATTAGCATCTGCTAATCCCAAACTGCCAGTCTATCCCTCCACCACCTACACACCCCCTTGGCAACCACAAGTCTATTCTCTATGTGTGTGAATCTGTTTCTATTTTTTAGATTAGTTCATTTGTTATATTTTAGATTCCACATATAAGTGATACTGTGTGGTATTTGTCTTTGTCTCGCTGACTTAGTATGATAATCTCCAGGTCCATTCATGTTGCTGCAAATGGCATTATTTCATTATTATTTTATGGCTGAGTAATATTCCATTGTGTGTGTATATATATATGTGTGTGTATATATATGTGTGTGTATTATATATTTATCTGTTGTATATAAATCTTCTTTATCCATTCATCTGTTGATAACCATTTAGGTTGTTTCCATGTTTTTGCTGTTGTGAGTAGTGCTACTATAAACATTGGGATGCATTTGCTTCATGTATTTCTTAAAATTAAAAAAGTAAAGTATGTAAAGAGTTCGGTACATTACCCCACATATAGCAAATGTAAATAAATATGACTGTCCCATCTCATTTTTTAAAATGATTATATGTCAGTTTATCTAAAATTACTAAGAATAATTCAAACAATTCAAGAATAATTCAAAAGCAAATGTCAGCTAGGCATGGCATTTGCTTTTGAAATGCAATCAAAATTTGCATGAAAGGCAAAGGGTTAATATCCTTAACCTCCAATATCTCTTACAAAAAGAGAAATTTACTCTGATTAAAAATGAGCACCAACCATCACAGATAAGTCATAAATAACAAACCAAAACCTGCATATATTAGCCAATAGCCAATGATTGTATGTAAATACAGTCAACCTTATAGGTAATCAGGCAAATACAAATCATATAACAGTTTCAACTATAACATTGAAAAAGCCCTATTTGAGTGTCTTAAGTAGCAAGCAGTCCTGTGGTATGTGGAAAGGACTATAGGATACATACTTTTCCAGGGTAATTTACCAAGATACGTCAAAATTCCTAAAAATGTTCATACCCTTTAATCCTGCAATACTCCAGCTAGGAATTAATCATAAAGAAATCATCAGAGATGTGTCCAAATGCTTAAGATGTTTATCTAAGACAGTTCTTAATTGTGAAAATGTTGAAACAACCTAAATGTTCAATAATAGGGTATCAGTTATTAAGTCATACTATATTTTATGTTGTTTCAATAAGTTATATCTATATGAAAAATAATTTTATAAATAATTTTAGTAGAGTAGGAAAAAATAGTATTTAGTCACACTTCTAAAAGGTTATAAAATGGTACATAAAACATCATAACATTACTTAAGTATAAAGAAAGTGTATGTAACACATTACCAGTTCGGTTTTACTGAAGTACACAAACATGTTTATAATGAGATATAGTAAAATTACAGATCAGTTTTCAATGTATATGTCTTGTATTTTTTTCTTTTTATGCTTTAAATTTTTATACTTTCCAAATTTTACTCAATAGTCTTTTTAATCAAAATATAAGACTGAAGATTATAGCATAAACATGTTGCCCTAGAGAAGCTTCATGCAGATAAGAGAGGATTGTGCATCATCTTAGAGTGGGAGAATATTTATCTGGAGTGAAATTTAGTGATGTTGACCTTTCTAACACCAATGTTCTGTTTGAGGATCTTTCTAGTATAGATCATAGAGTTTTGAGAGAGGGTGGGTTGTGAAATCTCTAGTTTTTGCATATCTACAATGTTTGCTTCTCTTGGTGGTGACCTCTAATATAAAGAAGGACTGGAGAGTCATATAAAGTAGAGCTGAAAGGTATCTGAGAGATCAGCTTTCTCATGGCCAGCTTTATTAACAGAAATTTATTTTTAGGACCTCTCATTCTTAATCTGAAACTGCCCCCATGCCTAACACAGTGACACAAGAAAGTCAGTCAGTAATACTGTTGAATGATTCAATAGAATTATTTTCTTCAGTGACATTTGTCTACAGACTATTATTATATTAATACTTTCCCTAGGCTTCCCAGGTGGCACTAGTGGAAGAGAATCCACCTTTCAATACAGGAGGCACAAGAGATGTGGGTTCAATCCCTGGGTCGGGAAGATTCCCTGGAGTAGGAAATGGTACCCTAATCAAGTATTCTTGCCTGGAAAATTCCATGGGCAGAAGAGCCTGGCAGGTTACAGTCAATGGGGTCACAAAGAGCTGAACATGACTGAGCACTGTACTTTCCCCTGAATATGCTGAAATCTGCTTTTCCCAAATGTCGAATGTAGATTTGTCTCCTTTAGTTTTTTCCCTATCTTTTTATGGTACTTTCTCAAAATATCATACCTTTACCTCTGAATCACCAGCTTGTTCTTTCCTGTTAGTCAAAATTATGAGGGAAATAGCAGCTAACTCATTTATTTGTCAGATAATTTATTCACCAAATACATCCATTGTGTCTTGACACTTTGCAAATGGGTAAGAGATGAGACTACGTGTTAAGACTAAAGTATAGGCTAAAATACATGTATTTAGTAATTATTAAAATATAAGTGGTAATTGAATATAAATCTTGTACAATTAGAGAAAAGGATGCTAAAGGAAACACAATACCAGAAAAATTAAATGCCCAGAAATATACATTTTCTACACAACTTGTTCATTCTTAATCATAGAGATTAGAATTGGAAGAAATATATCATATTTTCCAATTTTCTGTTTTGAACAAGGAATGTGGTCTTGTGTCTTGGTTTTTGTTTAATTTTGTTTCCTTAAGTTTTTAAATATTTGTTTGTTTCTTTCTTTATTATAGGTACTTCCAGGACAAAATCTTGTGATTTATTATAATTTCAACAATTTTCAGTATGGTATTGCACTGATAACAGGCCCCCATAAATTAAGTTGATTGTTGATTAACTGGGTCAATTGCATTGTATGTCAGGATTCCTAGAAAATCTGGAACACTTTTGTCTTTACCTATATCTTATACCTATGTGGGCTATGTGGGCAGACAAACCTTTCCTTGTATATTTTTAAAGCAGATTATAAAAGTGAATTTTCTATCCAAATGTCTTCCAATGCCTCTACCTCAGAGATAATAGATACTGTGGGAGTAGATGAATATTATTACTAGAGGTAAAATAAAAATATTAGGAGGATCTTATGTGAAGAATCTGAACAGGTTATTGCTTTCCTTAATTACTAGCAGGTGGGAAATCCAAAGATGAGGATATCATAATTGTAATAGTCCAATAATTGGTAAGTGGGAGGCACTTAGAAAAAATAGACTAAAAAAAAAAAGAAAAAATAGACTAAAAGTTTCCACTTTTAGCAGGGAATTAAAACAACAAATGAACCTTAAAGGAATAAGCAAGTTAAAAAGCCAGAAACTGTGTCTTTTTATCTTAGACTAATACCCTATTATACATTTACCAATAGGAGAAAGTCTTCTGGGATATTCCAGAGCACAGTGCCCTAAAGCATTTAGTTTTACTTGTAGTCAAGTCAGTAGAGCTAATTATTGTTCTTTGGTATTTTCAGATGTAGTGGAGTTGTTTCTAATACTTTCACTGTTACATAAAGAGAGTAGCATTTATTGCCATTCAATGCTCTGAAAATAAGGGTTAAAAATGTATTTAAATGAAGTGGGTTTGTACTAGCCCTCTCAGAGGAGCTGTGCTATTTACAAATATTTCGTCTCTCTCTCCACTTTTATTATTAATAATATTTTCTGCTTATATCTTCTTAAACATCTTATAATATTTTAAAAATGTTAAATTTCTAGCTCCCAACCTCCTTGCAAGGTACCATTATATTTATTTAATATACTTTAACCTGAGCTGCTGGAAACAAATAGAATAAACATTACAACACTTCAACATAGTGAGGAGAAGGAACAGATACAAGAGGATGGCATCCTTATCATTGCTGCAGGATTTGACATCACCTTATTCAGAATCATTCAAAAATGACAGAGAAACTCCAGACAAAGCAGTAAGCCCAAACTAAACATGGAAGAATGTTTGAGTACATGTATAGGCTGACTCTGGGACAATCTGGGAAAATAAATCCCGATACCATAATTCTTGTATTTACAAGGAAGTTCTTCAGAGATAAAGGAAGAGTTTTTGAGGCAAGCAGAAGCCTTGGGTCACTGGATTATTTTATCAGAGGGCTAAGAGTAGCCATGAGCTTCTGAGAATAAGAATGTGCAGTTTTGATAGAGTTCTAACGTTGTCATCTGAAATCAATAGGATTGGAAGATGTCTTGGAATAAGGCATTTTCCCCGACACATGTGTTGGAGGCAGATGAACTCAGAGCATCAGTGAATGTTTGGTAGCCAATACATTAATGACTGCCTCTGTGAGTACAGGTAATACAGTGGTAAAGAATCTTTCTGCCAATGCAGGAGACTCAGGAGACACAGATTTAATTCCTGGGTCAGGAAGATCCCCTGGATTAGAAAATGGCAACTCACTCCGGTATTCTTGCAAGGAAAATCCCATGGAGAGAGGAGTCTGGTGGCCTATAATCTAGTCCATGGGGTTGCAAAAGAGTCAGAGATGACCGAGCACACACACATGCACACATTTCTTCCTTCCTATGAGTGCTGGCTCCATTTGCTTGGACATTTAGAAGAATTAGGAAGCTCAGTTATATAAAGCATCCAAAATAAATGCCACCTATTCTGGAGTTTAATTTTATGAATCTTGATTCTTTTGTTCCATAATCTTCCTTGCATCAGAGAACCCATATATCTGCCCAAAATTTATTTGGAATTTTCTTGAGTTCTCAGTTGACAAGTGGTCTTCAATCATCTCGTAAGTTTTTACTTGCCTTCCTTGATAGAGTGCTGCTGTCAGTGTTCATGCTTATGATGAACTTCCCTGACTTCCTGTTCATCATAAATAAAAGGAAGGTGAAATAGCCTTTTAACTGCTGCCTCCGTATTGCCATTTGGTGAGGGTCTTGAGGTGACCTTAAGCACTCTTTTACTACTAAATAAAAGAAAGCCTTCATCTTTAGGCTGATGATCATCTTCTTGAAACCATCAGCTGCTGTTTCCTCTATTGGAAACATTTTCTCACTGTTTTCTCTTACACTGAAAAAATCCTGCTTATCTGGTAGAGCTCAGTTCAAAAGCTTCCTCTAGGAATACCTGTTGGATCCTCTCTAGAGCAAGTGGCATACTTCTGGTCTTTCATCTGTATCAAGCCCCATCATAATTCTTATCACGTTTTACTAATACTGATAATTTAATTGATTTATGTCTCTTCTTGCCTTTAACTCCTGAAGGCAGACATATATCTACATTATCAACCTCTAAGTCTCTGGTACCTAGTTCTCATCCCTTGGTATATACTCAGCAAATACTTATTCCAAAAATGAGTGGATGGTTGGATAGATGGATGAATACTGGCTGACTTAAGATACTTTCACTTAGCAGACAGTATGAACAAAGTAGAAATAATGCCTTGGTTTGTGACCTAAACTTTACATTGTACATTAATTAGCTTCCTAAATCTGCAACTTTATGGATACTGGGAACTTCTGAATAGTAGGCCCTGATTATTTTGGATATTTATGTTGGACTCAACTGTCTGGATCTACCAGACTGTATTGGTTAGTGGAATTCTCTTTTACAATTATTATTAGATTTTCTGGATTCATCTGGTCATATTACTTGTATATCTTAAAGGGATAATAAACAGATTTTCTCCCAAACCTCACACCTCCTCAAAATAAGAGCTGTTTTTATTTCAAAAATAAAAATATCTGTGGCTTTTACTTTTTTTTCTGTAGTGTTTTTCCAGCATATATTTATCAATTATATAAAATATTCTAGTAAAAATATTATGAATATATGGTTCTGACTCAGTGAAACTTATGTAATGACCAAGATAAAGCAAATATAGATATTATAACTGCTAATTAGTTGTTGTTTTTTAAATCTTATTTTAAAAGTTGTGTATAATACCATTGTGAAACTACTTGATTTAGCATGAATCAAACTAGAAAGGAAAGAGAAATCCTTTCTTACCGCATGGCTAAGAAATAAGTAAATCATTTTAATGCAATGTGTAGAATTCTAAATTTTATATTGTAAAATAGTAATCTAAGTCAAACCAACCACTTGATCAATATTATTTAAACTAACTCAGGTGTTATATGCTGGGTTTTACTGTTTTATGTGCTCTTTAGTACAGATTTGGTTGAGAAACTTTTCCCCCCAAGTATAAGCTTTAATTCACTTGAGCCTTCTATCTTCATGCCTTTTCCTCTGTCCTCACACCTTCCACAGAAGTTCACTGCAGGCAAATATTTGTTAGACACAAAATATAAATTTCTTTATTAAGTCATAGATTTTGGGACCATGATTTTGCCAAGTTTAGAGGTTTTGAGACAACAAGACTAATTCCGAGCTTTTAATATTGCAATAATGTGGAATGTGAGACTGCAAACCACGAGATTCCATGTCTGTGAAACGGCACAATTAGAAGACAGAATGTCTTTGAAATTATGATAATTTGAAATTCTAGATGTACAAGTAAGAGCCCTACTTCTACTTTTTAGTTTTGCCTTCACATTTGCTTACCTCTCCAAAAAAAAAAAAAAATTCCCTTATAGGATAATTACTTGGCAGAGTGAATTTATTTTTGTGTTTGATTGCCAATCTATAGTTAATACATGTGTTCATCAGAAGTTCTGTCATGTATAGGCTTTCATTTCCCCTGCAGTCCCCCAACATTAGTAACTTGCCCCAAGCATAAAAAGGCCCTTTGTCTTGGTCAACCTAGAAAGAGTTGATCATGATAAACTTCAGTTTTTTAGATACTTTTTGCTCTCTGATCTTCCATGGTTCTAAAGGAAAGCGTGATTTTTTTTTTCTCCTGTTGATTTCTTGACAGTTTGGTGAGACTGAAGGTCTTTAATCTTCTACCTCCTAATCAGAAGTTGAACCGTCATTGAGTTCCTTATTTCAGTTATTATGCTTTTTAGCTTCCATTTTATTTGCTTTCATAGTTGCCAGTTATTTGCCAAAATTCTCTCCATTCAAATTCTTGACTAGATATTTTAAAATTCAAAAATCACAGTTATTTTAAAATAATCACTTCACAACTCCAGTATCTGGATCCCCTTTGATTCTGTTCTTTTTGTCTGCTTTTTCACTTACTCTAGATCAATCATATTTCTTTGCAAGCTTGTTAGCACAGTTACTGAACTGTAATTTCTCAGTCTCCTAATGCACTATTCTCTACCCTACTCTGAGGAGGAAATCTGAGAAAACTTGGCTGATTTGGCCACTTTCTTTCTATTAGGCTCTGCCTATACAAGACCTTAGGGGGAGATAGTAAAGTTGCAGGGAGAAGGGGCTTTCTCCTGCTTGTTTGTTCCTGTTTCTAGCAGCATCACCATAACTGTTTTTTCATTTCGGAGTAGGTGTTTCTTAAGTAGAAGCAATTGGTTCCAGTTTCTAACTCTTCAGACAAAGAACCAGCCTTAACATTGCTGCTCAGAGACTCCAGCCCTGGCCAGGCATTGTTACTTCCTAAGAAGTCTGAGTCTCAGTCCCACAGGAGTCCTCCTCCCAGCTCAGAGACGATGCTAGCCAAGAAGCATACATGTGTGCTCACTCAGTGGTGTCTGACTCTGAGACCCGGCGGACTGCAGTGCAACAGGCTCCTCTGTCCTTGGAATTCTCCAGACAAGAATACTGGAGCAGGAAGTCATTCCCTTCTCCTGTGGATCTTCCCAACCTAGGGATCGAACCCAGGTCTCCTGCATTGCAGGCAGATTCTTTATCATTTCAGCCACCAGGAACTGAGCAGCAACCCCCTCTTAATGTCTTGGTTTCTCTCTTTGAGGGGCTTCTCTTCCAAGCTTTGTTGAAATTATTTCGAACTTTTTTCTCCTGTTCATCCAGCTGTAAATAAGATGGCTCCTTTCATATCTGCTACCTTTGTGACATTTTGACACATTCCTTTCTGCCTTCCAGTTCTTACATTTCCATTAAATCATTTCTACTGAAATACATTGTACAGTTTCTGCTTTCTGAGTGGACTGTATCATAGATACTCTGTTTTCGGGGGGTTTTTTGGTTTGTTTTTTTTGGCTCTTTTTTTTTAGTGGACACTAGACATTTTGCATTGCATGGTTTAGAGATGAAAGATAAAGGAGGCCTTTTGATAAAGGATCTCAGTTTAGTTCAGTCAGTCAGTCATGTCTGACTCTTTGCCACCCCAAGGACTGAAGCACACCAGACTCCCCTGTCCATTACCAACTCCCGGAGCTTACTCAAACTTAAACTCATGTCCCTATAATTGTCCCCATCCAACCATCTCATCCCGTGTCATCCCCTTCTCCTCCTGCCTTCAGTCTTTCCCAGCATCAGGTTCTTTTCCAATGTGTCAGTTCTTCGCATCAGGTGGCCAAAGTATTGGAGCTTCAACTTCAGCATCAATTCTTCCAATGAATATTCAGGACTAATTTCCTTTAGGATGGACTAGTTTGATCTCCTTGCAGTCCAAGGGATTCTCAAGAGTCTCCTCCAGCACCACAGTTCAAAAGCATCAGTTCTTTGGCCCTCAGCTTTCTTTCTACTCCAACTCTCACATCCATACGTGACTATTGGAAAAACCACAGCTTTGACTAGACAGACCTTTGTTGGCAAAGTAATGTCTCCGCTTTTTAATATGCTATCTAGGTTTGTCATAGTTTTTCTTCCAAGGAGCAAGTTGTCTTTTAATTTCATGACTGCAGTCACCATCTGCAGTGATTTTGGAGCCCAAGAAAATAAAGCTAGAGGAGCTCCTTTAATCTAATCAGGGTTTGAGCTGATTCAAAGCTGAACTTCATTCCTTATAGCAGTGGATTTAGATCTGGTTCACACTTAAATTTACAAGGTGGCTTGACAAGTTCACAATTAAAGTCTCATTTGTGAATGAGTCCCTCTTTTCTGATGGCTCCTAGACCCTATTTGTGCCCCCAGACCTGTGAGACTGCCAATAATTTTATCTTTGACTTTATGCTCAGATTTTTTAGCTTCTCAGCTGTTGCTTTTTGAATTAGCAAATACCTCAGAGGAAAGCATTACTGGATGTTGGACTCACCATTCTGGGCTTCCCTGTTTTCTGAAATGTTGGCCTAAAATTTCTGACTTCTTTGGTAGCTCTGTTATAACTCCAGAAAGTTAAAACAGATTGTCCAAGTTGTATATTTTTTCTTAGTGGCAAGTTTAGCCTAAAACAAAATGACATTCCTTTCCCCCCTTTCTGATACCAAAGGGGATTTCTCCAGTCCTTCTACTGTCTTTAAATTGCCCCCAGTCCTCTGTAATGACATTATTTTCCTAACAGTGCTATTAGATGGAATTTAGAGATTAATCCTCTGGTCTTGTCATGATTTCCTGATGTTTCGTTTAAAATTATAGTCTCCTTAGAGAAAGCAATCAAAGGAATCCACCTAGATATCAAATGTAATTTGAATTGGACTGATAGAATATAGGTTAGTAATTCAAATTCTCTTTATTTTTGGCCTAGGGAAGATATCAGGCAAAGATATTGGGTTGGCCAAAAAGTTTGTTTGGAGTTTTCTCTAAGATCTTTTGGGAAAAACCAAATGAACTTTTTGACCAATCCTACACAGCGGCAAACATCGTCTTTGTTTTTATGGTATAATAAATTATCTATTTCAGGTACTTATAGTTATCACCAAAACTTCAAACTGTAAATCCCAAAGTGACATTGAAATTACAAAGTCTGCATGTATCTATACAATCTGCCAAACTAAGTAGCTTTTTAAAATGATGTTTGAAGAAAATGTTTAAATTGTATCAGCTTAAAATGGAAACATATTTTGGGTAAAGTGTAGGAAATGTAATATACCATAAAAATCTCAAATATGTTTTAAAATTGTGGAACAGACTAATTGACTCTGAATAAAGAAGAGAGTATAAAATTTTATTTTGGACATTGCAATACTTGTCTACAGTTTCCCGATGCCTATAATAAGCATGTATAATTGTGATAATCAGAAAATAGTTTTAAAGGGAAATAAGAGAGAGGCAGAAAATGGAATGGGTAATTGCCCAGGATCGGAGGAGGGGGAAACAGGAATTGTTATTAATGGATATACAGTTTCGGTCACGCAAATGAAAAGTTCTAGAGATCTACTCTACAACACTGCATTTATAGCTAACAGTACTATTGTTGTTTAGCTGCTAATTTGTGCCCAACTCTTTTGCAGCCCCATGGACTGTAAGCTACCAGGCTTCTCTGTCCATGAGATTTCCCAGGCAAGACTATTGGAGTGGATTGCCATTTCCTTCTCTAGGGGATCTTCTTGACAAGAGATTGAACCCACATCTCCTGCATTGGCAGGAGGATTGTTTACCCCCGAGCCACCTGAGAAGTCCCATAGTACTAAACCATACACATCACAGTTGTTTAAGAGGGTAGATCTCACGCTACTTGTTTCCTTACAGCAATAATGAAAAATGAAAAGCACTGTGTAAAGACACATGTGTATAGACCAAACAAAACAACTTTTCCAATTTTATTCCTCTTTAATCTCATTGTAAGGTGATTTTTCCTTAATCATTTGAGACAGTTGCAATGAACTTATTTTTAATGTGGAAAAATGAGAAATAGAATGAGACCCTCTTTAAAGTGTTAATTAACAATCTACTTAGCTTATCTGATTTCCATCAACCTCATTAATAATTATAATATCCTCTTTGCATTTACACATCACACAGCTAACTCTACCCCAATCGCTTCTCACTGATATCTGAGCCTCTGTCAGACCATTTGCATGAAGTAGATTCAACTGCATGTCTGCTGGAAATGGACAAGGCAAGCCAGTTGTAAAGGTGATATTTGTTGGTGAAGGTAGACAGCACACGTTCATTGGGGTGAGAATATAGAAGAGTGTGAGAGCATCATGGCAGTTACTTCACTAAATTATACACACGGATAATCTGTGACACAACCATCTATGCTTTACACGGGTTCATATGGAACTATGGATCAGTATACTAAGAGTTGGAGGCAATCTGTTATTTAAAGAAAGGACAATTTCTTTTTGTCGTGAATGCAAATTGTGGAATACTTTGTGGCAAGTAGAAGAAAAATCATACACACACAATAAAAATGAATTATCTTAAAAACAGGGCTGAGTATAAAAAACTGGTAAATAGAAATAATTCTATTATATATTATAAACATTAAAAATACATATGAGAAATATAAAAGTTAAGTATACAGATAAAAGGATAAAATATTTTAAAATAAATAAAAATTTTAAAATATCCTCTACGTGAAAGTGAAAGTTGCTCAGTCGTGTCTGACTCTCTGCAACCCCATGGACTCTACAGTCCATGCAATTCTTTAGGCCAGAATACTAGAGAGGGTAGCCTTTCCTTTCTCCAGGGGATCTTCCCAACCCAGGGATTGAACCTAGGTCTCCCTCATTGTAGGCCTATTCATTACCAGCTGAGCCATAAGGGAAGCCCATGCATTTTACAAAGTTACATACAAATTTACAAATATATTTAAAAACCATTAAAATAATTGTCTGTACCTGGGAGAAAAAATGTATTCAGAATGGGAATACATGGGAAAAATAAATGAACAAGTTAAAAATGGAGGAATCCAAAGATGAGAGTGTTCTGGGGTAAGGAATCTGAGTAGCTTTTCATTTGTACTTTTTAAAAAGAAAAAGAAAACTCAAACGAACAAACCAAAGAGAAAATAAATTAAGGGAATTTGGTCACATTACAATTCTCATTAGGCTAAAGGCAAGCTGACTTTTTTTCATGATTTTGTCAACTCATTTCATATTTGGTTCCAGAGTTTGGCTGTCTTAAACGAAACATGTTCTGGCTATTTTGAATATGTTAGGTAAAGATATGGGGCTTAAATTATAGTTTAGTTTTTCTAAGTGACTAGTTCCTCCCAATCATTATGAGCGATAGCTTCTTTTCCAAATTGCCCTTGGATATGATTTTAAAACAGTTTTTCCAAGCAGCAGTCTAAGTCACTGAGCATACTATCCAATAGTGTTTAATTATATTTATTCAGAAGGAAGTTTGATTGTAATTTTCTTTGACCTCTCATTTTCATGACACAGCTGGCACAGAGCAAATATGAGTTGAGACCAGACTCATTCTTCAGTATTTATTAAGCTGTAGCCAAACCAATCCTGCTCTCCCTGGTTATCACTGCAGCGTCAGGACCATAGCCCAGAGTTGTTTAGTGGAGGTGGTTTATTGTTGGAATGTGCACAGCCAAGAGAGTAGTGAGGACTGAAATCCAACCTGCATCCTGCTCACCTGGTTAAGAGCACACAGGCTCATCCTCTCAGAGTGGAAATCCTTTCTCTAGTTCATCGGAAGGGGCCCTATGAGCAGCATCTGTGGGAGTGCCCTCTGTCACCCATCTCTTTGTACCCTTGTTCCTTCCCACCACTGTGTAGCTCCTGACTGGGGAAAGGAAAGAGCATCGAAAATACTTCTCTTCCCCATGGAGGATGGAAGTATTTCTCTCCATCCAAAATGAAATGAGTGGCGCTTGGAATGTCTACATGAGAGCACTCTGGGGTCTCACTCCCACCCTGGTAGGTTGTTCAGTTATGGAATTCTAAGGCACTGTGAAGGAGAGGAAAGTTTTAAGCTTTTGGTAGAGCCTGACACTTGTTCCCTGGAGTTGGGGAGAATTCCCAGAGAGACAAGGGACTGCTTTTTCCCTGGAGATGCTTGAAAGCTTAATCACCCAGAGCAACAGAACAAGTTGGAATCACTGGATAGTGTGCTTAGCATGAAGGGGATAGGGACTCACACTCAGCCTAATTCTCATGGGGAAAAGTTAAGGGTTAATTACCCTAAACCAATCACAGTCCAGTTCTGTGGCAGAGATTGAGCAAATCCTGACCAAACCCAGAGCACATAGATGCTACACAATGATGTGAGAGGAACTGTTTCCTGAAGGAAAACCTGGGTGATGTCAGCAAGAGGATATGCACGGAAATGAATGTCAGGGGGAGCGCCAGGGCCCTACACTTGTAAGGTTTGGGTTGATACATGAGCAGCCCCTTGTGCCTTCAAGTGAGGTCAAATAAGTCTTGAATACAGTCAAGGCAAGGAATGTGAGATGGTCTACTTGGTTTCCAAGGTTGGAGGGAACCCACCTAGAAAAAGGAATGGATATGTGGAAATTTCAGGGCTGACAAAAGATATAGCTGTTCCTCTCTGTGCCCTCCTTATTGGAGGAGCCAGAGTGAAAAAACATCAGCCTCAAAAAACTACTCACATATTTGCAGAAATCACTATGTTGGTGGATATGTCAGCAACAAATGGAAATCATGGTAAGATCATGGATACCTTCCTGCCACTTACACCCTTCCTTCTATTTTTACTCTTCCCCATCCCCTGCCCCTACAAGGAGGGGCTAAACACAGAGGTGGGAGGAGTGAGTAGGGATTCCAGAACCAGCTCTGTATCCTCCATCCCGAAAATACTGGAATCTTGATTCAAAATCAAACCACAGGTTCCGTTCACACTCCAAGTCCTCACAATGAGGCCCATTGAAAGGGAAGGAGGAGTTGATATCTGAAATATATTTGAGACAAGAGTCTTAAATCTATCCAGGATGAGTGTTTAAGGG
This sequence comes from Cervus canadensis, assembly GCF_019320065.1. Classification (NCBI taxonomy): domain Eukaryota; kingdom Metazoa; phylum Chordata; class Mammalia; order Artiodactyla; family Cervidae; genus Cervus; species Cervus canadensis. Next base: position 24,876,574 of record NC_057393.1, on the reverse strand, counting down.
GTCAGAAAGAATTGTTTGACAGAATACGGTTGAACACAGGGAAGCAGAAAAGGATAATTGAACCATTTTATTTTTATACTCAAATTTCAAAATGTTCAATAACATTGAAAATGTTCAGTATTAGGTAAACCTCTGAATATAAATACTTCCACTTGAACCTTAAGAAAAGACACAGAAAAATGAAGGTGCTTTAAATTTGAAAGCTATGTATTACACTGGAGGGTTTTTCTGGCCTTTAAAAGCTTTCCCATCAGCTATTTCCCTGAAGAAAGTCCTTTACAGGATTGATGTAAGGGGAATATGGGCCACTTTTCAATCCTTCTGTCACTTGTTTATCCAACAAGGATTTTTTACACTCTGTGTGGGCCCTGGCAATAGATACCCTGTATGTTGAAGTAAGGAAGAGATTCAGTATGGTAGAATAAAGCTGTCATACAAAGAGACTGGAGTCCAAAAAGTCAAAACTGAACCAAAACTCAATACTCAGTTAGTGAGCAGTAAACAAGTTACAAATGGCAAGAGGAGATCATGCCACTCTTGTATTAAAGCTGTTAATAACATCCAAACGCTTTTAGAATAAATGCACCCATGGTGCAATTATCTTGAGTGATCTGGCCCTTCTAGCCAGACATCTAATTTGTGTCCTTTCCTTTTCCTGTGTTCATTCTACAGTGCTCTCATGGCACTTCTTAGGAAATGTTTGGCTCTTTTCTGCTTTAGCATTTTGTCCTTGAAGTTTACACTTCCCCAAACCCTCTTTGCTGGCTTCCTCAGATGATCAATGCAGCTCAAAGTTTACACAGAGTGACCAACTCATCCTGGTTTGGCTTGGACTGTACCAGTTTTAGCTCTCAATATCCCCCTCCCTAGAAATATTTTAATTCAGGGGTTGGTTGTTACCTCCCCAGAGACACATTTCCTCAGCTCCTTATTTAAAATAGCTTCTAAATAAATCCAAATTGATTTCATCATAATGAAACAAAGGGTCCAATAAAAATTCCCTGTAACCAAAGCAAAAAAACAGATGATGTAGTGGGCAAAAAAAAAAAAAAAATTGGCAACTTTTGTCATAGATAAGAGTTAATATTTAAAGAACTTCTAAAAAGATAAAAGATAGTTTACCCTATAGGATGATGAGCTAAGGAAATAAACAGAGTTTATGGGAAAAAAGCAAACTGAAAATAACTCTTAATCACAAGAAACCACACTCAACCTCACAAAGGAGATGCAAATTAAACTTCAGTCTGATGCAATTTTTCATGTATCGGCTAGAATTCTAAACTTTGCCAGAATACCCTGTTTTTGAGGTTATGCTGAAGATGATGCAAAATGGTATAATACATACTGTCAGAAATTTGACAATATCTAGCAAAATAGCATATCTATTTATTCTTCCACCTGTTGATGCCACTTTTAGGAATCTATTCCTAAAATAAGATGAACAAAAATATAAATCCTAATTATCGAAGGATTGTCAGTAACAGCAAAAGCTTAGATACAAAGGTGGAGCTAGTAATTAAATTGTTGATCCAGTAATTTTTGAAAGTGAGTATCAGATATAATTCCTGAAGCATTATTCAATGAAAACAGCAGTCGTTGATTAGGTTAGGCTACCAATGCATGTGCAAGCTGTGTGCCCAGTCTTGTCAGACTCTTTGCGACCCCATTGACTGTAGGGCCCCTACCAGGCCCCTCTGTCCATGGAATTTTCCAGCAAGAATACTGGAGTGAGTGAGTTGCCATTTCCTCCTCCAGGGAATCTTCTGGACCCAGGGATCAAACCATGGTGTCTTGTGTCCTGCATTGGCATGCAGATTCTTTACCATTGTACCACCTGAGAAGCCCAATGTTATGGCAAAAACTATACTGAACAGTGGATAAGACAGTGGAAATTTATTTGTGTACAATCTTTCACATGCTACCAGCTGGAAGGAGGAAGACAGGGTCACTTTTAAAGCACAAGGAATCTTTTAATTTCCGCTAAGTGAAGCAAGACATTCTAATGTATGATAAAATGAGAAATAGAAATTTCTTACCCAAGTCTTCTTCCATTTCTCCCTTATATATGCAGAGTTAAATATAATGTTCAAGCTAAATGAATCCATCTCAAGAGCAGGGGAATTACTGGAATATTAAAACTGGAAGGGAACTTAGATGTTATGAAGTGTTTTATAACTATTTTATAAAACCATTAATTGTACAGAAGGGAAAATTGAAGCCCAGAGAAGTCAAATACTTTTTATAAGATTATACAGCCAGGGTTGCAGCCAGATGTATTTAGACTGAATCAACTGTCAGTGAGCATTTTAACTACCACTTCTAACTGATATTAGGAGAAAACTGAGAAACAGAAATAGAGCAAAATAATGAGAATGTGGGTGTAGGCAGAACATGAAAGGTCACCAAAGATGAGACCACTGGCCTCATCAATTTATTTCAAACTACTTCTTGTCTGGTTTCCATTCTCCTTCCCATTTCAAATCTCCAGTTTATAGAGAACTAATGTACATTTACAACCCTCTTAATCCCCAACTATGGACTGTATCTCCTATGTTCTAGATCTATGTATAGCAGCCTTTAGGCTCTATTCTATTTTTGTTAGATAAACGGCATATTTGGAGGTAGAATAGACATTCATTTGTGACTTTTCCAGATCACATTTCCATTCACCTCCAGTTTCAGTAACACTCAGATTTTCCTTTGTGGAATGACTCCTGCCCCCAGCACTTCTAGTTTGTGTTTGGGTAAGATTTACTCTGTGCTGACATCAGAACTGGACTCTGATTGCTCTAATGCAGTCAACAATAATTTATTTGCCCTAGTGATTGGTAAAAATAAATGGGCATCAACACTAGTTGAAATTAATCAGTGCATGGTAGTATCTTAGTCATAGTGCTTGCGTAAGAAAAGTACATTTAAATTACATTGGCCCATTAGAACTAAGCCAAGGACTTGTGTTTGTAACTTTTTCTTTATGTTGTAGTTCCTTTCCTCTCCTGTGGTTATCTTTCTCTCCCAGAAGTTGTTAATAATTATGCTATCTATATAGTGTGAAACGGTCTTAAACAACCCCTCCCCCCAAAAAAAATTACAAAAAGAGAGTGAAAAGATAGGAAAAAATTAGATGATATTTCCAAACTACTAGATCGAACCAACCAACCAACCATCATACCCATCTATCTACAATTGAACTTACGATGTACATAAACCAATACATTCTGTTATTGTTTAAGTCCATTTGAATTCAAATTTCAGTTATATGAAACTAAAAGCATTGAAACTGATAGTGAAGCAATATTATTCAGGGACAAATATTTTCATCAGATCCAGATTCCATGCTAGCAACTGACTGTGTGACCTTGGGGCAGTCATCATAGCTTTCTACACTACATTCTCCTTTGCTGTAAATTTGTAATGGAATATTTCTCTTGCCTGATATTATGAAGTATCATGAACACCACATGAGATACTGATTTTGAGTGGGAAACCTGAAAACTCTGTGCAATTCAATTGTAGGTGATATTATTACCATCAGAAGATCTTGCAACCATAACACGCCTATTATAGAACATTGTTTCTTTTTTCTTCATTGCTGGAGACAGGAATAATTTATCAAGATTTGCACTTCTACAAAGCACTTGATGAAAACAAGAGTGGAAGTTTCTAAAGCAAAGCGGATTTCATTAGGCTGCTTAATATGGGTATTTATAGCCAAATTGTTTCCCAATTGACTCTGCAATCCTCATTTGTGATTCATAATTCTTGGTGAATAATTGCAATTATCATCTGTTTAATGAGACTGATTCCCTTTCTCCCCCATCTTTATTTTCCTTTTGGTAAAAGCTTGCATTCAATGCTGTGTAATGTCATAGAGAGTCAGTCCATTAGGAAACTGAATCCCTGCCAAACACACAGAACACCAGGCCGAGAGGCAGAAGAGAAGTTCCAAGTATGAAGCAGGACAATGCATATCAATTAATCTATAAGTGATGTTTCTCCTTTCAGATACATACACTAGCAAATTTTTTTATGACTAAACTGAGTACAGAGATGTCTATATTTATGATTGAATATATGTGTTCACCCACCCCAAATTCATGTTGAAACCCTAAACCCAGTGTGATATTTTTGGAGGTGGGGTGTTTATGAGGTAATTAGATCATAAGAGTGGAGCCTTCAAGAGTGGAATTAGAGGTCATGTATATGTACTTCTAGTGGCTTAGATGGTAAAGAATCAGCCTTCATTGCAAGAGACCCAGGGTTGATCCCTGGGCCAGGGAGATCCCCTGGAAGAGGGAATGGGTACCCAGTTCAGTATTCTTGCCTAGAGAATTCCATGGACAGGAGAGCCTGGCTAGCTATATAGTCCATGTGATCACAAAGAGATGAATACGACTGAGCAACTAACATAAGCCTCTGGCATACAATAGGTTCTAAGTAAATGGTCTACTTTTATTCAACCACAAACAAGTGAGCAGCTCCTGTTTTTAAATACATAACCAGGAAAAGGAGATGGAAGGGCTAATCGATGATTCATTTCAGAGACTGATTAAACTCATAACTCATTCAGCTAAGATGATTCAGCATCATTATCATACACAAGCCTTAAACAAGGTGATTATAGGTTTGTTTGTTTTGCTTTGCCAATGAACAGAAGAATGTCCTAGGCCAGAGAACTAATCTACCAAGGAAACTGGTCAACCACCTTGAAACAGCCAGTGATGCATCACTTTACTTTGCTTATTGACCTAATAGAGACATACAGTCCTAAGTGAAAGAGCTGGATTTTGATCTTCCTCAGTAAGTTTCGTACATTGTATTTATTCTTAAACAACATTACTTCCATTACCTTATCTGAGGTTTAGTCTCCATAGACTTTAGGAAAAGCAGTACCCCAAGCTCCTTTTCACAGATAAGGAGACGAGACTCAGACAAGCAAAATGACTGGGTCAATCTCGCAGAGCTGGAATCTTCACTCCTTTTCTCTTTTTAGCTCTACACTATACTGCAGATGGTGATTGCAGCCATGAAATTAAAAGATGCTTCCTCCTTGGAAGGAAAGTTATGACCAACCTAGATAGCATATTAAAAAGCAAAGACATTATTTTGCCAACAAAGGTCCGTCTAGTCAAGGCTATGGTTTTTCCAGTGGTCATGTATGGATGTGAGAGTTGGACTGTGAAGAAAACTGAGTGCTGAAAAATTGATGCTTTTGAACTGTGGTGTTGGAGAAGACTCTCGAGAGTCCCTTGGACTGCAAGAAGATCCAACCAGTTCATCCTAAAGGAGATCAGTCCTGGGTGTACATTGGAAGGACTGATGCTGAAGCTGAAACTCAAGTACTTTGGCCACCTCATGCGAAGAATTGACTCATTGGAAAAGGCCCTGATGCTGGGAGTGGTTGGGGGCAGGAGGAGAAGGGGATGACAGAGGATGAGATGGCTGGATGGCATCACCGACTCGATGGACGTGAGTTTGAGTAAGCTCCGGGAGTTGGTGATGGACAGGGAGGCCTGGCGTGCTGCGATTCATGGGGTCGCAAAGAGTTGGACACGACTGAGCAACTGAACTTAACTGATACTGTCTTCTTGGAAAAAATTCATGTAGTTATGCTTAGAACAGGGATTCCCAGGTTGCACTAGTGGTAAAGAAACTGCCTGCCGATGCAGGAGACATGAGACATGGGTTTGATCCCTGGGTCGGGAAGATCTCCTGGAGAAGGGCATGGCAACCCATGCCAATATTCTTGCCTAGAGAATCCCATGGACAGAGGAGCCTGGTGGGCTACAGTCCATAGGGTCACAAAGAGTCAGAAATAACTGATGCGACTTAGCACATACACATGCTTTTAACAGCCAGAAGGAATTGATTAATAAAATGAAATTATACTAGTGGCATATGGAATGAAATGGCAAAGAAAAACCCACACAAAACCCCATATTTCATTTGTGAGAAAGGGAAAAAGAGACTCATTGTAAATTCTGATTGTGAGAAATAGTTAAAATAGCTAGCATTTATAGGGAACTTGCTATGTGGCAAATATGTTAAAATTTTTTGATATTGTTACTTCAGTAAAATCATGCCACTATGTAAAAAAAAAAAAAATGGAACCCATTACAATTTCTTTACACTAGGTCACAAAGATGTTAAAGAAGTTATCCTAAGTCACCGGGCTGGTCACTGAAAGAGTGTAAATTTTAACCTGAACTATCCATCTTGAGAACATTCATTCTTAAACATTCATCCATTGAGTCAATGATGCCATCCAACCATCTCATCCTCTGTCACTCCCTTCTCCTCCTGCCTTCAATCTTTCTCAGTGTCAGGGTCTTTTCCAATGAGTTGGTTCTTCACATCAAGTGACCAAAGTATTGGAGCTTCAGCTTCAGAATCAGTCTGAAGTATGCAGGGTTGATTTCCTTTAAGACTGACTGCTTTGACTTCCTTGCTGTTCAAGAGACTCTCAAGAGTCTTCTCCAACACCACAGTTAGAAAACACTAATTATTTGGCCCTCATCCTTCTTTATGGTCAAGCTCTCCCATCTGTGGGTTATACCAGGTGGCGCTAGTGGTAAAGAACATGCCTGCCAATGCAGGAGACATGAGACATGGGTTTGATCCCTGGGTCTGGAAGATCCCCTGGAGGAGGACATGGCAATCCACTCCAGTATTCTTGCCTGGAGAATCCCATGGGCAGAGGAGCCTGGAGGGCTACAGTCCATAGCGTTGCAAGAATCAGACACGACTGAAATGACTAACACATACACACACACACACACACACATACACACATACTCACATCTATATATGAATACTGGAAAAATCATAGTTTTGACTGCACAGAATTTTATCAGCAAAGTGATGTCTCTGCTTTTCAATACACTGTCTAGTTTGTCATAGCTTTACTTCCAAGGAGCAAGTGACTTCATTTCGTGGTTGTAGTTATTGTCTGCAGTGATTCTGGAGCCCAGGAAAATAAAGTTTATCACTGTTTCCATTTTTTTCCCATTTATTTGCCATGAAGTGATCAGATGATGCCATGATCTTAGTTTTTTGAATGTTGAGTTTTAAACCTGCTTTTCACTCTTCTCTTTCACCTCCATCGAGATACTCTTTAGTTCCTCTTCACTTTCTGCCATTAGGGTGGTGTCAGCTGCATGCTATGGAGAAGGACATGGCAACTCACTCCAGTACTCTTGCCTGGGAAATTCCATGGATGGAGGAGTCTGGTAGGCTACAGTCCACGGGGTCACAAAGAGTCGGACACGACTAAGCAACTAACACACACAGCTGCATGCTGCTGCTGCTGCTGCGTCGCTTCAGTCATGTCCAACTCTGTGCAACCCCATAGACGGCAGCTCACCAGGTTCCTCTGTCCCTGGGATTCTCCAGGCAAGAACATTGGAGTAAGTTGCCATTTCCTTCTCCAGTCAGCTGTATATTAAACGTTATTTTTATTTCTCAAAGCAGTCTTGATTCCAGCTTGTGCTGTATCCAAATTGTCATTTCCCATAATGTACTCTGCATAAAAGTTAAATAGGCAAGGTGACCGTATACAACTTTGACGAACTCCTTTGCCAATTTTGAACCAGTCTGTTGGTCTATGTCTGGTTCTAACTGTTGGAATATGAGATCACCAAAAACATGCATTGAACATATACAGACTCACGTATATGCACCTGACTTCCACGTGGCACAGTGATAAAGAATCCACCTACCAATGCAGGAGACACAAGAGAAGTGGGTGTAGTCCCTGGCTCAGGAAGATCCCCTGGAGTATGTAATGGCAGCCTATTCCAGTATTCTTGCCTGGAAAATTCCATGGGCAGAGGAGCCTGGTGGGCTACAATCCATGGGATCGCCAAGAGTCGGACATGACTGAGCATGAGCACAGATGGATGAACTTGAGGTAGCAAGGGCAAGCATTAGAAGATAGCTCAAACTGTGATCAACTTTGCCGACTGTTTGGTCAACACTCATCATTAGTTATGACCCAGATTGAACATGGTTTTGTGAATGTGAATCTACTCTGCCTGTTGATTCCCATGGGCCTTTGGTAGGTGAAAATCCCTTTCCCATTATTTGTTATTCCACTATTCAAGACAAATATTTTATTCACATAAACTGTTTTACAATTAAACTAACTACTGTACTTGTTCCCAAACAGTTTCAATTCCAATCTTACAGGAAAAACCTGGCATCGTTTGAGGTTTTTTTTTTTTTTTTTTGATGTTTATTTGAAAGAATTATAGTTTCAGAAGAAGTTACAAAAATAGTAAGCCCCAACTCTTCATGCAGTTTTTCCCCATGGTTACATCTTACCTAATTACAGCACAGTATCCAAACCATAAAATTGACACTGGTATAATACAAGTGTCATTTTATCACATGTGCATTTGTGTAACCACCACTGCAATCAAGGTATATAACTCTTCCACAATCACAATGACCTCCCTCACTCTGCTCCTTTATAATCAGGTTTTATAGTTTGGTTTCCCTAATGCTTGGCAACCACTAATCTTATTTCCACATCTATAATTTTGTCATTTTGAGAATGTTAAGTAAATGGAATCATACAGTATGTGAGCTTTGAGATAGGCTTTTTTCACCTGATAGTGCCTTTAAATCCATAAAAGTTGCTGCATGTATGAAGTGTTCATTCTTTTTCATTGCTGAGTAGTATTACATGTCAATGTTCATCATGTGGTGTCGCATACTATATGAACCACAGGTTAACCATTCACCTAAGGGTCATTTTGGTTGTTTTCAGTTTTGCAAACTGGTTCAAAATTTTTTTCATATGTTATGTTCATCATTAGTATATAGAGACACATGATTTTTGTATGTTTATTTCATATCCTGTGACCTTATTAATTTTAGGACTTTTCTTTTGGCAGATTTCTGGGAAATGTACACCACCTCCACATTACAATAGAGTGCTGCTTGGTCCAGTTAATCTTGTGACTTGGTTGGTCTGAAAGGATTCAGTTCATGATGGACAGCTGTGGCCCTGTCATCATTTGATGTCTCATGTTATAAAGTGCAGTATCTGTCAGGGCCAAGCAGCATGCCTTGTACCTTTTGAGCAGTATGTATTTCTCTGGTGCAGGAGGGGATGATCAGCACATCTTGACTTGATTAATTCTACAGTAACATCCTTTCCCATCTTATGACCCATACTGCATTTTGGGAGCCATAGTGGTGAATTAAATGAAGATATGACAGGGACTAATTTCCTTCCTTCTTTATGTCTTTGAGTGTGGCACTATATGTGCCAGTTCGCCTATTGAAACCGTGCATGATGATTAGACAAATCTGTTTCACCTGCCTTTACTAATCAGGTCATTTCAAGATCTGCATTTCTGAGGGGCACGTAACCTAAACAATAGATGTTTGCCAAGTTGTTTTCTAGGAACCTGGAGTCAGCCGCCTCTGGTTCAAGCTAAATTGCTTGAGACTGACTAGGACCACTGACCCTTCAACTGGGCATGCGCCAGTGTCCTCTGGGTGACCTTTTGAATATGCGTAGGCCTGTAGATTAGTTATGCTTGCGCAGAGTGATTACCGCTCCTGTTCCCAATCACCGTTTCCCATACTGTCATGCTTCAGAATGCCCTGCTTCTTCCAAGCCCCTTGCCTTCTGCGGGGCAGATTTGAGGTTGTTCTCCACTCCCTACACTTGGCAGCCTTGTGGATAAACATTTTCTTGGCTACAAACCTCGGAGTCTCCGCATTTTCTCTTGCTGTGGATCCAGCATGACGAAACTGGTTCAGTAACACTATCATTTTTGAATTATTGTCATTTTTGGTGGATGGGTGAGTGGTGCTATATATCAAAAGTATGCATTTAGTCTACCCAATACAATACTTCTTACCCTGTCTAGAAACCATTATTAAGATTCTTTTTTTTAAATTAATTTTGATTGGAGTATAGTTGCTTTACAGTATTGTGTAGGCTCCTCTGTTCATGGAATTTTCCAGGCAAGAATATCGGAGTGGGTTGCCGTTTCCTACTCCAGGGGATCTTCCCAACCCAGTGACAGAATATGTGTCTCTGGTGTCTCTTGCATTGGCAGGTGGATTCTTTACCACTGAGCCACCTGGGAAGTCCTGCTAGTTTCTACTATACAGTGAAATGAATCCACCGTCCATATACATGTATTCCCTTGCTTTTGGATCTCCTTTCCATTCAGGTCCCCGCAGTGCATTAAGTAGACCCTGTGCTATGCACTGTGTTCTCATTATAGTTGTGGTATTGACACGTATACACTGTTGGCACTGTGTACAATATCAGGGTTCTGATAACTACAAGGATTTCCATTCCGAAAATACATTTAAAGACCAAGAAAATGATCACCGAGTTTGTGTGTGGGCACAGTGGATCCATTGTGAGTCAGACCTGGCCAGAACTTCCTTTATGACCTACATCCCATATGCTTCCACTCTAACTGGAGGTCATGGGTATTGATGGCCATTCAGATCATGTGTCTAAGAATCCATGTGTCTGAAGAGTAGTCTACCATATGTTCATCTGAGTAAGTGACCGAAGAGGTATCTGAGAAATTATTACTGCATTAATTTGTAGCACTACTTCACAGTCCTTAAAAAACATCCCCTTCTTCAATGCTATGGGTTCTAAGTATGAAAAATGGCTCAGGTCAGGATATGGGTTAAAAGATCATACATTTTTACTTGGTGTGTCTACCCTTAGCCTTAAGTTTTCCATTGTGACTTCATTTGGTTGTATGAATTAAGCAGTATCCTTCTTGAATGGTCATCTATGTTGCCTCTAGGTAGACCATATTCTCTAACCATCTCCATAGCTCTTTGCAGGTTGGGCATCTGTGCCACTGATCTTGATGAGTATTGAGGTCATTGTAACCACTTGATTTAGATGGTAAGGCACTGCTTTGTTGTTTAGTCACTGAGTCATGTCCAACTCTTTTGCTACCCCACGGACTGTAGCATGCCAGGCTCCTCTGTCCATGGGATTTCCCAGGCAAGAATACTGGAGTGGATTGCCATTTTTCTACTCCAGGGAATCTTTCTGTCCTAGGGATCTAACTCTTGTCTCCTCCATCAACAGGTGGGTTCTTTATCACTGAGTGCCAGGGAAACCCGAGTCACTCCTACCTAGCCTCTCTTATTTGGGGACTTTATCATGCTTTATTGCTACCAGGGTACCCAGTTCTGTGACAGAATATCATACCAGCAGCTCTTCTCTCAGTGAGATTCTCAGCATTCTGATGCTCCTCTCATCAGCACAATCATTATTACTTTGGTCAATTGTGCATCTTCTGAATTTTCTCACAGAATATCATCAGCTGGTATAGTATACAGTTGGCCCTTTGTATCCATGGATTCTGCATCTGTTGAGCCAACCAACCACTGATCAAAAATACTAGGAAAACAAAATTCAGAAAGTTTCAAAAAACTAAACTTAGATTTGACACACACTTGAAACTATTTACATAGTATTTACATTGTATTAACAACTATTTACATAGTATTTACATCATATTAGGTATTACAAATAACCTAGAAGTGATTTAGAATAGAGGAGAGGATGTGGTTAGGTTATATGCAAGTGCTGTGCTGTTTTATATAAGGGGCTTTTGGTATTCACTAGGGTCCTAGCACCAATGCCCTGTGGATACCCAAGAAAGACTACATATACTGTAGAATGGTCACTTCTCTGAGAATTTTGCTGTCTTCTTTTGTCAGTGAGGGGCTTCTGGTAAAGAATCCTCCTGCCAGTGCAGGAGATTCAGGAGACACAAGTTCATTCACCGAGTCAGGAAGATCCCCTGGAGGAGGAAATGGCAAGTGACTCCAATATTCTTGCCTGAAAAATTCCATGGACAGAGGAGCCTGGTGGGCTACAGTCCATGCATGGGTCACAAAGAATCGGACTTAACTGAACTGACTGAGCATGCACTCACCATCAGGGATGGCTTATAAAGTGCCTGGTCTAAATAAAAGTGAAAAGTGAAGTGAAGTCACTCAGTCATGTCCGACTCTTTGCGACACCATGGACTGTAGCCTACCTCCACCCTTGGGATTTTCAAGGCAAGAGTACTGGAGTGGGTTGCCATTTTCTTCTCCAGGAGATCTTCCCAACCCAGGGATCGAACCCTGGTCTTCCGCATTGTAGGCAGATGCTTTTACCATCTGAGCCACCTTCAAGGAAAGAGAAGCTACTATCTTTTAAGAAGACATTATAATCACTTCAGAAGACCCTGCAGATTGAGGGTAATCCTGGAGTTAAAAGCTCTGAACTTCATCTCCTAATGCTTTTAGGGTCCTGATATTGGTATCAGGGACTTTACATACAGATCTTAGAATTCAGCCTCCTCTGAAGCTCTATTTCTGTTAATATTATGCCTTGTTCCTTATTATGGGGGAAAATATTCAGTCTTTGAACATTATAATGTTAGCTATAGACTTTTTTTTTGTAGATGTCTTTTATCAAGTTGAGAAAGAAAGAAAGTGAAGTAGTTCAGTCATATCCGACTCTTTGTGACCCCATGGACTATAACCTACCAAGCTCCTCTGTCCATGGGATTCTCCAGACGAGAGTACTGAAATGAGTTGCCATTTCCTTCTCCAGAGGATCTTTCCAACCCAGAGGTCGAACCTGGGTCTCCCACATTGTAGGCAGACCCTTAACCGTCTGAGCCACCAGGGAAGCCAAGTTGAGAAAGGATCTTTTAATTCCTAGTTTTTGAGAATTTTTATCAGAAATGACTGTTGGATTTTACTAAATTTTTTTTCTGAATCTATTGAGATGATCATATGACATTTCTTTATTTTGGTGATAAAGATGAATTGTGTATTAAACCAAACTTGCCTTTCTAGGATAACATCTTGCTTAGTCATGATGCACTATAATTTTTAAGGTTTCTGATCACTTGACTTTCATTTTTTAATTTTTATTGGAGTATAATTTTCATATATTGTTAGAAATGATTTGCTAGATTTCAAAAGAGAATTATTAAGTCTGAATTCATGAGGGACACTGGTATTAAGTTTTGTTATATCTTTGTAGTATCAGGATAATTCTGGTCTCATTAAATGAAGTGGAAAATGTTTTAAAATCTAATTTGGAGAATAATTTATCTAGATTGTCATTATTTTTCCTTAAATATTTGTTGTAATTCACCAGTGGCACCATCTGTGCCAATGTTTTCATTGTGGAAAGATTTTTAATTACTAATACAATTTATTTAATAGATATATGGCTATTAGTTTATTTCTACTTGATTGAGTTTTGGTAGTTTATATCTTTCAGTGAACTTGTCCATTTCATCTAAATTGAGGGCTTCCCCAGTGGCTCAGCAGTTAAGGATCTGTCTGTAATGCAGCCCTGAAGGGGACGTGGGTTTAATCCCTGGGTTGGGAAGGTCCTCTGGAGGAGGAAATGGCAACCCACTCCAGTATTCTTGCCTGGAGAATCAGAATCCCATGAGCGGAAGAGCTTGGAGGGCTATATATAGTCCATGGGGTTGCAGAGTCAGACAGGATTAAAGTGACTTAGCAGGCAACTTGTCCATTTTACAGATGTTAGGTTATTTATAATATTGTTTTATTATCCTTTCTATGTCATAAGACTCTTTAGTAATATCCCCCCTCTTCTTTATGTTGATATTGGTAATTTGTATTGCCTTTATTTTTTTCCATTTCTCATCAGTCTGGCTATACATTTATCTATTGTATTGATTTTTCTCAAAGACATAGCTTTTGGTTTCTTTTGTCTCTGTTTGTTTTCATTTATTTTTGCTCTTACTTTCTAAATTATCTTTATGTTGTTTACTTTGTGATTAATTCTTTTTTTTCCTAATTTCTTGAGATAGAAGATCAGCTCATTGCTCTGCAGTCCTAGTTTATACAGTAGGCAATTAGTGTTATAAAACTTTCTCTAATTGCTATTATACTTACATCTCATAAATTTTGATATATTGTGTTTCCAATTTCATTCAGTTCAAAATATTGTCTGTTTTCATTTCCTTTTTGACTCAATGGATATATAGAGATATTTGATTTAGTTTCTGTATTTGAGGGATTTTCCAGGTGCTATTGATTTCTAATTTACTTCCAGTACAGTCAGAATATATGTTTCTCATTTAGGTTATAGTTATGATTGATTATGTTTTGGTAGAATCCTGAACATTTTAGATTTTATGTTAGATTCTAAATCTTATTTAACTCTTCTCTTTTAGCAAGCAGAAATTCTGTTCAGTTTCAGCAGATATGATGTCCCGCTTTTGTGTTCTCTAGTTTCAATGACAATTTGGCTTTGAACCTTTGCTGGGCTCTGCTGGGCTGCTTTGTTCTCCTGCTGCCTCTGGGGCTTCTGCCTGATCCCAGCTGATGCTGCCCTTGGAGTTGAAGTGCGTTTGCCTGTGCCTGGTGAGGGGAAGGAGATGCCTCACCTGTGTTTCAGTGGCTGCTTTCTTAGGTCAGCCTGCCTAGTGCTAATGAAATTTGTACGGTATCCCTGCTGGTGTCAACTGCTGGAGCCAAAGGTGCTTATTTGGGTCTCTTTTTTTTCTTTTAGGGGTGGGGAGCTCAGGTCATCCTCTGCTCTTAGGTAGAGGGCCAGGAGATGTCAGTCTTCTGTCTCCTTCTGCCACAATGTGTAAGGAAGCAAGACGGGGGTATCTGCTGTTTACCATGCAGGTATGTGTGCTTAGTCAACTCAGTCGTGTCCAACTCTGTGATCCCATGGACTGAGGCCCACCAGGCTCCTCTGTCCATGGGGATTCTCCAGGCAAGAATACTGGAGTGGGTTGCCATGCCCTCCAGGGGATCTTCCCGACCCGGAGATTGAACCCAAGTCTCCCGCATTGCAGGCTGATCCTTTAGTACTCCCACTTTGAGGAATTTTAGAGAATGCTGTTCTTTCCTGGCAAGTTGTTGCTCTGCTGGTGTAGCTGTAGTAGGCCCCTTGAAGGGGCTGAGCCGAGGACAGGGAAAAATGAGTCTGTGTCATCTTCTCTGAGACTAGACCTCTAGGTATCATTTGCTTTTTTATTTATTATGAAACAAACAGTGCATTGTTACTATTTTTGCTTTGTATATTTAATTATGTTGTTTAAAAATAAAGAGAAAAGTGATATGTTTAGTTACATATTTACCCTTTCTGGTGATCTTTATTCCTTAATATGGATCTAGATTTCTATCTGAGATCTCTTTTATCTTAAGGGTTTCCTTTAATATTTCTTATAGTGAAATCTCCTTGTGGCACTGGCGGCAAAGAACCCGCCTGCCAGTGCAGGAGACATAAGAGACACAGCTTCAATCTCTGGGTTGAGAGGATCCCTTGGAGGAAGAAATGTCAACCCGCTCCAGTATTATTGCCTGGAAAATTACGTGGACCGAGGAGCCTGGAGGGCTACAGTCTATAGGGTCACAAAGAGTCAGACACAACTGAAGTGACTTAGCATGCATGTAGTGAAATCTATTAAATTCTTCCAGCATTTGCATATCTGGGTATAGAAGTCTTAGAATTCTAGGTTTAGAGGGTTTCTTAGTTTCTTTTTCCAGCAGAACTTTAAATTATTCTCACTGTCTTCTGGTTGGCATTGTTTCCAATGAGAAGTCTGTTGTCATTTGCACCTTCGTTCTTTAGTACATATGTATCTTTTTTCCTCTGGATAGGATGAAGATTTTCTCTTCATTACTGGTTTAAAGAAAATAGATTATAATGCTCCCTTGTGTAGTTTTCTTTTGCTTGGAGTTTCTTAAACTTCTTTATTCTGTGGGTTTATATTTTCTATCAGTTTAGGGAAACTTTTGGAATTATATTTTCTTTCCTAATCTTCCTATTCTCTCCCTCTTGGATATCAATTATATAGTTTGGGATGCTTGAAATTGTCCCACACTTTATTGATATCTTGTACACTTTTAAGTGTCTTTTTATTCTGTGTGTTTTAGTTTGGATCATTCCTATTGCTATGTTCAAATTCATCTTTTCTTCTTCAGTCCTTTTCTTCTTTTCTTCTCACTTATTCCAGTGTACTTGTCATTTCTGAAATGTGTTTTCATATGTAGAAGTTCAACTTGGTCTTTCTGTTATATATTCATATATGTCCTTAAAGTATTCATATAGTTCTTTCAGTTCAGTTGGGTCACTCAGTTGTGTCCGACTCTTTGCAACTCCATGTACTGTAGCATGCCAGGCCTTCCTGCCCATCACCATATAGTCGTTTACCTTCTTTTATATACAGTATATAGTTATGTAACTATTTTAATGCACTTCCCCATTACTTTTATCATCTGTGTTATTTCTGGGTTCGTTTTGGTTGGTATATTTTTCTCCTCGTTATGACTTGTATTCTCCTGCTTTTCATTCCTGTTATTTTTTACCTAGATAGTATTATGAAGTTTACATTGTTGGATCTGACTATCTATGCACTTATTCAAATATTTTGAGGTTTATTATGGAATATAGTCAAGCTATTTGAAGAATGACTTATGAGATTTGCTTTTAAAGTGGCACCAGAGCAACCTATAGTTTTGAACTTATTATATCTTCATATGAGGATTATATTAAGCATATATATATATGAGATTATATTAAGCATATATAATATGAGATTATATTAAGCATATATATATGAGATTATATTAAGATATAATAAGTTCAAGACTTATTATACTTATCAATACTTATCAAGTATTCTTCTGAGTATTCTACCTATTGCCCACTGTGTTATGAAAATTTGATAATATGACTGGTTGGAAGACCAGTTATTCCTCTCTCTTTGTGAGCACTGTAAATTTCTTTGCCAGCTTTTTACTGATTGTACTTTCCCAAGCCTTGAACAGTTGCTTCAGATACATGCTCTGATCAGTACTTACCTGAAGACTTATAAGTGGGAAGTGGGGCATCTGTATATCTCAGAATATGATTTGTTCTCTCTCTCTCTTTGCATCTCTCTCTCTCTCTCTGCATCTCTCTCCTGCCTGGTACTCTTTCTTATGATTAGTCTTACTCTATTGACCTACTTGGAAACCCAACATTAGTACTGAACTCAGGGAGGCCAACAGTCTCTGCCCTGGTTCCTCTAACCTGCACTTCAGCCTAGAAACCCTCCCTAGGTGTAAGCTGAGGTGCAGTTATACATGTTTCTTCATTTGTTGTTCCTCTCCTGGGGATCTCTGTCCTGCACTGCCTGTTTTCCAATACTTGAAAATGTTTGTCTAGTTTTTTGCTTTTTCCCCCTCCAGTTTTCATTATTTGGCTAAGACAATTGGGTAAATTCAGTTCCAATTACTTTATCTTAGCTAGAAACCAGGATTAAAATTTATTGTTTTCTTTTGAACACCTTGAATGTTTCTTTGGCTGATGTCTAGTTATTGTACATGTCTTATTTTACTGTGAATAAGAACTCATTTTTCCATTATGCTCCTTGATTTGTTATTACTGGCATAAAGGAAAGGCTATTCATTTTTCATGTGTTATCTTTAAGTCTGAATGTGCTGTGCTTAGTCGCTCAGTTGTGTCCAACTCTTTCTGACCCCGTGGACTACAGCCTGCCAGGCTCTTCTGTCCGTGGGGATTCTCTAGGAAATAATACTGGAGTGGGTTGCTGTGCCTGCCTCTAGGGAATCTTCCTAAACCAGGAATCGAATCCAGATCTCCCACATTGCAAGCAGATTCTTTACTGACTGAGCCACCAGGCAGGCCCAACAAATACTGCATGGGTAGCCTATCCCTTCTTCAGAGGATTTTCCCAACCCAGAAATTGAACTAGGGTCTCCTGAATTGCAGGCAGATTCCTTATCAGCTGAGTTACCAGGGAAGCCCTATATCTGGGTAGCTTACCAAAATAAACTTCTTCATTACTCACAGAATTTTTCCAGTGATCCTCTTAGGTTTTCTGAAAGAGTGTGTGTGCTCGGTCATGCCCAACTCTTTGCAGCCCTATGGATTGGAGCCTATCAGGCTCTTCTGTCCATAGAATTTTCCAGGCAAAAATATTGATTTGGGTTGCCATTTCCTCTTCCAGGGGATCTTCCCGACCTAGGGATCAAGCCTGTATCTCCTGCATTGGCAGGCATAGTCTACCATTGAGCTGCCTGGGAAGCCCTTAGATTTTCTAGGGCAATAGTTAATATTATTTATAGAATATACATACTGCTACTTTCTAAAAATATTATATTATCTCACATGTCCTTTTGTTTCATTGACAAGATTATTGTTGTTGAATAATAGTAGTTTTGGGCAAAAAAAAAAATTTGTCCTTGGTTTTAAAAATCCAGTGATTGTCTTCATTAAATATGATGTTTGCTGTAGATTTAAGGAGGACATTATTAAGTTAATAGTGTTTTTCTGCTCCTAGTTACTAAAAATTGGTGAATTTCATCAAAATATTTTAAACATTATTTGGGCTGTCTTTTGTTCCTTCTCTTTTATCATTAATACTATGAATTGCACTGATAGATTTGCTAATGATAGCTTATATTCACTGTTGTTCAGTCATCCTGTCAGACTCTTTGACACCCCATGGACTGCAGCACACCAGGCTTCTCTGTCCCTCGCCATCTCCCAGAGTTTTCCAAGTTCATAGCCATTGCATCACTGATGTCATCCAGCCATCTCATCTTCTGATGCCCTCTTCTCCTTCTGCCTTCAATCTTTCTCCCAACAGGGACTTTTTCAGTGAGTCAACTATTCACACAAGGTGACCAAAATACTGGAGCTTCAGCTTCAACATCAGTCCTTTCAGTGAATATTCAGGGTTGATTTCCTTTAGGATTGACAGTTTTGATCTTTTTGTCCAAGGGATTCTCAGGAGTCTTCTTCAGCACCACAGTTTGAAGGCATCAATTCTTTGGTGCTCTGCCAATTTTATGGTCCAGCTCTCACAACCGTACGTGACCACTGGGAAGACCATAGCCTTGATTATAAGGACTTTGTCGGCAGAGTGATGTCTGTTTTTCAACACACTGTCTAGGTTTGTCATAGCTTTCTTGCTAAGAAGCAGTCGCCTTCTGATTTCATGGTTGTAGTCACCATCTGCAGTGATTTTAGGGCCCACGAAGAGGAAATCTGTCACTACTTCCACCTTTTCCCCTTCTATTTTCCATGAAGTTATGGGGCTAGATGCTATGATATTAGTTTTTAAAATTGTATTTAGTTTTATTCCAGCTTTTTCACTCTCCTCCTCCACCCTTATCAAGACTTTATTTAGCTCCTCTTCTCTTTCTGCCATTAGAATGGTGTCATCCACATATTTAAGGTTGTTGATGTTTCTCCTGCCTATCTTGATTCCACCTTGTAACTTATCCAGCCCAGCATTTCTCATTACTTGCTCAGCGTATGAGTTAAACAAACAGGGTGACAACAGCCCTGTCATACTCCTTTCTAAATCCTGAACCAATCAGTTGTTCCATACAGGGTTCTAATTGTTGCTTCTTGACTTGTATACAGTTTTCTCAGGAGACAAGTAAGATAGTCTTGTATTCCCATCTCTTTAAGAGCATTCCACACTGTGGTGTTGGATAAGACTCTTGAGAGTCCCTTGGACTGCAAGGAGATCCAACCAGTCCATCCTACAGGAGATCAGTACTGAATATTCATTGGAAGGACTGATGTTGAAGCTGAAACTCCAATACTTTGGCCATCTGATGCGAAGAGCTGATTCATTTGGAAAGATCCTGATGGCAGGAAAGATTGAATGCTGGAGGAGAAGAGGATGACAAAGGATGAGATGGTTGGATGGCATCACCGACTCAAAGGACATGAGATTGAGTAGACTCCGGGAGCTGGTGATGGACAGGGAGGCCTCCTGACATGCTGCAGTCCGTGGGGTTGCAAAGAGTCGGACTCAACTGAGTGACTGAACTGAACTGACAGTTAGTTATGATCCACACAGTCAAAGGCTTTAGCATAGTTAATAAAACAGAGGTAGATGTTTTTCTGGAATTCCTTTGCCTTTTCTATGATCCAGTGGTATTTACCTTCTTTGTAAAAAAATCCTTATTAATCATAATATGTCAGTTCTTTAAAGTATAGTTGGATTCAGTTGTATATTAGTTATCTAGAATATTTGCATATGTATTTATATGTTACATTGATTTCTGTGTTTCACAAACTGAAACCCAAGGAAACCAATATTCTATAGATTTAGTCTCATTGTAAGATACTTACATATAGTGCTCTATTTTGATAGCATTCTAAATTTATACACATCTAAGCATAATGTTATGTGGGTTATGTGGATCAGCACCCTACAACTGAGAACTTTTATCAAGTCCAATGTCCTACTTTGCTTTTGTGCTTAAGATGGTATTCTCACCAAGGTTAGATTGAAAAATGACAAGGTGTACAGGCAACAAGGGATAGAAAAGAGTGAAGAACTGGGTCATTCTTAAAGAACATATTAATATGGGCGTATCACACCCAGAAGAATTTAATCATGACAGTTAATGATGTCTTAAAGTTACAGGTGTATGCATTGTGTGATTAGGAAGCCCCTAGCACTTCCTATACAATCTTGGACCTGACTCTAGATTAAACCAGAATCCATAAAGTTGGGGCTTGGACATCAGTTTTTTTTTTGTGTGTGTTTTTTTTTTAATAAATATTTCTAAAGTGCAGCCAGAAATGAGAAGCACAGATATAGTCTTTCCCTCAAACTATTAATTTGTAAAAGTAAATGAAGTTATAAATAAGTGATGAAGATTTTATCTACTTCTATTCTAGCAATAAAAGATAAAATAGCCATTTAATGCCTGCTTTCAAAGTACCACAATGCTAATTTATTTTCAAGTGAGTTTGGCATATCTACAGACTTGTTGTATGGCACCTGATTAAAATTGATGTTTGAAGAGTGTGAGATTGCTCATTAGCAGAGTTTTTGAAAAATTATTAGTTCTGATGATTTGTAACTAGTAAACCAAACTTTGAACTTTTTAGTAATTTAAAAAAAAAAATGTATGTGAACAGGCATACTCATTATTGGTTTTATTAAGCTCAATGTCTAAAAAACAGAAAAATAGTCCTTTCCTCTATCAAGTCCTATGCCACTTATTTACCTTAATGCAATAGTTGAAATTGGGTAACTAGAAATACATTCTATAATCTTTCATTTTTTATAGGTATGCATTTATTTTGTGTGTATTTTTTTTAGTGTTGAAAGTGAAAAAGCTAAAACTAACATGGAATTGGTGACTCAGATGATAAAGTGTCTACCTGCAATGCGGGAGAGCCGGGTTTGATCCCTGGGTCAGGAAGATCCCCTGGAGAAGGAAGTGGCACCCCACTGCAGTACTCTTGCCTGGAAAATCCCGTGGACGGAGGAGCCTGGTAGGCTACAGTCCATGGGATCGCAAAGAGTCAGACACATGGCTGAGCGATTTCAGTTTCACTTTTCAACCTACTTTTAGCTTGTACATATATAAGTACTATGTGAATCAAAATGTGATTCTGCAGTCTTTTAGACTCTGTGGGAGAGGGCGAGGGTGGGATGGTTGGGGAGAATGGCATTGAAACATGTATATTATCATATGTGAAACGGATCGCCAGTCCAGGTTCGGTGCATGAGACAGGGTGCTTGGGGTTGGTGCACTGGGATGACCCAGAGGGATGGGATGGGGAGGGAGGTGGGAGGGGGGTTCAGGATGGGGAACACATGTACACCCGTGGTGGATTCATGTCAAAATATGGCAAAACCAATACAATATTGTAAAGTAATTAGCCTCTAAAAGAAAATAATAATAATTAAAAAAAATAGTGGTTCTGTAAGACTTATTTTTCTGAAAAAGGGCTCATTTATTAGAGTTCGTATGTTTTTTTCCAAGCTTATCTTTGACTAAAATTTTTTCTGAATTTTACTCAGTTGCTATAATTTTAAATAATATGAAAACCAGGCCATCCTTAATGCTATGTGTTGCAAATCTCTGGTAAAACAAACTGGGCCTAGTTCTTTTGGAGTGTGCTGAAACTATCTCTATGACATCCCTACATTTATCCATTCAGGTTTCTATCTTCTGTTGCAATATAGCCTCTAGATTTTCTAGATTATAAAATATAATTCAGTATTTACTTATAATTTTTCAAAGAACTTATGAATCTGTAGTCGTATTTCCTTTATTATTCTTAATGTTATTATTTCATGTTCTTGTTCCCTTTTTTCTCTCTCTCAAATGATTTTTGGGAGGTGATTCAGATTTCCCAGTTTTATTTTGAAATATATAATCCGTATCACTAGGTCATGCTTTATTTTAAGTGATTTTTGTCTTTTAATGAGCATTTTTGTATGTACATGTTCTATTATACATGTTACACAACAAATATAAAATGGTATTTATTTTCTTTTGCCTTAAGCTAAGCTCTCTAATCATTAGATTTGTAATGTCACTGACTTAATTTTATGAGATTTACAATAGTTACCCTGATATCTGTATTTAAAGAAGAGGAAAGGATGAAGGACACAGATACAGATGGAGATGTAATATTATTACTGATCAGGAATGCTTGGTTCAGAGATGTGGAAAGAGAACCTATAGGAATATAAGGTTGTAAAAATGAAGTAAAGCATTAGGAAAAATAATGTACTTATTCTTTATTTGTTCAAGAGAGTCTTAAATGCCTACCCTTGGTGGATGGTTATATCAAAAAGCCTTTAGACGAATCTCCATGATAGTAAGAAATGTATAAAGTAGGATCACTGCAGACAGTAATTGCAGCCATGAAATTAAAAGACACTTGCTCCTTGGAAGAAAAGCTATGACAAACCTAGACAGCATATTAAAAAGCAAAAACATTACTTTGCTAACAAAAGTCAGTCTAGTCAAAGCTATGGTTTTTTCAGTAGTCATGTATGGATGTGAGAGTTGGACCATAAAGAAGGCTGAGCAGTGAAGAATTGGTGTCTTTAAACTGTGGTGCTGAAGAACACTCTTGAAAGTCCCTTGGATAGCAAGAAGATCAAGCCAGTCAATCGTAAAGGAAATCAGTCCTGAATAGTGATAGGAAGGACTGATGCTGAAGCTGAAACTCTTATACTTTGGCCACCTGATACAAAGGACTCATTGGAAAAGACCCTGATGCTGGGAAAAATTGAAAGCAAGAGCAGAAGGGGGAGACAGAGGATGAGATGGTTGGATGACATCATTGACTCAATGGACATGAGTTTGAGCAAGCTCCAGGAGATAGTGAAGGACAGAGAAGCCTGGAGTGCTGCAGTCCATGGGGTTACAAAGAGATGGACACAACTGAGTGACTGAACAACAACAAAATTATATTTTATTTGCCAAAATACACCAAAATCAGAATACCAGAATGATAGAGTTTTGGAATACAGAAATGGAAAGTCAGTTTGAAAAAAAAGCAAAACAAAACACTGCAATTTTCATAATTAGAAAACATTTTGGAAATATTAGGAGTTATAGGTATATATATTTATACATATTTAAAGGAAATACCAGGGTTCAATATAATTTGAATACCAAAATATCCATCTGTGTTTTTCTTTAACAAATTAATTATTATGAAGTGATTTACAAATCCTATGTGCCACATGAATACTAAGTGATTAGGCTCAAAAGTGAAAGTAGAAATATCAGTATTTATAGGGTTATATAACTTAGAATATTTATAGGGTTGGAAAAGAAATTAAAAGTACCAAAATGACAACCAGTTGAAAGTTTCTAAATATCCCCTTGATCTGAAAACAATAGAAAGTTTGGACCCTGTATTTTTAAAAAAATCATTTTGTTTGTTGGCTTCAAATATCCTGGGAATTTAATAACACTTTAGTGCCCCCAAATGGCCCCACAAGAGGAACTGAAAAACACAAATATATGATCACTCTTGATGAGGCAAAAACTGATCCAGTTTATTATTATCTTCACAAATACTTACACCTGTACATAATTCTACACTAAGTACTAAACTAATATTGTTGGTTAGATTGTTAATCAGGAAGGAGCAGAGTTCAGACGACCAGAAGGGTCATCTGTGTTTCTAATTGTTTCCCTACAGAGAGTAACTTGCAAGGATTCCTAGGAGTCCCTAACCTTATTTTGAATAAATTGATCAGATTGTGTTCCTCTAGGCTAGGAAAGCCAACTCCTAAAACTATGCCTTGCATAAAATAGGCATTTGGTATATATTTACTAATAGATGAGTTCATTGATGCAGACAGTAGGAGAGGTCTATTAGGACAGCCATTGAAGGAACAGCAGAGAATACCAATTGCAGGAAGAAATTTCACTCTCTCTTTGTATCTCATAATTGAAGTTTCCTTAAAAAATAAGTTGAGATTTGACTTGAGCGTTATTTGCCGCTAGAGTGAGAAAAAATTCCTGAGGGTCTAAATCCCAATTTTCCACCAACCTTTGGGTGCTTATACTTACATTAAAAAAAAAAAAAAATCTTAGTAGCTCAGAGCTTCATGGACCCTTCATATGGTTACTCCTACTGATGAGGAAACTGTGGCCCAGAATTGGTGAACTGGCCAAGGTCATGTAAATCAAGCTCTGATGTCCTTTCCACTGCACCTATAAATGCACTCTGTCAATCACTGATCTTATCAATGACCCTATCTCAGCCTAAAATGTTAATGATTGTAATACAAGGAAAGCATAAGTATCCAAAGCATAAAATGACTTAAAATTGCCCAGTTAACTCTTTCCCTCCTTATTGCACAGATAAGGAAACTGAGGGCTGGAAAAGAGTAGCAATTTCCCCATGGATATATAATAATTTATATGGGTAATGATGCAGTCATCAATGAAAAGTGAAATTAAGATCCATGTAAACACTTAACTAAGGCTGGGACGTGTTAATGCATTTTAAATTAGTGTTCCCATGGGTCAGCTATAGATTTAGAAGTTTTTATTTTCCTATCATGAAAAGACTTAATTATTCAGATCAAGCTACCCTAAGAGACATGCAACAAATAATAGATGGCTGATCTATTCATTGAGGAAATTACTGAACACGAAATTGTTTCTCAACAAATCTACAGTGAAATAGCAATTCAACTTAAATTGCCAGTGAAATAGCCTTAAAAAGCTGAATTTTCCATTTTTTTCATCAAAAGCATTAAACTGTACACTTTAGACACATTTCTTCTCTAGATACAAAGTTTTTCCTGAAACCTTTCGAATAACAATGGCAAAATTAGCTCATTGTGTAATTTATCCACTTTTTTCCAGCTTTATTTCAGTCTCAAGGAATCATTCTTTGACTCAGATTCATCAACATCCATTTTTTTTATAATATCATCTTTTGCCAATAAATGTGTTAATTAACAGTGCTCCATTATTGTCTTCCACATTTTTTCTTTGTAGCTAATATCTAATCATAAAATTTTGTTGCTGGTGCATTATTAGAAAGGGATAGTGTAAGGTTTTTAGACAATAACAACTTGTTGGAAAGCCAACAATATACTCCATCTTCACATGATCCTTAAATAGCTTCTTGACTGACATGTCAAGAGGTCTAGTTACATCATAAGGAATTTCACCCAAGTCTGTGCATGCTCAGTCAATGACTGCCACCACTCTGTGACCTCTCATAGCTTATAGAAAATGTAAGATTTCACCCAGAATTTTTAAGATGCTTGTATTTGAAAGAGGAGCAAATGATTATCTCTGAATTGAGGAAATACCCTGCATTATTTCAGACATCAAACCATCTGCTTTCTATCCTCTAGCATGGAGAAAAACAAATATAGTGAAAGCAAAACACTCTCTTTTTCACCCTCCATCCCCTAATATCCCTGGTGCTTGCTAAGTCCAGTGTGTGCCCCCCTGCTTCAATTTCCATGAATTCAAGGATGGACAGATTTTTTGTGTAATATTCAAGTAGCCCCACATTAGACTTTTCATTTGAATCCAATTTTATGAACTGCATCAAGGCTTTTACTCCAAATTTCAGTCATCTCAAGGTCAATGCCATTTCTAAAGAAACCACCTGTACATTAACCGTGTAAAGTACTCTTATCCACAGTTCGTCAGAGGTGAGGTTCTAAGAAATTCTGAAAAAATGGCATGATTTTTTAAACTTGCAAGCTCCAGACAATACAATATCCTCCCCACCCCCCACCCCCTGAAAATTACAGAAAGCTCCTTCAAACCTGAGGTTACTCTTTGCTATAATCCAAATGCATTCTCCCTTTGCCCTTGGAATGGCAGTCCTAGAACCCTCTGACTCCTTCAGATAAGCTGTTGATTGGCCACAGAAGGTTCCCTGAGCTGGGATTGCAATAGACTTAGTGGTGAGAGGACAGAGATATTGACAGACTGTATGTACAGTGTCTGTTCATTGCACATGGTGCCTAGACAGATGAGTTTTATAAGCCCTGTTCTAACCATATATATTCCAAGAAGTTTCTCTTCTCTCTGCCTTCCTGGTTCATTTATTTGGAAACTTTTCTGGCATTTGGCAGGCTCAATTTTACCCTTTTCATTTACAAAATATGGGGGAAGGGATTAGACAACTTGATTCTCTGTAAACAGTACTTACTTCATATATATATTTTTTTTCATTGAATCACTGAGGAAGACATTGTTAAATTATTCCATCATCCTTCAATCAGTGGAACATGATTACTGAATCTCCACTAATTAAAATTGCTTTTCAGCAAATGGATCCTAAACACAACACCCAACTTATATACATTTAGAACAAAAGACAAATGAACATGTGGGAGAAGCCTGGGCCCAAAAAAGAAGCATCCTTTTGGGGGGACGAATTTCATTCTTCCTCATGGATGTTTTTGTCCTTTGTCCCATTGAACTGCTTACAGCTTTGCAAACTGGCCACATTTCCTCCCTGTGGCTACCATACCATTTTAAGGTCTATATAACTTCAGTTCCCAAATTTACTCCTCCTTGTGGTTTATACTTTTCAAAAGTATCAGTGCATCTCTCTGACCCTGACTGAAGTGACTTAATACATGCACACCTCACTGGCCTCTGCTCTTCCATAACTCTCCTATCTACACTACAGGTTACTTGCGTGTCTCAATTCTCTACTTTGAATCTGTAATCATTTTCAGATAGAGATCTCTTCTCCGTTCACCATCTCCAGCCCCCTAGTGATAGACAAAGTGCTTAGGATCAAAATAGTTTTAGAAGGCACCTACCTGTTCTCAAGTAACTAAAAATACAGATTGTTAAAAACACAGATGCTAAGTTGAATCTGACTCTTTTGATCCCCTGGACCGTAGCATGCCAGGCTTTCCTGTCCTTCACTCTCTTCCAGAGTTTGTTGAAACTCATATTCATTCATTTGGTGATGCCATCCAACCATCTCATTCTCTGTCATCCCCTTCTCCTGCCCTCAGTCTTTCCCAGAATCAGGGTCTTTTCCAGTCAGCTTTTTGTATAAGGTGGCCAAAGTATTGGACCTTGAGTATAAAATGTATCATAAAACAGAAAAAGTGAGATTGTACCAAGTTGTAATTCTTCAGTTGGCTCTACTGAACTCTGTTTTATTTTAAAATTTTCATGGCTAATTATATTTTGGAAATAATGCATTATTATATTTTGTATTATATTTTCACATTCACAGTGTACATTAATGTATTAAAAAACCTAAGAAATGCTTTCTTATAAACACCAAATTAACTTGAGTTATTATTTAACTTTTGGGTCTTTTTTAATGTGCGCTGTGCTGTGTTTAGTCTCTCAGTCGTGTCCTACTCTTTGCAAACCCATGGATTGCAGGGGTTGGATTGCAACCCACTAGACTCCTGTGTCCATGGGGATTCTCCAGGCAA
This sequence comes from Cervus canadensis, assembly GCF_019320065.1. Lineage (NCBI taxonomy): Eukaryota > Metazoa > Chordata > Mammalia > Artiodactyla > Cervidae > Cervus > Cervus canadensis. The sequence goes on along the minus strand of NC_057393.1, from coordinate 24,848,831 downwards.
GAATCTTGGAGTGCGTTGCATGCCCTCCAGGAGCTCTTCCCAGTCCAGAGATCGAACCCAGGTCTCCCGCATTGCAGGCAGATTCCTTACCAGCTGAGCCACCAGGGAAGCCCATGAATACTGGCATGGGTAGCCTATCCCTTTTCCAGGGGATCTTCCTGACCCAGGAATCAAACCAGGGTCTCCTGCATTGCAGGTGCATTCTTTATCAGCTGAGCTACCAACTGGTAATATTTGTGATATTAGTCAAATAAGAGAGCTTTTCAGAAATACTGTGTGTAATATGTGTCTTGTACTTTTACAGAATTATTAAAATCTAGGATGCCTGTTTTTCATAATAGTTAGGTTGCTCCCTATCAGTTTCTTGCTGCCAACTACCTTTTCAGGCTCATCTGTTACTCCATCCCTCTCTTTATGTGTGTTGCAATTCATTCTCATTCCTCCACATCTTCATCTTTCCATCCCACTTCAGGACCCAGGATTCTGATCTATCCAGGTGACCCCAGCTGAGCTTCCAACTGGTTTTGGCCAATGGGAGACAGCAAGGAAATATCAGAGTACTGGAAGCTACGGTGGTTGTTCCACAAACTGTCTGTCTCTGTTGGGCTGTGTTGGCAATGGGTTTATTTCTCTTCCAAAGGCCAAAATTCCTATCAGGTGTTTCTTTTCCCCTTGCCTCTTCCTGTCGTAATTACTTCCTACTATTTCTGTCATGGCATGTTCTATAATTCCATGTAACCCTTCCAAATATCTTGCCAAATCCCCATTAGACCCTCTTTAATTGTAATTTTTAGCCTGTTAAAAGAAACTATAGGCCCTGAATGAAGTCACTTGTGCTGAGCCCCATATTAGCAAACCAATACTCAATACCTAAGTGCAAACTTCAACTTCTACCAAGAATACAGTGTTAACCCAGTCAGTCTGGAACTTCCTGATTAGCAGTAATGAGGTAACCCACCTGAGTCACCCCTTCCATCCCCTTTACTATTTGCTAGGTTGGATCCTATCCAATTCATGAATCATCGCTGTTGTTGTTCAGTCATGCCCAACTCTTTGCGCCCCCCATGGACTACAGCACACCAGGCTTCCCTGTCCTTCACAATCTCCCAGAGTTTGCTCAAACTCATGTCCATTGAATCGGTGGTGCCATCCAACCGTCTCATTCTCTGTCATCCCTTTCTCCTCCTTTCTCCTCCTGCCTTCAATCTTTCCCAGCATCAGCGTCTTTTCTAATACGTAGGCTCTTTGTGTGAGGTGGCCACAGTATTGGAGCTTCAGTTTGAGCATCAGTCCTTCCAATAAATAGGGTTGATTTATTTTAGGGTTGACTGGTTTCTCCTTGCTGTCCAAGGGACTCTCAAGAGTCTTGTTAAATAGAGTTAATTCAATCTTAATTTTACTTGGGTGAATTTTGCCTGTTTTTTGTTTCCTCCTAGGACCATACTTGCAGACTCCCAAACTGTTATGTTATCATTCCAGCAACCACACAGATTTTCACTTCTTTCTTCACACTGGTCTCTGAGGTTGGAATGCCATTTCATTCATCTTCTAATAATAGGCATCCTCATAATCAGTCAAGGTCTATTCTGACTGCTGTTTTTTCCTTTCAGTTTTTACTTCTTTTGAAAATTACATCTACACCTTGCTCCCGATTCCACTTAGACTGAACAGACTGTCCCACTAGCTTGTAACCTCCCCATCAGTTCAATTCAGTCACTCAGTTGCATCCAACTTTTTGCGACCCCATGAACTGCAGCACACCAGGCCTCCCTGTCCATCACCAATTCCCAGAGTTTACCCAAACTCATGTCCACTGAGTCAGTGATGGCATCCAACCATCTCATCCTCTGTCATCCCTTTCTCCTCCTGCCCTCAATCTTTCCCAGCATTTTCAAATTTCCCAGTCTTTTCAAATGAGTCAGCTCTTCACAGCAGGTGACCAAAGTATTGGAGTTTCAGCTTCAACATCAGTCCTTCCAATGAACACCCAGGACTGATCTCCTTCAGGATGGACTGATTGGATCTCCTTGCACTTCCAAGGGACTCTCAAGAGTCTTCTCCAAAACCACAGTTCAAAAGCATCAATTATTCAGTGCTCAGCTTTCTTTATAGTCCAACTCTCATATCCATACCTGACCACTGGAAAAACCATAGCCTTGACTAGACAGACCTTTGTTGACAAAGTAATGTCTCTGCTGTTTAATATGCTGTCTAGGTTGGTCATAACTTTCCTTCCAAGGAGTAAACGTCTTTTAATTTCATGGCTGCAATCACCACCTGCAGTGATTTTGGAGCCCCAAAAATAAAGTCAGCTACTCTTTCCACTGTTTCTCCATCTATTTGCCATGAAGTGATGGGACCAGATGCCATGATCTTAGCTTTCTGAATGTTGAACTTTTTCACTCTCCTCTTTCACGTTCATCAAGAGGCTCTTTAGTTCTTCATTTTCTGCCATAAGGGGGGTGTTATCTTCATATCTGAGGTTATTGATATTTCTCCCAGCAATCTTGATTCCAGCTTGTGCTTCATCCAGCCCTGCATCTCTCATGATGTACTCTGCATATAAGTTAAATAAGCAGGGTGACAATATACGGCCTTGACATACTCCTTTTTCTATTTGGAAAAAGTCTGTTCCATGTCCAGTTCTAACTGTTACTTCCTGACCTGCATACAGGTTTCTCAAGAGGCATGTCAGGTGGTCTGGTATTCCCATCTCTTTCAGAATTTTCCACAGTTTATTGTGATCCACATAGTCAAAGGCTTTGGCATAGTCAATAAAGCAGTGATAGGTATTTTTCTGGAACTCTCTTGCTTTTTCGATGATCCAGCGGTTGTTGGCAATTTGATCTCTGGTTCCTCTGCGGTTTCTAAAACCAACTTGAACATCTGGAAGTTAATGGTTTACATATTACTGAAGCCTGGCTTGGAGAATTCTGAGCATTACTTTACTAGCGTGTGAGATGATTGCAATTGTGCAGTAGTTTGAGCATTCTTTGGCACTGCCTTTCTTTGGGATTGGAATGAAAACTGACCTTTTCCAGTCCTATGGCCACTGCTGAGTTTTCCAAATTTGCTGACATATTGAGTGCAGCACTTTCACAGCATCATCTTTTAGGATTTGAAATAGCTCAATTGGAATTCCATCACCTCCACTAGCTTTGTTTGTAGTGATGCTTCCCCATCACTGAGCACTATATATTTGACTTAGCAAAGTCTCTATATGGGTTTGTTGAGTTGAATTGGAGGTGAGACATTGCATACAGCTGCTAGAAGGAAATATATTAGTAGATCTAACTCAGGTTTTCTCAGATTTCTTAACTCCCAACCATGTGGGTTCACTTTCTCAGTAAAGTGTTTGATGACAACAAAAGTAAAAAGCCCAAACTGTCTGTCACTTAAGCACTTGAGAGAAGCAAATGTATGACTTTCTCAAGAACACTTATTATAGCAAGTTGACTACATGTCAGCAAGAGATGGGTCTCAGAAGCTATCAACACCCTGCTGTATAAATACAGTGTACTTTGGAGAACCATTCTTCCATCATTCCATAGCAGTCACTTTCAAGCCAGGTGATGATGTTGTGTATGCTATTCTTTTCATCTCCATCTAGGTTGTAGGTCATTACACAGGCTAGGACCAGTCAGTTAAATCAGTCAGTCACATTGGGCACAGTGATAGTTCAGGAGTGGTCACTTGACTTAAACAGGACTACCCAAGATGTTGCTGAAACTACTGGGAAAAATATTCTCTTGCTCTAGGATTTGTAAGCTAGAAGGCTGATATTCTTCATTTTAGTTAGGAGAAGAGAGGTTATGTTAAAGTAACAAAATCCACCAAATCACCTGATGAACTAATCAAAGATTTATTTCTATATTTCTCTTTCTCACTGAGTCCCTGGTAGTAGCAAGCAGCTCTCCTTGTGGTGACTCAAGTATTCAGTCGGATTAAACCTTCCATTTAAGAGTGGCACCATCTGGGACTCATGACCTTATCTGTCAATGTTGCAGGTAGAACGAGACTGGGAAGGCTTGAGCATGAACTTCCACTGGGTCACCCTGATAGTGTCACGTCACCTCCTCTTTCAGCATGCCATCCAGAACTAGTGACAGAACACGCTAACTGGAGGAAGAAGGAAGGCTGGTGAGTGTTACTACCTCTACCAGAGCTTCTAACTTTTTGGAACCATCCCAAATCTATGTAGAGACTGTGTGACAAGGAAGCCAAGTTTCAATTAGCAAAGTACAGAGTCAAAGATTAAAATTTCTGATGATAACAGTTAAAACTGTCTCCCACAGAGCATCCCAAATGGCAAAAGCTATGCTTATGTATATGTGTGTGTGCATTTGTGTCCTATACACATTAAGCATAGAAAATAGACATGCACCCTATGGCAGAAAAGTCATTAAAAAAAAGAAGAACAGTATGACTGAGAAACCTAATTTAAAAAATTGTCATGAAATTCACGCTGCTGCTGTAGAAACTTATCTACTTGTAGCTTTCTGTTCTCTGCCACATGGGGGAATAAGCAAGGCAGGTGACAGGAAAAGTAGACCTTTATAGTTAGTTGGAAACTGGAAAGCAAAGCCAGAGTTACCCTTAACTTAAAGTTACGAATCTTCTAGGGAAACAAATAGGATGTGGTTTGTTGAGATATATGATAAGCCGTCAAAAGGAATTTATCAGCAAGCTGTTCTCTGCCTTTGAAACCAACTTAAAGAGTGTTTGAATTATGTAGAGTCAATCATGGGTTTCCCTAGTGGCTCAAGTGGTAAAGAATCTGTCTGCAGTGAAGGAGATACAGTTTCGATCCCTGGGTCGAGAAGATCCCCTGGAGAAGGAAGTGACTACCCTCTCTTTATTCTTGCCTGGAGAATCCTATGGACAGAGGAGCCTGGAGGGCTATAGTCCATGGTGTTGAAAAGAGTCAGATATGACTGAATGACTAACACACACACACGATGATTGCAAAAGGAATTTCTAATCTGTAAACTCCAGTAATAAAAACAGTTGGCTTCTACTGAGCACCTACTGTGTTGTAGGCATGTGCTAAATACTTTACTTAGATTATATCAGCTTGCATTTATAATAACACCCTGAGTTTGATAAGATTATTGTTTTATACAATTTAGAATATGGAGGCATAAAGAGGTTTTATAATTTGTAGAAAACTGATGAGAAATTCTGACTTTACTGAAACAAAGTAAGTATTTGTAGGTAAAATCAAATTATCCCTAAGTATTTATATTTTAAAAGTCTCAGCGTTTATCATGTGTTATCAAGAGCATCTGAAAAATACCTTTTTGAAAAGATTATTCTTGAATTTTTAAATGCAGAGTTCTAATTTTTTGAAATAAGAAAGACAGTGACTGGAAACTGCTAATTTCTTCCCCAGATCCAACCCAGTGCTGAAGTCTTATAATAAATTCTAATAGTGAGCAAAATACCAGAAAAGGAAATGAGTAATTTACTGTCTGCTAAACTCTGCAAACCTAACAGATTCAAAGACTTTACCAGTATTAAGCTCACTCTGAGAGAGGTTTCCTTGGCCTGAGGTTAAGTAGAAGATATTTTGAATTGAATAGCCTGAATTTTAATTCTGGTCTACCCATCAATTAGCTACAGGATCTTTGGCAAATTAGTTAACAATTTAATCGTCAGTTTTCTCACCCATAAAATAGAAATGATAATAATACTAATAGTATCTCTCCTTTGGGCTTACCACAATAAAGAGATAAAATGACCCATGTAAAAGGGATTATCACCCTGCCTGGCATACTACAGGAGTTTACAAAATATGAATTATCCTCATCATTAATGTCATCACCATTCATTGTCATCATCAGAATTGTCGTTATCAGCTGTAACCTCTTTTTCAATTAGACGCACTGAAACCACTAACTTGGGTCAATTATCATCTTTTCAGTGATCTTTTTCAGTTTCTGGAGGCTGCCTGAATTCAAATTCACTTTGTTGTCAGTTTTTTGTTACCTATTTTTTTTTTTTTCCTTCCTCAACTTTATAATTAGGGATTGAAAAAAACAGTGATTCAAAGTTAAGACACTTAACACTAATAAGATATAATTACCCTTTAACAAGCAGAAGTTAGTGCTTTTTGAGTTGCAAGCACAGGATAATTGGAACACATGATTCAGAGTTTGGATAGTTCTGTTGCATTGAGTAAAGCATCAAAAAAAAAAATATGAGGGGGAAAGTTTTGTGTTATTTTCTATCAACAGAAGGATATTTAATGTTGTTTACAGGTATGCTTGAAATTTCAACTTTATTCAACTGCAAATCTACTTATTTGTTTGGATTAAAGAGTTCAGTAGGCAATTAAAGACAAGAAGGGAAATAAAGTAAAACATGGCCATGATAAGATAAACTAAATAGCAATGAATTTACAGGCATAAAACTCAGTTAGATATCATTAAGTTATTTCCTTAGAGATAGTCTTATACTGAGATGTTGTTATAGCATCCTTGCCTTCATCTTTGGTTCCTTCTACCATTTCTCTTTCTTCCCTCCCTCGTTCCCTTCATCACTGAGCAGAACCCAGTCCAATGCTGGGGACACATATATGAGCATGAGTGATAACGGGTCCTCTTTGCTGTCGATCATGAATATTTATGTAGTGAAGAACACAGAAAGTAAATCAACAGTGACAAAGTAGATGAAGCGGGGCAAGTCACTGAGCACATAATAGAGTTATCACATCCAAACTTAGATGTATGGGAAAAGCTTTCTGGAGGAAGCAACTTCTGCACCAAAACTAGCAGGATGAGAAGTTACTTACATTGGGTATAAAAGTGAGGAAAGGGAGATTTTAAAAGGTGAGTAAATAGCATGTATGGAAACAGGAGACCCTAGATGTATGCTGAGTTATTGACATCATCCATAACAGTGTTATCATGGAGGCTGGGGATAGATCAAGTTTAGAGAGGTATGGAAAGCGTTGACAGGTCTTAAGTGTTGCTCTGTGATGATCACACTTAAGTTCTAGGAAGATCACCTTAGCTATATTATGGAGAATGATTTTGAAGGATGTGAAGCAAGTTCAGCAATAGCAGAATCAATAAAGAAGCTATCGCAGTGATTCAAGTGACATTATGACCCAAACAAGGATAATAGAAATAGGGAAAAGAAATGTATATGGAGTCAAGAAATGACAACGACTGTAAAATCAACAGAACTTAGTGGTTTCTTGGTGGGAGAAGGGGTCATTTTTGAGTAAGAAGAATAAGACTTTAAAGAGGTTGCCAAGGTTACTGGCTTAAGGAAATGGATGGACCTATTTATGGAGATCAGGAACCCTGGAAGAAGCATAACACTCATAAACAAAAAAAGTAGAACTTCGAGGATCTCTCATAAGGATGAGAAACAGGAGCTCACAAGAGAGACTGAGAATGAACAGTCAAAGAGGCAGGAGGTAAAGCAGAAAACCATTTTGTCATAGCTTCCAGGAAAAGAGCGGGTTTGAGAAAAGAAGGTTGTATGTGGGCGTGCATATTGGGAGTCAGGGTTTTAAGACATATGCTTGTTGAGGAGCAGAGTATGAGCAAACAGAGCAAATGAGTACGAATGTCTCTTTCCTCTCTAATTCTAAGTGGTATGTAACAAGCAAGAGATGTCTGCCTTTGTAGGCAATAGTCAGAGTTGGGGGCCTGTCCTTGCCAACAAGACTCAGAGAAACTGAGAGCTCTTTGGAGGAAAGATAAACAGGGATTACTTAAACCTAGTGTCAAAGTTCCTATTAATAATAAATACCTATGTACCCAGTGTGTGATAGAGGCAGAGGAAGGGAGAAGAGAGAACAAGTCAGGACTGAGAAATGTAGTTGTGAATGCCCATGAAAATATTCTTTCCAATCAAATGACTGACCACCGTACTGGCAAAGTGGCATCTTTTTCCCAGTGGCAGAGTCAGGCCACTTGATGTGTTGCTTTAGGAACTCAGCATTGGGAGTGGCTAAAACCGCTTGAGTGGTTAAGGAAAGCTAGACAAAGATGCTGCAGAGATGTCTGTTCTTGTTCCCAAAGCATACAGTTGGTTATAAATACAGCAGTAATAATCATACTCATATTCCTAATAAACTTTAATGATAATATTTATTAAGTGCAGTATTATAAATCAGACTTTGTGCTAACTGTTTTACTTGTATTAATACTTAATGCTTATAACTATCCAACAAAGTTACTGTGATTAGCCTAGCTTTAAAGATGAGAAGATAAGAAACTGAGATATCAACGAATGTGCCTGAGCGCACTCGTCTGCTGCATGGTAAAATGAGGACTTGAATCCAGTCCATTCTGCCTTTTCACTTTGAATGGTAATGAGAAAACCTTGATTATTATAATAAGAACACTATGAGACAACTCAAAATTGCACAATAATTATTATGCTCAATGTTTTATTGTTATCATCGCTTTTAATCCCCACAATCACAGCATGAGGCAGGCACTATTGTACACCCATTTTATTATTTTTTGCAATTTTCATTTCTTTATTTTTGAGTGCACTATGTTTTCTTTGCTACGTACAGACTACTTTCTCTAGTTGTGAAGAATGAGGGCTACTCTCTAGCTGCGGTGTGCGAGGTGGTATCTCTTACTGCAGAACACAGGCTCTAGGGTGCTTGAGCTTCAGTAGTTGTGGCTCATGGGCTCAGTAGTGATGGCTGGCGCACAGGCTTTGTTGCCCTGTGGCATGTGGAATCTTCCCACACCACAGATTGAACCCGTGTGCTCTGCCTCCAAGGCAGACAGACTCTCAACCACTGGACCACCAGGGAAGTCCTGTATACCCATTTTACAAAAGTAGACTCAAGTCAGGAAACTGTTGAATGTTACAGAGTTAGTACACTGCAGAGCAAAGACTTTATCCAAGTTGTCTGACCTTATCAGATCATATGTACTCCACCGTCTCCCTGCTGCTTTTTAGCCTGTGATACATATCAAAGATGCCTGGATCTGAGCTGGACAGAGGCAGAGTGTAGTAGTAATAAAAAAAATTGATTTTGGCCTTCATTTTTGCTTCTCTGAAAGGTGACATACATTTGGTGCATTGTTTACCTCCTTAAAAGAAATAAAGTGTGGTCACAACTCATCTGAGAACCTGCGATCTATTGCTAAGCCTATTGCTATTCTTTTTAAGAAAGATGAATCAGAGAGCTCTGAGAGGAAGAGGGGGCATTATACTTTTTAAAAACAATTCAGAATAATTTTCCAGCTGAAGATGTTGTGAAATAAACTTAGCATCCAGCCAAGAGGCTGCCAAATTATGTCTGGCTCAGGGTTTGATCCTACAAAGTGAATGTCTGTCTGGATTGGCAGTGGGGACCAAGGAAAGGCTTGAGACATCCTTTCAAGATTATTTTCCTTCACTGAGTTTTGAAGAAGGGCACTGCTCTCTTGATCCTCGATCAGGACATGTTTCCGTCATGAAAAATGTTATCTGGCTAGTCCTTACCACTAGAGAAAAAGAAAAGGAAGCTAGAATTCCTCTAAAATCCCCACAGCTTGCTGGGAGCTACTAGAGCCAGGCAAGAAATGCTTTTTATCTCAAAGCTGAAGCCAGCAGGAAAAGCTTTTAAAAAAGCATCACCATACAATTTATACTAAATAATAAATGTGCAAGGGATTCTGTTAGGGATGCATGTTAGAAATTTCATTAGCTTTGTTACCTGGGGTTTCTATGGATATAGCCCATAGATATTCCTTCTATAAAATAATAGTGGCTTCCTGTACCCATTTCTGCTATATTACCACCTCTGCATGGTTCACAAGAGACATGGGCATAGGTATTCAACATGAATGTAGACTGATGTTTTCCTTGAACCTCATACAAATTCACACACACACATACACACACACTCCTGCCCCAGGTAAAAGTGAAAAAATTCCAAACAAAAATAACTTTAAGGACATTTTGTCACACTTTCTCTTCATTTGTTTTCTATCATTCATATAAAATTTATTAAGCATATTCTTCTCATCAGGTACTCACCAGGTGCTATGGGTGATAAAATGGTGAATAAGGTATGGCACTTAAACTCAAGGAGTTCATAATTTATTGAGGCTAACTGTGGAGTATACACTTTACAATAGTACAAAGCAGACCGTGCTATTTGTTACTATCATAAAGATACACACAACATTCTTAGGGGGGCACAGAGGAGGAATAAACACAATTTGAATGGAATAGTTGCTGGCATTAAGCGTTTTCATCCCATGTCTCTAACCATGTTACTAGTTCTGTAACTTTGAACTAAACCTCAGTTTTCTCATTTGTAAATTGAAGATAATAAGAGAAAGTTTTCTTGAAGATAATCTGAGAAATAAGCAGTCAATAATTATTAGGCATTGTGCTTATAAAGGGGGAGGTGGGGAAGGCATTTCTGGGGTGGTGACATGTCAGTTGACTTTGGAGAGAGAGTCGTGTTTTTAATAGGGAGGCAAGCCTCTCACAGGAGGCTCTGAGAAAGATTTCCCAGCTGAGGGACAGCGTGAGCAGACTGCTGGTTGTGATCAGCTGCAGGTAAGCAAGTCAGTACATTCTCTTATTTTTCCTGCCGTTCCTGGCATCTCTCACTGTTAGGATCACCTCTTTGGATTTGTGCAAAGGAACTACTTCCAAAGACCAGAATCAAACCTGACATCTAATGTCTAAATGTGTGGGAGGTCTAGCGCTCATTTTTTAATTCATTGCTAACCATTAATGCTCAGTCATTTTATCCAGTTAGCCAACAAGAGCCTTAGGAAGGTGAGTTTGGGGCCAAGCGGAAGCACTCCAGACAGCACTGGGATGCGGGTGGTGCCCGGAAGGCACCCCCAGTGGCGTGAGGCCACTGCAAACCTGGTGGACTTGGCAGGGCCAGTAGTCAATGAGCTGCCTTCACATCCTCCTAAAGGCCAGTTCAGGCTGTGTCTGTCAGCCTTGTCTAAGTGGACGGAAAACGTGAAGACGAGGGTGAGCCGGGAGAGCTGCTACTGAAGGCCAAGTCCTCAGCCACAACCATAAATTACTCTCACTGACTTTCAGTTGAATTTCTCTTATTCCGATGCTGAAAATCAGCCCCACGGTGACTAATACCCATGTTTCCTTCTCATTGTTGACTATTTCATCACAAGAGCTTTCCAGTCTAGCCATGGTTATCTAATTGTGCCTTTTGGCTCATGTTACTCCTTAGCTTGGCATACTGCATCCCTCTTCTCATCTATGACAAGCAGAATCATCCTTTCTTTCCTCTAGGGCTGAACTTCACTAAGGCTCTTTCCTTTGTCCCCTCTTTCTCAACTTCTGAACTGAATGTGCCTGTTACTTATGGGGTTTGAGGATATATTACCTAATAGAAGATATTACTTGTTTACCTTGGAAGCTCTGTTCCATTTCTAATGTTGGAATCTGAGTCTCTTGAAGAGAAAAAAGGGGCAAAGATTTGTTTTCCTGCTTATAACATCTAGCCTAGAGTCCCAGGTATGTCCTTTGAAGATTTGCCTATTAATTACAGATATGATATTTTAAAAAAAGCACAATAAGCAAAACTTCAAATGCTATATCCTCCCCCTCATTATCCCCAATATATTTTATATTTAAAATATTTTCATGCCAAGCTATACCTATCTCCATTAATTTAGAGCTCCTTCCCTCATTTCTCACAAAACCAGAAAATGAAAGAAAATAAATTAACAAGAAAATGCTAAGGTAAATGAGTGCCTAGGTCATGCCTGTCTGCTGCATGTAGAAAGTTGTCCATGTATGAACACCCTGATTTGCTATATAGTCCATAAGCTTTTCAACTAGCATGCATCAGATATGTTCCGATGTGTATTTCCCCTATTTAGGAAGGGGAAAACAAAGTCCAAAGATACTCATTAAATGACCTAAAACAATTAAATTACCACAGCTGAGTTTAACCCATTTCAGGGTTTAACACATTATGCCTTTAGTAAGAAAGGATGGCACTGGGGACAATGGCCATGTCACAATTGACAGAGTGATTCATCTGTTCTGTGAATAAACCTCTCTTTTCAGCCAGATGAACAGGATCAGTAACACGTGCTCTAACACGAGATTCTCAGAGAAGGTTCTTTCTGATTCCAGTGTCTAAGCCCTGGTGTCCACATGCAGCCTATTCATTCTTTCCTAAATGGCCTCACACACATTGACTGCCAATTAAGGCTTTGTTGCCAATAGGGTAGTCAAGACCTAAAATTAGCCCCTCACTTCTTAAGACTCCAGGGGACTCAGCCAAAGTGATATTTATAACTGTTACAGACCAGTGAACTAAAGACAGCCATGACATAGAGTGAGTCAAATCTGCTCTTTGTTCTGGAGACACTAAAGTGAAATGAACTCTCTTGAAATAGATGAAGAGGCTTTTCACTCAATTCTTATCTCTGTACGCTCGAAGGTAATTGTGAAAGACAAATAATGAAGATAATTATTGGCTTTATACCGTATATTAAACTTCCATATGTGGTTCTATAATTCTTAAACAAAGCTAGCATATTTTTTGACATTTATCATGTATCAAGTCCTTAACAAAACAAAAGGTAAATAAATATGTATGGCTATTTCTATTTTTCTGATTAAAAAAAAAAGCAACATTAAGTGGTTGAATACTTGGTGAAGGTCATAAAAATTGCTGAGAGGGCCTGCATCCAAACCCACTTCTGTCTCCTAATGTCATGCCTCCCCTGGCCCTCTCTATTGCAAAGATCAACAGATTGTCACTCTGTTCTATGCGATTCCATAAAATGTGGTCAAATTCTGTATTAGAAAGATTAAGATTATTGTATTATTTTTAAACATTCTCTTTGCATAACTGTCAGCTTCCCTTGAGTCGTGGAGCTCTAAGTTCTGGCCATGTCACTTATGAGCTTTATAAAGGTGGCCAAATCATTGGATAATTTTGTACCCCACTTTTATTGTCTATAGAATATAGAAATGTAAGTTTCCATATCATAAGGTTTTTGTGAATAACTAAGTGAGTACTCAACTTGCTATTCTATAAGTGCTCAAGCAGTTATCATTATCCAAGGACCTAAAGAGAATGAGCAGTTGATGGTAAATCATGAATGTTCATTGTGGGCAAAGACCATATCTCTCTTATGCACTACTAGGATTGTATCCAACAAAGAGTAAATACATGCACATATGTTGGTTCACTAAAGAGGTAAGCAAATCATTTGAAGGTCTGAATAAAGTAGATATAGCCTTGTTTACTGTTGTTTGGTCACTAAATCATGTCCAGCTCTTTGCAACCCTCATGGACTATAGCCTGCAAGGATCCTCTGCCCATGGGATTTTCTAGTCATGAATACTGGAGGCAGGGTGCCATTCCTTCTCTAAGGCATAGCGTTGATGGTTCTCAACCCATCAACCATGGACCTTGAGGATTAGCAGATCTACTGTGAGATATCTGTAAAACAGTATCTGCTAACAAGTCCCACACATAGAAGTTGTGTTATTTTCTAACTGTATATAGGTACTCTAGTGATTTCTGAAATACAAAATTGTTTGAAATGTTACTTATATCTTAGTAGTTTCGTATCATTTATTTTTCCATTCAATGGCTAATACAATTATGACTATATGATTGGGGGAGGTGTCCATGAAGTTTCAAAAAACAAAGGAGAAAGGGCATATACATGAAAGATTAAAAAACACTCTACCAAGACATTCAAAATTGCTTGCCAGTAACAGTTATGGTTCCTTCAAACTGTAACCACACAGAGTGTGTCTACAAAGAATTTGATTTTTTTCTCATAACATAGAATACTCATTTAAACAAGGCCAGAGTAGAAAGAACCATCTCCATTTTCCGTTAAACTTGTCCCTATTTGCGGCTGCTGCTGCTGCTGCTAAGTCGCTTCAGTCGTGTCCAATTCTGTGCAACCCCATAGGCGGCAGCCCACCAGGCTCCGCCATCCCTGGGATTCTCCAGGCAAGAACACTGGAGTGGGTTGCCATTTCCTTCTCCACCTTATTTGCTACTTTTCTTATTTGCTACTTTTCTTTATATCATAACAAAAGAGTATGAATGTGAGCTTGGAAAATACCTTGATACCTAGGAAACAAACATTTCCCTCACATCCATAAGAGTGAATGCCTATAGCTTTGTTTTGCCTACATGGTCCTTTTCCTTTGGCTGTGATAGGTTGCCCATAAGAAGCTGGGAGCATTTTATCCCAGGCTTGGCCAATCAAATTCTCTTTTCCAGAAATTTGGAAGTTGAGAGAATCTAGTAGAGTTCTTGGCGGGAACTGAGGTAATGAAAACTCAGTAATCACACATTGGATCAGTGAATATGAAGCCTCAGAGTTGGTGAAGTAAGTGACACAGAAAGAGGACAAGAAGATCATGTAAGAGAACCAATGAATCCAAAAAGGGAAGCTTTCTAAGCTCCTAAGAGCTTCCTCGGAGAAGGCAATGGCAAACCACTCCAGTACTCTTGCCTGGAAAATCCTATGGATGGAGGAGCCTGGTAGGCTGCAGTCCATGGGGCTATGAAGAGTCAGACATGACTGAGCGACTTCCCTTTTACTTTTCACTTTTGTGCATTGGAGAAGGAAATGGCAACCCACTCCAGTGTTCTTGCCTTGAGAATCCCAGGGACGGGGGAGCCTGGTGGGCTGCCGTCTATGGGGTCGCACAGGGTTGGACACGACTAAAGTGACTTAGCAGCAGCAGCAGCAGCAGCAAGAGCTTCCTAGACATTTGTAAATCCTGGATTTACATCTTGTGTTGAAGTTCCGTGGAACATGATTGTATCTTGATTCTTTAATTCATTGATTACTTACTGAGCATTTGCTGTGCCCTCGATACTATTCTAAGCACTGTGGATACAACAGTAAAACAAATTAATGAAAATCCCTGCCCTTCTGAAGCTGATATGCAAATGTAGGAAATACAAAATTAACAAGGTAAATGGTTAAAATCTACAGTGATATGTACTAGGAGAAAATTAAGTGTGGTAACAGGTGTTATGGGTGGAAGTTCAGTTTTAGTTAGATGGCTAGTTGAGGCCTCAGAGAAGGTGATGTTTGAGTGACGTCAAGGGAATGAACTTCACACTATACAAGTTCAGAAGCAAACCTATGAATATGGAATGGAGTAAGAAGGAAGGGTAGTGAATAGGTAATGAGATTCGAGAGATGGTGTTTCAGATTATGTACAATTTTACAATCATACTAAACTCTCCTGCTCTGTTTCACTCTGAAAGTATTAACCATTGGATCATTTTGAGCAAATGAATGACACAAACTGTTTCAGTTTTAACAGGGTCACTTTTAGAAGCCAACATTTTCCATTTCTTCAATTAGGTTAACATACGCTGGTCCTTTTTGCTTAGAGTACATCAAAAATTCTTAACTAAGATACCCTTTGTGCAATTTTTGAGGTAAAAAAAAAAAATCATTGGTAAAGAGATCTGATAGACAGAGTGCCTGAAGAACTATGGACTAAGGTTCGTGACTTTGTACAGGAGGCATGATCAAAACCATACCGAGGAAAAAGAAATGCAAAAATGCAAAATGATTGTCTGAGGAGGCCTTACAAGTCACTCCCCTTCCTTCTTACTCCATTCCACACTCATAGGTTTGCTTCTGAACTTGTCTAGTGTGAAGTTCATTCCCTTGATGTCACCCAAACATCACCTTCTCTGAGGCCTCAACTAACTACCTAACCAAAACTGAACCTCCACATGTAATACCTGTTACCATACTTACAAGAATAGAGATGAAAGGCAAACTAGAAAAGGAAAGGAAAAATATATGCATTTGAATGCAGAGTTCCAAAGAACAACAAGGAGAGATAAGAAAGCCTTCTTCCGTGATCACTGTGAAGAAATAGACGGAAACAATAGAATGGGAAAGACTAGATATCTATTCAAGAAAATTAGAAATACTAAGGGAACATTTCATGCAAAGATGGGCATAATAAAAGAAAGAAACAGGATGGAGCTAACAGAAGCAGAAGATATTAAGAAGAGGTGGAAAGAATACATAGAAGAACTATACAAAAAAGATCTTCATGACCCAGATAATCACGATGGTGTGATCACTCACCTAGAGCCAGGCATCCTGGAATATGAAGTCAAGTGGGCCTTAGGAAGCATCACTATGAACAAAGCTAGTGGACATGATGGAATTCCAGTTGAGCTATTTCAAATCCTAAAAGATGATGCTGTGAAAGTGCTGCACTCAATATGCCAGCAAATTTGGAAAACTCAACAGTGGCCACAGTACTGAAAAACATCAGTTTTCATTCCAATCCTAAAGAAAGGCAATGCCAAAGAATGCTCAAATTACTGCACAATTGCACTCACCTCACACACTAGCAAAGTAATGCTCAAAATTCTCCAAGCCAGCCTTCAACAGTACATGAACCATGAACTTCCAGATGTTCAAGTGGATTTAGAAAAGGCAGAGGAACCGGAGATCAAATTACCTACATCCATTGGATCATCAAAGAAGTGAGAGAGTTCCAGAAAAACACCTATTTCTGCTTTATTGGCTATGCCAAAGCCTTTGACTGTGTGGATCACAATAAACGGTGGATAATTCTTCAAGAGATGGGATTACCAGACCACTTGACCTGCCTCCTGAGAAATTTGCATGCAGGTCAGGAAGCAACAGTTAGAACTGGACATGGAACAACAGACTGGTTCCAGATTGGGAAAGGAATGCGTCAAGGCTGCATATTGTCACCCTGCTTATTTAACTTATATGCAGAGTACATCATGAGAAATGCTGGACTGGATGAAGCGCAAGCTGGAATCAAAACTGCTGGGAGAAATACCAATAACTTCAGATATGCAGATGACACCACCCTTATGGCAGAAATTGAAGAAGAACTAAAGAGCCTCTTGATGAAAGTGAAAGAGGAGAGTCAAAAAGTTGGCTTAAAACTCAGCATTCAGAAAACTAAGATCATGGTATCTAGTCCATCACTTCATGGCAAATAGATAGGGAAACAATGGAAACAGTGAGAGACTTTATTTTGGGGTAGCTCCAAAATCACTTCAGATGGTGACTGCAGCCATGAAATTAAAAGATGCTTACTCCTTGGAAGAAAAGTTATGACCAACCTAGACAGACTATTAAAAAACAAAGACATTACTTTGCCAACAAATGTCCGTCTAATCAAAGCTATGGTTTTTCCAGTGGTCATGTGTGGATGTGAGATTTGAACTATAAAGAAAGCTGAGTGCCAAAGAATTGATGCTTTTGAGCTGTGGTGTTGGGGAAGGCTCTTGAGAGTTCCTTGGACAGCAAGGAGATCCAACCAGTCCATCCTAAAGGAAATCAGTCCTTAATATTCATTGGAAGGACTGATGCTGAAGCTGAAACTCCAGTACTTGGGCCACCTGATGTGAGAAACTGACTCGTTGGAAAAGACCCGATGCTGGGAAGGATTGAGGGCAGGAGGAGAAGGGGATGACAGAGGATGAGATGGTAGGATGGCATCACCGACTAAATGGACATGAGTTTTAGTAAACTCTGGGAGTTGGTGATGGACAGGGAGGCCTGGCATGCTGCAGTCCATGGGGTTGCAAAGAGTCGGACACGATTGAGTGGCTGAACTAAAAGAGAGCTTGCCTCCACACCTTGGACAAACTTCTTTTTTTTGATTGGTGTTTTGCACTCTGGTTGTCTTATGCTCCTGATGATACTCAGGAGATGGGATTTGAAAGATATTGAGGAGTAAATGAGTTAACCTTTTATAGCAGTGGGAAGACCATATTTGTAGTCTCCCTCAAAGTCCACTGGGTTCATAGGAAAAGATGATATTGGAAGAAACTACATTTAAAGGTTTACAAACCTTTCAGCAGAACAAAAAACTCCAACATGTAGCTATAAAATGTCATTAGAGAGCACTAGTTAAGTCACAAGAAAAAATAGTTGACCATTGAACAGGGAGGTAGGCGTGCTGACTCTCTACCCAATCAAAAATCCAAGTATAACTCACAGTTGGTTTCTGGTATCCAAGCTTCCTCCATAACCTTAGTTCTGCATCCACAGATTCAATCAGTTGCTAATTGTGTGGTTCTATGATACTCATTTCTTGAAAAAAAAAGGAAAAGAAAATCCATGTATAAATGGACCCATGCAGTTCAAGCCCACACTGTTCAAGGGTCAACTGTTTAGCTTGCTAGAGAAAAATCACAATTCATTTATGGAAACTCATACCTTCAATTATCTATTAAAAACAAATTCCTGAGTCAAATTTAAATATCTCTGAGCAGTAATAACTCATTTTATGCTGGATAAGATTTTAAACTGGATAAATCTTTAATATTATACATTTGAAGTATTGCAGAGGGATTAACTGCAAGAACAAAATATTCTGTCTTTGTTTCTTAACAAATTCCTTTGAAGCACCAATGCACGAACACAAATGACTTATCCATATAACTCTAGCTCATTGACTTTGGGATTAGAAGGCTGAAATAATCTCCCAATAAAAAGATATGATAGCTTCTTTGAAATTATGATGAATAATTACTAAAGTGTGACATGCATGCTAAATTGAAAATGGTTTAGGGACCATCGGATGATTTTGCTTTACAGACAGAAAACCAAGTGAATATTGGAGGAAGGTAGCTGGGGAACAGAGAGGTTGTGACTCTAGTTGCTTTATTATTTTATCCAATTTGATGCCTGCTTCTTTCCTTCTCACCTGGGGCCCTCTGCTGTGACATGGGCAATTTTAAAGAAAACTGAAGGGTAAAATGAATCAAGCGAGGCTTTTGCTGTTAGGACCCTGATCCTCTCCAACTGAGAAGTCACAAAGGGAACTTAGTCTTATTAAAGGGCAGTGGGTCAGACCACAGAATCCACAAAGCTGCTTCTAAGGCTCAGAGTTCTTGCTGGGTATCATCACCATCGAAACCAAATAACCGTGCAGCATATCTGTTGCCAGAAAACAGTAGTAAATTGGGTTGCTGGGATGTAGGAAACTTAAAGCATCCAAAGAGACAGTGCTATTGTCAAAAGCAGATCTCTTTGCTCTTCTCTATCATCTTCATTTTGTACTTTGTTTAATCTTTTCCTCCCATGAGTTTTGCTACTCCAAACTGAGCCATCATGTAGATGCTTAAAATTTATACCGTTTCCTTAAACCCATGCTCACGTAGTGAGCTGGTTCTGAAGCATAGTTTCTCAGTGTTGGCAGAATTGACATTTGGGGCAGCATAATTATTTGTTGTCAGGGTCATTCTGCACATGTAGGATGGTTAATAGCATCTCTGAGCTCTATACAGTTGATGTTGGTAGTATCCCTGAGTTGTGATAAGCAAACACATCTCCAAATAGTTCCAGATGTCCCCAGGTAGTGGCAAAACCACCCCAGGTAAAGAATCACTGCTTTGGAGGTTGAAACTGCTGGACCCAACAATTACCTAGGCAAGACAGCTCAGGCTAGCCACTGCTCCAAAGCTTTTCTTCAGCAACAGAAGAGGGAACGTAAAATAACTTGCACAGTATCCCAGGATGAGAGAAACTCCATTGATCAGTGTGGAAATTTGACATTGACATGGTGGATTTATCTGCTTGGGAAGCATGTGGTTTAGAAGTTGGACCTGAGGTACCAAACTCTCAGTCCACAGTATGGTGGTAGGTGTGGTACATCTGCTCCTTGATTCACTGGGTGACTTGACAGTGGATCTGTCTGTGTCTGTAAGATGTCTAATGCCACATGGTGACACAAGACAGTCCTCGTAAAAGGGAATCAGGTGTCACAGATGCAATCATGGCTAGCCACCTGCCCAAGCACTTCAACCTGTTAGCAGTAGAGCAAAATGAATTCCCAAGGACAATGATGTAGGGAAGAAGAATTTCTTCAACTTTACTACTAATAAAACTATTTGTAAATAATTATTGAACACTTGTAATGCACTGGACTGTCTTCTGTACACTTTACTTGTATGAACTCATTTTATCCTGATAGCAATAGTAGCTGCACTTACTATTTAAAAATAGTATTTGAAACAGTATTAGGAAATTATTATTTCCTCCCATTTCACAAGGAAACTGAGACACAGAATAATTAAATAACTTAACACTGTCGCATTGTTTCAAGTTGTAGAGTCAGGACACAGTCTTGCCAGCTGACCACCACAGTGCAAATTTTAAGTCAGCAAACATGCATTGTACTCTTTCAATATGCCAGGTGGGCTGCTCAGGGTTGGGCAGTCACAGATGAATGTCATGTTTCTGCCACCAAGTTGGTGACAAGCTAGTGTGGATTCAGTTGTATAAGTAAAGCATTTCCTACAACAGAGATGAGCATGATGCTCTTAGCGTAGCAGCAGATGCAAACCAAGCAGAAGAACAAAGGAGGGATGATGACCTTAGCCCTGAGAGGAGCATGGAGACTTCAGAGAGTCATTGGAGCCAGAGGAAGGTTTTAAAGGATAAATAAGAATTCACCCGAAAGAACTGATGTGTGAAAGACCCTTGGGAAGAGGAAAACAGCCTGAGTGGTTACCATTGGCCTGTCTGCCTTTGGGTCCTAAGTGCCCATTGTAATCTAGCCCATTCTTCAAAGTTCAATTGTCTGCGCTCTCCTTCATCTGAGGTCTTTTAGAATACATCTATGCTTATTCCTGTTCCAGATCTTGATTTTCATTTACTACCTTCTGTCCTGTGTTGGTTAGTTGAATTCACATCATTCTCCCTGACTGACTTCAAGCTCCCTGAGGAAAATGAATCTGTTTTTATTCTTTGTTATGTAGTCATGGATGCTCAGTGTTGCTTTATGCACAATGAAAATTAAGTGGTGAGATGAATGAAACTTATCTGTACATAATGTAAATGTCCTATCAAACAATTCATCCCAACTATGGGCAATAAATTAAAATTCTTCCCTGAGGATTTTCAGGTGTTCATGAATGGGGTAAATGGGAGTGGGGCCACTAACTTCCCTTTGGGTGAGAGAAAAAGCTGGTGTCTTAGAGGAGGTGGTGAATGAGGAAGGGCGTGAGCTATTTTCAAGTGAGGAAGGCGTTTCTGAAGGCAGACTTGCTGCGGAGGAAATTACAGCTGTGGCTGAAACTCCAAAACTGGCTGGTTCTTAACTGCTATTTGTGGCTAATTACTTCCAAATAACAAATGAATAGCATAGTAAATGTTAGCAAGATAATTTTCTATTAATCAAGAATAATGAGTGAGTAGACTAATTCCCTCTTCAAACATCCCTAATTTTAATGCTGTTGCATGTTGCTGCTTCAGATTGATTACATGGTGATTTAGAGGAAGCGAGGAGGTAGGAAGACTCAAACTAAAAGGCAGATTATTATTATTTCCTGCTATGTTCATGAAGAATATCCCCTCTTCCACATGAATCCTGATAGAAAATGAACACTGTCTTTCTAAAAATGACCTTAACGTAGAGATATGATGCTCAAATTTAAGCTCAAGTGTATGTGTGGGGGGGGGGGTGGGGGGGTGGGGAGGGGAGGGTGGGCAGGGGAGGGATTGAGAAAGGGAGGGAGAGAGGAAGGAAGTGTCCTAACCAGAAACAGACAAAACCTAAATGCATAAAATCTGGAAGAAGTCTGTTTTCTCAACTCCATTCACTGTGAAACTTTGGACAATTTGCTAAATTCTTTTGGCATTTCATTTATATACTCAAGGTAAAGAAACATTCAAAGTTTGATTATTTCACGTTACGTTAGACTGACCTCAACAGTCTGGGTCTTGATCCTCCACAACAGCAGACTTTCCAAAGAAACTATGTAGCTGCAGCCTTTCCAGGAGTGTCTAATGTGGGAAAATCAACTCCATATGAAGCAAATGTAATGGGTTAGAATATATGATCAACCTGCAGTAGAGTGGGGAGAAATGTCTTTCTTGTTACAGGAGGGGACTAGTGATAGTTTATGGTGAACGATGTCAGATTCATGATCTCCGAAGAAGAAGATTTGACTTCGGGACCAGGGACTAGCCTTGATCATTCAAGAGTTTTTGTGGAGAAGAGTTTTATTAAAGTGAAAAGGGACAGAGAAAGTTTCTGACATAGACATCACCAGGGGGATGGAGAATGCCCCCCTCGCTAGTCTAAGCGAGGGAGTTTTACACTTTTTAAATTAGTTATTACAATAAATCAAAAGAATGTCTCAAGGTTGCAGACATTTTACCAGACCCACTCCGACAATTTACATTTTAAGGTAACAGGATTAGAACTTAAAAGTAGAAAGATTTTACCAGACCCACTCCCATAATATACATTTTACAGTAACAGGATGAGTCAGTCAGGAAGGAGAAACTGTCCTCAAGCAGGATACGTTGTTGTTGTATAATCCTTAGTACAGGGTTTAAACTGAGTTGTTTGGTGTATGATCATCAGTTCCAGGGCTTAAAGAAGAAAACATTTTATGTGACTAAGACTAAGGAATGTAGAGGAAAAAAAGACACTTGTCCATTCCTCCTCTTTGAGAATTTCAGACCTCTATCTCCTCCTTGAGAGCCCCAGACCCCTCTCTTCTCTTTGGGGAACCTGAACTTCTTATTAACCTGCCTAGGAATTAACTGTCTCATTCCCCCCTTTTCTTTTAGGAGAATTATGTTGCCAAGGAAAAAGGGTGTCATCTTCATTCCATAACTACTTCCTGCTGCAATGGGGTGTTGTCCCTACATTGCTGAAGCAACATATTCTCCTAATCCTCATATTGAGGGTCTCTGATCCTGGGGCCCTACGTAATAGTTGGAGGAGGTTGTGGCACTCACAGGAGCCTGGACAACAGTTTGTAACTTAAAAGCTTTCAGACAGTTAGAAAAAAACCCCATTATACAGTCACAGATGTAAGACAAAATAGTCATTAAACCAAGTTAAAGCATATTAAAAATTAAAAGTTACATTATGTCCATAGTTACCTCAGTTCCATCTTAGGATTGTTAGATGTCATCAGATCAAGAAGAGGTACCATATATGATTGCTGTTGGTGAGGGTGTTCGCAGAGCTGAAGAAAGTCCTTTCCTTGAAGCTGAGAAACCCACCATGGGAAGCCTTCAGTTGATGAGGAGGTAGAAAAACTGAAAGCTGAGTCACAGTTAGTTCTAAGGCTCTAAGATCTATGACAATATCTGTGCACAAAAACAGTCTGTCATTGAGATAATCCCATTTTTGGAGGGCAGTTCTAGCCCTCATTAAAGGTATGGGTAAAACTTTAAACCAACTCTCTTGAGTTTCCTGAGTTAGCTTATACAGATGTCTTTTAATAATGTCATTAGCTTTTCAACTTTTCCTGAAGATTGGGGCCTCCAGGATCAGTGTAAGTGATATTCTATTCCTAGAGCTTTCGCCACACCTTGAATTACAGCTGCTTTAAAGATGGAGCATTGTTGCTCTAAACTTTAGAGTTTAAGATCCCACTCATGTCATGAAAAGTCAGTAGAGTAAAATTTCATTAGTAAACTTATGAGCTTTAGGCATTAGCAAAACAATAGTAACAATTACCCTTAAGCAATGTGGCCATAGCCTGATTTTTTTTCTTTTTTCCAGTAACAAACAAACTCTGATCCTGTGGGCAAGCTCAAAACAGGAGCCTGCAAGAGAGGAGTGTGAAGAGCCTTAAAAGCCTTTTGAGTCTCTGGGGACCAAGCCAACTTGTTGGTTTGTGCCTGCTGAGTCTCAGTTATAAGTTTAAAGGCCGGGCAAGTCCCCATAACCTGGAATCCAGATGCGGCAATAGCCTATAATGTCCAAGAATCCTCTCTATTGTCTTAACGTCATAGGCAGAGGATGATCTAATATGGGTTTAACTCCAGAAAGCATCCTTCGAATCAATGATTGAAAAATATTTGGCTTGTTTAGGAATTTCAGACAATAAAGTATAAGGATTAGGCACTTATTATTCATATATCTTGAACTAGTCTCCATTTATCATTTGATTTCTTTATACCCAAAATAGGTGTGTTGCATGGATTGTTACATGGAATTAATAGCCCCTCCTCCTTTAAATTCTCAAAAAACCAGCTTTTAGCTTTGTTGATTTTTGCTATGGTCTCTTTAGTTTCTTTTGCATTTATTTCTGCCCTGATTTTTAAGATTTCTTTCCTTCTGCTAACTCTGGGGTTTTTCATTTCTTCCTTCTCTAATTGCTTTAGGTGTAGAGTTAGGTTATTTATTTGGTTTTTTTCTTGTTTCTTGATGTAAGCCTGTAATGCTATGAACCTTCCCCTTAGCACTGCTTTTACAGTGTCCCATAGGTTTTGGGTTGTTGTGTTTCATTTTCATTCATTTCTATACATATTTTGATTTCTTTTTTGATTTCTTCTATGATTTGTTGGTTATTCAGAAGCGTGTTATTTAGCCTCCATATGTTTGAAGTTTTAACAATTTTTTTCCTGTAATTGAGATCTAATCTTACTGCACTGTGGTCAGAAAAGATGACTGGAATGATTTCAATTTTTTTGAATTTTCCAAGACCAGATTTATGGCCCAGGATGTGATCTATTCTGGAGAAGGTTCCGTGTGCACTTGAGAAAAAGGTGAAGTTGATTGTTTTGGGGTGAAATGTCCTATAGATATCAATTAGGTCTAGCTGCTCCATTGTGTCATTTAAGGTTTGTGTTTCCTTGTTAATTTTCTGTTTAGTTGATCTATCCATAGTTGTGAGTGGGGTATTACATATATCTTGAACTAGTCTCCATTTATCATTTGATTTCTTTATACCCAAAATAGGTGTGTTGCATGGATTGTTACATGGAATTAATAGCCCCTCCTCCTTTAAATTCTCAATGATGGATTTTAGCCTTTCCTTAACCTCCGGTTTTAGTGGGTACTGCTTTTGATGAGAAAATAGGTGAGGGTCTTTGAGCTTGATAAAGACATGAACAGCATTTTGTACTTGACCCAGAGATTTTCCATCAGCCCACATTTTAGGATTTACGTTTTGCTCAATTAAAAGAGCAGGTTCCATATTCATGAAAACATAGGCCTGGACCTTGTTGAGTATATCCCTCCCCAGAAGGGTGAGAGAGACTCCGGCATGAATAGAAACTTATGAGAAAACAGTACAGAGTCCCAGTTGCAGCTTAAAGGATGACTGAAATAATAACATGTGGCTCATCCAGACAGTACCATTAAGGTAGTGGATCAGGAGGAAAATGGGCCAGGCGCTTCAGTGAGGACAGAGAAAGTTTCCCTAGTGTCCAAAAGAAAATTGACTGATAAGCCCTCCACAGTTATTAATACCCGGGGTTACTCAGATGTTATTAGGACAGGGGCTTGTGTGGGGACCCCCAGGCATCTTCAGTCCTGACTGTCCTGAGAGTCCGACCCCTAGGGCCTATACCTCAGAGGGCTGTCTCTTCTCCAGTGTGATCCTTTATAGACCGGACATGGAGCCGGGGGTGGCTTAGATGCCTGAGGGCAATCCTGCTTGAGAGCCCCCACCCCCTCTTTCCACAGTAATAACAAGTCCATCCCCTTTCACCTGGGTCCCTCTGGGCATTTTTCTCAGGCTATTTCAGAGCAGGTCTAACAGCCATACTGGGGCCTCAGTCTTTCCCTGGTCTTTTTTTGCCTCTTATTTTCCTCCTCATATTCTGTACCATAATATACCATCTGAACCAGTTGCAACAGTTCTTTAAAGACGGATTTGGTCCAAACGCCTGTTTTCGTAACTTATGGCAGACATCTGGAGCTGACTGAATGAGAAATCTATCTTTTAAGATTATTTCTCCTCTGCACTTTCAGGATCAACCTCAGTATACTTGTGGAGAGCCTACTATAGTCTATCTAGGAATTTACCAGGAGTTTCATTCTCTCCCTGTTCTATGTCAGCCTGCTAAGCATAGTTTAAAGTCTTTGTGTGCACTTGCTTAAATCCTTCAAGAATACATCTGGCAAAGTGGCTCTGTTATTGGAACCACTTGGCTTCCAGTAGGAAGGAGGGCTGTTTCGTGTTCCCTCTTTCCCCTTGTCTCACGTTCAAGCCATTCATCTCCAAAAAGTAGTAGCTTCCCCCAAAACTCGAGTTCTTAAGTCAGGAGTCAGTGTCTGTCCCAAGACATACATTACACCTCTCCAAGTAAGCTCATAAAGTTAGTCCCGTAAAGGCTTCTCTGTACTTGTTGGATCCTCTCAATAGTCTTGACCACAATTGGTACTGTTTGAATTTCTACTGAGACTGAGGCAACCCCTCCTGGAAGGTTGCCCTGATTCTCAGCCTGTTCAGTTGGGAGCCCCAGATACAGGGGCAAAGTAAGAGAACAGGAGGCAGCTGAAGGTTTCACACCCAAATCTGCACCCTTAGGACATAAGTCTGGCATGTCTCACAGAGAGATAAAGAGCAGTATATATGGTACTTCTACCCATTTCTCTTGTTTTCTACAGAACTAGTCTGTAAAACAGTATTATAATTGAGACCCTTCAACTGGCCAGTGTTCCCCATATTCCAAAGGATACTGTGACCATTCAGTATCATAGAAGAAGATCAGGCATGTCTTTTTAAAATTCTGAGGATCAAACGTGTCCCAGTTTTTTTAAATACATTTTGAAGAAGTTGTCCTGGAACTGTTAGCTCCCATCTGTAAGAGAGAAAAAAGTGGCATCTATAGTTGTGGCTTCTTTCCACCAGAGGCATCCCTCCCTACTCTAGATGGGGATGTAGACAAACTTTACATCAAAGCTTTCCTCCCCTGGTTGGACTTAGTCGGTCCCTTACTGACACAGGCACCATACTCATCCCTCCCGGTTCTACCACCAAGACGGGGTGGAGATGCACTAGGGATAGACCTGATGGCATCCCAGATTGATTTTCAGTTCTTTACCACCAAGACCTTTGTTTGATTTGCCCTTTTCTCTGATACCCCCAGAGTGTAACAGAGTAGCTTTCTGGAATGTTTCCCAAGCTAGGACTACTAGGGGAAGCATCCACCTAATGTGTGCCCAGGCACATTCCTGAGTACGGTCCTGACTGCAGTAGAGCTGGTGAGTCATAAAGGGATGAACAACAACCTAGATGTCCCTCTTGAGTGTCACCACACCAGTAGAGCAAAAGAGGTGGTGGAGGGTTGGCCAGTGAGGAAAAAGTGATTCTTTCCCTCAAGCTACTAGGGCCAATGCTTCTAGTTCATTTCCACGGATTCCACAAAAGGAATATCTAGGGGGTTGAGACAAAAGCCACCAGAGAGCCTCCTCTGGTCCACTAAGAGCTAGCGCTACCAACGGAAGGAGGCCACTGCACTTCCAATCTGACCAGATCCTGCAGTTCCCAATGTGTCCTCAAAAACCTTATGGTCACCAGCAGTGCTTCTATGCACATAGACTGGAGGCACAGCCCTGACAAAGGCTCACTTTTAGGACTCTGGCCCCTGAGACAGGCACCCAAGAGAGTAACCTCTAGCCTGAGAGACGTTCCTGGAGCTAGAGTTCCACCTAGTTCCCAAATGTGCTCTTGTAACTTTCGGCTCCTAGCAAGGCTAGGTGCTTCCATACATGGGATCTAAGTAAAAGTACATAGTAACAGCATGGCTCACAAGTCCCTTGAAAGTCTATGATCTGACAGATTAGGTTAGTAGTTCTAATTCCCCATGAAACTATGAAATGGTCAAAGAGACTAGGAAAAGATGATGGAGAAAGAAGACTTGGGTCCACACATTTTGCCCATTTCTGGCTGCTCCCCTCATAGGGATGTTGGGTGTCTCTTGGCATTGGCAGGTTGGTATAAGCCCTAACAAGTCTCCCCTTTATGGGACTGCCTTCAGTTATTAGAAGGCACCGCGAAACTGCAGAGCAGGGCTCATCACTTGCTTCATGCAGGGCGTGTCACTCATTACCACAAGCACACCGTAGAGTTAGTAAAGTAAAGCAGAAAACATGTACATTGAGAAAGCAAAGAGGCTACAGCTCTGAGTGTTCTTACCTTGTCCTGAAGATCCCAGGCGAGCCTACAAGATGATAGCTTACGGTGAACGATGTCAGATTTGTGATCTCCAAAGATGAAGATTTAACTTCTGTACCAGGGACCAGGCTTGAGACTCAAGAGCTTTTGTGTAGCACAGTTTTATTTAAGTAAAAAAGGGACAGAGGAAGCTTCTGACATAGACATCACCAGGGGGATGGAGAATGCCCCCCTTGCTAGTCTAAGCAAAGGAGTTCTATACTCTTTCAGTTAGTTATTACAATAAATCAAAAGAATGTCTCAAGGTTGTAAACATTTTACCAGACCCACTCCCACAATTTGCATTTTAAGGTTAACAGGATTAGAATTTAACAATAGAAAGATATTACCAGATCCACTCCCATAATATACATTTTACAATAACAGGATGAGTCAGTCAGGAATAAGAAACTGTCCTCAAGCAGGATATGCTGTTGTTACATAATCCTTAGTACAGAGTTTAAACTGAGTTGTTTATTGTGTAATCATCAGTTCCAGTTTCTTTAAAACATTTTAAAGAAAAAAGTGTTCTATGTGACTAAGACTAAGGAATGTAGAGGAAAAAAAGACATTTGTCCATTCCTCCTCCTTGAGAATTCCAGACCCCTATCTCCTCCTTGACAGAAGCAGAAGATACTAAGAAGAGGTGGCAAGAATACACAGAAGAACTATACAAAAAATATCTTCATGACCCAGATAATCACCATGGTGTGATCACTCACCTAGAGCCAGACGTCCTGGAATGCAAAGTCAAGTGGGCCTCAGGAAGCATTGTCTATGAACAAAGCTAGTAGACATGATGGAATTCCAATTGAGCTACTTCAAATCGTAAAAGATGATGCTGTGAAAGTGCTGCACTCAATATGCCATCAATTGGGAAAACTCAGCAGTGGCCACAGGACTGGAAAAGGTCAGTTTTCATTCCAATTTCAAAGAAAGGCAATGCCAAAGAATGCTCAAACTACTGCACAATTGCACTCATATCACATGCTAACAAAGTAATGCTCAAAATTCTCCAAGCCAGGCTTCAACTATACGCGAACCTTGAACTTCCAGGTGGTCAAGCTGGATTTAGAAAAGGCAGAGGAACCAGAGATCAAATTGCCAACATCCATTGGATCATTGAAAAAGCAAGAGAGTTTCAGAAAAATATCTACTTCTGCTTTATTGACTATGCCAAAGCCTTTGACCACATGGATCACAACAAACTGTAGAAAATTCTTCAAGAGATGGAAATACCAGAGCACCTGACCTGCCTCCTGAGAAATCTGTATGCAGGTGAGGAAGCAACAATTAGAACTGAACATGGAACAATGGACTGGTTCCAGACTGGAAAAGGAATGCGTCAAGGCTGTATATTGTCACCCTGCTTATTTAACTTACATGCAGTGTACATCACGAGAAATACTAGACTGGAGGAAGCACAAGCTGGAATCAAGATTGCCAGGAGAAATATCAATAACCTCAGGTATGCAGATGACATGGCCCTTATGGCAGAAAGCAAAGAACTAAGGGCCCTTTGATGAAAGTGAAAGAGTTGGTTTAAAACTCAACATTCAGAAAACTAAGATCATGGCATCTGGTCCCATCACTTCATGGCAAATATATGGGGAAACAGTGGAAACAGTGACAGACTTTATTTTGGGGGACTCCAAAATCACTGCAGATGGTGACTGCAGCCATGAAATTAAAAGACACTTGCTCCTTGGAAGAAAAGTTATGACCAACCTAGACAGCATATTAAAAAACAGAGACATTACTTTGTCAACAAATGTCCGTCTAGTCAAAGCTATGGTTTTTCCAGTAGTCATGTATGGATGTGAGATTTGGACTATAAAGAAAACTGAGCACCAAAGAATTAATGCTTTTGAGCTGTGGTGTTGGAGAAGACTCTTGAGAGTCCTTTGGACTGAAAGGAGTTCCAATCAATCCATTCTAAAGGGGATCAGTGCTGAATATTCATTGGAAGGACTGATGCTGAAGCTGAAACTTCAATACTTGGGCCACCTGTTGCAATGAACTGACTCATTTGAAAAGACCCTGATGCTGGAAAAAATTGAAGGTGGGAGGAGAAGTGGATGACAGGATGAGATGGTTGGATGGCATCACCAATTCAATGGAAATGAGTTTGAGTAAACTCCAGGAGTTGGTGATGGACAGAGAGGCCTGGTGTGCTGCAGTCCATGGGGTTGCAAAGAGTAGGATGCGACTGATTGACTGAACTGAACTGATCTCCTCCTTGAGAGCCCCAGACCACTCTCTCCTCCTCAGTGAACCTGGACTTCTTATCAACCTGTCTAGGAATTGACTCTCTCACTAGAAATGTTCCCTTGTGTCTGTTGGTCTGCTAGATACAAATTGATGACAAGGTGTATTGGATATTGTATCTGCCCCTCCCAGATTCACTCTTCACCCTCCTTTATCTGTTTCTGACCAAAGAGGTTGATCTGTTCTGATCACATTAATGAG
Organism: Cervus canadensis; assembly: GCF_019320065.1. Taxonomy (NCBI): domain Eukaryota; kingdom Metazoa; phylum Chordata; class Mammalia; order Artiodactyla; family Cervidae; genus Cervus; species Cervus canadensis. The sequence continues at coordinate 24,818,470 of NC_057393.1, read as the reverse complement.
CTCCTTTGCCGTCCAGCCTCCTGTGGCCTTTGCCCAATGATGAGCTTACGAGGAGATCAGAGAGAGGGAGTGTGAATTTGGACACTCATCTTCCCTTTCCTTCTAAAGTTTCACTTGGTAGCTTTCTCCCTTGGATGTCACGGCATCTTTTATGGATGTTCTTTCCATTCTCTCTCTCCTTTTGGCTTTCAGGACCACTTCCTCCCTTCTCCCTTTTCACCTAGAAGTGAGTGGTGGGGCACCACTCACACCCTAGAATTTTCCCAAGTACTGCCTACATATTTGCAAATAGTCTCTAGCAAATTCTCCTTTAATTATTCCACTGTGAGAGTGTCATCTGTTTCCCTCTGAGTTACTCACTAAGACACAGACTGAGAAATGGGAAGGTGGCCATATCATGCAGTGGGAATAACTGTGAAGACACAATTAATGACAGCCAGTTTACATAGTACAAGGTACTAACTTATTCCTATATAGAAAGTCCATGGCTAACTTGAAGGCAAATAAGATGTAAAAATCAGCTAATATGTGGTCACTGAGATGTTACAGATACAAAGTCTTGCTAGATTTGAACCTACCTTTGCTGTTTTTTTCCAAGACAAGAAGAGAAGAGAGGAGATATCCCTACTTAAAACTTTTGGGTTGAAAAGATGTGATGGCAGCAAGAGTGTTGGAAAAGACCATGAGACCATCATAAAAAAGAGCCGCATCCTTTAAAAAATTTCTGTTCACCTAAACAGTCCTACTTGAGCCCAAAGTGTGTAACGTCAGCCTACCTCTCCTTACAACCCTAGAGGGTATGAGAACCAAGGAGAAGTTTTCACTGATGAAAGTCACTCTACTGCTTACCTTTCAGCAATGCTTATTTGGAGATGAAAGCAAAGGAAATTTTCTGAGGTCCTGATTATGTATTTACTTATTCATTTGTTTATTCCTGTATTTATGCATTCACTTATGTATTAAGGAACCCATCTAAATGAAGTTGCATGTGGCAATGATACCTATTTCCTCAAAGGTCAGGAGGATGATAAGAGTGTGTTTAGGGGTAGACAAGTCCATTTTTTTCCTCCAATAGGTCTAAAAAAGTTGTTTAACTTGATGGACAGAAGCAAGGCAATGACTCCCTGTCATATTTCTCAATAGAAAAAAAGAAAAGTTGATGAATGAAAAAAGGAAAGCCCTTGTGTGATGCTAAGCAATAGGAAAATGTGTAAAACTAATTGCAAAAGGAAGGTCAGGTTCAGCAGCCCCAGCATTCTCTAACTTAACTCATACAAGATATCATTGTGAGTCAGGCAGATTCCTCACATGGAAAGGTTCAAATATTTTCTACTTTAATTTTCTTTTTCCCCAAGCGTTTTGAGAACTTTGGCATCTTGATCCAAGAGTTAGATTTTCATTTGAGTAAAATAGATCCAGGTTAGAATCCTAGCTTTCAAATGTTCTCAATCAAGATGCCTTTTCCACTCTTTAATTAATTTTTCTCATGTGAAAAATGGGACAATAAAACAATCTTTCAGTCAAATGCTAAGGACTAAACGTGGTCAAGTTTACAAATTACTGGGCAAGCCAGCTATAATGAAGCATAGAGGCAACTGCTGATATCACTGTTTGAAACAGATATACATGCAGCTTCTAGTCATCTGACCACAACAATGGTAGGAAAAAGAGACAAACACAGGATGCAGATATGAAAGATTCTGCAGAAGTTCAATCTCCATTCTCTGGGGACTTTTCTCCTCCTGCAGGCTCTGGCACGTATTTCTGGTGATAGAAAGCTTTTTGACTCATTCAGCCACTGATGGAATTTTTTTTCAGCAATTCTAGGAATAAGAGTCTTCTTAGAGGTTATAGAGATAGAATGATAGGAAGAGAAGAGTATAAGTTTTAGAGTCAGTCATAGACAGATGAATATCTGTTACACTCTTCACTGTCTGAGTGGCCACAGCAAACAAGCCCCATAAACATTTCTGGTGCCCTTCTTTTCCAAGTGTAATATGACAACTTTTAAGGGCAAATGAATGAGATAAAATATCAAAATTTTAAGTACAGCTGTTCACACATAATGGGTACTTAATATTTTTTTTTTTCTTCCTTCTGTTGAGGCAAAAGCTGCCTTCAGGCAAAAGCTGCCTTCTTGTATCTCAGTCATTTATCTTTCATCTAGCTCTGCATCCATATAGGTTATGTTGGGTTCCTCTTTCATAATCAGACAGTTATTCTATCATTTCTCTCATTAATGGTTAATAGCTTTTGAGTTCTATTCCATTCCTGTAGGACATGATTTTGAGAGCTCTAAGGGAAAGAGATGCAGTGTCTGTGTATGGTTAAGGAATATAAATGGATTTCAGATAATATTCAAGTATTAAGGTTTGGGAGGCAAAGGAACTTTCAGTACCCTTTTAGCAATGTATATCTGTGGCTTGTATTCCCAGAACAGTAGATATCACATTAAGATGGAAGAGAATATAACTCTAAATCTTACCATAAATCTTTCTTATGTAACTAAAGCTCCTTGGAGCACAGGCTGTAAAAGACAACACATCAGATTATTATTATCTGCCTTACAAACAGTGCAGGCTAATTTTAGTGACCCATTTTGTCTGTTTTCATCCTCCATTTGTATACTTGGCCTTGCAGATAGAGTAGCTGAATAAATATTATAGCTATATTTATGGGTATTCTTGTTAAGTGCTTCTCTTGGTGATGCATTACTAGACATTCAACATAAACCACAGAGAGAGAGCTGTTTATCCTTGTTAGCCAGGCAAACAGAGAGAAGTTCTATTTACCCACTATCCTGGGCCAGCAGGAGCCTTTGTCTAAATCTATGGCAACACAGAGAGAGGAGTCCCCAGCTGATGAATTAGAAAGTTATGTGGAAAAATAATTGAAAAACCTATGTGTGATGGCTCTTAATAGCAATGTTGAGAAGAACATCTTGGCTGCCAAGATGCTCATATTTACTGAGTGTCTACACTATGCCACGGGCTTCCCTGGTAGCGCAGTTGGTAAAGAATCCGCCGGCAATGCAGGAGACTCCAGTTCAATTCCTGGGTCGGGAAGCTCCTCTAAAGAAGGGAGAGGCTACCCACTGCAGTATTCTTGGGCTTCCCTGGTGGCTCAGCTGGTAAAGAATCTGCCAGCAATGTGGGAGACCTGGGTTTGATCCCTGGGTTGTGAAGATCCCCTGGAGAAGGGAATGGCTACCCACTCCAGTATTCAGGCCTGGAGAATTCCATGGATTGTATAGTCAATGGAGTTGCAAAGAGTTGGATATGACTGAGCGACTTTCACTTTATGCTATGCCACAAGCTAATTAGATAATTCCCATGTATCATATTCCACAGCATATAGATGTATAATGTGATGTTTCATTGAAAGCTGGTGTTACTACGCTTGTTTTGTAGATGAGTAAGTGGAGGTTCAGAGATGAAGGGCTTTGTCTAAGGACAGGGAATCCATGGCAGAGTTGAGACTTAACCCTGGGTTTGCATGAAACAAAGTCCATCTTTGCTGTATTAGCTAACTTTGCAGGGCCAGGTGGGCAGAGAGAGCAGCATTGGGTATAAGTGAAGACATCCCTGTGTCTGGAGGAAGAACTGTCTAGAGTCAGCAAGGGCCTAGTCAGCAGGCTTCAAGAGAACTTTACCTCTCAAAAAAGGGGATACTTTCCTGGTGGTCCAGAGGTTGAGACTGTCCTTCCAATACACGGGGCATAGGTTTGAACCCTGGTCAGGGAACTAAGATTCCACATTTGACACAGCGAGTCAAAGCAAAACCAGAAAACAACAGCATAAAAGGGGAGAGGGGTCTCCTGGTAACCTCTGGGAGTTTATGGGAAGAAATAGAAACTGCCTATGTGTACCACTGGAACCACGACAAGAACAGAGAATGGGAGGAGAAATAATCCTTCAGGGGCAAGTAGAGGAAGGAAATGGAGGGTGAGAGTTAGAGAGGAAGATGATATTGAGTGGAATGGGGGGATAGACTTTATTCTTTTTCCCAGTGCTTCTGTGCTTTGTATGTTGTTTGCTCTTGCTCTAGAATGATGTGAATGATGATTTTTATCTTTGCAAAACGAAGTGTTCACAGTGCGTTTCTGATCATTTGCAGTATTTTAAAGATCAGTTTTAATGTGAAAGGGTGAAAGTGAAAGTATTAGTCACTTAGTCATGTCTGACTCTTTGTGACCCCCATGGACTGTAGTAGCCTGCCAGGCTCCTCAGTGCAAGGAATTCTCCAGGCAAGAATACTGGAATGAGTAGCCATTCCCTTTTCCTGGGAATCTTTCTTACTCAAGGATAGAACCCAGGTCTCCTGCATTTCAGACAGATATTTTAATGTAGGCCATGTCTATTAAGAAGGAAGGAAGGGAGGGAAAGAGACAGGTTTAACAGAACACTAAAGATTGTCTGTGACATCAGAATAGTGGCTAAACTATCTTGTAAAGGCAAGCACAGGCCTTTATATAGTCCTTGTACCATGATGAAACCATGCTTTGCTGAAGACCTGTGGAAAGTAGAGTCATAGATCTCTGCTTCTTCTGTCTTGTGGCTTTGGAGTCATTTGTTACCTGTCATCTATTGTTCATATCTATAGTCAGCACCTCATCATGTCTGAATAGAAAGGAAAATTCCAATTCTGCCTGATCATAATACATCACCAGTAAAATTGAATGTAACTCCAACATTCACAGAAAAGTAGTCAATAAATCCATGCAGAACTCCTGGTTTAAAAAAAAAAAAAAAAAAAAAGCTTCTGGTTGTTACTTTTTCCTTCTTAAACAAGTACAGTTTGTCCATAATGACACTAATTCCAATGTATTTAATTTCTTAATTCTGTCTATGATTAGTCATCCCAGGAGATAATCACTAGAAAAGTAGCTTGGGATTAGGTTTCTCATTAGGACATTAATGCATGTTGTGAACTCTGAGAGGCTAATGCTTCCATCTCCAGGTAACCCACTCTGCCCATTCAACTCTTTTTATGGTCCTGCCAGTCTGTTCGCTAGTGTTTCTGTTGTTGCTGCCTCCCTGATCTACAGCTCTATTTCACTTATATTTGGCATTTGGATAGCTGGTTTGAGACTTAGACTGCCTCATTAGTAATTTTCCTATTCAGTCATATTCTATAGCAACTGCCATTTAACATTGCAGTGACTCCACCCCCCTGACTTTTTTTTTTCATGTTCAGACCCCATTATACTTGTAATAAAATTGGCAGGGATAAGGGTCAACTCAAGTTTTTTTCTGCAGTTGTGGTTTTCTCTCATTCTTAACTCATTTGAATCACTGTAACTCATTAAATGTTGCAGAAAGAATTTAATGCAAATTTTGGGTGTCTGTGCGTATGTTTGTGCATACACTAATTTTTAAAAATATTTGCAATGCTTATTTTACTAATTATTTATAAAAATAGTATAAAAATCTAGTATAATTCATAAGTGGGCAGTATATTAAATGTTTCTCAACTAGATAAATTTAGAAAAATAGAATGTTTTTTAAACATAGTCCTAATTAAAAACATTGAAATTAAAATCAAAATGAGATAAATTTTTTCATTTATTCAACTGGAATTTTTTTGAATTTTATAATATTGATACTGAAAAGATGAGAAATTATAAATACTCTTCAGAGGAAAATTAAAAGCTTAGTGCTTAAATTCATTAATTCTGATCTTTTCATTTATACCTAGAAAAGTTGGTCTAGTTACTAGAACTAGAAAGTTCACCATAGCTTTGTTTATGATACAACTGTGCATACACTACTGACAGATCAAATTTACATATCTGTCTTGACTCAAGAAGAAGATCCCCTTTCTATGTGTTTGTATGGTATAAGTGATATCAAAGTTTCTTCAATATTTACTCTAAAACTAAGCCACTATAACTTGATCAACCCACCACATACTGGCTTCTTTCTGTATATTCTAGAGCAGTTTAGTAATTTTGGAGAGACTATTCTGAAAAGCTATTGTTATTTTTCTGGATATTGGGAAGTGTATATGTCAGGATTAGTAATACAGCTGCTTCAATAACAAGTAAACTCTGAAATCTCATGGCTTAACCAAATAAGAGTTATTAATTCTTGTACCCATAAAGTCCAATGTGAATGTTCTAGATTAAGCAGTTTCCTTGGCAGCCTCAAAAGCAAGAACTCTATCTGGGATCCGTTCATCTGCTCTAGGAATTGTGGGCTCCCCTAAATCTTTGGAGTTCTTCCCTGGATCCCTTCACCTGTTTAGCCAAACTGGAGGTGAGAAGGAAGGACAGAAGAGTAGAAGAGAAGAATTCTGTGAGAGAATTCTGTTAAGTAGGAGAGAAAGATTCCATAAGAGAATTTAGAGGCTGTTATTGGAGGAATCATGCCATTATACTGGCATTTCTTAACCCACACCTGAGTCACATTGCCTCACCGCCTGTTAGGCAACTTGCAAAGGTGGTTTAGCTGTGTGCCCACGAGAAAATGGAAAGGTAGGGAGGGTACAGAGCAGTGTTTCAGCTATGCTATTCCCATGCATGGGACATATTTAGCACCACCCCAAAGGAGACACCCCAGAATTCCATCCTGCAGATTCTCTAGGTAATGAGCTACTTTCTCCTTCTCACTAGAAGTGGTTCTTTGTGGTCTAATAGCTGTGACTTATAGAGACAGGCTATTTCCTTTCTCCCCATACAGTTAATGTACCATGGTAGAGCAGGGACAGGCTAATCATTGTGATACCGGCATTTGGAAAACTAGAGAAGAAGAGCACAGAGAATTTATTGATTCACGTTGCTTTCTTCTCCCTGTCTCTTCCCATGGGCTTCCTTCTATAAAGTCTGTCAAAATGTCCTTTTCCTATAAGAACACCCACTGTATTGGATTAGCATTCACCCTAGTGACCTTGGCTCAACTTGATTATCTCTGTATATGCTCCATATCCAATAAGGTCACATTCTGAGGTAGTGGAACCTAGGGTACCAACAGATGAATTTAGGGAGACACAGTTCAGCATATAACACTGTAATTTTTGTGATTATTGTTAGTTCCGGATGCCAACATTACATTTCAAATTTCTTTTCTAAACTTAACTTCATATCTGCCTCATTTTGCTGTTTCCTCAAATGTAAGGTTTTTCTCACCCAAGACGAGAGCTGTTAGGGCTTGAGTGAGAAGTCAAGACGACTCTTAACCTGATAGTCATCTTTAGTCTTTTTTTTTTTTTAGACATTTTATTAATCTGTTTCATTAGGTCACTGACCCTTAAAACCTTTTTAACATTCCACGTTTTATTGTTTTTATCTAGAAGCAAATAGCTTTTCTGAAAATAAGGCCATTGCTTTCTGACTTTTTCTATTTCCTTTTATTTCTACTTGCAAGTCAGCCAGATTTTTCGGGAGTTCATCTCTTTCTTGCAATGCCTGTCAAAGCAGCCAACGGTATCCTACACCCACTAACAGTTCAATGCTTTTAATTGCCAGTGGAGCTGCTGGCTCAGAAGGCATGTGGTTGGCCATCTATACTACTGTGGGTGAGAGTATGCCAAGTACACTGCAACTACATGACATGTGTTCCCATCTTTTGAGCCTCTATTATCTGTCTCCTTACTACCTATTACTCAGCTTTAAGACAAATGCTACATCTTTAGACTTTGTATTACAGCAACATCTTTTTTTCTAGCTAACAACTGCTATACTGGGCTGGTTCAATAATCTTAGCTTCTGCAGCAACAGTAATGAAATCTTAGTCCCTTAGCATTATTTAACTTCATGTATTCTTCGTGTAAAAGTTATCAGTGGATATAATTACCATCAGCCTCCCTGAGGGGCTTTCCTCCATAGAATCCAGGCTGTCTTCACCCAGTAGAGTCAAAAAACTATCCTCTGGATCCTCTCCCTCCAGCTAACCAATGAGGAAAGACTAAGAGAGAGAGCTTACATGGGAGAGTTTCAAGGGTGAGCTCTGAAAATGGCATGTATTATTTCTGCCCACATTTATTGACCATAACTTAGTCTCATGGTCTGACCTACTCCAAGGGTGTTGTAAATTACATTTCTCTTAAAAGGAATGATTTGGTGAACACATATTTCTAAGACACAGGAGAATTACATAAAATAACATGTGTAGAGCCCTTGGCAGGGTGTCTGACACACATAGGAGGTATTCAATAAATATTGGTTACCAGTAGAGAAGGCATTTTATGTACTGACTGATCTCAATAAACCCGTGAAGAATCTCTATCACATATCTGCATGGCTTAATCAAATATATCATTAGAAGTAGGATGACATTTTCACTTATTGAAATTCTGACAGCTCATAAATCCTAAAATTCAGGATCTGCTGTAAAGAGCAAAGAAAGTGAGATGCATTCTTTTTTATGTGTATCTGCTTGCAGACCTGCATGCAGTTGCACACATATGCACATATGCTGAGATACCAGATAAGAAATTTCCCTAATTTTCTTTCATTGCACTATAGTGAGCCTTTCTAGACACATCTTTAGTTAACTGTGTGATGCTGTTTTCCATTTAGACGACAGACAGGTAGATGCAACATTCATGAAATGGTTCTTAATGTCCTCAGACTGAGGAAGAGTTAGTGTCCAGAGGTGAAGGCATTTCCTCCTTCTCTCCTGTTCTAAAACATCTGTGAGTGGTATAGACTGTCATGGCAAACATGGCAAGCTCCCCCTGCCTGGGTTTGGAAGAACACACTCTCTTGACATCGACTTGATCTACAGTAGGCTGTGTTCACGTCCTTATGTGGGCTTCCTGTGTGGTAAATGTGTGTACAAGAAAGAAAATTTTTTATCTTTGGAACAAAATGCCATCTGATATTTACAGGATGAGGCAGAGAACAGAGTGCCAACCTAAAGCAATAATAATGTTAATGAAACCAATGGTTGTGGATAAATTCCTAGTGAATGTCAATCATGAGGGAAAATGTCAGAAAACAATGTTAATTCTTCCCTTACAGAAGCGTTAGATGGAATTGGCATTTGAAACACCTGGCAAAGGGCCAATTTTTCCTATGATGCCGTTCCATTTAAATCAGACCTGATGTAGGCACACAAGTTATCCTAAAATGTTCAGTCGAGTTCCCTACTGATTTCCAAACTGAAGATTCTAGGTTAAGTTAACATCGGGTGTGCAACAATTTGTTCTAAGTCCCAGGAAAGAAAGAGATGCCAAAGAGTGTTGCTTGTGTCAAGAGGTTCTTCCTCGTGTAAATATAAGAATATACTTCTTCTGCTTTCTTAGAAGCAAGGCATTTGACTCTGCTCCTTTTGTTTTCATTTGATTCACTTCATCTCATTTGGTTCTTTGCTTTATTTCTTTTGACCTTCTGATCCTGGTTATAACCCTTTCTCTTTCTTCATTTTGACTCCTTTTCAGATGCCCTGAGTTTTATTGAGCTCAAACAGTATTTGTGATTGTCAATCAAATGGAAAAAAAAACTATTCAGAACATTTTTAGTGTGCAACCAAGTTTCTGAATATTGGATGGTCCCTCTGCACTTCTCAAGGCACTGGCTTGATGCCAAGCATAGTCTTCATTATTAAAATTACTGACTTCAATCCATCAAATGCCAATAGGACCTCCCCAATTCAACAAGTGAAAACATCTCCAGATAGTACCAGATTGCCTCCTAAGAAACAAAATTGCCCTTGTTTGAAAAACACCAACTTCAAGGAATTTTATTTTCCCAAAAGGAGAATTGCTGGACAATTCCTTCCTTTTTTCCCAGTGTTTTTATGAAATTCTATTTTGTCCAAATAGGTTCTCTTAACTCAGTTTGCTACCACAAGTCATCATGAACTAATTTATAATTTTCTTCTCCATTTTCTAATGCCACTTTCATGATTTTTTTCCCCAAAGTTACCCCATATTCTTTCTCCGAACCATCATTTAAGATTAAAATATCTTTGTAGCCATATTCCTCCTACAGTTGCTATTGTTGTTGTTTTGGTTACAACTAACTAGGCTTTCAGTCCTTGTCTACAGGATGACAGCCAAATCAATGTTACATTTGATGGAACCTCTCAAGTGTGTCTGGTCCACTATAGAAACTGTAACATATCTTTATAGAAACACCAGTCATCTGAGACTGATCAGTTCCCAGTCACAGATTCTTGTGTGACTGAACTCTAAGAAACTGAGCAGTCTTCTGAAGAATTCAGTACCACATTCCATGTTCCCACACCCAAGTACTTTGTCTTGGCTGAGATTGTCTTCATGTCATCTTGAGGTTCTAATTGCACATTTTGCCTGATCCACATGCATTTTGTCCTTAAACCCTCTTTCTACATAATCTCAACATTTTCCTACACAGGTTTACCTCAGCCCATATTCAGACCTGCTCTTGGTCTTCTAAATATTAAATTTTTTTTTAATTTATGTAGAATTTTATCAGTATTTTCGTTAGCCTTGCTACTTTCAGTTCTCTGCTTTCAAAGTTGCCTAGGTTATGCAAATTTCCCCTGTTGGTGCTTGATCCTGCAGAATGTGAGGAATTCTTTCCAGAAATATACTTATCACTTTGTAATAGAAATGTCTGAACCTGGAAAAGACCTAAAAAGTGATTTCATCTATCTCATCTCTGATTCATTTTGTACATAGCAAAACAGACCCATGGATTATGATAATGACACAACTTGTTTCCTGTTTTGCTCTGTAGCCATGGAGCTCATAGCAGCATTTCGTGCTCCAACACAATATATTCTCTTAGCTCAGATTTGCTACTACAACTATTTTTTTTTTAAATCTCAGGTTATTACCTCGTAAAAGACTTCTGACACATTAGTGGTTTTTATTGAAAGCCACCTCCAATCTGTTTTGGAAATAGGCAAGGTATAAATAGTAAATAAATAACAAACCTAGGAACAGAGAGGTTTTTACAGCTTGCTGGCAGCAGAGCCAGACCCGCCCCTCTCCATAGCATTCTGTCTCCCCATGCATTGGTGGATCTCCCATTTATGGAGAGCTCCCATTTTATGATCATGGCCTTGCAAACTCAGTAAATGACCAGCATGTCATTGGCAGATTTCCTCCCAAATGTTTCACTTACATGCCAAGTTAGGCCAAAGTTTAAAATCAGAGATATCTGTCACCATCTCTTGGTAAACTTCATTAGCTAACCTTTTAAGCTAAGGTAACCATCTTAGGTTAATTTTGTCAAAAAGTATAGGTTATATAATACATGGTGATTCACAATCTTTTCAGTTCTAATTAAAGACATATTTATTCATTGAACATTTATAGAAAAATAAAACTTTTAAGCTGGATTTTATTAGCACCAAACTCTAATCTGCCCAAGCAAAGGAACCCCTTGTAGATTAGTCCACAGTTTCTCCCCACCAGTTCTCTCCCCATTAATGTTCATTAGTTCACACTCGCTGGAAAAATATTCAGCAAACAAAATGAAGAAGGATTCAGAAACATCTTTTTTTTTATTTTGGTCTTTTTAAAGAAATCCAAAATCATAGTAAGGGTCCAAGAAAACAAAATCAATGAGGAACAAATATTGCAGCTTGCCCTGAACCAAGTTAAACATGACCAAAAAATAGGAGGAAAGTAATAAAAAAATGAATGAGCATAAATCAAACTTTGTAAACATGATCGCTTCAGGCAGAATGAGGACCCTAGTTGAGCTTTGCTTGGTAGGCAAGGAGTTGGCCCACAAAGACTTCATAAATTTGAATGATAAACAATATAACCAGAAGATTTTACATAATCATCTAAATTTTTGACTGTTTTAAGAAGTATGAAAAAATGTACACAAAAGCCCTCACTTTCAGCATGGTGACTGTTAGCTGAAGCTGAACACCTGGGGTGCCTTCTTGAAAAAGCACACGATCCAATTCTTGCCTGGTTGCTGATGGCTTGTACCATCCCAGTGATGGTACTTGGTTTTTTTTTTTTTTTTTGGATCCCAGGTACTTATATGTGTGTACTGGGTAATGGAGACTTCTTGGATTCATTAGAGATATACTTTCCTAGTGTCTTATTCATCTACACAGTATGTCAAATGTTAACCTATAATTATGCCTGGAGGTCCAACTTTCAAAGATTAAACCAAAAGTTTCAAGATTTACTCTAGTTCATAAAGACTTTCAAAATTTTACCTACGACTCCCATACATCTTTTTACTTTCCTTTGATAAATCTCTCACTGGCCCTGAACTGAAACATGGAGTGCCGTACGGCACAGGCAAGGCCATAAATTTTTACTCAAGTGATGGGCTTCATTTGAACTTGTCCTGACATCATTGCTGCCAGCTCCAACTCCACAGCCTGGCTTTCATTGCTTGATATAGGGGGCAAAATTTGAGACTAGTTTAACAGTTACCATTAAAAGGAGGAAAAAGCTATAGAGAATAATTTTGATAAATCATTGGAGATACATTGCTCCTGAAAAAGAATTTTTAAAAAGCCTCTTAAGAAATTATGGTTAAATTCCAAACTGACTTTGCGATGTTGGTTATAAAACTACACCTAACTATTTGCAATTTTAATTCTACGAAGCATCCTCTCTGGTTACCTTTGATTCTCAAAACTCTTCACTTTGCTGCTTTTACCACATTTGTTTTAGGTCACAAAGATGGTTGATTATTTCAGTTTCTTTCCTTTTAAAAAATTACCTTTCTGGTCTCTATCATGACTCCTTTTAGATCCTGCAAAGATTTTGCTGACTGTTGGTGAAGTCATTGATCTGTTGCTGTGTTGGCATTTTATGCCTAATTTTTTTTTCCCTAAAAATTGTGCTTGTTTTGTTTAACTTTTTATTATGGAAATTGCAGAAGTATACCAAAGTACAGAGATTAGTATAATAAATCCCTAGGTGCCTATTATCCAACCTCAACAATGAACAATATATGTAGCCAATCTTATTTTGTTAATCTTAGATTACATATAACCTAGTTTTATTTTCATACAGATATGTGATTTTATATTTCCAAGAGACAATGACTCCTACTAATTCTATACCATCATCTGATTGTTAATATTAACAATATTAATTATTGATAATTTTACTAGAAAGCATTTCAATTAATATCAAAACTAGGTTTAAATTTCAATAAGTATCATATTAAAGTTCTTAAAAATTAATATGTTTTTATTTCCAGTTTTAATCAAGCAGCTTTAAAAACATTGTGAGAACATGTAACGTGAAACCTACCCACTTAACAAATTTCTAAGTATGAACTACAATTTCACTACCTATAGGGACTATGTTGTACAGAAGATCCCTAAACTTTATTCATCTTACAAGACAGAAACCGTACCCATTGAATAGCAACTCATCACCTCCCCCTGCCCTAAATACCTGGCAACCACCATTCTAGTCTTTATCTCTGTGAGCCTGGCTAGTTTAGACATCTCATATATGTGGAAACATGCATATTTGTCCTTCTGTGGCTAGCTTATTTCACTTAATATAATGTCATCCAGGTTCATCCATATTGTCACATATTGCAATATTTTCTTCTTTTGAAAGGCTGATAAGATTTCATTGCATGCATATATGATGTTTTCTTTATCTATTCACCTGTTAATGGACACTGGGATTATTTCTCTGTCTTGGCTACTGTGATTAATGCCACAGTAAACATAGAAGTACAGTTCTCATCAGTTCTTACTGTTATACACCCAAGAGCAGGATTGCTGGATCATATGGTAGTTCTATTCTTAATATCTTGAGAAACTGCCATATTGGTTTTTATAGAGGCTGCACCATTTTATATTCCTACCAAACATGTACATGGATTCCAGTTTCTTTACATTCTTTCCAACACCTATTATCTTTTGGTTTGTTGATAATGTCCTTTTTATGGTTGGGTTGAATGACAATGTACACACTGCACTTGGTTAATGTTCATTATATATTATGCACTGTGACTGTCCTTCCTTTTCTTTTTTTTAATCTCTTTGCAGATATTATGTGGAAGGACCTGAATTCTGTAGAATTTCCTATAGAGAATCTTACAGAATTTCCTACATTCTGAATTTGACTGAAGGCATTTCTGTAATATTATAAAATAAGTTTATCTATCTTTGTATTTTCTGTAAATGATTAATTAGATATAGAGCCTTGATAAGAATAAGGCTTGATTTTGGGGGGGGGGGCACTGTGGGGTAAAATATAGCATAAGCCATGCTAGTTACTGCCCATCACACCACATCAGTAAAAGCAACAAAGTTTGACCAGACAGGAGATGAGTGGCATCTAGGGGTAAAGGCAATATTATATGCACAGGTCCTGTGCAGGAAGGAAGCTGGTCCATCTAAGGAGAGTGTTGAGTAAATTAAGGGTATGCCAGCATAATTACGACAGAACGTGTAGGACTGTGCTAAAACTTAAAAAAGAAAAAAATATTCCTAAAAAAAAAAAAAAAGATTCCTAATAGAAAAAAGAAACAAGCAAGAATTTTAATGAACATGACTTGGTGTGATGAAAACAACCAGAAAAGTCGTATAAAGAGTCACTGGGTGTAGAGGGTAGAGTAGGGAGATATTAACTGAAGTCAACTAAATGAATAGCAGCCAGGGGATTATTTTGACATCAGATAAAAGGTCTCATTGAACTTCTTTGGAAACTTATTTCCTTGTTGGGGAAATCTTCTTTGGACAAATGTAACTCATAACCAATAATGAATTAAGGTAGAAGACATGGTATTATTCAAATTGGAGAGGGCTTATTATAAGAAATATCAGTGAGATGAATTTGAATCTAGTGAGCAAATAGTATTTCTGAGTCCTAAGCCCTCCTAAACTTTCTCCAGTGCTTCCCCACATGGAAAATTGTCTTTTTATGGCATACTGGAGTGAACGGAGGAGTCTGCTGCCAGTAAAGAAGATCTACTCCAGGGAACTCAGATTTTCTGGGCCCTCCTCGCAGCTGTAGGGAATCAGTACTTTAGTACATCTTTGAACATGTGTGGCACCCCACTTGCAAGACTAGACTCAGCAGGATCGGACCAGATGCACAAGTGAGTGAGTGAGAGTCGCTTAGTCATGTCTGACTTTGCGACTCCATGGACTATAGCCTGCCAGTTTTCTCTGTCCATGGAATTCTCCAGGCCTGAATACTGGAGTGGGTAGCCATTCCCTTCTCCAGGGGATATTCCCAACCCAGGTCTCATGCATTGCAGGCAGATTCTTTACCATCTAAGTCACCAGGGAAGCCTACTATTAAGAAGAGATATTTGTAAGTATAAAGACAGGTCCACTTAAAAAGTATCAGCAGATATATATTTGACTTATCTTATAATCTATAGACAGTTCATTAGAATATGTAATGAATCCGTACACCTTTTCCAAAGGCATACCCAAGACAGAAGTAGCAATAAAGTTATAAATGACAGTCATCAATCAGATGAAATAATTTAGGTGAAGCTTATCTCTCTCAAAGAGATGGGGACTGGGAAAGTGGTCAGGAAGGAAATACAATGTGCTTTTAACTACACATGAAAAGGAGAGAGTAATTTAGGCTATCTCTCAAAGTGTCCATTAGAGTCCTTTTGCCATCAGTCTCTGGGATTGCCATGGTGAAGCTGACTTGATCCTCCAATTCCCATATAAGCACCATTTCTATTGGCTATTTTATTTATTGTGTATCAATATACAAATGCTAGATTTTATGTGAAAAGAAATGATTTAAAAATATAAGCCACTAGTCTTATAGAAAAACTTTAGGTCTGGAATGGGAAGTTTGATTGCATCTCTTAATTTGCCATGGAGGACTGGAACATTCAATAAGTCACTTACCCCCCTGGGATTTCAGTTTCTCCATCTGTCCCACTAGGATTGCATATCTATCGTGCATAGCTTGCAGGGTTGTTTTGAGAACCCAGAAGTGTAGCAGTTTCAAAGTGTTTTGTACAGCACAGACGCAAGCCTTTTTTCCCCCCTTTTAAGTTATAAACATTGCTTATAACACAGAGGCTTAAAGAGGATCAAAAATCACTTAGATATCCCTGGAGAGAGAATGTGCTATTAAGGTCAAAGCTGATATTAGACATTAAAAAAATAATAATGGAAAACAACTTACTTTGCAACTTCAGTACATGATAGCAGCTAAATACACACTTCTGAAGAAATATATGTGTTAGGCTGAAGTCTGTGTATATCTACAAGGATTTAAGGACAAGACAAGACTCTCATCAAGAGGGTGTGGCATATTTGTTTCTAGCTAGTATGTGGCCATCAGTGAAGAGCTCTGGGTTCCTGAATTAGACAGTGCTTAAGAGAAGATTTTTATAATTGCTTTTACCTGCAAAGTCCAAGAGGAGAGACACTCAGAGCTTCCCTTGCTGTAGGCCACTGGGATGGGAAACTGATAATTTCAATAGTATATTATGTAACAGAAGTTTTGTGGGCTTCATGAAGTTTTCAGCTCAATGTATTTCTCTTTCGATTGAGCCCAAACCCTTCTCCCCAAAAGTCATGCCCGCCACCAAAAGTTCTCACGGTATTCCAGAATTCATTAGCGTGACTTTATCAACTTACCTCCCACAATTTAGCCCATGAGTAGAAAGAGCTAGTTATTCAGGTATCCCGTTGTTGTTGCTGCTGTTGTTGCTTAGTTGCTAAGTTGTGGTCAACTCTGTTGTGAACTCATTAACTGTAGCCCACCAGGCTCCTCTCTCCAGGGGATTTCCCAGGCAAGATTACGGGAGTGGGTTGCTATTTCCTCCTCCAGGAAATATTTCCAACCCAGGGATCAAACCCAGGTCTGGTGGATTCTTTACCACTGAGCCACCTGGGAAGCCCAGGTATCCCATTACCAAGATAGAAAGCCTCTCTTTATCACACATTAATATGCCAGCAAATATCGAAAACTGAGCAGTGGCCACAGGACTGGAAAAGGTCAGTTTTCATTCCAATCCCAAAGAAAGGCAATGCCAAAGAATGCTCAAACTTCCACACAGTTGCACTCATCTCACATGCTAGTGAAGTAATGCTTAAAATTCTCCAAGCCAGGCTTCAGCAATACATGAACTGTGAACTTCCAGATGTTCAAGCTGGTTTTAGAAAGGGCAGAGGAACCAGAGATCTAATTGCCAACATCCACTGGATCATCAAAAAAGCAAGAGAGTTCCAGCAAAACATCTATTTCTGCTTTATTGACTATGCCAAAGCCTTTGACTGTGTAGATCACCATAAACTGTGGAAAATTCTGAAAGTGATGGAAATACCAGACCACCTGACCTGCCTCTTGAGAAACCTGTATGCAGGTCAGGAAGCAACAGTTAGAACTGGACATGGAACAACAGACTGGTTCCAAATCGGGAAAGGAGTACATCAAGGCTGTATATTGTCACCCTGCTTATTTAAATTATATGCAGAGTACATCATGAGAAACACTGGGCTGGAAGAAGCACAGCTGGAATCAAGGTTGTTGGGAGAAATATCAATAACCTCAGATATGCAGATGACACCACCCTTATGGCACAAAGTGAAGAACTAAAGAGCATCTAGATGAAAGTGAAAGAGGAGAGTGAAAAAGTTGGCTTAAAGCTCAACATTCAGAAAACTAAGATCTGTGGGAGAAGGTGAGGGTGGGATGTTTCGAAAGAACAGCATGTATATTATCTATGGTGCAACAGATCACCAGCCCAGGTGGGATGCATGAGACAAGTGCTTGGGCCTGGTGCACTGGGAAGACCCAGAGGAATCGGGTGGAGAGGGAGGTGGGAGGGGGGATCGGGATGGGGAATACGTGTAACTCTATGGCTGATTCATATCAATGTATGACAAAACCCACTGAAATGTTGTGAAGTAATTAGCCTCCAACTAATAAAAAATAAAAATAAATAAATAAAAGAAAAAAAAAAGAAAGTATTAAGTAAATTTAAAAAAAAAACGAAGTCACTTGTCAAAAAAAACAAAAAACAAAATAAAACAAAGACACTTGTCATCAAAAAAAAAAAAAAAGAAAACTAAGATCATGGCATCTGGTCCCATCACTTCATGGCAGATAGATGGGGAAACAGTGGAAACTGGCTAAGTTTATTTTTCTGGGCTCCAAAATCACTGCAGATGGTGATTGCAGCCATGAAATTAAAAAGTGCTTGCTCCTTGGAAGGAAAGTTATGACTAACCTAGACAACATATTAAAATGCAGAGACATTATTTTGCCAACAAAGGTCCATCTAGTCAAGGCTATGGTTTTTCCAGTGGTCATGTGTGGATGTGAGAGTTGGACTATAAAGAAAGCTGAGAACTGAAGAACTGATGCTTTTGTACTGTGGTGTTCGAGAAGACTCTTGAGAGTCCCTTGGACTGCAAGGAGATCCACCCAGTCCATTCTAAAAGAGATCAGTCCTGGGTGTTCATTGGAAGGACTGATGCTGAAGCTGAAACTCCAATACTTTGGCCACCTGATGCGAAGAACTGACTCATTGGAAAAGATCCTGATGCTGGGAAAGATTATGGGTAGGAGGAGAAGGAGACGACAGAGGATGAGATGGTTGGATGGCATCATTGACTCAATGGACATGGGTTTGGGTGGACTCCGGGAGTTGATGATGAACAGGGAGGCCTGGCGTGCTGTGGTTCATGGGGTCGCAAAGAGTCAGACACGACTGAGCGACTGAACTGAACTGAACTATGAGTTTGGCCTCCCTCTCTGTTCTTACCTGTAAAATATTTACAAATAATAATCATATTATGTGATTATGAAATAGATTAAAAACATCATCATCATCTATCTAAAAGAGTTATTGAAAAGATTAAATAAGATGATTGTTTTAAACTCTAAAGAGCCCTATAATGTACCATACAATTGAACTTATTTCATATGCTAGCAAGGTAATGATCAGAATCCTTCATGCTAAGTTTCAACAATGTGTGAATCTAGAACTTCCACATATACAACCTGGATTTAGAAAAGGCAGAGGAAACAGAGATCAAATTTTCAACATCTGTTGGGTCATAGGAAAGCAAGGGAATTCCAAAATATCATCTACTTCTGCTTCATTGACTATACGAAAGCCTTTCTGTGGACCATAACAACCTGGAAAATTATTGAAGAGATGGGAATAATAGATCACTTTACCTGCATCCTGAGAAACCTGTATGCAGGTCAAGAAGCAACAGTTAGAACCAGACATGGGACAACGGATTGGTTGAAAATTGGGAATGGAGTACTTCAAGGCTATGTATTGTCACCTTGCTTATTTATATGCATAGCACATCATGCAAAATGCTAGGCTGGTTGACTCACAAGCTGGAATCAACATTGTTGGGGGAAATATAAACAACCTCAGATATGAAGATGATACCACTCTAATGGCATAAAGTGGAGAGGAACTAAAGAGCCTCTTGATGAGGGTGAAAGAAGAGAGTGAAAAAGCTGGCTTAAAACTCAGCATTCAAAAAACTAAGATCATGGCATCTGGTCCTATCACTACATGGCAAATAGATGGGGGAAAAGTGGAAGCAGTGACAGATTTTATTTTCTTGGGTTCCAAAATCACTGTGGATGGTGACTATAGCCACAAAATTAAAAGAGGCTTGATCCTTGGAAGAAAAATTATGACAAACCTAGACAGTGTATTGTTGCTGCTAAGTCGCTTCAGTTGTGTCTGACTCTGTGCGAGCCCATAGATGGCAGCCCACCAGGCTCCTCCATCCCTGGGATTCTCCAGGCAAGAACACTGGAGTGGGTTGCCATTTCCTTCTCCAATGCATGAAAGTGAAAAGTGAAAGTGAAGTCGCTCAGTTGTGTCCAAATCTTCATGACCCCATGGACTGCAGCCTACCAGGCTCCTCTGTCCATGGGATTTTCCAGGCAAGAGTACTATATTAAAAAGCAAATATATCACTTTGCTAACGAAAGTCTGTATAGTCAAAGCTATGGATTTTGCTGTAGTCATGTATGGATATGAGAGTTGGACCGTTAAGAAGGCTGAGTACTGAAGAATTCATGCTTTTGATTTGTGGTGCTGGAGAAGACCCTTGAGAGTCCCCTGGACAGTTAGGAGATCAAATCAGTCAATCATAAAGGAAATCAACCCTGAAAATTCACTGGAAGATCTGATGCTGAAGCTGAATTTTTGATACTTTGGCCAACTGATGTGAAGAGCCAACTCATTGGAAAAGACCCTGATGCTGGGAAAGGTTGAGGGCAGGAGGAGAAGGGGGTGACAGAGGATGAGATGGTTGGACGGCATCACAGTCTCAGTGGACATGAGTCTGAACAAATTCCCGGAGATGGTGAAGGACAGGGAATCCTGGCATGCTGTAGTCCATGGGGTCGCAAAGAGTCAGACACGACTTAGCAACTGAACAACAGTTACAGTGTTACATACCACGGCTGTCCCCAGATCATATTGCCCTCCTTTTGGAAGGTGTTAGAATATAATCTGAGTGTGTGTTGCTCTTTTGTTTAGTTGTTCCTCATAAAATGCTTTTAGTACATGAGTGTATGTGATTACAGCTTGACTATCTCATTTTCAGGAAAGAAATTTATGTGCCAGGATGAATCCATGAGGGAGATGGAAAATATGTAATAAAGGAACAGCTGGAGATTCATTTTACATTTTGGGGGAAATGAGCACCATGAATGCTTTTTTTTTTTTTTTAAACCAAGGAATACCTTGGAGGGGACTCCCATAACTTCCTTTTCCCCCCAGATGCTTACATTTAATATATTTATTTTCCCTGTTTCTTCCCAGTCACTTTTTAAAATTAATTTTTATTGTAATATAATTGCTTTACAATGCTATGTTAGTTTCTACTGTATGGCAATGTGAGTCAGCTATACATGTACACATAGCCCCTCTTTTTTGGTTTTCCTTCCCGTTTAGATCATCACAGAGCACTGACTGCTATACAGTAAGTTCTCATTACTTACCTACTTTCTTTAGGGAGTTTATTCTCCATCACACTAATCAAGTGTCTTCTGGCGCTTCAAATACTGTTCTCAGACTAACTGGTGCTTTCGGCAACCAGCCCTGGCCTATCAAAGACCATACTCAGATCACAGAATCAGTGCAGAGTGGGCATATGCTTCAAGTCAGCAATTAATGTTTTCCCCAGGAGACTTTGTTTTGGGCTCAAGGACAAGCACCGTGCCTTTAAGATTATGCTATTAGGGATATACAAATAGGGGGCTGAACAAAGTAATCTTCCCCATAAGTCATGGGACTTGCAAAACAAGCACACAGAAAAAAGAGCGGGTGAGGATCAACCCTGAGCGTGTACACTGCTGTGGCTGCTAAGTCACTTTAGTCGGGTCCGACTCTTTGTGACCCCATGGGCTGTAGCCCACCAGGCTCCTCTGTCCATGGGATTCTCCAGGCAAGAATACTGGAGTGGGTTGCCATGCTCTCCTCCCAGGGGATCTTCCCGACCCAGGGATCAAACCTGTGTCTTCCGCAGCTCCTGTGTTGCAGACAGAGTCTTTACCACTGAGCCATGGGGGAAGCCCAGTTTGTACAATAGTTGTGCCAAAAACAAGATTTTGCCTTACATTTTCTGGTTACAAAATATATTAACACTTCTCCCCTTTCAAGCTGAGCCTTTCTCTTACAACCAAAAGAGTCCTGAGTAATCAATTTCTTCTAGATAAGTATCAATATTAAATGCCAAGAAACATGTTCTTATAATTCTTACACACGGATACTTTTCAACATCTTATATATACATATTGATTTTAACTCCAAGCATCTGATATGAAATGGGGAGGGCAGGAGAGGATAAGGGCAGTTGATAAGAAAATGCACAATTAAAAGAGAGTCATTATAAATTATAAACTCACTTTCAGTCATATCTGTAAGAACTTTAGCCTCTATCTGGAAAGAAAAGACCTAATGCTTAAGATACCTGTGCTCATCATAAAATAGAGGTCCAACAACCTGATCTGGAAGCTCTGTTTCCTTAGAGGATATTATTGCATTTTGAAATCAGTCAATATATACACGTATGCTATGATTCTTCCTTTCAAGAATAGCTAAAGGTCTTTATCATTTCCTAAATACTTTTCAGATACAGTCTCAGATTTTATTTACAGTCCTCATAATTAATTCCCATAAATCTAAAGAGGAAGGTATTTGTTAGATGGCATTAAATAGTTTATAACATTTTCCAGGATGATGAGGGGATTATGCCTGGATGCTATACAGATAAGAAGGATAACTAGGGGAAACAGGATCCTAGGGGAACACCACTGGCCCCGAGTCTGCTGCTCAGAGCCTGTGATGCCCTGGACCAGGTGACTAGAACCTCTGCTACAACCCTAAGAGCATGTGCCTGTATTCCCCTGCCTCGCAAAGAGAAACCATCTGCTCTGTGAAGCCACTGATGCCCACCTCTTGGTTCTTCCTTACTAACCTCATACAAGTATACTGTGTGGCAGAATGTAACCCGTATCTGCAGGCTTATCTGCAAAGGAGTCTCTGAAACAAAGCTTTTGATTTTCCTGCTCTATGTTATCGGAAGCCTGTTAGAAACCATTTAGATATTGGGTATACCAATCTGCAGGCTTCCCAGGTGGCACTAGTGGTGAAGAAACCCCCTGCCAATGCAGGAGACATAAAAGGTGGGAGGGAGTTTGATCTCTGGGTTGGGAAGATCCCCTGGAGTAGGAAATGGCAACCCACTCCAGTATTCTTGCTTGGAGAATTCCATGGACAGAGGAGCTTGGAGGGCTACGGTCCATAAGATTGCAAAGAATTGGACACAGCTAAAGCAACTTAGCACATACATGTGCATACCAATCTGCAGTGTCGTATCTGATTTTTGTCTCATATCAGCCTTGTGACAGAGGTATTTTGATTCCTATCTTAGAGCTTAAAAAGCTAAGACTCCGTGACAGTGGGGTTGGAATGAGAAATTCTTTTATCCTTAACTCCCATTGCTTCCACTTGCCCTCCTACAATACTTTTCCTGATCATTTCTGGAACTTAAGTATGTGTTCTATTAATGTTTCTTTCCACTACCACTTCAACATAGACTAAGATAGTTGTCAAAATTGTCACATTTGAAAAAGCACTTATCATCCACATTAGCTGCTGTTCAGAGATTAATGTTTTAAGAATGGAATCAGCAACCGGGTGATATCTGTCTCAGCTCTGTGATTTGGGGATTTTCTCAAATGATGTCTTCTAGGACTGTATGCCACACAAAAATTCTTCACAGTTGTCCTTTGAATGAATCCAATTTGACATTTTCAACAGGCTTATTGTCAAAATAGTTAATACCAGCCATATTCTTCAAAAATGTGATGAGATATATATATATATATGTATATATACAGTTAATAGCCTACAAAATATCTTGTAATCATGTACTATGATTTGGTGCTGGAAAAAGAGCCACAATTTTTTTTTTAAAAAAAGGATAAGTAGAAGGCACATAAGACAAAAAACTGATTTACATGATTGAAAACCAGCTTCTCATACATTTACCCTTTAAATAATCCACCCACAGATGATATAGTCAATACATGATCACAGAAATCTCTAAGAAATTGGGAGAATTACTGGAAGAATTGGCACGTAGCAGAATTTCACCTGGATTCAGCCTTAGCACCAAATTCCTTGGGTTTAAAACTGCCCCATGGAAGGTGGGGGAGGGAAATAGGAAAATGAATATCAAATAAAAAGTCTAGGGATTGACGAGCTGGAATCTATATGTTGAAAGTCAAAATTTAGCCTTTAAATAAAGCTGGCAACATTTGTGATCTTAATTTGGATTTTTGTTCCTAAGAATAAAAGATTACTAAAATTTAACGGAAGGACTGTGTAATAGATTCAGATTGAATCTTAAAATGTTATCTGTTGGCAGGGACCAGAAGGAAGAAGACACCATAATTGCTTCAAAAATCTATCAATTCTATTCTAAATGTCAGGACACCAGCCCTGACTTTGGAAAGATAGTCTGTCAGCAGAAAAATAATGGATTTATGGCTCTGAATAGTATAAAATGTTTATAACAGGGGTATACACAAGATAAAATGAGGGGAGTTTATGAAGGGATTGACGCAAGCTCTGCTAATTGGGTGATCATTGTTTAATTGTCCTGTGTGAGTGCTAATAGGTGTACATCATGATTGTAGTGAGTTAGACATTTTATAGTCTGTGGTTCATCTACTTGTCCTCTGCTTGTTGGCTGTAAACTCAACCACTGTCCTTCTTCACACCAGAAAACCCACATAAGGGAGTTTGCTGTTGAGCAAATATCAAGTTATTTTGGTGATGGTGATTGAACTCCAGTGTTGGGGAGGGAGGATTATTATGTCTAATAAAGCAATATGTTGAGCAAATCTTGAATACCCAAACATCCATTAGAAAACTAGCACAAAAATACAACTTGTACCGTATGTCAGCAGTTCCAACTCTCTGCCCTGGCATATGCACCTTGCATAGAAATCTCTTTCCAAGGTGGACACAATGAACTCTGATGGCAGAATCAGCTATCATGGTAACAGAGCTAAGTGGCAGTGTCATGGATGAGGTAGAGGGAACTGAAGCCAGGAAAACCCTAGAACTCACATTAACTCACATTAACACCCAATGAACTTTGCTGGGTCCTAAACTTCTTAAAGATTGGTAGAGCTCATGCAATCTACCTAACCAAATTCTAGTTTCTAACATCACTAGGATAATTTTAAAAACTCTCTGGTATGGATTTGGCAAAGATACATGAAGCACCAGGTATCCACATCTGAATGTATCAGTTCCTGCTTGTGGTAGTTCATTTGCTACTTAAAAACCCTTGGAGTTCCTTGAAGTTTGCATCATTGATGAGAGTTCAGGTTTTAACTAACTGGCTCAAGGATACAGATGAACATGCCACAGAGTGCAAACATGTCTCACTGTTCATACACATTTATTTTTAAAGTAACTTAACTGCAGACAATATGACACAGACATACATCTTCCTTTGTGCCATTTCTGGAGTTGTTCCTTCATGTCCAGAATACTTGCACTGTCTCTTTCTAGTGTAATAAAGCCTGATCTTCACCATTAAGGCATTGTTCCCTTGCCCTGGAACCCACGGAAAACTCTCTCTTGAACATCGACCACTGACTACCTTTTATGGACACTCAACACAGTCAAATGTTTAGATCTTGTTTCCCCAGGTAGAGAAGGGCCAGTTATCATTTCTCTGTAGCTTTTTATTCACCTACTATAGGGCCAAATAACTTGGATACATTAAAAGTATACTGAATGGATACCTGCTGAATAAATGAATGAATGATGATATGAAGTAACCACTAAGGAGGGCTCCAATATGCCTTACTATTGTTTCTACATGGAGAAGATGTTGTCATTTTAACTTTGTGATCCAGATTTCTAGGGTAGAAGATGTAAATGATAATATTTGATTCTGGTAGCAGGGTTACTTTGAGGCATCTATTTTGATGGCTAAAAACAGGTGTCTTAATGTTCCCCAGCTGTACCCTGCAGCAAATGCCACCATGAGAAGGCTGATGGGGACTGCATTACAGAAGTGTGTTATGAATCTTATGCTCTAGGTGTCTGCCAACCCCCATTCCAACACACACATGCCACAAACACGCCACACACTGCCCTATGATTTACTTTGTGGCTTGGCATTTATGCAGCAGCTGATGTGCTGTAAATAGACATGCAGCAACAGGGCTGGCATACCAATGGACCCAGAGGTGAGACATCTGGTAAAACAGATGCAACGTGGCAGGGGGATGCAGACTGCCCAGAAAGCGCTCATCTCCCAAGATCAGTGCCAAGGGTCTGACCAGTGCTTGCATGGGCACTGTGCCTTCCAAACAGATGGGGGTAGATTTGAGCAATAAGAGTATATGGAGAAAGTCGTCAGCTTGCATGTAAGTTGGAGGGGGCCGGTGACAGAAAAGTCAGAGCAGCCCTTTTCTTTTAAAAGTCCGCTCTTCACTGTCACCTGGGCCCCACACATTCATCATGCACTGTCAAGCAATTTTTGCCCAAGTTTCACCACAGCAGAGTGAGCCTTTAAATAAATGCCTTACCTTGTTCACGGAGATGACAAGAGGATTAATTAGTTAATGTTAGCAATGCTCCTACAAGATCAATGGATGAAAGAAAACTCACAAAGTGCATTATTAATAATGGAATGAGGTCACACTCCATGAAAGCCCTGTAAAAAGTCCCATTTTCAGGATAGAGTAGACATTCTGTATTAAAGTCCCACTTTTTATTAAAATATTTAACAAGCATAATGCAATGTAATTTGTGTTCTTAACCAGAAAAAAAAATATATACAGGAGAAATGTTGGGGAAAGAAAAGCAATGAATCAACTTGTTTTTTACTTCTGTGTGGTTTAGAAGCAAGGTCATTTTTCCCCTGAAGGGATAAGCTCACTTATTCATGGCTTTAATACACTTAATCTTTTGCATCCATTCAATTAACTTCTATGATACAAAGAATGAAAACTAATTGTAAGGAACATTTGAATTTTCAGATATGCAAAAATAAGGTGTTAGATGTTTTGCTGTAAAATAAAAGCCCTGAATAAATATAAATCTCTTATTCTCAGGTACATTTGGCACCAGAATGAGGCAAACAAAGTTATGTCCAAAGTGGAAGTCTCCAAGGGGTCTATATTCAACAGGAGCAAACGTGAGACAAAGAACAACAAACTTAGATACAGGAATTTGAAATTGGCATTATTTCTTCCACTGAAAACTCTCTTCACTTCTAACTTCCTAAGTCTCAACTTTCTATCAATGCTCCTTGAACTTCATCCCTTCATCCTCCTTTGTGAGACAGACCAAATAATGTTAATCTAAAACTGTCTTGCACCTTATATCCATTACCATATCTTTTAGTGTATTTGCAATGTTTATCATTGTATTTTATTTAGGTTACATATACTTTGTTTTATCCAGGTGATCATAAATTCGTATTCTCCAGAATCTCAACTACATTATGTTAATGGAGCATGTCTTTCAACTAAAACCTGTTGATTGATGCTTAAAAAACTAATAGAGATGATATAAATAAGCACTCTTAATGTGCCAGCCATTGCTCTAACTGCTTCCATGCCTTGTCTCATTCTAGTCAAGGCTGAGAAAACAGTAGAACCCACCTTGTGGAGTGTTGTGATGACTGGGATGAGACAAAGATGATGAATCTCAAACATGTTCAACCTAGTTGCTTAAACAAGTAGAGCTGGGAATGTGAAGAGCCAGGACTTGAATTCAGTTTGGTTGAATCCAGCTATCCACTATATTGTATCACCTCTAAGATTCTTCCATTCCTTGGAACAATCCCCACCCTCTGACAGTATATCATTGAATGTTCAGTTATCTTACCAGTAAACTCCAGTTTCTAAAATTTAGAAATACAAATAGGTGAGGACACACTCTACTACTTGGCTGGTGAATATAAGGTAGACACGCTGAGCACAAACACACAGAGGTCTAAGAGAGAGAAGATAACCTACATTTTTAAAACATAGTCTCACTCATGCATTAAAGCACCCATGATGATGTCTCCGAGCCTTTACAGTTGCCTCTGCTCCCAACCTAGAATGCTGTGGGGACTAATTAGATATCGCCTGCAGAGTGTAAAGTAATAATATAATGATGATGGACCATCTCTGAGCTCTTCTGTGATTATGAGATCATTTGAATACAGCCAACTCTATGGTCCAAAAGCAGTAAATAACATACAGCCAAATGGCTTTGACATTCAAGTTCCAGGCATTCTAATGCATGGGATAATTCAATGCTCTCTAATAGCTTGAACTAGAGACTGGCTTTCTTGATTGACTCTCTATTAATGGTGAATTGCTCAGTTAGTTAACAGGATAAGTGCTGGAGAATGGGAAGTAAAATCATAATGGCATATGTTGAAGAAAATGGCTTCTCTGTAGTAAAGATTTATAACCTTATGCATTCATTCATTCAATAAACATTTTTTTTTCACCACTATCCCTGTACCAGGCATTTTAGGAGTTGCAGGTACTGACATAAACAATACAAATTCCCTGGTTAGTTAGACTCTAGTAAGCAAGGCACAAAATGTATATATTTAGCTACCTTATGGCAACCCACTCCGGTATTCTTGCCTGGAGAATCCCATGGATGGAGGAGCCTGGCAGGCTACAGTCTCTGGGGGGGTCACAAAGAGTCAGACACGATTGAGACACTTCAGCTACCTTATCATCTAACTTCAACTAGTGATAATTGCTATAAAGAAGGAGTACAATAAGAGTACAGAGAGGAGAAAGAAGATGATAGATGGCCAGGAAAGGACTCAGTGGAACTGACATGAGCAGATACCTGAAGTTACAAAGGAGCAAAGGATGAAAATCTGGGAGAGGAGCTCCAGAAGGAGGGAACATCAAACAGAAAGACACTGAAGTGGGAACAAAACTGATCTGTTTGAAGAATAGTAAACAGCCATGTTGGCTACAGTGAAAGGAGTGAGGAGAAAGTTCCAGATGAGGAGACTGGAGAGATCGGACAGGGCAAACCAAACAGAACCTTGGCGGCCACCTTTAAATTTGAATGTGAAGCCATTTGGAAATTTCAGCAAAGGAATGACATGGTCAGATTTACAGTTAGAAAGACCACATTCACTGCTGTGCAGGTAATCTCTATAGGATGCAATAAAGATGGGAGAGAGACCAGTTAAGGGAGATGACAGTTTTTTGGGTTTCTTTCTTTCTTTCTTTTTTAAGAGTATTGTTTAGGGAGGTAGAAAGTGAGAATATTCAGACTCAGGGTAAATTCTTAAAGCTACAGCTGTCAGGATTGGGGGTTAAATAGATTATAGTATTTGAGAATAAGAACGGAATCCTATATCCAACAGTTAAAAAAAGACTTAAAATGCTAAAATACTAGAGACAGGTTCCACAAACTGTTCTTTCTTCTCAGCCACCTTTCTGTAGTTTAATGGACTATTCCTGTGGGAATTCCTCAGAATAGAACAAAACCTCTTACTCTTTTAAAGCTCAAAAACTAGTGTGGTGAAAAAGTCCTTGGGTCTAGTCATCTAGTCCAAGTTCTGCTGTTAATTATTACTGGTGACCCAGAACAGGCTGCCCTAACTCTCTGCTCCTCAGTTTCCTTTTACTTGAAAAGAGTAAGTGAGAAACAAGAATTAGAAAATATCTAAAATACTTCTCTCTACATCCTTTAAGCAAATGTTTAAGCTTAATAGGTTGCAGGTTTAATTTTAACATCAATGAAAGTGAAAGCCACTCAGTCCTGTCTGACTCTTTGTGACCCCATGGAATAGTCCATGGACTTCTCCAAGCCAGAATACTGGAGTGGGTTGCCATGCCCTTCTCCAGGGGATCTTCCCAACCCAGGGATCAAACCCAGGTCTCCCACATTGCAGTTGGATTCTTTACCAGCTGAGCCCCAGGGAAGCCCTTCACATCAATAAGCAGCCTGTAATCAGATGTACAGTACTTTCTAAAACAGAAAATTATCATTGATGATAGTCCTGTCACTAAAGTTAGAACAGATCCTGGAAGCTGATATGGTTTGGTAAATACAATCTGAAGAGTGAAAAGCTATACCAATAAGACTCCTGGAGAAGGAAATGACAACCCACTCCAGTATTATTACCTGAAGAATTCCATGGACAGGGGAGCCTAGAGAGGAACCATCCATAGGACTGCAGAGTCAGACATGACTGAGCAACTAACTATAAAGAGTTATATATAACTACATATAAAGAGCAGAGTCAGTGAGTCTTTGAATTCTTCTGATGAACCTACTTTAATTTGGAATCTTTGCAGTGAAAATATTTCCCTTGAAGTTCATCCACTATAAGTACTAAATCTACAGAACTACTATTCACTCTTCTTCCTCCATAAAAAAGTATTGTTGGGATAGAAACATCTCGACACTAAAAATAACTGCCAAATCATACAGTTTTCAGTTAGTATTATAATGGCCAATGCCTTATATATTTGAAAATCCTTTACTTTTAAAATCAAGAATATGAAAATAAGAAAAAATATTCTAGATGAAAGAATCTCTTAAAGTTTGGAACACTTCAAATCTAAAATAGAGCAAACTTTTGAGAAGGAATGTTAATGTTAACATTTTCTAATTGATCTTAGAGAATCCCTCAGAAAGCAGAGTCTGAGCCCAGGGCTTATTAAGAAATAAAATTAGAGAGACAGAGATGAGCAAAAAGGAGGGGGAGGCCAGCAGGAGGGGAGGCCAATTCAAGGTGCTTTATTGAGCTGGTACTACTGAAAATGACTATTTGGTCTTGTGGAACTATGTACAGATAAGTTGCATAAGCTTCATCTTAGGTGATTTATCTGGGGGAAGACTTTATCCATCAATGCTAGTACCCTATTGGTCAAAATTCATTGCATAAGGTATTAACTCCCTCACATTCCTGACCTGCACAAACAAGGGGTCCAAGTGGGACCCATCCCTCCATGTCAGTGGGGAAATCCTGGGGGAGAAGGGAGAGACAGGCACAGGTGAGATGCCCCTGGGCTCGGCTGACCTTAAGGTGTAAAAACCTCCACAGAAGCAGCTGCAGGCAGTGAGTGTCTGAAACAGTGCATAAAAGGTGTCTGATTCAATACGTTCCCGTTTTAACTGTCCAAATGCAAAGTAGAGGGAAGAATGTCTCATTAGCAAAACACACAAAAATGACTTAGAAGACTCAGCCCACAGTAAAAAGAATAGGAGTTAATTATGTGATGTGTCTACCAAAGAAAATAAAACAAGACAAAAAAAAAAAAAAAAAAAACACACTTCCCTGTTGAGCAGCATTAATAAGAGCAGAGTGTCTAGAAATTGGTGGAAGCTGATACTATTCTACTCTGTACTGTTCCTTTTCCACATAAAGCAGAATATGATCAAAGAAGGTGTGTATAATAACTAAGAAAACTAAGAATTGTGCTTAGGAAAGAGTCATAGATAAAAGAATAGGAAAATTATAGAAGAAAAAGAAATAACAGTGCTACTTATTCTATAGCCTAATACTGGAAGACATTATCTTCATTACCTCCTCCATAGTTTGTCCTCAGGTCAAATAATGGAGGGAACACAGCCCCGCCCTTCAACAGAAAATTGGATTAAGGATTTACTGAGCATGGCCCCTCCCATCAGAACAAGACCCAGTTTCCCCCTCAGTCAGTCTCTCCGATCAGGAAGCTTCCACAAGCCTCTTATCCTTCTCCATTAGAGGACAGACAGACTGAAAACCACAATCAAAGAAAACTAACCAATCTGATCACAAGGATGACAGCCCTGTCTAAATCAATGAAACTATGAGTCTTGCCATGTCGGCCCAGCCAACACGGACGTGTCAAGGTGGAGAGTTCTGGCAAAACGTGGTCCACTGGAGAAGGGAATGGCAAACCACTTCAGTATTCTTGCCTTGAGAATCCCATAAACAGTATGAAAAGGTGAAAAGATAGGACACTGAAAGATGGACTCCCCAGGTCGGTAGGTGCACAATATGTTACTGCAGATCAGTGGAGACTAAATCCAGAAAGAATGAAGGGATGGAACCAAAGCAAAAACAACACCCAGTTATGGATGACTGGTGATGGAAGTAAAGTCTGATGCTGTAAAGAGCAATATTGCACAGGAACCTAGAATGTTAGGTCCATGAATCAAGGCAAATTAGAAGTGGTCAAACAGGAGATGGCAAGAGTGAACATCAACATTTTAGGAATCAGCAAACTAAAATAGACTGGAATGGGTGAACCTAACTCAGATGACCATTATACCCACTACCGCAGGCAAGAATCCCTTAGAAGAAATGGAGTATCCATCATAGTCAACAGAAGGGTCTGAAATGCAGTACTTGGATGCAATCTCAAAAATGACAGAATGATCTCTGTTCGATTCCAAGGCAAACCATTCAATATCACAGTAATCCAAGTCTAGGCCCCAACCAAAAATGCTGAAAAAGCTGAAGTTAAACATTTCTATGGAGACCTACAAGACCTTCCAGAACTGACACCCAAAAAAGATGTCCTTTTCATCATAGGGGACTGTAATGCAAAAGTAGGAAGTCAAGAAATAACTAGAGTAACAGACATACTTCGCCTTGGAGTGCAGAATTAAGCAAGTCAAAGGCTAACAGAGTGTTGTCAAGAGAGTGCACTGATCATAGCAAACACCCTCTTCCAACAACACAAGAGATGACTCTACACATGGATATCACCAGATGGTCAACACCAAAATCAGATTGATTATATTCTTTGCAGCTGAAGATGGACAAGCTCTATAGAGTCAGCCAAAACAAGACTGGGAGCTAACTATGGCTCAGGTCATGAATGCTTTATTGCCAAATTCAGGCTTAAATTGAAGAAAGTAGGGAAAACAAGTAGACCATTCGGGTATGACCTAAATCAAATCCCTTATGACTATACAGTGGAAATGACAAATAGATTCAAGGAATTAGATCTGATAGAGAGAGTGCCTGAAGAACTATGGATGGAGGTTTGGGACATTGCACAGGAGACAGGGATCAAGACCATCTCCAAGAAAAAGAAATGCAAAAAAGCAAAATGGCTGTCTGAGGAGGCCTTACAAACAGCTATGAAAAGAAGAGAAGTGAAAGGCAAAGAAGAAAAGCAAAGATATACCTATTTGAATGCAGAGTTCCAAAGAATAGCAAGGAGAAATAAGAAAGCCTTCCTCAATGATCAGTGCAAAGAAACAGAGGGAAACAATAGAATGGGAAAGACTAGAGATCTCTTCAAGAAAATTAGAGATACCAAGGGAACTTTTCATGCAAAGATGGGCACAATAAAAGAAAGATACAGTATGGACTTAACAGAAGCAGAAGATATTAAGAAGAGGTGGCAAGAATACACAGAACTACACAAAACAGATCTTCATGACCCAGATAATCACAATTGTCTGATCTAGAGCCAGACATCCTGGAATGTGAAGTCAAGTGAGCCTTAGGAATCATCATTACAAACAAAGCTGGTGGAGGTGATAGAATTCCAGTTGAGCTACTTCAAATCCTAAAAGATGATGCTGTAAAAGTACTGCATTCAATATGCCAGCAAATTTGGAAAATTCAGCAGTGGCCACCGGACTGGAAAAGGTCAGTTTTCATTCTAATCCCAAAATAAGGCAATGCCAATGAATGCTCAAACTACTGTACAACTGCACTCATCTCACACACTAGCAAAGTAATGCTCAAAATTCTCCAAGCCAGGCTTGAACATTATATGAACCATGAACCTGAGATGTTCAAGTTGGATTTAGAAAAGACAGAGGAACTAGAGATCAAATTGCCAACATCCATTGGATCATCAAAAAAGCAAGAGAGTTCCAGAAAAAACATCTACTTTTTCTTTATTGACTATGCAAAAGCCTTTGACTGTGTGGATCACAACAAACTGTGGAAAATACTTCAAGAGATGGGAATACCAGACCACTTCACCTGCCTCTTGAGAAATCTGTATGCAGGTCAGGTGCAACAGTTAGAACTGGACATGAAGCAACAGACTGATTCCAAATAGGAAAAGGAGTACATCAAGGCTGTATGTTGTCACCCTGCTTATTTAACTTATATGCAGAGTACATCATGAGAAACGCTGGGCTGGAAGAAGCACAAGCTGGAATCAAGATTGCTGGGAGAAATATCAATAACCTCAGATACGCAGATGACACCACCCTTATGGCAGAAAGTGAAGAATTAAAGAGACTCTTGATGAAAGTGAAAGAGGAGAGTCAAAAAGTTGACTTAAAACTCAGCATTCAGAAAACTAACATCATGGCACCTGTTCCCATCACTTCACGGCAAATGTGAAAACATTGGAAAGAGTGACAGATTTTACTTTCTTGGGCTCCAAAATCACTGCAGATGTGACTGCAGCCATGAAATTAAAAGATGTTTACTCCTTCGAAGAAAAGTTATGACCAACCTAGACAGCATATTAAAAAGCAGAGACATTACGTTGCCGACAAAGGTCCATCTAGTCAAAGCTATGGTTTTTCCAGTAGTCATGTATGGATGTGAAAGTTGGACTATAAAGAAAGCTGAGAACCGAAGAACTGATGCTTTTGAACTGTGGTGTTGCAGAACACTTTTGAGAGTCCCTTGGACTGCAAGGAGATCCAACCAATCCATCCTAAAGGAAATCACTGCTGAATATTCATTAGAAGGACTGATGCTGAAGCTGAAACTCCAATACTTTGGCCACCTTATGCGAAGAACTGACTCATTGGAAAAGCCCCTGATGCTGAGAAAGATTGAAGCAGGAGGAGAAAGGGACGACAGAGGATGAAATGGTTGGATCGCATCACCGACTCAATGGACATGAGTTTGATCAAAGTCTCAGAGATAGTGGAGGACACAGAAGTCTGGTGTGCTGCATTCCATACGGTCCCAAAGAGTCGGACGTGACTGAGCGACTGAACAGAACTAAACACTGAAAGCAATTCTAATGGAAGATCATTGAGAGTTTTTCTATGAGGTACAATCTGTAGAATTAAAAATAATTGTTTAAGTCATTGAAGAAACAAATTTTTAGTATTAATGAAGAGAAGTGAAATGAAAGTTGTTCAGTCATGTTTGATTCTTTGCGAACCCATAGACTATACAGTCCATGGAATTCTCCACACCAGAATATTGGAGTGGGTAGCCTATGCCTTCTCCAGCAGATCTTCCCAACCTGGGGATTGATCTGGGGTCTCCTGAATTGGAGGCGGATTCTTTACCAACTGGGCTATCAGGGAAGTAATAGTAGCTGTTCCCATACTGAATGTGTGCCTTGGAATGAGGTAGAATAGCACTATAAATGTTAGTGTACCTTAGGGGGATGGAGAAATTGAAGGGGGTTTTTCAGCCATGGGATATGTGTTTGGATATAAACTCTCACATTTCCAGCTGGGTGATAACTGACAAGTTTCCTGACATCTCTGATTTCAGTTTCCTCAGAAGAATAATAGTAATACTCAGGCTTAATACAAAATTATAAGATATAGGCTGGGAAAATGGGGAGAAGTTGCTTAAAGGGTACACAGTTCAGTTATAAGAGGAAAAAGTTCTGAAGATCTAATGTACATGAGGGTGACTATATAAAAAATACTGTTTGCACACTTGCAATTTACTAAAAAATTAGATTTCATGTGTTCTCATAAAAGGTAACTATGTGAATTGAATAAATGGAAGCATTTCACAGTGTATAAGTATAGCAAATCATTACATCATATACTAATTTTATTTTTAAAAAACTTTTTATTGTGATATAGTTAATTCACAATCTGTGGTTGTACAACTAAATAAGTCACTTATACATATATGTGCATACATTCCTTTTTAGATTCTTTTCCCATATAGGTCATTAGTGAGTACTGAATAGAGTTCCCTTGCTATACAGTAGGTCCTCATGTGTTCAGTCACTAAGTCGTGTCCAACACTTTCTGACCCCATGAACTTTTGCACACTGGAATTCCCTGTTGTTCACTATCTCCTGGAGTTTGCTCAGACAAATGTTCATTAAGTCGATGGTGACATCCAACTGTATCATCCTCTGTCACCCTCTTCTCCTCCTGCTCTCAATCTTTCCCAGCATCAGGGTCTTTTTCAATGAGTCGGTTCTTCACATCAGGTGACCAAAGTATTGGAGCTTTAGCTTGAGCATAAGTCCTTCCAATGAATATTCAGAACTGATTTCCTTTAGGATTGACTGTTTCTATTTCCTTTCTGTCCAAGGGACTCTCAAGAATCTTCTCCAGCACCACAGTATGAAAGCATCAGTTCTTTAGCCCTCAGCCTTCTTTATGGTCCAGCTCTCTCATCTGTACACGATTACTGGAAAAACCATAGCTTTGACTATATGGACTTTTGTCAGCAAAGTAATATCTCTGCTTTTTTAATGTGCTGTCTAGGTTTACCCTAGCTTTTCTTCCAAGGAGCAAGCATTGTTTAGTTGTATGGCTTCAGTCATGGTCTGCAGTGACTTTGGAGCCCAAGAAAATAAAACCTGCCACTATTTCCACTTTTTCCTGATCTGTTTGCCATAAAGTGATGGGACTGAATGTCATGATCTTCATTTTTTTAATGTTGAGTTTTAGGCCAGCTTTTTCACTTTCCCCTTTCACCTTCATCAAGAGTCTCTTTAGTTTCTCTTCACTTTCTGCCCAGAGTGGCATGTCTGAGATTGGTGATATTTCCCCCAGGAATCTTGATTCCAGCTTGTGCTCAATACAGCCTGGCATTTTGCATGATGCACTCAGCATATAAGTTAAATAAAAAGGGTAACAATATTTTGCCTTGACGTACTCCTTTCAAAATTTGGAACCAGTCTGTTGTTCCATGTCTGGTTCTAACTATAGCTTCTTGACCTGCATACAGGTTTCTTAGGAGGCAGGTAAGGTAGTCTGGTATTGCCATCCCTTTAAGAATTTTCCACAGTTTGTTGTGATTCACACAGTCAAAGGCTTTAGCATAGTCAAAGAAACAGAAGTAGATGTTTTTCTGAAATTCCCTTGCTTTGTCTATGATCCAATGGATATTGGCAATTTGATCTCTGATTCCTCTGCCTTTTCTAAATCCAGCTTGTACATCTGGAAGTTCTCAGTTCTCATACTGCTGAAGCCTAGCTTGATGGATTTTGAGCATTACCTTTCCAGAATATGAAGTGAGCATAATTTTATGGTAGTTTGAACTTTTTGTTATTGCCTTTCTTTGGGATTGGAATGAAAACTGACCTTTTCCAGTCAGGTTGCCACTGCTGAGTTTTCCAAACTTGCTGCATATTGAGTAGAGCACTTTAACAGCATCATCTTTTAAGATTTGTAATAGCTCAGCTGGAATCCCATTCTGTCCACTAGTTTTGTTCATAATAATGCTTCCTAAGGCCTGCTTGTCTTCTCACTCCAGAATGTCTGGCTCTGGATGAGTGACCACACCACTGTGGTTATCCTGGTCATTAAGACCTTTTTTGCACAGTTCTTCTATGTATTCTTACCACCTCCTCTCAAACTCTTCTGCTTCTATTAAGTTCTGTTTCTGTCCTTTATTGTGCCCATCTTTGCATGAAATATTCCCTTGGTGTCTCCAATTTTCTTGAAGAGCGAACATCAACACTTTAAGAATCAGTGAACTAAAATGGATAGGAGTGGGCAAATTTAATACAGATGACCATTATATCTACTACTTTGGCCAAGAATCCCTTAAAAGAAACGGGCAGCCCTCATAGTCAAGAAAAGAATCCAAAATGCAGTACATGGGTGCAGTCTCAAAAATGACAGCATGATCTCCATTTGTTTCTAAGGCGAACCATTCAATATCACAGTAATTCAAGTCTATGTCCCAAGCACTAATGATGAAGAACGTGCAGTTGAATGGTTCTGTGAAAACCTACAAGCCTTCTAGAACTAACACCAAAAAAAGATGTCCTTTTCATCATTGGAGATTGGAATGCAAAAGTAGGAAGTCAAGAGATACCTAGGAGAGTAACAGGTAAGCTTGGCCTTGGGAGTACAAAAGGAATCAGGGCAAAGGCTAGCAGAGTTTTGATGAGAGAATGCACTGGTCATAGCAAACACCCTCTTCCAACAACAGAAGAGATGACTCTACACACGGACATCACCAGATGGTCAGTACTGAAATCAGATTGATTATATTCTCTGCAGCCAAATTTGGAGAACCTGCATACAATGAGCAAAAACAAGACTGGGAGCTGACTGTGACTCAGATCATGAGCTCCTTATTGCAAAATTCAGGCTTAAATTGAAGAAAGTAGGGGAAACTACTATACCACTCATGTATGATCTAACTCAAATCCCTTACAGTTATACAGTGGAGGTGACAAATAGATTCAAGGGATTACATCTGGTAGATAGAATGCCTAAAGAACTATGGACAGAGGTTTATAACTTTGTACAGGAGGCAGTGACCAAAACAATCCCAAAGAAAAAGATATGCAAGAAGGCAAAATGGTTGTCTGAGGAGGCCTTACAAATAGCTGAGAAGAGAAGTGAAAGGCAAAGGAGAAAAGGAAAGATATACCCAACTGAATGCAGGGTTCTAGAGAATTACAAGGAGAGATAAGAAAGCCTTCTTAAGTAAACAATGCAAATAAATACAGGTCCTTAATAGTTATCTATTTTATATGTAGTAGTGTTGGACTTTCCAGATGGCCCAGTGGTAAAAATCCACCTGCCATGCAGGAAACGCAAGAGACGTGGGTTTAATCCTTGGATCAGAAAGATCCCCTTGGGTAGGAAACGGCAATGCACTCAAGAATTCTTGCCTGGAAAAATCCATGGACAGAGGAGCCTGGCAGGCTATAGTCGATGGTGTCACAAAGAGTCAGACACTGATAATTAGGCACATCACACTTGCAGGTGGTATGTCAATCCCAAGCTCCCGATTTATCCCTCCCCTCTTTCCCCTCTGGTTATATATTTTAAATATATTATGACTTTTTTTTGTCAATCATACTTCAACAAACCTGGAAAGAAAACAAGAAAGTTGCTCAGTAAAGTAAAAAAAAAAAAAAAAAATTATATGATGTAATATATGGCTGCATATAAATCTCTAGGCGTATTAAACATGATATACTGGTATCAATATTTACTTTCATTGCTGAGAGCCAGGAAACATATTAAAAGAAAAGAATGGAAGGAGAGTTTCTTAGATTAGAATGGTGAACTTTAGAATCCCACACATGGCTGACACTCCCAGGTCCATAAGTGGCATGCACTTGATGAAGAAAAGTCTGTGTTATCCAGAACCAACACTCATTTAATGGCAAGAAATGCAACATTTTTAAAGGGGGCTCATTTGAATGGAAAGAAAGAAGCTCAAATTGTAATGAGCCTCCAAGGCATTTTATAAGATTCTCATTAGAAAATAACACAGCCAACAGACTGTATGGGTACCAAATCTAAGAACAAATAACATGAATGAGATGCTAAATGCTTTTTTTTTGTTGTTGTTGTTTAAACGCATAAATTCAATTGGTCATATTCCAAATTAAATGTAAGAGAGACTAACAAAATATTACCATAGTAGAAAGCATTATTAGAAATTAAGTAAATGAATAAACATCCCCCCTTCTGGTGAATATTTGTAGTAATTATTGAAAATTTTTGCAAGCATGTGGTATTTTAACAAACCTTAGCATTATATGACATGCAATTATAAGTGAGCAAGCTCTGGGGTGTTGTGCTCTGAGAACTGGATGATGCTCTGGCCTTGCTCCTAATGAGAGGTAAATAAATAATGTACAACATCAATTTGGCACACAGATGGTGCCAAGGAATGAGCAGAACAAACAGCCAGCTCTTCTAGGTTGGGACAGGCCACTCCATGTGTAGCAAGTTTCTGGATACTAAGGAGAGATTAGGCTGTCTAGCAACTTCATGAGGTGTAGACACTTTAGTGGAGACAACGGGCAACTGGCCCGTTTGAGAAAAATCAGTATTTGTTTAACATCACTAAAATAAGCTTAGAACCAAAAAAGTTTTTGAATGCACTGAAATGTGTTTGAAATCATCTAAAAACTAACTCTTATATTTATCCAAAACCACTCGTCATCTAGCCAGCCAGCCAGCCACCCATTCATTGGTCATTTAAAGCAGGGGACCCCATCCTCCGGGATCTAATGTCTAATAATCTGAGATGGAGCTGATGTAATAATGATAGAAATAAAGTGCACAGTAAATGTATTGTGCTTGAGTTATCCCAAAACCATTCCCCCACCCCAGTCCATGGAAAATGTGTCTTCCATGAAACCAGTCCTTGGTGCCAAAAAAGTTGTGTCCTTGGAGATTTTCTGCCTGGTTTCTGAATCCTGAGCCTCAGCTTAATAACAATATAATCTTGGGCACATTATTTAACCTTCCTAAGCTTCCTTAGGTTCTTCATGTATAAAATGAATCTCTCCTAGATTCCCCATCATGAATTAGAGTTAAAATTTAAAACTCCTAGCACTGGGTCAGGAACATAGTAAGTGCCTGGTTTCTGTTAGAAGTTTTCATTTCATTCAAATTTGAATCACATACCTGCTAGCCACTTGTATTTAAAAGCTGCATAAAAACCGATAATTTTTCATCTGTTATGCTCTCTTCCTTAGTTATCTTTCATATTAAACAAGAGGAAATCACCCATGCATTGAATAGCGCTCAACTCCAGAAAGCAGGATGGTTCTACAAGGCAGGATGGTTCTACAAAACACAGCCCACAGTTTGAATCAGATTTTGTTTTCTTTACTCAAAAAAGCCTTTACACTACTTCCGTTACCTCTATGGCATATACATACCACAGCTGTCTCTCTTTTCTGAGATGTACTGTCCCAAGTGAACTAAACCTAGTATCATACTAATTTAATTAATAAAAATAAAATACTATTAGTTTGAAGTAATTAGGGAGATAAGAGAGTTGGAATTTGAAATTACAGGTGGGTTTTAGGGGAAATCAAATTATTTTTAAGACAGTTAGGTAGTGTTAGTGTTACTCGCTTGGTCGTGTCTGACTCTTTGTGACCCCCATGGACTGTAGCCCACCAGGCTCCTCTCCATGGGATTCTCCAGTAAGAATACTGGAATGGGTTGCCATTTCCTTCTCCAGGGGATCTTCCCGACCCAGGGATCAAACCCAGGTCTCCTGCATTGCGGGCAGATTCCTTACCGTCTGAGTCACCAGGGGAATTCTGTTTCAACCCAGTACCTTAGGCAAATGCAACATTATGTTACTAAGGGAAGATTCTTGAGTGCAGCTTCTTTAAACAGATTGACTTTTTACAAGCATATCAAGTCTATGTAAATGAATATTGATAAAATATTTGAAAAAATATTTGTATTGTCCCCAAAACCTTACACAGATTGAGAACAGGGCACAGAAACAACCTCTGTTAGAATTTTGGGAAAAGTATAGAAAACAACTCAATATAGCTGAGATGTCTCTTGTTGTTATTCTACCACAATACAAAATGAAGATACATAAGAAGAGAAAATGTGGGAAATGGACTATAAATAAAGAATGAAAAATGTCATTTATCAAGTTCCAATCAAAGATTTTATACTGAAAAATAGACATTTGAATGTACAACTTAGGTTTAGCAAGACAAGCCCCTCCCCCACCCCCACCCCCAGTAAGGAGGAGGAGAGGAGGAAAGAAGAGAGAAAGACACAGGGAGACAAAGAAAGTGAAGAGGAAAGGAGGGAGGGTAACAACAACCTTTCAATGATTCAGCAGCAAAACCTAAGAATCTTGGAGCTAGGCCTGAATGGGACAGAGAGATAAGTAAGGTTCACTTTTTTAGCATATATTTATAACATATGTAGTGCTTATTATATTCTTAGTACTGTTGTAACATGAGAAATAAAACACTAAATGACAAAGGCAATTGCACTTTATTTGACATAGAATTACACTTTGAGGTGGACAGACAATGCACAAATATTTAATAATTTAGTTTCAAGTAACGAAAAAACTAAGATCATGGCATCTGGTCCCATCACTTTATGGCAAATTGATAGGGAAAATGTGGAAACAATGACAGATTTTATTTTCTTGAGCTCCAAAATCACTGTGGATGGTGACTACGGTCACAAAATTAACAGATGCTTGCTCCTTGGAAGAAAAGCTATGACAAAGCTAGACAGCATATTAAAAAGCAGAAACATCAGTTTGCCAACAAAGATCCATACAGTCATAGTTATGGTTTTACCAGTAGTCATGTACAGATGTGAAAGCTAGACAATTAAGAAAGCTGAGCACTGAAGAATTGATGCTTTCAAGTTATGGTGCTGGAGAAGACTCTTGAGAGTCCCTTGGACAGCAAGGAGATCAAACCAGTCAATCCATAAAGAAATCAACCATGAATATTCATAGGAAGGAGTGATGCTGAAGTTGAAACTCCAGTACTTTGGCCACCTGATGTGAAAAACTGACTCATTGGGAAAGAACCTGTTGCTGAGAAAGATTGAAGGCAGGAGGAGAAGTGGGCAATAGAGGATGAGGTGGTTGCATGGCATCACCAACTCAATGGACATGAGTTTGAACAAACTAGGAGATAGTGAAGGACACAGAAGTCTGGCATGCTGCAGTCCATGGAGTCACAAAGAGCTGAACACATCTTAGTGACTGAACAACAACAATGAATGCCATGGAAAGAATGAAACAGGTTGGTATGTCAGTACGGGACTAGGGTGGTCTCAGAAATGCTGTCAGAGGTCTGACTTTTGAACTGGGGCTAAGTCACAGTTCAGTTCAGTTCAGTCACTCAGTCGTGTCTGACTCTTCGCAACCCCATGAATCGCAGCACGCCGGGCCTCCCTGTCCATCACCAACTCCTGGAGTTTACCCAAACCCATGTCCATTGAGTCAGTGATGCCATCCAGCCATCTCATCCTCTGTCGTCCCCTTCTCCTCCTGCCCCCAATCCCTCCCAGCATCAGGGTCTTTTCCAATGAGTCAACTCTTCAGGTGAGGTGGCCAAAGAATTGGAGTTTCAGCTTCAGCATCAGTCTTTCCCATGAACACCCAGGACTGATCTCCTTTAGGATGGACTGATTGGATCTTCTTGCAGTCCAAGGGACTCTCGAGAGTCTTCTCCAACACCACAGTTCAAAAGCATCAATTCTTCAGTGCTAAGTCACAAGCCAGGGTTAAATCTGGAGATGGCAGGAAGGGCAGGCTCGAGGAGCCAAGGCAGGAATAGATAAGTGTAAGGAAACTGAGTGAGATAGTTGAGGAGGCAGGCAGAATCAGGTCATTTAGAGCTTGAGAGGTTGAATTTTATTTAAGTGAGATAAGAAATAATTGGTGGTCTTTAAGTCTCTCATTTTCTAATTTACCTTATTTTCAATTGTTCATGTAGCATTTGTTTTTTAATGATCATATATTAGGCCAAACATCAGCCTCATTAGGTTCCAAATAACCCAAAATGTACAGGCCACATTCTCTTCTCATAGTGATATAAAAATAGCAATTAATTAAAAAAAAAAACTATTACCTGTCGGGGGGGGGGGAAACACCTCTATTATGAAACCATTAGATCATGAGGATGCCAAACTATAATTTCAGGCTGTTTAGAAAATAATGAAAATTAAAATACACTTTCATTTCTAGTATCTGGACTTGGTATCTTAAACTTCTCTCCTATTAAAAATGAAACTCCAAAACTCCTGTATAACATTTGTGGTAGAAAGTGGCTAGCTGTTTAGTACATGCCTCCTTTCTCTAATTACACAGCTAAACGACACGTCCCGAGCACTCTTGCATCCAGGTGAAGTGCTCTGTGATTCTTGCCTGTGGGATGTGGAGGTGATGTATCACACCCAGGCCAAAGCAGCTGGTGCACCCTCTCCAAATTCTCCTCCCAACCACCCCCTCCAGGCTCACATCTATTATCTAAAGTAAATCAGAATGCTCATGAAGATGCATGTTGAAATGGAAGAGCCATAGCCAAGAAGGACCCTGGATC
Source organism: Cervus canadensis (assembly GCF_019320065.1). NCBI lineage: Eukaryota > Metazoa > Chordata > Mammalia > Artiodactyla > Cervidae > Cervus > Cervus canadensis. Next base: position 24,775,117 of record NC_057393.1, on the reverse strand, counting down.
TCTGAACTATTGAGTGAAGTAGAATCTACTGAACTATTGATCTACATTAGGCCAATATAAGTGGGAAATAAAACCTTGTTGTATTCAGCTATGTATGGAGAATTGGGGGGTGCTTATTTCAGCACTTGCTACTACTCGGGCTGTATTAACAGAAATTAAGTTCTCTATATAGGACATTGGCCTAATGATCATTCAGTGAACAGGAAGGAAACTGATATCAGAGGCTATAAAGGTAAAGTCCATGTACTACAATGGCAAAACGCTTGGTAAAACAGGCTCTGGCACCTGAAGTGAAGTGAAGTGAAGTGGCTCAGTCATGTCTGACTCTTTGCGACCCCATGGACTGTAGCCTATTAGGCTTCTCCGTCCATGGGATTTTCCAGGCAAGAGTACTGGAGCGGGTTGCCATTTCCTTCTGCAGAGTATCTTCCCAACCCAGGGATCGAACCCAGGTCTCCTGCATTGTAAGCAAGACGCTTTACCGTCTGAGCCACCAGGGAAGTCCATTCAGTAAGCATTGAATTGATACCTGGGAAGTAGATTATATGCTTACTGAATTGAAATCTCCAGGAGAAGGGGTTGAAATTAATCAACTTTAGAGTATGTTGGCCACTGTTGTTTCTTTTTGGTAAAGTATTCCAAGACAGACATTAACTCAGGAAATAAATGGTTGATTTGAAAGGGAAAATAAAAGACACAATAGAAAGTGCAGAAATTTAAGACCTTTAGGTTTTGAAGAGAACCTAGTATTTATAAACCACAGAGATCAGGCAACAATATTGAGGGAATCTTATGTACAATAAATACTTATTAAGTCCCAGTCTTGCAGCACATATCAAATGAAGGGTATGGCCTAGAATGTAGCCACCACTGAGAGAATCAAGAGGATGAGAAAGCAAAGAAAGACAGTTTATCTGTGAATTTAAGAAAGAACTTCCAATTTACTTGTTGATACAAAGGTCCCTATAGTCAAAGTTATGGTTTTACCAGTAGTCATATACAGATGTGAGAGCTGGTCCATGAAGAAGGGTAAGGACTGAAGAACTGATGCATTTGAATTGTATTGCTAGAGAAGACTCTTGAGAGTCCCTTCAACAGCAAGGAGATCAAACCATTCAGTCCTAAAGGAAATCATCCCTGGATATTCATTGGAAGGACTGAAGCTGAGGCTGAAGCTCCAATACTTTGGCCACCTGATGTGAAGAGCCAACTCAGTGGAAAATACTCTGATGCGGGAAAAGATTGAGGGCAAGAAGAGAAGGGGGTAGGAGGGGATAAGATGGCTAGAGAGCATCATCCACTCAATTGACATGAATTTGAGCAAAATCTGGGAGATAGTGGAGGACAGAGGACTCTGATGTGCTACAGTTCATGTGGGTCACAAAGAGTTGGACATGACTAAGCGACTGAACAACAGCAAGAAGTTGACTGGAAAGACATAGACCAGAAGCAAGCTAAATGCTAGAGGGATTTAATTGCCAAAAAATCAATCAGCTCAGACAAAAAATTATTTGACCAAGAGTTAAAACAAGCTTTAGACCACCTTATCTTCATAAATAAGAAGCAGACATTATAAAGCTATACAGTCTCAAAGGGAGACCTGCTCTCCCAAAGTCACATCAATATGGTCATGAAAAATAATCAGAAAACAACTACCTGATGATGAAGCCATAAAGAAAATATTGGCAGAGGTGCCCATCCCAGAGCAGAGAACCAGAGCTTAAAGGAGAAATGTCTCCCATTTCTAGGCCTTCAGGCTATCTTCCCAGCAGGATTTTAGAATCACTAGACAAGTCATTTTTTTTGATCTCACATTCTTACCTTTTTCAAAAACAGGCATCTTTTGTGGTTATGTTGACTATGTACCACGCTGCATTTTGAGTATAGAGGGAGCAGCTGACTTGTATTTTTAGTTTGTTGGTCACTAGGAAATGAGAGGCCATGAATGAACTTGACAGTATTGACTACACATCTCTGAGAGATCTTGAACCTTGACTTGGATGCAATGATGGGTTGGGGCATTAGTAGGGGTTATAGGATGAAGACGGCCGTAAATTCTTTGCTACTCCTGGTATTGAGAGGTAGAATTTATCCCTCTACCCTGAATTTTGGCTGATTTAATGATGTTCTCAACCAGTAGATTCTGGCAGAAGTGATATTCTTAGACCTCTGAGGCCAGGCCATAAATGTCTACTGAGACCTCATAACACTCACACCTAGAGCCCTGAGTTTCCTTATAAGTCTGCCTACTCTGAGAGTACCACGCTATGAGAAGTCCAAGCCTCCTTCAGAGACCATGTTGGAAGTGGAGAGGGATCAGGCCAAACCCAGGCTTCCAGAGATTGGAAGGCATCAGCAACAGTAATCAGGTTCTCGGACCAAGCCATCTGCTGATCTGAGTGATCCCAGGGGGTGCTGTCAGAAGCACAAAACTGCCTGTGAGCCCCTTCTGAATTTCTGACTCACAAAGTTGTGAAATGTAAAAAATTGATTATTGCAAAAGTAATAATTACTACTGATCAGAAATCAGTAATTAAAAAAGAAAATAGCAAAACCCTGAAGTTTGGAAAATAAAGAACTAATTTCTAAATAATTAATGTCAAAAAGAAATAATAATATGAATTGGATAACTTAGACTGAACAATAACAGAAATTCTGTACCTACAACATATCTTGAGATGAAACTATAGTAATTCTCAGAGGGAAATTTGTAGGTTTATGCACTTAAATCTATATTTTGAAAAAGAATATAGGTTTAAATTAATATATCAAACACTAGATTTATAAAGTTAGAAAATGAATAAAATGAACTAAAAGAAAGTAGATGAAAAGAAGTAATAATATTAGTAGAAATTAATTTTAGAAAAACCCTTATAATAGAGAAGATCAAAAAAAGACAAATGTTTGTCAAATTGTTGGTTTTGTCTCTGCAGGGGACTGATCTCTTGCAAGACTGAGCAATCAGGGAAAAAAGGGCACAAAGTTGATATTAAAAATGACAAAATAGACATACCTAAAAATACTTGAATGGAATAAAATGTCAGCTTGTTTGGAAAACAATTTTACTCCAATAAATTTGAAAACATAGAAAACCAGAAAGTTACTAGAAAAGTATACCTTACTTAACAAAGCTAACCCAAGAAGTGATTAAAGATAAAAGCATCTTGTGATAGGAATGTAAATTGGAATACTTTAGAAAGTATATTTTTAGAAAGACATACTTTAGAAGGGTGAGGGTGCCCATGCCTCCCATTTTCTTTAGGACAGTTCCAAGATACAGCTGCTGTCTATGCCTAATCAAGATGAGAGCTCCCTTTCTAACGTCAAGTGATTCCAGAATTCAAGTCTGATGGCTTTGCTACAGAGTCAAAATTCTGCTCTCGCGTATTCACCCTGAACATAATTCTTGACTGGTAAAAAGGAAACGTGTAGAGGAATATCATAGCAACATCATAGATAGGAGAGAAAAAGAAGTACTAAATGAACTCTTCCTCTGAGGTTTTTTTCTGTGGAATATGATAGAAAACCATGCAACAGAGAGAAAGAATGATTTACCACTCCATGAGTCAATGTAGTTGAGCTTAAGGAAAATAATGTTGTGAGGGGGAAAAAAGAAATTCATTGCAGAATAAATCAAGATGATTTCATTTATATAATGCCACTTAAGGATACACACACATGTAGTTAAAGAAATCTTTAGGGAATATAACAGGGACAAAAACTTTAGGACAACAGTTATCACTAGGGTACTGGGAGATTGAAGGTTGGAATCAGTGAGAGAACTTCCAAAGTGCCGATTAGTTTTCTGTTTCTCCAACTCTTGTTATTCTTTATATCATACATGAGAAACTTGCTTGTAGTAATACCAGTCAGGGCTTCCCTGGTGACTCAGTAAAGAATCTGCAAGCAATGCAGGAGACCTGGGTTGGATCCCTAGGTTGGGAAGACCCCTTGGAGAATGGCATGGCAACCCACTCCAGTGTACTTGCCTGGAGAATTCCATAGAGCAGCCTGGGCTACAGTCCATGGGATGGCACGACTGAGCAGCTAACACACACACACACACCCCATTTATTGAGTACTTACTCTGAGCCAGGAATTATTCTAAGAGCTTTATGACTGCCAGGCACAAGAGCTTTACTTTTCATCGTAACTCTGTGAAGGAACCATTATTTTATCTTTTTAGAAATTAAAAAAAAAAACAACAACAAAAAACTTGTTTCATGCACAGGGATGTTACTTAAAATACAGGTTAAACCTCTCATAAATGACAGTGCCAGGGTGTTTTAAACACTATGCTCTAGTGCTTCACATAGCCTGGCTCTACAGTTTTACAGCTTTTCTGCAATAACTATACATAATGCTTATATGCAAAACAAAACAAGCATTATAAAACAATCATCAGCCTGGCTACAGATCTTGAATTAATTTAGGCTAAGTTAAAGATGTTTTAAAGTATAACTGGAAGAACTTTGAAGCACATTAACAACTTACAGGGCAATGCTATTTACATTGAGCTTTCAATTTTAAAAGCATGTTGCCATAAGCCTTCATAAATGCCTAGTAAAGTAGGTTTATATCATCATTTGCATTTTATGGGTATGGAACCATGTCATGTGACTGAGTCCTCATCATGGGCACAGACATTTTATCTGTTACTTCTTAGTCACAGTTAGTCACATAATATGTGTCACACTGGTCCAGAATAGTCTTTTATCTCAATAATGGTTGTAAGGTATAGTCTCTGGATTACGCTGCCCTGAAGACTTCACTCTTCTTCAAGGAACTGGTTATGAGTCAGTGGTGCTCAGAGAAAATTTAAAAGAAAATTAAAGTATTAGACTGTGTCTGGGAGGAGATAGGATCTCAAAGCACATACATTTTTACTAAAATGATGATTCTATGTACATCTATTATTTCCCATAGGCTGGACTTGGTTTAGGTGATGGTTTAGTGTGCCTACCTCTTGGCAAAAATGTGAAGTTGGCAATGTTCATCTCTCAAAATCTGGTCTCTTCATTTATTTTATTGCTTTTGATTTCATATTCTTCAAGCACCTGGATTCTGTTCCTGCCTCATACTTTTCTTAACTAACAGATCTCTAGATTAATAACTGATGAACCTGGTATTTTACAAAGGAGGCTCATGTAAAAATCATTAGGCAAGATTGATGCCAATCCTTCAACTAATTCACTTAGAAACTTGAGCATTTCATCCATCTTCTCTGAGCCTCAATTTCTCTGTTTTATAGAGGATGAACTAATGAGTTCAATAGAAGAGATGCTGTCAAAATCTAACAGTTTTGTCTGTAGAGCTACAATGTGTAATTAGAGAACTACTTTAGCTATTACTCCTTCTGGAAATATTTTCAGTTATAAGGAATATATACTTCAAATCTCATTGGTTTATTCAGTCTCTTATTATCTCTTACAGATGACTCTTAACACTCCAAATTTTCCTTACTTTAGCCATCCTCACCTCCAATCTATTCTAAGTGCTATTGCCGAAATGTGCTTACTAACTAGTGATATATCTACTCTGCTTCTTTCTGAATTTCTTCCTCTCATCAACTTGTCGGACGTTAAATGAACAACAGAAGTGTAGTTTATGTAAGTTAACCAATTCGACAATGGATACATTTTGACTATAATATCAAGAATTTCCTGTTCATGTTTAGTACATTCATTTGCATTTTAAAAATGAGTCCAAATGGTGTTTCTTATTCATTTGTAATGCACCAACCCCTTTTAAAATACTCTAGTCCTTCCCCTAGGGTGGAGTTAACTGGACCACACTTTGCTGTCACCTTGGGCAGTGTTTCTATTCTGTTTTGTTTCCCCCATTATACTATTAACATGAGCAGAAAGCGCTGTTGATAAAACAATAAGCATGTGAACCGTGGGATGGTTACCTCTTCTGAACCACTTGCTCTGCTTGCTTAACCTTTGAACTCATTTCACTCTTAAGGTCATAGGGATGTAAATATTTTGCAGTTTTCCCTTTCTTGTTTTTGACAAGGTCTTTCTGATGTAACATGTTACTCTAAATTTATATGTAGTTTCTAAACTTAAGGTATTTCTCTCTACCAACACCATGGAATTCTCTTTGAAATACAACCCAAGTTGAACATATCAAGTCACTCATTAAATTTTAATGGCTTCTCATTGTCCTTAGAATCAAAACCCAGACCTTCATAAGCTGGCATTGAAAACTTTTTACAATCTGTCTCCAATTTAGCTTTCATTCTCATCTCACTTTCCTCCCTATCTTCTTGTCATCCAACATCCTGAATTCTATTGAATAATTAAAGTTAGTCACCTCTTATCACTCTCATGAGATAATCCTATGAATAGTATTGATCTTTCAGAATTTTTTGGTGATGATTAAATAGTTTAAACATGTAAGGGCCTAGAAAATTTTAGACCACTTGTAAATGATTTATAAACAATACTTGAAAGAAGAAAAGATACTTTCTGTTATTTGTTGTGGCCTTTATTTGTATTTGTGTCTTTGCTCATGCACTTTCTATAGGATAGACTTTCTTTCACTATTCTATTTGTTAAAATATCCTTATTTTTCAAAGGTCAGTTCAAATGCTACAAATCTGGAAAGTCTTCTGTTATAATCAGGGTTAGAATTATTTGTTCCCTTTCGTGCATTGTCAAAAAGCTTTAGTCTTACTTCTTAAAGTTGTTTATTTCTGTCTCCACAATTAGATTGTAAAGTTAATGAGGGCAGCGATGAAGGACCATTTGGTACTCTTCTCCATGATCCCCAGAGTGCCTGTGACTGATTATTCAGTCAGGAAGTGCTTCTTAAAGTGAACTTGGAAACTGAAAATTCTTCAGGCCACTGGGAGATAAATTATAATTACAGAACAATGGGCATTTAAAAAATATTTTGGAGCAGTGGTGGGAATGGTCACCTTTCCAAGGTCAGCTCTTTTCAGAACAGCTAGACAAAATTAGAATGTGGGGACAAGATAGGAATTAATAATTATATCTATATGTTTATGTTTGTTTATAGTGCCATTGCTAGGAATTATGTAAATATTAAGATGATATGCATTGACAGTCAAAGAAATTATATATTAAAGAAAGGAATGACATGTACAAACCAATTATAATTCAGGACAAAAGGTAATGGCTCTAATGATGATAATAATAATGATAATAATTTTTAATGTTGAGTGAATGATTCCTCTGTGTAAGTGTTGCCGAATAACTTTACATAAATAAACTCATAAACTTTCACCTAACCCCTCTGAATTGGTAGGTAGTATTGTTTTTCCTGCTTTACAGATAAAAAAGTAGATGATGATGAACGTGAAGCGTGAAGAAACACTTCCAACTCAGTTTGGGCTGCTTTGTAACAGTAACTTCCTTCTAGAGAGCAAGAGTATGGAAAGAGGATAAAAGTTATTTTATAGGTGGAGAAATCTAACAAACACCTATCTCAAGCAGGTAGTCAGACTTAACAAAAGCAATATCACGTTGATAGTATGTATCCTTGAGTGTTGTAATTAAATAACACTTGTGGTCTTTCAAAGATTCTGTGATCTCCCTCCATAAAACCTATAACTCAACTCTGTGAGAAAAATGTCAGGAAAATTTTGATAAAGGAGAATCCTACATTTTTTTCTTACTCATACTCTTCAAAACTACCAAGATCATCAACCATAATGTCACAAGGACATAGTCACAGTCAAGAGGAGCTTCAGAAAACATGACAGTGAAATGTAATGTGATATCCTGGATGGGATCCTAAAACAGAAAAAAAAGTATTAGGAACATTAAGACATCAGGACAAAGGAAATCTGAATAAATGATGGACCTCAGTTAATAATAATGTATTCAGATTTCCTTTGTCCTGATGGAGAGTATAAGAGGCACAGACACAGAGAAAAGATGCCATGTAAAGATGGAAACAGAAATTGGAGAGATGTAGCTATAAGCCCAAAGAATTCCAAGAATTGCCAGTAGCTAGGAAGAGGTAAGGGAGATTTCTTCTCTAGAGTCTTCATAGGGAGCTTGATGCTGCCAGTGGCTTAATTGCAGATTTCAACCCCTCAGAACTGTGAGAAAATACATTTCTATTGTTTTAAGCCACACATTTTGTGAAAATTTATTGCAGTAGCCCTAGGAAACTAATTTAGTAGCCTACTACTATAAGACATTAATAATTGAGGAGATGTATGGTGAAGGGGTTAATATGGAAATTCTCTATACTAGCTGCTCAGTTTTTCTGTACTTCTAAAATAGTTGTAAAACATGAAGCCTGGTCATTAAAAATGAGCAAGCACACAAAAAGTGATGAACTATCAGTTCAATTAACAAGAGTGACTATAGTTTAATTTAAAAAAAAGTATTAACAAATGTTAGCGAGAATGTAGATAAATTGTGTGTCTCACGGACTGCAGATGATAACGGAAAGGGAAGTGACCATTTTGGAAAATTTCTCAAGAGATTAAATAGATAGAACTGGACGGCCCAGCATTTCTATTCCTAAATATATACCCCCCAGTTGGAAACACATGTCCACACAAAAGCTTGCACATGGATGCCCATAGCAGCCAAAAAGTGGAAGCAATCCAAAGTCCACTGACAAATAGATAAAGAAAAAAGTGGCTCAGCAGTAAAGAATCTGCCTGCAATGCAGGACATAGGAGACACAGGTTCAATTCCTGTGTCGGGAAGATCCCCTGGAGGAGGGAGTGGGAACCCATTGCAATACTCTTGCTTGGGAAAATCTCACAGTCAGAGCAGCCTGGCAGGCTACCGTCCATGGGGTCGCAGAGAGTGGACATGACTGAGAATGGACTAGTATTTAGAACTGATAATGCTGCAGTATAAATGGAATTTGACAATGCTATACTAAGTCAAAGAAGCCAGAAACAGGAATATATATTGAATGGTTTCATTTATATGAAAATTTCACAAAAGGCAAATCCATAAAGACAGAAAGTATGTGGGTAGTTGCCAGGGACTGGGGGAGGGGTGGAAGGAAATGAAGAGTACTGCTAATGGATTCAGAGGAGGGGGCGAAATTGGGGTGGAGGTGATAAAATATTCTAAAATGTATTGTGGCAATGGAAGTATAGCTATCAATATACTAAAAAACATTGACTTATAAATACACATGGATAAATTATGCTATGTAAATTATATCTTGACAAATTCTTTTAAAGCGTATCAGAGATAGAATGATGAACTTGTCCAAGTTCCCATAGCTATTAGAGGGCAGAGTCAGGATTGGAGCCCAAGATGTCTCACACTAAGGGTGTTAAGCCTTAGCTGCTCCATGCATTGCATGTTTTGTAGAGGTTTCAATGATATTATATAAAAGTATCAAGAATGCTGAGCTTAAGACGAAAGAGAAAACCATCACAAGGGTGACTTTCCTAGGTTTCCTGGCTCAGAATAGCTCCTGGTAACAGACAAGGGAATTTTTGGAGGAGATATGTCATTGAAGTCCTGATTACATGCACAACCTCCTGTAGAGAAAGAGGCATTTTTGTTTTTGCCCTTTGCAATTCTGAGAAGGGTTGTCTTTAGGAGCAAAGGAGACTCATTCCAAGCCATACAGATAAACCCATTTCTGGTACCCAATGAAGTTCTTCAGATGCATGACAAAACGTTGTTTATAACCAACTTAAAATAAGCTCTTCTGAGGCAGTGTCGCCTTCCATTTCACAGCCTGTTGCACATTTGCTTTTCTTTCCTGAGAGGTGCTGCATGTCTGTCAAGCAAATTTGAGAATTTTTTCCCAATTGCCACAAATTTGTGCATATACGATGTTTTGAAGGTATATTCTATATTATCAAGATTAAAAAATATAATAATAATGGAGGGCTGACCATCTTGATCAAGCTGCACTGCCAAAGTAGCCTCCCTTAGGACAGTATACTAGGCAGAGGGTCAAGGTTGTTCACTCTTCTAATTCTTTAAGACAGGCTAACCTTCCAGCCACCAAGCCTGGGGCAAACCCCAAAGGCAGTCGAATCCAGAGGAAGACGAAATCTTCAGGGCCTATTTAGTGGAATGAATGGATGCGGAGGAAGAGGCCTGAGGTGTTCAGAGAGGCAAGATCCTGGTAAGGAATCTGTGCATTATCTGCAGGCCATGGAGAGCCTCTGAAGGGATTTTGGAATGGGGAAAACATGTGATGTTTAAAAGTTCTTTCTGGTTGTGTTAATGGAATTCTGATTGGAGGGGACAAGAGAACGGTATAACAGATGACAGATAAGTGCACTTAAACAGATAAGTGCATAGGCTGCTGCTTATCATCACCTTATTTGTTATAGAGCTGTACAGTTGCTCTTTTTTAATTTTTAATTGGAGGATAACTGCATACAGTGTGTTGTTGGCTTCTGCTATTCAGCTATGTGAATCAGCCATAAGTACACACATATCACCACCCTCTTAAGGCTCCCTCCCAAACCCCCATCCCGCCATCCCACCCCTCTAGGTCATCACAGAGCACCAGGCTGAGCTCCCTGTGTTGTATAACAACTTCCCACTGGCTATCTGTTTTACATGTGGTAATGCATATATTTCAATGCTACTCTCTCCATTTGGCCCACCCTCTCTTTCCCCTGCTGAGTCCACAAGTCCATTCTCTATGTCTGAGTCTTCCCTGCAAATAGGTTCATCGCTACCATTTTACTAGATTCCATACATATGCATTATTATAGATTTTTCTCCTCCTTTTGAGTTACTTTACTGTGTTTAACAAGCTCTAGGTTCATCTGCCTCAGTTCAACTCACTCACATTTGTTCTTCTAATGGTGGCTGAGTAATATTCCATTGTGTATATATATATACCACAACTTCTTTATCCAATTATCTGTCTCTGGACATCTAGGTTGCTTCCATGTCCTGGCTATTGTAAATACTGCTGCAATGAACACTGGGGTATACGTGTCATTTTCAATTATGGTTTTCTCAGGATATATGCTCAGTAGTGGGATTGCTGGATCATATGGTAACTTTATTCCTAGATTTTTAAGGAATCTCCATGCTATTCTACATAGTGGCTTTATCAATTTACATTCCCAACAGTAGTACAAGAGGGTTCTTTGTTCTCCACAACCTCTCCAGCATTTATTGTTTGTAGATTTTTTGATGATGGCCATTCTGACTGGTTGATACCTCATTGTAATTTTCATTTTAATTTCTCTAGTAATGAGTGTTGTTGAGCATCGTTTCATGTGTTTATTGGCCATCTGTATGTCTTCCTTGGAGAAATGTTTGTTTAGGTCTTCAGCACATTTTTTGATTGGGTTTGTTTTTCTAATATTGAGCTACATGAGCTGCTTGTACATTTTGGAGATTAATCCTTTGTCAATTGCTTCATTTGCAATTGTTTTATCCCATTCTGAGGGTTGTCTTTTAATTTTGTTTATAGGTTCCTTTGCTATGCAAAAGTTTTTGTCTGATTAGGTCCCATTGGTTTATTTTTGTTTTTATTTCTGTTCTTCAAGGGGATGGGTCAAAGAGGATCTTGCTGCAATGTTTTACTCTTTTTTTTTTTTTTTTTAATAGTTTTTGGCCTTGCATTTAGGTCTTTAATCCATTTTGAGTTTATTTTTGTGTATGGTGTTAGGAATTTGATCTAATTTAATTCTTTTACATGTTCAGTTTTCCCAGCATCACTTATTGCAGAAGCTGCCTTTTCTCTAGTGTATATTCTTGCCTCCTTTGTCAAAGATAAGGTACCCACAGGTGTGTGGATTTATCTCTGGGCTTTCTATCTTATTCTATTGATCTATATTTCTGTTTCTGTACCAGTACCATACAGAAATGATGATTGCAACTTTGTAGTATAGTCTGAGGTCAAGAAGATTGAGTCTTCCAGCTCCTGTACAGTTGTACAGACCGTTAATTATAAAGGCCTGAGTTCTAATCTTGACTCTGCCTCTGACAAGCTATATGAGTTTACACAACTTTTTTTTTTTAAGATAATCAAGGCTTAATTTTCATGCCAGTGGCTCAGATGGTAAAGAATCTTCCTGCAATCCAGGAGACCCAGGTTCAATACCTGGGTTGGGAAGATCCCCTGGAGAAGGGAGTGGCAACCCACTCTAATACTCTTGCCCAGAGAATCCCATGACTAGAGGAGCCTGGTAGGCTACAGTCCATGGGGTTGCAAAGAGTTGAACTCAACTGAGCTTCTAATAGACAAAATAAGAATAAAATGAAACTCCCTTCTCAGGGCTTGAATGAAAGCAAAATTAGATCAGGTTTATATAAAGATATATATTTACTCATTATTATTATGTATTTTAATAAAAGAAAGAATTAGGCAATGTCAAGTGTTCTTGTTGGTTCCTAATGAGTTAGGTGCTTGATGATGGGGAATCTAATGATTTATGGACCTGTCAAATGATAGAAGTGAATTCCTCTTGGTGGCCTTCATGATATCACTGACGAATTTGTGAGGCACTAGCACTGTTGCAGAAATACAGTTCTCTATGTGGTTATACCATGATGAACTGAAAAATACAGGAATCCCCAGCAACCTCAGAAATCCCTAGAATACCAGAAAAGTACACTGAGAAAGGTCTTTTAATTCACTCATCAATCAAATAGGCCTTGGCATCTTATTTGGTCTTTATTCTCACAAATTTTCATGAGATCCCATTTGGTTCTGGGCAGCAGTAACATGATGAATAAACAATGAGCAGCCAAGATTAACTTTGGAGAGAAAGTGGGATGCTGGTCAGTGGGGGAGTCTGAATCAAGACTCTGATGGAAGAAATTATGAGGCATGATCAGGAATAGTGAAAAGGTGTGCTGGATAGTAAAGACATGTGTGCCTAGAAAAATAAACTATGACCCCAAATACCAACTTGTAACTTTATTTCATGTGTAACATAGGTCATTGAGAAATATTAGAAAAGTCAAATTTCTAATGAAAAAACTACTTTATTTTCTGCAAAAATATTCAGGATTGGAAGAGGTGATAACCTGAGGCAGGGAGTTAAGCAGTTATTGCAATGTTTCAGGAGTGACACTCTGGGGATGTAAACTAATGCAATAGAAATAAAAAGGGAGAATCTGTGAAACTGAGTACAAAGGAAATACTGATATATCATAAGCAGAAAAGGAGATGGCAGGATGATCGAAACTTTACTAGTGATAAAATTATTTTGTAAACCGTAAAGGGTTAGGCAAATGCCTTAAACTATACACATTGTTTCATTGTTTTCAGTGAAAAAAGCACACTGGTGTAAAACAAAACACAGTGGATACAACTTATCTTTCTTCAGAAATAACAGCTCACAGAGGTCAATCAATTTGTCCAAGTTTATACCACAGAATGAAAGTTAGAACTTGAATTTGCATCAGTTCTTCTTAATACTATAGTGCAGGTGTACTCACACAAGATCTAGGTATGAAACAATGCTGGTGTTGGTGTCACTGTGCACCACGGAATTTGCCTTTGTTGCCAGAGAGCTCCCTCTGAGCATACCTCATGCATTTGTCTTCTTTTGTTGAACAAGTGGTAATAATCCACAACATCTCTTTGTGATGTTAAGAGGTCTTAGTTGCAAGTCTCTTGAAGATATTGACATACTATGCCCTCAAATTTGGAAACATAGAATGTGTTTGCTATCCCTGTATACCAAACAGTGGAGCTCATTTAGGAGTACCAGTTGCTGTAACCTCTTCCCATAGAACGTCTTGTTTCTTGGCGTTTATGTGTTTGACAAAATAAGCTCCTTGAAGGTAATACATCTTTATTTTATTCAGTAACATAGCTCAAGTACTAGAATGGGAATTGACATTTAGTACATACTGCTGCTGCTGCTGCTAAGTAGCTTCAGTCATGTCCGACTCTGTGCGACCCCATAGACGGCAGCCCACCAGGCTCCCCCGTCCCTGGAATTCTCCAGGCAAGAATACTGGAGTGGGTTGTCATTTCCTTCTCCACTGCATGAAAGTGAAAAGTGAAGGTGAAGTTGCTCAGTCACACCCGACTCCTAGATACAGGCTTATTTAATGTATGAATCCCTTTCTTCTGAATAACAAAGATGAAAAATACTTAAGGAATTAGGGGCTTAAAAAAGTGAAAGTGAAGGTTACTCAGTCGTGTCTGACTCTTTGCAACCCCATGGACTGTAGCCTGCCAGGCTCCTCTGTCCATGGAATCCTCCAGGCCAAAATATTGCAGTTATTCTGGAATTCTGTTCCCTTCTCCAGGGGATCTTCCCAATCCAGGAATCGAACCCAGGTTTCCTGCATTACAGGTGGATTCTTCACTGTCTGAGCCACCAGTGAAGCCCTGGGGGCTTAAAAAGCAGTGTATTTCCTCACCAGGAGGCAAACTAAGGCTTCTTCATTACTATATCACTCTGAATCTTTATAACCAGAGAATCACTGCAAGACTATCCCAAGCATGGTCCTTGACTTTATTTGCAAGGACTTTATTTACTGCTTGATTCTCTGATGGCCGAAATGGGAACATGAGCAAAAAGACTCTAGGGCTATTGAAAATGAGGGGAACTCTATTCTCTCCCATTCCTCTCTATTATCATTATCAGCCTGAATGATTTCTGGGGAAGGGCAGCATGATGTGATGATAAGAACATGAACCTGGGTCTAGGCAACAAATCCTTTGAACCCCAGCCAACTCCTTATGAGCTGTATGACCGAGGACAAATGCTTATACATCCCTGAGCCTATTTACAGCATTCTCATCCAGAAAATTGAGAAGGGACTATCTGCACCAGCTCACTTCTGTTGTGAAAATTAAAGACACAGCATAAAGATCTTGACACAAAGCAGATATCTAATAAATACTGTTTTCAAATATTTTTTTACATATGTTTATTCTTTCTCTTTGCCCCTGTATCTGTGAAGATAAAGATGAAAGGTTATCTGGGAGGAAGAATCTTGTGTCAGCATCTTGTTGACTCAGGGAACCTAGGAGAACAAATATCTGGTGGTAAAAAAATCTTCTGGTGTCTCTTTGGGTCTGTTTAATGAGTCCTGGACATGGGACCTTCAGGCTGCCTCCCTCTGTTCATTAAAGCCTAATGGTGTGTAGAATCCAAGGCAGGGGTGAACAGTCAGAAATTCACCTTTAAAAATAAGATTTGCTGTGATTCCCCCCAGGGACTGTGGCCTGGGGAATAAGCTGCCTGTTCTTGGGGCTGTCTGCTCTGTGGGAGAGTGACTGTCAGTGACTTTCAGCTTGTCAAATACATTTCTTAGCCATCAGTATTTACTCCTGAGGGAGCCACCACTGGGAGTATCAGAGCAGAGAGAAGTTAAATAGACCACACTGGTTTTGTAGCATCACGGCTCACGCAGGCCCAGCAGGAAGCTCCCCATTCCTGGAATTCACAGGTGGCATCCTCTGATCCTAAGTGCCTCCTCAACTCCTTCCATTTTAAAACCCACTGGATTTAGCTGCTGCTTAATCCATGCCAACGTGGTGGCCTGCACCGGCATGTACACTGCTGTTGGCTTTTACAGCCATCCGGTGAAGAGGGGATCAATGAGTAATTTGAATTTAAAGATAAAACTGAGGTTCAGAGAAGTTAAATTACTTTCCCATAACCACACAGAGAGTTTTGCAAAACAAGATCCAAACCTACACTGATTTATAGTGCTCTGGGTGAAAATCATCAGCAAGGGAGTACGATCTGAATTTAGCGGTCTGAAACCTCTTTATCTGACATGTTCTCAGGCTCATTGTGGTGCTAAGCTCATTCACTCTTTCTGCTTCTATCGGTCTCTATAAAAAGCTTCTCTGATCAAGTCTGTTCTGCCCACTTCCTACTAAGTAGATAGGTCTTATTTTGATTTTTTTATTGGAGTGTAATGGCTTTACAATATTGTGTTAGTTTCTTTTGTACAATGAGTGTACACATGTGTAGATGCTGCATGTATACATGTATCCCCTCCATCTAGGACCTCCTTCCAACCCCTCCATCTTACCCTTCTAGGTCATAACCAAACATTGAGCTGAGCATCCTGTGCTACCCAGGAGGTTCCAACCAACTATCTATTTTATACATGATAGTGTATATGTGGCGGTTTAGTTGGTAAGTCATGTCCAACTCTTCTGACCCCATGGACTATAGCCCACCAGGCTCCTCTGTCCATGGGATTTCCCAGGCAAGAATACTGGAGTGGGTTGCCATTTCCTTTTCCAGGGGATCTTCCTGACCCAGGGCTTGAACCAGGGTCTCTTGCATTGCAGGTGGATTCTTTACCAGTTGAACCACCAGGGAACCCCTTATAGAGTATATATATTAGTCCTAATCTCCCAATTCTTCCCACCCTCCTCTCCTCCCACAAACAAGACCAAGAAGTGTGCAACGGACAAGTATAACTTGGATCCCATTTGCCCATACCCATGGTAATAAGAACCAGAATCTAGGGAACACCTACTCTGCACCTGGTACATCTGTTCCCATTCAAAGTTGTTTATATATACTGACTCCTTAGAGCCTCACAATAGACTCAGGAAGTAGGTATTGTTATCTCAGACTTACAGATCAAAAAAAAAAAAAAAGAAACAGAGATAATGCAACTTGCTTAAGATTGTACAGCTAATAAGCAGCAGAATGAGGATTCGAGGCCAGGGAGATTGATTCTAGGGGTGTTCCTAATGATGAACCAGACTGGCTATATTTCTATACTGTCTTTTCAGCAACGTTAGAAGGAGAAAGGCACATAAAGAAACAATAGCCTTTTTTCAGTTTTTAAGAGAAGATGGTGAGCAGATGTAAGTAGGAGGAAAATACCTTAGAAGCTCATTGAGACAATGGAGTGCCCGCCAAGGAAGGGTTATTGAGGCAACATCTCTGGAAATAATTTTAAAATAGATTAGCAAAGCATATCAAGGGAAAAGACAGAGAAAGGGCCTGAAAGGGCTGCCAGGAGTCATGTTGATTATGCCTAGAGGCTTCCATTTTAAAGGCTTAGGATACATTGAATGATGTACCCTATTTCTGATATTGAGTGTATGCCAGGGAAAGAAGAAAAAAAAAATGCAATGATGAGAATCAGAGCATGTACTAAAGATACCGAACAAAAGTGTTCATATGCCAGAGTGTCCTTGAAGTGCAAATTCTTCTCTGCCATTGGACCAGAGGTCACTGAGTCATTACTGAGATGATGAGCTTATGTTGGTAAAAACCCCAGGGGTAACCAGCATTTCTCTTGCTGAATCACATTTACTCACATCTGCATTTTGGTTCAGGAAGCAGCAAGTCTGTAGTTGGGAAGGAAGGTTACATTCCTTTATTTGCTTACATGTTGAAAGGATAAATACATTCATGAGAGCTTGAGATAAGCTTTTGTGGTTTCAGACAACATATGCGTGTATAAAGAACCTGGAGGAATTTGTTAAATGTAAATTCCCAGTCCTCCTCTCCCAAAAATATAATCCTGAGGGTCTATAATGAGGCTTTAGGGATCTTCACTTAATAAATCTGCTTAAGGCATTTCTTTTGCAAGCGGGTCTTCGCATCTCACTTTGAGAAGACCAGTTAGTGGTTCTTAATGAGACATGGCTTAAAGTTGCCTGTGAGTCTTTACAAAACTGCTTGTCTGCAGGGTCAAAGCCACTAGGCTCAGAATTCTGTGGAAAGAGGCCAGTCGTCACAGACTGGGTTTCTCAGGAAGCTAACTCTGAGACAGAGATGACCTCTGAAAACAAAGAGATTGGGCAGAGAAAGAAAATGAGCTGCAAGGCATTATCAAAGGAGGCCTCAACTCCTCTGAGAGACTGAGGTGTTAGGATGCCTCTGCAGAGGTACCTTTATGTAGGATGAGGGAGCTGGGACTTTATATCCACCTGTTGGATGATTCCAGATGCTGGCTGCCCTGGAGGGAAGGAGACCTTAGCCATTAGTCTTGACAATCCCTACAGAGTCTCAGGGTGGAGAACCATCTGCCAGCCTCCAGAGAGTAGATCTGGGCAGTGCCTCACCACATCCCCCAGGCTGAGAGGGCATTTGATTTGGTTTGGTTTTCTCTCAGTTCCATGGGTGATGCTTGTGCCCTGCCAAGTTGAGAACTAGGAATGTGACATGTCACTGGCTGTGAGGAGAAAGAAAGTATATTGTTTTCCCTACAGGGCCAGCCTTATTGCTATCTCCCAGAGAATTCTGACTCATCCTACACAATTCCGATCAAGTGTCATCTACTCTTTTGAAGACTTTTTGACTGATTCAGGCAGAGTTAATCACTCAGCTCTCAGAGCTATCACTTGTATGAACTTACATTATATCTTTCCTCCCTGTTAGCCTGTTTATTTCACCATATCATATTTGTTTTTATATCCTAGCATCTAACGGTGTCTACACATAGTGGATGGTGAATGAATGAATGGATGAATGAATAATTTGCTTACTGGTAACTGAAAAGTTAGAAGAGGAGGCAGTGAGGAGATAACACTCCTAATAAGTATCTCTTGGTAGGGTGACTCAGTGGTAAACAATCAGCCTGCCAATGCAGGAGAAATGGGTTTGATTGTTGGGTCAGGAAGCTCCCCTGGAGGAGGAAATGGCAATCCACTCCAGTACTCTTGCATGGAAAATCCCATGGACAGAGGAGCCTGGTGGGCTAGAGTCCATGGGGTGGCACAAAGTCGGACATGGCTGAGCATGCAAGCACATGTCTCAAAAATAAACTTTGGGTAGACTCAATAATATTTCCACCTTCTTAAGGCAATTCTGATATCACAGCACCTCTCAATCTGCTTGGTAATCAGGGATTATTTGGAAAAACTTTTTAGACCAACTTCTAGAGTGAATTTCACATTAAAAAAAAATATTTTAAAAGTGGGACAAATTCTAGTGTGATCCTGTATACCCTCTTTGTCTCTCTAGGACTCATGGCAGCCTTGTCACCTTCTTGCCTGTTAGAAGCGCATGTGTCAAATGAATCGGATGGCATGATGAACTAGCCAGCTGGTAGCAGATTTCACAAAGCCTCTGATTAGTGGTTTTTAGAAGACTAAGACTTTCTTCCCCTTCCCCAGTAATCCAAATTCCCAGTAGGTTCCCTGAGTTATCCAGTATCCTATGATGTATATCACCAAGGGCAGTCAGATATACAAAGTCAAGTAAATTCTTAGCCAAGTAGCCCTTAGCTTGATTAGCTTGCAGCCTGTGCTCTCTCCAGTCACTTGCAGGAACAACCCTGAGGGGAACCACCAGTGATCAGCCACAATAACAGGTCACTGAGGACTCGGAGGGGGAGGAAAACACAATGAGTTTCACAAGTTCCTTATCCATCTGAGAAATGCCTGGGGACACAAGTTGTTTGGGAGCACAGTACCATTACAGGCTCCTGACAGTTTATTTCAGATTTGTCCTCAGGGACAGAGTATCAACATTTCCTACTGATGGCTTGAATAGGTGAGTGATGCTGCCAGTTATTCAAGCAGAAAAGAAGAGCTTAGGAATGAAATAGGAACTTTGGTTTCCCTTCAGTGTCTCTACAGCTGGAAGTTTTCTAGTATTTTCTTTCCTGCAAAAACCAGTGCTCGAAACCTTCAGGAGGTGGCACAGCGGGTAGAAGGGCATTCGTTCCGGATCCCCCATCCCACCTGACTTCAGCATAAATGATTGCTTCACTCCAAGATAGCATTTTAGTACAGCTGATTTTCTGAGAACAAACCTTAACCCTTTGGGAAGTCCTGTGGATACCTTATAAGTACATCTATAGGAAACCCTTCATTTTTATGAATGTAGGTGACTATGAAGACAATAAAGCTAAATGTTCAATATGAGTAAAATAGTCTAGATAGTTGGACTAATGAGTACTTCAAAGACAAAAGATAAACTGGCAATAGGAGAAAGGAAGCTAATGTCTCCTAAATACCAGATCCCCTACACCTATCTCCTCACCTTTCCCTGCAGTGGAATCATGGCCCTCTGTGCTTTAGAGATGAGGCTCAAAGAATGAAATCAGTTACCCACTGTTGCACCTTTAGTGAGGAACGATACTGGGTTCCTGCTCACCCTTCTCATCTCTGATGCTTCCTGGTAGACTTGAGAGGAACAGAAACTAGAGAACAAAGAGGAGGAACACGATGGAAGATGGTGGCAGTAGTATTGGGTTGGCCAAGAAGTTCTTTGGGGCTTTTCTGTATGAAAAAACTGGAACAAACTTTCTGGCCAATCCAGTGAAATGGACTAATAGATTATATTCTGGAGTACTGTCATTAGAATCACCCAGGAGCTTACAGAAACGGTGACTCTTTCATTCCCTGTTGATGCATAACACACCTACTCCACAACTTAGTAGCCTAAATAAAAACAAGGTATTATTTTTTTCATGAGTCTATGACCCAGTGGGGGCAGTTCTTCTGTCTCAGCTGAGTTTGGCAGAGGTCCTGGGTTGTCTAATAGGTTCCCAAACGGCCTCACTCACTTGATATTCTCTGCCAGCAATAAGCTCAGCTGGGGCTTTCAGCAACAGGTCTCACTTCTTCCTGCGAGCATCTCCAAGGAGCCACAAGGCTTCTTTATAGTTGGCAGGTGGGTTCCAAGAAGGAGCACTCCCAGATAACAAGCCCCAACAGATAAGCACTTCTCAAACTATTGCTTCCTTCACATAATGCCTCACTACCCAAAGCCAATCAAATGGACTAACCCCTTTAGGGGAGAGACCTCTACAAGGGCAAGGAGACTACCTACAACAGAGAGGTCTCCTTTCCCTGCTATGTAGATTTTTATTTTTATTTTTTTTGCTTACAAATCAAAAGAGATTGTACGCAGGCATCTATTTTTAATACGCTTTCTAAAGTATCTCTATACTCTATCTTCCTACCTTTCCTTATCTACCACTGTTATAGCCACGCTTTCCGGGAAACAAACTCACTCAGAAGGACAATGCAGATAGTGGAGTGCAGTTTATTACACCGGCGGGCCCAAGGCAGAGTCTCCTCTTAGCCAAGGACCCTGACCAGCATTTGTGAAAATCTTTTATACCCCATGTGTACGCGTCCAAACCCACTACCCCAATTCCCTTAAGACTTACATAAACAAAGGAAGGGTAAATACAACTACAATAACCCCATCATTCACGTGTTATATGTTCAAACAGTCAATAATCAATAAGCCCGCAGTTACATTCCAAATAGTTAATAACCGATAAGCCTGTGCTTACATTCTGATAGATAGTGTCAAGAGGCAGGGGTGATTAGTGTCTGTTTTCTCTTCTTCAAGATTCCCTTGCCCAGAGGGGGGTCTTATCCTTCCATTGTCATTCCCACAGATGCTAAGCACAGAGTTCAGAGTCCACTGGAGAGGTGGCCGCACATGATCAGCACAGACAGGCCTGAGATGGAGTCCAGGCCCTATGAATTCCTTCTTCACCACCTACTTTCTTTCTTTAAAACCTTCTTTTTGCTGAAAATCTTGGTTAATTCATTAATCTGCAAGGCAATGGGTTTATTGCTTGTGGGAGAAAGAGATCCATTGATCTGGAGAGAAAACAGTAATAACAACAACCACAAAAATTCCACTAAAAAAGCAATGTGTAGTCACGAATGACCTCCATGTCACTATGAAATGAACATTTTTCAATCGTCATCTTTCTCAGTTCTTTACCAGCTCTCAATAGTGTTGATTGCCCAGTCCTTCTTAAGATACTCTCTTCCTTCACCATTTGTGATGTATCGTGCACACCTCCTTTTCTTCTTTTCTGTTTGCTAGTTCTAGTCTCTTTCTTGTTCACTTTTTTCTCTCTAACTTCAAATGTTTGCATTTTTCAAGGCTTGATTCCAAGTGCTTTCCCCCTCTCAACCTCTATTCATTCTCTAGGCAATATCACACCCACCAAATGCTTCCATCATCAACTATCATGTATATGCAAATAACTCCCAAGTTTATGAGACTAGTCTGTAACTTTGCACTGAGTTAGCCTATAGGCAGTCTTATACCTCCAACTATTTTTCCCCCACACTTCTCCTAGCATGTCTCAAAGGAATTAAAACTAAAAATGTCCAAAACTGAATTCAATCCCCCCTTCTACCTAGTGTCAATCTGTTCTTCTTCTATTGTTCATTATGTTAGTAAAGCATGCAATCATCTAGGTCATTCTTCAATGAGAGTTTGAAGAGTAATTCTGTCACTTCACTCTCTATCAACCACCCACACACCTCATTCAATCTACCATGACTTTTTCATCTTATCTCCTCTAATACATCAGCTTCTCTCTGGCTTCTTCTACTATAGCATCCTCAGGCAGACTGCCATCGTTTCTCGTCCAGAAAGCAAATTGTAAAAAAAAAACTTTCTAAGTGGTCCCCCAGAATTGTCTCATTCCATTTCCTTCCACCTTTTTGACCCACCATTATTTGTCCATGTGTCAATCACAGTAATCTGTCTCAAAAAAAACCACAATGTCTAATTATGTCGTTTCATTTAAAGCATTCATTATTTTCCCAATGCTTTTAGAATAAAAAACAAAATCTTACCATGATTCACAAGATCTTGAATGATCAGTTTCTGCTTCCTATCCAGTCCCTTGTCCCAATCTCCCTCCTGTTTTCTGTAGTTCACATGCCCTGGCGTTCTTTTCATTTTTCAAATGTAGAAATATCTCCTACCTGACAACTTTGAATGCCTCCTCAACCCCATTTTCTTGCTGATTCTTCAGATCTCAGTTCATACATCTCCTCCTTAGAGAAGTTGGTGAGTGTTCACCATACCCAGCAGGCTATATCAGGATTTCTTATCACACTCACAGACCCATGAATTTCTGATAATTAATCACAGTTCATGATAATGCATCTGTTTGTGTATTTAATATGTAAATGTCTCACCCATTAGATAGTAAGGTCTATGAGAGGAGAAGTACATTTGTTTAACTCATTATATCTGTAATATCTGTCAAATAAAATACCTTAGCATGTTTTTGGTTGAGTGAGTAAATGGAGGGAGGAAGGAAAGAAAATGCTTTGAGGACCAAGACTGCCACCTTTAATGTTAATTGCCTGCTTCTTTGAACCGTTTTTGTCATACATCCCTCATTTTCTCTGGTAGACTACTCCTGGCCAGGATTGTTTCATTTTGTGCCATGACCTTTGTGCTCTGTGGTTAGCCTCCCTCAACACCAGCATCTGGAGCTTCCCTTCCTGGAATGAACCCCACTTCTTCCAGGCATGTTCTAGTCTCAAACTAAGTACTAGTCCTTGGAGTTGCACTTGCTAAAAATATCCTGGTTCTGGTGAGCAAAGTCTCAAGATTACATAATACCTCTCAAAGTTGGCTCCATGATATATACATAAAAGAAACAAAACCTATGTGCCAATGCTAAGATGAATTCCACCTATAACTGGATTGAATGGTTGCTGAAGAGTATAGGGGATTGTTGCTAAAGGAGACAAATTTCTGCAAGTAAACTACCAATATTAATACTAGGATATATGCATATGCATTGTTTGACATCTGCAAGGTACCTACTTCCTGTTTCCAAACAAAGCTTGCCCTTGAGAAGTATAAGTTTGTTTGGTTTCTCCACTCATTTAAATTTCTGACAAAACAACCTATAGTGCAACCAATCAGACCAAGCTGCTTTGACACTCTGGGATGTCTGAAGCATACTGAGGGCAATCGATCAGACTGCACTACTGTCCATTCACCTTCAACTAATCCATTCTGCCTTGACCTACACTAGGGAGGATTACTCAGAAATTTGGTTTCTGCCATTTGTAAGAGTTGAGAGTTAAGTTGTATAGGCTCCTAATCATTACTGCACTTTGTACTTTTAACGGATATTTTCATCTTGGTATTCACTTTTCCTCCCTTCTGCACACCCTCTGAACTGACTTGTGTATAGACTAGCTTTGCACATTGATGAACTGGAAAAATGGTGCTCAGCAGTTTTGCATTGGGAAAATTATCTGTATTTTATTAAGGATGAAAATGGTTTTTAATGGTTATTTAAAGGCGAGAGTTCTTAGAATGTTTTCCATAGGGCCCTAGTGGACATGGTTAGTTCATTTCATAACTGACACATTAACCTGTCTCCAGGAAGTCCTCTTGTTTCTTGTTGACTGAGTTACACTAAACTCTGGATAATTATACCATCTGCAAAGAAAGACAGATATTTTGCAGACATTTTTACAATTCATGGACTAGGAATTCAAGTGTGTTTTTTTTTTCTTCCCAATTTTGACAATAGAAAATGACCCCAAACATCTCACATTTAGCGTATACCAAACCAAGATCACTGGTGATTTTTAAAAAATGTATACTCATCCATCCATTAATTAACCCATGTTCCATTCATCTCCTTATACAAGGAATGTGTATTGCACCTGTACCGTGTCCTGCTGTTGAGTTAGATACTAGGGGTATATTGATAAATAGCATAAAAAATTAAAAAACAAAACAATATATAGTTCCTGGCCTGTGGCGCTAATGCTTGTAAAGAAATAGAAATAAAAAAATCACAGGTCAGATGTGCAATTGCTTCTATGACCACCACCATAAATTATAGCTATATTATTTCTATGTAAGCATATAGTATAGCTCTCTTGCCTATACACATACAGGTAAAGAGAAAGATTTGCTTAACCTCTGACTTCTTACTACAGTCTACTAATTATGGAGGGATTAAAATTTTTTAAATACTGCCCATAGTTATAATGCTCATAAGGTTTTGCTATAGTAGGTGTGTTTTGATAGTTGAAAAAACTTCCTTTCCTGTTATATCTCCCCTGGTTCTTACAGAAAGTTCCATTACCACTTTAACACCTAGCACCCTCACAGGCTCACCTTATATTTAGGAGGAACTTAACAACAACAAAAAAAACCTTATAGTTAACATAATTTGCTCATATTCTGTGAGTATCTCATGTGTGTTCCTGTCTTGCCTTTGCTCTGTTGTCTTCACCTAAAGGCCCACATTCCTTTAGACATTTATTTCTTCAATACATTTAAAAGATTAAGAATCATATATAGTACATTCTCAGACCACAATAGGATAAAATTAGAAATCATTTCCAGGAAAAAAAACTGGGAAACTCACAAATAAGAGGAAAATAAACACTTCTATTTAACCTATGGATTATAGAAGAAATCAAAACAGAAATTATAAAATACTTTGAAATAAATGAAAAGGAAGATTCAGCATAACAGAACTTGTGAGATATAGCTAAGAACTAAGAATTGAGCAGTTCCTAGAGGGAAATTTATAGTTGGAAATACCTGTATTAGGAAAGAAGAAATATCTCAAATAAGTAACCTAACCTCTACATTAAGACACTGGAGAAAAATGTAAAACCAAAACTAAAGATGACAGAAGAAAAGAACTAAATATCAGAGTGGAAATTAATAGAGAATAGGAATAAAAAGAGTATAGATGAAATAGAGAAAATAAATGAAACCAAAAACTGATTCTTTGAAAAGATCAACTAAATTGAGAAAATTTTAGTTAGATATACCAAAAAAAAGAAGACTCAACTAGAATCAGAAATAAAAGAAAGAACATTAGCATTTCATACTAATACCAATCTTGTAGAAATAAAAGGGCTATAAAGTGAGTACATTGGACAATTGAAAGGCAACAAACTATATAACTCAGATAAAATGAACACATTCTACAAGGACATGGCTAAAACTGACTCGTGAAGAGCTTGGCTAAATGGATCCTATAATAAGTAAATTGAATTAAAAAAAAACAAATATTATCTAGACCTAGATGTCTAGATTGTTAGATTTTATCAAATATTCAAGGAAGAATTAATCTCAATTCTTCACAAACTCTTCTCAAAAATAGTAGGGGAGGAAACACTTCCCAAATTATAAGACCAGTGTTACCCTGATACTGAGGCCAGAGAAAGATAACACAAGAAGTTACAGAATTAAACCCTACCTGACAAAATAATTGGGAATATATAATGATGCTTCTATTGGGAAGTGAATACCCTATGACATTCAGCTCTATAGGTAGGAAAAACAGAAGGGCCATATTTAACAAGATCAGAAGAACAATAAAAATCTTCCCAAAGAAAGTCAATTTATTTTGAGGCCTCTTTTCCTGAAAGAAAAATATTGTCTCCAGTTCAAAATAGGTTTTCATAATTCAAGGAGCTCTAGAGTCTCCTTGTTACATTTCATCATTTGAGATTTGATTAAATCTAAATACTTTCACACTTATATATTCTAATCCTCTAGCCACTGAATAATCTACCTGTATCTTGCTTTCTGTTACAACAGAGAAAGTGCCACTCCATCTACACTCTAATATAGCAGCCCTGTATACATACACAATTATTATTTGACCTCTCAGTGGTGTGTATATGTGTGATACCCTATGAATTATATACGGTATATACATAAGTAAAAAGCCTGTTCCTCTTTGAAAATTCTTTTGTTGGCTGCAACACTACACTTAATGAGAAAGACATGAGATTTTTTCTAACCCTTAGTCACTCTTTCTAATGCCAGCATGCCAAAGGCTTTGGTGCCAATATAAATCCACTAAAAATGCTGCTGAGGCTACAGTGCCAGTACTGTTAGCACTGTTCTGAGATCAATGATCCATGGACGTTTAGAGAGAGATTCTTTTAGCATTTTCTTTTTTCTGCTTTCCTTTCTCTTTACCCTAGGCAAATGTCCCCAGTGGCTAGACAACAGACTATTTACATGAAAAGTAGTATGCTAAACTCAGCATCACCTGCGATGATCAACACAGTGTAGTAGCTACAGATCACTTGCCCTAGGAGGAGTTCCTTCCAGAAATTTGCTCCTGTAAACAGAGTTCTGGTGATGTGACATATACATGCCCAGCTATAACCAAATCCCTCGACCTCCCCTGATTAATCTCAAGAAGGACTCTTGTTAATGACATTAAGTCATTTAATTGAAAGGGAGTAGAGCATACTTCATAAACTTTTGTTTGTTTCTCTAATTAAGATACCATTTTAATTAATTGAGTCACTTTAAAGTTCAGGTATCATTTGCCAGTTTGCCAGGGAGTCAAAACCACATATACCAAAGGACTAATAGATACATAGGAAGCTCACTGAAGCTGAACAAAGACTTGCTCTAAAACCATTCCTACCCATTTAGCTTAGATATGTGCCACTGCTTATTTGGCAATGCTACAGAATGGCAATAAGGATATCTCTTTGTGGGATTAATCTTCTTCTCCATCAGAATCAAGTTCTCCACTATAGACGTCTTTTGTTCTGACAGCAAACTCCAACCATACTCATTTAGCTGAGATGTTTCAAAATTTCACTTTTGTTCATTAGTGTCCCCCATCTGCATTCTTATCAAATTCTGAACCTGTCTGATGGGCATTTGGCATTTCTTGATCTTTCCCATCTTAGCTAGTATACTGAAATAGGTTGACCAGCTGTCTGCTTTTTTTTTTTTTTTTTTCGATTAACATTCATTTATATAATTGGATTCAATATCTCTGATCCTTAATAATAGATAAAATCCTCCCACCATACTAGGACCACCTAGTGCTGTCTTTCTCTCTTCCATTAAGGCAGGACATCTTTTCTCCTTACATGGTCTTGGCTCCAAACAATGGACAAAAGAGATTTGATGACCACCTGACTTGGTGCAGAAAAATCAACACAGAAGTTCTGGATTCTGTTTTACATAATTGCTTATGAGCAAAATACAGTGTATGTTTTTCCCTTTAAAGAAGGCAGCTAAATTCTTATAAGTGTGATTATTAAGTCTGAATATGTGAAGATGAAGTCAATAGTTTGAAATTCCTGTATGATGGTATATAAAATAGATGAAGCATCAAATAAGGCATGATATATAGCAACTGTAATCAAATGTATTTACTGTTGATAATTTTAATTAAGGAAGTTGTTAATGGAGTTGTGTATACTCAGGAAAGATTTCATGGCTTTATTTTTAGAAGCACAGACTCTCAAATTTACAAGTCATATGAATTAAATGAATCCAATGATCTACATGTAATTGAAAGCCGTCCTTCCTCTTTGCGACCCCATGGACTATATAGTCTCTGGAATTCTCCAGGCCGGAATACTGGAGTGGGTAGCCTTTCCCTTCTCCAGGGGATCTACCCAACCCAGGGATTGATCCCAGGTCTCTCACATTGCAGTCAAATTCTTTACCAGATTCTTTACCACAGAGGAAACCCAAGAATATTGGAGTGGGTGGCCTATCCCTTCTCCAGCAGATCTTCCCAGCCCAGGAATCAAACCCATGTCTCTTGCATTGCAGGCTGATTCTTTACCAACTGAGCTATCAGGGAAGCCCTGAAATTTTATTTGTCTGCCCTAGGTCTTAGTTGCAGCATGTGGGACCTAGTTCCCTGATCAGGGATCAAACCCCAGGCCCCCTGCATTGGGAGTTCAGAGACTTAGCCAGTGGACCACCAGGGAAGTCCAAGATGGAGGTACTGGGGATTGAACCCAGGGCCTCATACATGCTAAGCATGTGCTCTACCACTGAGCTATACCGCCAGCTATATAAAATAGATGAAACATTAAATAAGTTATGATATATAGCAACTGTAATCAAAAGTATTTACTGTTGATAATTTTAATTAAGGAAGTTGTTAATGGAGTTGTGTATATTCAGGAAAGATTTCAAGGCTTTATTTTTAGAAGCACAGACTCTCAAATTTACAAGTCATATGAATTAAATGAATCCAATGATCTACATGTAATTGAAAGCCGTCCTTCCAGTGCCAGAGGATAATTTTAATTGCAAATGTTATTAAAGTGTCCTCGTGAATTTATTTATATGAACAAAGTCCCCCATAATAGTGCTAGTATTTGGTTGTTTTAATGTGTATCATACAGTCATTAAAGGTCTCCAGAAGTTAAAATAAGTAATTTCCTCTTTCATTTATTTCTTAAAATATTGATATTCACTTCAAATTAGTTCCCTGAAAGCTTACAAAGTGGGTTGGTGATGTTTTTGTCTTAATGACACCAACATTTATTTTTGTGAAGGTTTAAGTTCTTCAATAAATGGTAATCTGAGATTTTAAAGAAAAATGGATCATCCAAGTTCAACATAGGACCTATGTATAATAGAGAGTAGAGGAACTCTACATGATCCATACATGTCCATCTACTTCATTTTTGCTTTTGGGCAAAACACAAAATGATACGCTCTTTAACCTGAATAGTGAAAGTAACATTTTAAGAGGAGAAGTTGGAGAAAAATTTGTAGTTAGCTCTCTTTGAAATCATTTGCTCATTTTCAGAAAGGTCAGAGAAGATGTGAACAAAGATTGTAATGCTGAGCTGAAGAAATCAGCCATTTATTTATTTTTTCATTCATGTAATGTATACATATTATGTGACTGTATAAATCTTGTTTTTCATTTTCTGTCTTTTATGATGCTTTGATATCTTAGGAACTTGGCTGACTGGGAAAAGAGAGGCTCTGCCAGGGCTAGTTAATTCTTAGAGATAGCAAATTAGTCCCTTTTGAACATACCTTTCATGTGCAAGCTAATGACCCAAAGTTCATATCTCTCAATCACCTTCTTTATTGAATATTTACATGTGAAGCCAATATTCCTCTTACCTGACCTGATCAGCCCAGGACTAGGTATCAGACAACTTGAGACAGCCCCTACTGAAATTGCAGCTGATGAAATTATTCGGACTAACTAATTATCCTGTATACCTTGCTTTACCCATTTCTTGCCTTAAAAACCATAATCATTTTCCCCCTATACTTTTCTCTAATCCCTTCTGCCTCCTGACCAACCTTGGTGCTACCCTATGTGGTCCTGCATGACATGGCATGTTCAGTTATCTTAGGAGCATATTTTCAATGGCAATTAGAATACAGAGTTTTCCTCTTCCCACATTGTGGAGCTTATAGTAGTTAAAATGATATCACTCATCCATATACACAGGTTTTCTTTGGAAAGTTTGTGATAACACTTGCATAATAAAAAATACACAATGTATAAATATCCCTTGTCTCAAAGAAAGCACAAGACCTTTCTGCTCCTATCAGTAATATAACACAATCTTCTCACCCTTAGCAAAAACATTTTATAAGAAAATTTGGAAATCATTAAAAATCAATGATCCAGAATTAAAATGGCCTATATTTTTAAAAGCTTTGTTTATCTTTCCTCATTAAAAATATCCTTTCAAAAAGCAGTAATCCTGATGGTGTGAATTAATAACTGCATTTTGGAGTTTCATTGCTGTTCTTGTTTTACTCATGGTTCACCGATTTCCTGGGCCTGTTTGGGGGTACAATGCTATTTATGTAGCCACCGGATTATTATCTGTCTTGAAAAGTGACAGCAAAACTCTAGGGCTTCAGGGAGCAGAGGGAAGTTTGTTTGCATATAGAAAATGTAATTTTTTTTAGGAGAACAGATTCCAGACAGTCTAAAAATCAGGGTCAAGAAGTAGCAAGGACAAAATGATAGAAAAATACAAGATAAGGGGGATCAAACACAAAATTTCTTTTAAAGTAAAACTGAGAAACAAGCCAGTATCAGATTATTTCATTCCAATCACTTCTTCAGTTCTCAAGGGACAAGGAGGATATTTAATAACATATAGGCTCAGAAAGGCCACATGACACCCAGGAAGGAATAGGAAAGTGAGACCTATGTGGATAAGGACTGGAATTCCTGTGCTAGAATTCCAATTTAGCACCACGGATCCATAAGCAAGTTATTTTCTTTCATTTTCTCATGCCTAAAATGGAGACTGTAATACCTACCACAGTGGGTAGTTATTAGAATTAAATGAATGTGAAAGAACTTAGGTAATAGTTGGAACATGAGAAATGCCCCCTTTCTAAATGGGACATGTAGCCTCATAAGTTTGGGACCTGTCACTGCACTGCAACAGATTTCTAGTTTTATAGAACTATGGTATTGTGTTTAAGTCAATTAAATGAATAAAAGTCTGGCTGTGGTTTTCAGGAGGGTCTGTATTTTAAGATCTTCTTAGTTGTAAAGTTCAGCTTAAAAATGAATAATGCATATGAAGGAAGCTGCTATATAATTCTTTCTAGAAGGCAAAATTGTGTATTGTATTTAAGCATGCTTTGAATATTGAAGAGTTTTTGGTTAAGTCGTGGGAAGACAATCCCAAGATAAAATATAAGAAAAGCAACTGAAATGGCCTTAAGTTTCTATTGAATTTTGGGTTCTGAAATATATGAAGGATGCTTTTCTCTTTCTTTGCTTCTGCTATAATCACCTGTGTAATGGTCTTGCCATCAATTCAGACCCTGCTGTGCTTAGAATCTCTTTCTCTCTGAGAAAACATCAGTCTGACATATGCATAAAAAGTTTTGGAGGATAGTTTTGTTAGCCCACTTGACTTTGTCTATGATGAGTCTCTTGAAAATTTGTCTAGCACAAGATTCATCTTAGCTTCTGGAAATCATGGTGCTTCGTCACAATTCTGACTTGCATTTTCTTTGAAGGCAGACTAAAATTTCCAAATGTGAGATCACCCAAATAAGACCCTGAGATTAAAAATCAAACTCAATGCTCTGTGTGTGTGTGTGTGTGTGTGTGTGTCTGTCTGTCTGTCTGTGCCTTTTTCAAATTACTTTCAACCACTTCCCAGGTAGCTCAAAGAATTCGCCTGTCAATGCAGGAGACACAGGAGATATGGGTTCGATCCCTGTGTTGGGAAGACCCCCTGGAGGAGGCAATGACAACCCACTTCAGTATTCTTGCCTGGATAATCCTATGGAAAGAGAACCCTGGCAGGCTACAGTCCATGGAGTCACAAAGAGTCACCATGACTGAGCAACTGAGCATGCACGCACGTACATCCTGAGAAAAACCTCAACAGTTTTGTGTTGTAAAAATGTGTAATCTTTTGCAACACACATTTCTACAAAGAAAGTTCTTCACTAAAGTTCTTTTTCATGATGAGAGAGTCACGTGCTGAATGGAGTAAAGAAAATGACAGGATGGTAGGAATCAGTCAAAGCTTAGAAATAAAACACGTTCAGCCCCTCACTTTCACTTTCAACATGTGAGAGCAAAATCTCTCTGGATTTCTGCGTTTGTTTTAGATTACGTTTCTTCCAATTGGGGAAAAATATCAAATAGCAAATGTGTTAGTTAAAATATCAAATAACTGGTTTCAATGGTCTGATTCAATGTTATGCTTCTGACCTGGTTCGTATAAAATTCTAGTTCTTGCATTAATGGCTACAGAATATATACTCTGCCAACTTGAAAATTCTAACTCTAATGCAAAGACTTCTTTTTTTTTCCTCAAAAAGAAGGATGAGGACAAAGAAACTGTCACTGAGAACCAACTAAGCCCCCAGGTACCCTGATGTTTAAAAGATGAACCTAACATCTTGCTTAATGCATTCTCAAGAAAGTGTCTGATTTATGGAGCTTAATGTGCACTTAAGATATATCTGATTTGCAAAGCTTTCTTGATTAAAAAGGAGTCTTTTCTTGGTCCATGATGATAGGTTTGTAAAACTCAGATTGCCCACTAAGTGCAGGCTTTCTAAGGGAAATGTGTACTCTGTGGCACTTAAGAGCCCACTATCACATGACTCATCTCGTGGCCTGTCTCTCATTAGTGTGGTCTTGGACAGGGTCTTACATCCTCTAAGCCTCAGTTTCTCTTTTGTAATATAAGGATAACAATGATAACTGCCTAATAGGAAGAATGTGAAGATTCAATGAAATATTGTTGCTAAAAACCTTTGCAGAGGTTCTAAACCATATTGTGGGTTCAATAAATGATAGCTGTGTTTTAGCTGTTATTAATCCAATGATGTTTTATATGCACACAGAGAGCAACCACAGGAAGTGGAGCAACCATTCAAGGAAGGAGAAGATGACCTTCCCGCCTCAATTTTCTCTGCCTCAGATTATCCCCAACTTTTCAGTCTTTCTCCCCCTCTCTTTCCTACCCTTTTCTCTAATCTCGTCTCTTAACTCTCTCATTATAATTCTCTTCTTTTTCATCCCTAATTATTTTTTTATAATAGCTAAAATCTGCTGAGGATCAAATGCTTCACCTGTGTCATTTATATCCCTTAGAAACAATACAAATGTGGATATTATGTTATTATTACTAATTTTCAAATGAGGAAATTAAGTTAAACTTTTCCCTAGCCTAGACATTGGCATGCTACAGCCAGAATGTGAGCACCAGCTGATTTAACTCAAAAGCTAATTCTATTTTTATTATTGGACATATTTTGTTTAGTTATTTCTGCATAACAAAGTATCCCCAATCAAAATTGCTTTAAAAAGCTCCCATTTAATTGGCTCATGATTCTACAGTTTAATGCTTCAGTCATGGCTCAGTGAGCTGATTCCTTTGGTCTGGGTTGGACTCATTCAGGCAGCTTCTGTCAGCTGTGTGTTGACAAGGCAGCTCTGCTGGTCTTAGAAGGCCATTCTCATGTCTTTTCAGGTTGGGTTGTTACAGGATGCTTTGAAATAGCCTTAACTGCAACTGCTAGTGTCTCCTCCATGCCTCCTCTCACGTGCCTGCAGAAGAACACTGACATGTTTGTGTTACCATGGCCGGGTTCTGGTAGAGTACAGATTTTAGACCATAAGACCTGTTGAGATCTCGGTTCATAACTGGCTCCCTATATTATTGTTGGCCTCATTCTGTTAAAGTAAGTCACAAAATCCACATTCAAGGATTGAGGAAATAGTCTCCAACCTCTGATGAAAGGAACCATGAAGTTCATATTGCAGAGGAAATGAGTATAGGGAAGGATGAAAAATTGAGGATGTTTTTGCAATCAGTTTCCACACCAGATATTCTGGTACCTTGGTTTCTTCCCTGCACTTTGAGTGCCTGGTTTATTTTCATTTCCCTTAAATTCTGAAAAGCATGACAGAGTATCAAAATGCTTAGTCACCCACTAATAAAAACATCTTGCCTTTCTTAAGGCAAAGGATGCCAATTGGTTCTCAGGAGAGCAGAAAACTAATGGCAAAATCTCTGCTTAAGATGAGTACAATTGAGTATCTATAACAGTTGCATTGCAAAAAACCCAAAACAGAAAAAAAAAAAAAAAAAAAAAACCTGCAGGATTATTTCCTTGCCATCTGTCTTTATTTTGCTAACTGACTCTGTTGACATCCCCAGGAAAGCCATGCATGAGGCAGCAATGGAAAAAAATCCACAAAGTAATTTTCAAACACACATTTCTATTTTTTTATGGCCTAAAGAGGAATACAGTTTGGGTTGCATAGCCCTATGGCAACAGACTGCAAAGCCATAGCAGGTACCCACTTCCAAATTTATCTTTGCCTAGAGCCCCATCTAATTTACTTTTAAGTATATTTCACCAGGATGCCCAAAGTCAAAATGTTATTTACAGCATGAGGCTAGCAACAGAACACACTGCATCAATTTCTGCAGAAGAAGGGAGCCAAGAAATCCATTCTCATGAAGGCAGGAAAACACAGTCCCCTTATTTACTTATTTACAGCCTTCTTCCTCCAGGAAAAGGGCTTAAGGTAGCTTACACAATTGGTTGCAAGTTAAGCCACGTGTGTTTGGAAATGAGAAATCAATTCTTTTGTAACAGTTCTGCTTTGATCGAGCAGCATCTGTATGTTTAGGCAGAAGAAGGAGAAAGATTCAGCAAGTATTGATCCCAAAGTCATTATCACCCGTGTTCTGTGATAACAAACCAGCTTTCTGTTTCTACTCAACATTTGTTTGAATCAACCAGAGTACACAGATAAAAAGCCTGGTAGTTCCATCTGTAGAGAATCTTAGCCTAGACCATTGAGTCTGGATCTTCCAAGTACTCATTTGTTTCTCTAAATTACACTAGGATCCACATACAGACACAATTAACCAAGGAAATTCTCTTTATCATTGCCAAGTGGTTAGCGTTATACGACAAAGGAATTTCAATCTTGTCAGAGGCAAGGCTCTGAAATTGCAAAAAGCTGACTCTGAATACCAGTTTTTAAATTCTTCATTTTCAGTAGCTATTCAATAAATGTTTATTAAATTCCAGCAGAAACCCGATGGAAGTTTCACCGCACACAAAGAGGTGTGTATGATAAGTATTCTTAAATTTTCATGCTAAGAAATTTGAGTGTAGAGAGAGAGATGAGTATAATTTTCTTTATAGACTTCATTCTGACCTACAAGAAAGAACCGGTTATTAATGTAAGTTCAATAAATTGCTTGTTGAACACCAAAATGCATTAGACACAATCCTAGCTGCTATTGATCATATCAAAATGTAAAATTAGATACTATTCCTGAACTCAAAGACTTCTCAGAGTGGCTTAGAAGATTCAGCAACATGAGACATAGTGCTCATGGTAAATATCACTAGAGAAGCAGAATCCAGATACAACTGAGCTCAGAAGAGGTAGCATTTGCTTCTGAGTAGGAAAGCAGAGACATTACTTTGCCAACAAAGGTCCGTCTAATCAAAGCTATAGTTTTTCCAGTAGTCATGTGCGACTGTGAGAGTTGGACTATTCAGAAAGCTGAGGACCGAAGAATTGAAGCTTTTGAACTGTGGTGTTGGAGAAGACTCTTGAGAGTCCCTTGGACTGCAAGGAAATCCAACCAGTCCATCCTAAAGGAAATCAGTCCTGAATATTCATTGGAAGGGCTGATGTTGAAGCTGAAACTCCAATACTTTGGCCACCTGATGCCAAGAGCTGACTCATTGGAAAAGACCCCAATGCTGGGAAAGATTGAAGGCAGGAGGAGAAGGGGACAGCAGAGGATGAGATTGTTGGATAGTGTCACCGACTCAATGAACTTGAGTTTGAGTAAGCTCCAGTAGCTGGTGATGGACAGGGAGGCCTGGTGTGCTGCAGTCTATGGGGTCACAAAGAGTCAGACATAACTGAGTGACTGAACTGAACTGAGGAAGAACCAAGAAAGACTTCATGGAATAGGGGTTATTTGAACAAGTCCTCTTCTGGACATGGTTAATATCAGTATTGCCTACACTTGTTGATTGATATGGCTCTTTACATATCATATTGTGGTGTCTTGACCTACCCAAAGTTCTCCTACTGTGTAAAGTATGGGTACTATTACTGTCTTTTTTTACTTTGGAATTTCCCTTAACTACCCATTCTTGCTGTGATACATCTCTTTATAAAGAAGGTCTTAGTGGAATTGTACTTAAGTGTTGCCCATCTTAAAACCAAGGTGGGTGGTAATAGGGGCAGATTAAATAAAACTCTTCCACCTTTACTCTCCTATATTTAATTACAGACTTATATTTCTCTCTTTTTTTAAAATCTCTAGATAGAGCATCTAGATTTGTTCTCTTTACTGTAAGATAAAGTATAAATGCATTTTTATTGTATAAAGTACTGTTGCGGGTGTTTTTTTGCTGGCTTGTTGGTTGTTTTTTGTATCTAGCTTTTTCTGAGGAACACACCAATATATCAGGCTTTGATTCCCAAATAAAATAAGAGAACTATAAAAATAGAATATAGGCATGTCCCCATCATACTTCTGTCCCTATGAAGGTACTATAAATGTTTTAAAACTCAAATACTTTATGGAATTCAGTAGTCTCACAGAAGCTTCCAGGATTAGGCTGAAAGCAAAACCCCTTTGTATTTACCACAGCTACCAACCAATCCACAACATTTCCAACTAACAACAAATTTTCTCCTTAACATTTTTGATGGAGGACTAAAAGTTGGATGTGTTGTTTCTATACTGTAGCCCAGAACAGGAAATTCTTCCAAATTTCGATATTTATTCAAAGAGAGTTTAGTAAACTATTATTTCATTTCATAATGCTTCAAACAATCTTCACTAGGTGCTTGTTTTATGGCAGATGCTATGCTGAAAATGGGGTACACATAAATGAGTAAGACATGAAACCTGCCTTGGAATAATTCACAGCCTTGGTGGTGACTGCAGTAAAGAAGTACAAGAGATTGTGTTCCGTGCTATAATAATGGATATAAGTGGAAGTTACAATTAGATCATAGAGGAGAGAGCTCCCAGTTCTGCCTGGGAGGGACAATCAGAGAAGCAATGGTGACTGATTTGCTTGAGACAAAAATAGGAGTTTGATCATGAAAGGCAGAGAAACTCGCCCATGAAAAAAGAGGGATGCAAGAATGTAGCATATCCCTGGGAGGTTAAATAGTACACTATTAACAGTACACAGGTCAGAGACATAGCATATTATCAGAAAACATGAAGTTAGAAACTGGGACCACATTTTGAAATGAGTTATTAAATGTTAGTTTATAAAGTATAGAAATGGAATTAAATACCCAAGGAGAGCCAGTTGAGTGATGAGTAGGTGGTGATGGAACTTCATGAATACCCACACTGAAAGAAGAGATATTAGAGAGAGAGAACCTTAGGAGGTAAAACGAACCATAACAGGTGATACCATGAAAGTCAAGGATGGAAAGAACTTGACAAAGCAAGTTGTGGTTAATGGGGAAAATATAACAGGGAGAACAAGAGTATGTGAATATTAGATAAAAGTATATGGATTAGATAAAACCTGGATTCAATAGCTTAAAGTCATTAAGTATATTTTGGGTGGGCTGTGAAGGCAGATACCAGGTTGAAGTAGGTTAGCTAGAAAAATAAGTACTCTCCTCCATATGTATTGCAGGAATGTAAGCTTCCTTTATCGTGTGACTTTGCCATCATCTCTTGGATCTAGCCCCTTTATCCTCTGAATTCAGGCAAAAGCAATGCAAGAGAGATTATAGGATCAAGCAGGAGGTTTTACAGGAGCAAGGTCTGAAATCATGGACATCACATCATTTACATTCCAATGGCTTGAACCTAGCTGCATGGCCTCCTTCCTGCAAGGGCCACTAGAAAACATAACATAGATGTGCACACAGGAGAAGAAAGAAGTAGGAATAGCTAACAATGTGATGGCAATCATTTTGGAATATATGATTTTATCAAATCAACATGGTATACATTTTAAACTCAGACATTGTTGTGTGTCAATTATATATCAAAAACCTGGGAAAAACTTGACAATAAAAAGAGCCATTCAGTTCAGTCACTCAGTCGTGTCCGACTCTTTGCAACCCCATGAATCGCAGCACGCCAGGCCTCCCTGTCCATCACCAGCTCCCGGAATTTACTCAAAATCATGCCCATCGAGTTGGTGATGCCATCCAGCCATCTCATCCTCTGTTGTCCCCTTCTCCTCCTGCCCCCAATCTCTCCTAGCATCAGGGTCTTTTCTAATGAGTCAACTCTTCACATGAGGTGGCCAAAGTACTGGAGTTTCAGCTTCAGCATCAGTCCTTCCAATGAATACCCAGGACTGATCTCCTTTAGGATGGACTGGTTGGATCTCCTTGCAGTGCAAGGGACTCTCAAGAGTCTTCTCCAACACCACAGTTCAAAAGCATCAATATTTCAGCGCTCAGCTTTCTTCACAGTCTAACTCTCACATCCATACATGACCACTGGAAAAACCATAGCCTTGACCAGACAGCCCTTTGTTGGCAAAGTAATGTCTCTGCTTTTTAATATGCTATCTAGGTTGGTTGTCACTTTCCTTCCAAGGAGTAAGCGTCTTTTCATTTCATGGCTGCAGTCACCATCTGCAGTGATTTTGGAGCCCAAAAAAATAAAGTCAGCCACTGTTTCCACTGTCTCCCCATCTATTTCCCATGAGGTGATGGGACCAGATGCCATGATCTTAGTTTTCTGAATGTTAAGCTTTAAGCCAAACTTTCACTCTCCTTTTTCACTTTCATCAAGAGGCTTTTTAGTTCCTCTTCACTTTCTGCTATAAGGGTGATGTCATCTGCATATCTGAGGTTATTGATATTTCTCTTGGCAATCTTGATTCCAGCTTGTGCTTCTTCCAGTCCAGCTTTTCTCATGATGTACACTGCTTATAAGTTAAATAAGCAGGGTGACAATATACAGCCTTGACATACTCCTTTTCCTATTTGGAACCAGTCTGTTGTTCCACGCCCAGTTCTAACTGTTGCTTCCTGACTGCATACAGGTTTCTCAAGAGGCAGGCCAGGTGGTCTGGTATTCCCATCTCTTTCAGAATTTTCCGCAGTTTATGGTGATCCACACAGCGAAGGCTTTGGCGTAGTCAATAAAGCAGAAATAGATGTTTTTCTGGGACTCTCTTGCTTTTTCAATGATCCAATGGATATTGGCAATTTGATCTCTGGTTCCTCTGCCTTTTCTAAAACCAGCTTGAACATCTGGAAGTTCACAGTTCATGTATTGCTGAAGCCTGGCTTGGAGAATTTTGAGCATTACTTTACTAGCATGTGAGATGAGTGCAATTGTGCGGTAGTTTGCGCATTCTTTGGGATTGCCTTTCTTAATGATTAGAATGAAAACTGACCTTTTCCAGGCCTGTGGCCACTGCTGAGTTTTCGCTTCTCTCTAAGATCAAGTGTAAAAAGAGCCATAGGAATAGTGAATACATATCAATCTCTGTTACAGCTGTTTTTTTCTTATTCTTTCATAAAAATACAGAAAAAGTAGTAAAAAAATAATTTCTCAGCTAAAGAGATATTTACCAGAGGATTTTCAGTCTTTGCATTTCTTCTTCCTTATTGCAGCTTATCTCTTGGGAGAGACACAAAAATCTTTCTTCTTAAGAACAGAAACATTCAGTTTTTTAAAAATTCCATTTGCTTTCCAGTTTGAGGGAAAATCTTTACATACAGCTGTCAAGAGTCTCAGGCCCTGCACCTGGTATAGTGTTTGGATAAGGTTAAAAGTATAGAGAAATGGACAATGAAATCACTAATGATGATTACTAAGGGACATTCTGATTAGGGGAGGAAAAACGTAAAACCAAAAAACAAACATTTCCAAATGCCATGGTACTAGCAGACATCAGTTATCCAGTTATCAGTTGGAAATCTCATCCGAGTCAAAGTGAGCGTCCGACAGTGTCAGCGGTAGAGAAAGCAGTGAATGTAACTGCCCCTCTGGATGCAGTTATGAAAGATGAAGAATGTGCTGGTGCTCTTGAGGCTATGAGAACCCTGGGAGATAGTGACCACAACCAGGGAGGGCTTTATAATAGGTTACAGGGAGAGATAGACCAGATTTCAAAAGATTCATAGAAAAGAAGGATTTTAAACTAGTGGCTCGGAAAGGATGTAACTCAAAAGGGATAGAAGATTAAACATTGAAAATCTGACAATACAATTCTTCGCAAATATTCCAGAAGGGCAAGGAAAGGGGATATCAACTAAGGAAACCAGCGTCACATCTTGGGGTGCTGACAGTGAGCTCCATAAAAAAGGGCGGGGGGGGTGGGTTATGTGAGATGAAAGATCCCCAACCTAAATAAAGGGCTAAACCAACTGAGAATTTTGAAACCGGTAGGACAACTAACTGTGTTTGCAACTCAGTGAAAACAAACAGGAGACAGCACAGCTGTTTGGGGCAAATAGTATATTTACTGTAACAGAGACAAACCTGCAATTTCTGTTTTTCTAGTCTTTGCCAAGCATTTCTGTCCCCAATTGAAAAAGACAGAACAGGCATTGCTTCTCATTACCAAAAACAAAACAAAAATATAAAAAGCCCCAAAGTCCAATGTAGAAGGTGGAATGCATTTTATTTTCAGCAATAGTCAAATGAACTTGTATCTCTACGCCCAGGCAAAGTTAATTCAAGGGTCTAGAGAAAAATTAATAGTTTCATGTTGAAACCATCAGTAACCTTTGAGAAATTTTAGAGACTTAAAGAGAAGCCCCAAAATTTAAAATAGAAAAACCAAAAGATGTTCATTAATAAAGAATCAGAAAAATAGATTGTAGGGGAGAAATACCAGTCACTTTGCTAACAGCCTGCTGCTAAATTGTATAACTTATAAACAGATGTTTATATGTACCTGAAAAAGTAAGTCACACTCATTTCAATATAGCATAATTGTATTCAGGATAATGTGCCAAAGTATCTTCATTTCAGTTAAGTAGTACTAATAGCTATTATGGTTGTATTAACCACACAGAAGTCTAATATGCAAACAGAATTTTCAGGGCAATTTCCACACATGTGGAAAATGTGCTCTCTTTTTTGATTTTTTAAATTTAAAACAATTTATCAATCAAACAAAGCATGAATATGATTCTGTTGCAGAAATTTACATTATACATAAAGCCAAAGACCACTTAGACTACTTTAAGCAATTCTGTTCTCCTCTGATCCTTCCTGAAGATGACCACTACTGTTTTTTTCTGCATTCTTCCAAACCTTTTCCTGTTTGTTTATACATGTACATACATACACACCCATGCAACATGCATATACGTAAGTGGAGAAAATAAATATTCATAGTTTGAGTATATTTCCGCCATAGAAAATATTCAATTTCCTTAACTACTCTGAATATTTTATTCAAAAATACTAACAAATATTTCTCAAGCCATATAAAGATCTATCTTATTCTTTTATTGAGAGCTTCAGAATATTACATTGTATAAAATACCACAGTTTATTTAGTCAGAATACTTTAAAATTTATTTTGTAATTGTCTTTTTATGTGTGGAATTCAAGATTAGATAATTTTCTTCAGACAAACTAGCCTCAAATAGTGCAGTGTTTATGTTTGTACAATGGTGTTCCATGTTTCCTTTTGGGAGCTGTTGAATTGCTTTTCAATACACTTGCTAGGTCCTATTCTTAGGATTTTTCTCTTTTTATTAGATTGATGGTCCTCAGTTTTGAATGTAACTGTCTTCTTTCTCTCTCTCCTAATCTGACACAGATATTATGAGGAATACTCAGACCAAATTTAGAACATAGATCCCTTTGATTCCATTAAGTCTAGGATGGCCAAAAGCTTCCCAAACTCAAAAATTTAGAAATGCAGTTTGTGTTTTCATAGGCCAGGGAATGCTAGGGATATGGTAATACTCTGGAACCTGCCTTTCATTCATTTGTGCAAGAATCCCTTCATTTAACTGATAGTATTGACTGATTACTTTGTGCCAGAGGCCATTCTAATCAATGGGAATGCAGTCATGCAGAGACAGAAGTGCGTTTTTATGACATTTACCTGTCAGGTTGAAGGTTATTGAAAATCAACAAGTAAACAGGGAATGGCAGTGAACAGTAATTTGAGATAATATTATAATAATGCTTTGAAGAAAATTGGTAAATTTGTTAGAATGACTGTGAGGAAGGAAAGCAAGTGTTCAAATAATAACAATAGTAATAGTGGTGATGATAGAGTTGACTATGTGAAGTTACTCTTCTAAGAGTATTATATTTTAAATCATTTAATGCCCAGAAAAGCTCACTGGAGGAGGTAGTGTTTTAGCTTTCTCTCCTAGAGGAGGAAACAGAAGCCCAGAGACATGAAGTTGCTTTCTAAATCCCACAGCTTGTAAGAGACAGAGGAACAGTTCCTTGAGGAGGTGACATTTGAGCGAGACTAGATTGCAGCGAAGAAGTCACCTATGGAAGCCCCAGGAAGCATCAAGCTCAGATTTCTTAAGTTTAACAAGCGTGACCTATTTGTGGAACTGAAAGACCAGTGTGAGAGGTTTCTGATATTTTCTTTACCGAAATGTATTCCATTGAAGCAATTTGGGGACAGTTCTTCTTGTATGAAGTTGTGTGGGAAAATGTTCTGGTTTTCTCCATGAA
Source organism: Cervus canadensis (assembly GCF_019320065.1). Lineage (NCBI taxonomy): Eukaryota > Metazoa > Chordata > Mammalia > Artiodactyla > Cervidae > Cervus > Cervus canadensis. The sequence goes on along the minus strand of NC_057393.1, from coordinate 24,732,565 downwards.
GGCTTAAAATGCTGCGGGACCACAGGGAGGGGAGAAAGATAGGTCCTGGAAGCGGCTGTACTTTGTTCTGAAGATTCAGATATTAGACTGGAGCACCAGGAAAATTCTGAGTATCCAGACTTTAGCAAAGTAAGCTATGCTCAAAGAACAGCTGGGGAAGTTAGGGCACATTTAAGTGGTGTCAACTTAAAAAATAATCACAACCTAAAATTTGAGAGTGATGTTTTATTCAGTGGGAAATTTTAGGACTTCAAACTCAGGAGATAGCATCTCAAGTAACCCTGAGAGAACTGCTCTGAGGCAGCGAGGGGAGGAGCCAGGTTATATAGAAGTTTTGTGACCAAGGGCCAATAGTCTGAACATCAAAAGATTATTGTTAAAGAAAGGCAGATATCCCAAGTTAAGGAATTAAACCAAACATATATTTCTGATTATAAATCACAATATCACAGATGGTATGCAGCAAATCTCTCAACTGGGTCTGTAGTTAGGCCAAATGATTGAGACAACCCTTTCCATTATTGTATTATTTTATGCAAAGTCAGAAGGAGAGGTGGTGGGGATAGAAGAAAAAAGATGTGAGAGAGACAGGGAGAGAACTCAAGAGTGAGAGAGAGGGGAGCCACTAGGGCATGAGGACAAAAAGAAAATAAGCAAGAAGCATGTAAGTAAAGGAAAGTTACTAAGTGTCCAAGAGATGTTTGGAGCAAACAAGACTCTAAGTGATGGCTCCACATTTCATAAACTTATCAGTAACAATTACAATTAAATGAGGTGTATCCTGGGCAGCTGTCTTGATGGATCAGGCAACCAACTGGAAGAATGAAAAGAACAGATTTCTTCTGTTTTAAAAAACCACCAACAACTCCTAAAAGTTGTGGTCTTAAGGGTCTCAAATCAATTTAGCTGAAGTATTTTGTGTGGCCCAGGATGAATTAGTCTGATCTGTTTCTATGCATTATAATTACATAACAGTTTTGTGCATTACTTATTCTCCTTAATAATAAAAGCCATGAGAGCAAATAGGTTTAATAGGGCAAATAGGTTTTTGTTCCTCTTCTTTGTTTCTTAGGTAGTCCTTAGAGGACTCAGCTGTCTCTTACAACCAAACTTCACCAAACTGTTTATCTGTGATGTTTAGAAGAAAAAAGCAACAGTTCTGTTTAGAGACTCTGAGATGATGAAAATCTATGCAGATCCATGGAAGAATGGGAGGAAAAGGGAAGAGATAATTTCCAAAATGTTCAGTTTATTTCCCTCCTGTGTCTTCCTGCTGCACATTCTTGAAAGTTCTTGAGTTGAAAAGCCATAACTTCTGAGTTTGCTTATTGTCTCTCCTCTTCACCTCTCTAAGATAACCATGTAATAGAGAGAAAAATACATTGAATGTTGCTCTTTCTGACATTTTCCTAAATTACAGTTAAGATTTCCTTACATTCCCATCATTTGTTGGGGGAACTTGTTAAAAAAAAGATGCATTCCTGGGTTCCCTCCTTAGGTCTATGAAAGCAGAATGTCATGGGAGTGTAACCTGAGATGTGTGTCTTAAAATTTAGTAGAAAATTCTAATGTCCATAGATATGTGACAATAATATAGAGCAACCTTTTGTTTAGACAATGTTCCAAGCTTCTGTTAAACGGATTGGAATAATCACAAGTAGCAATGTGCAGGAGAGTTACAGGATGTCTATTTTTGGTTGGTTATAGCTGTTGAGAGCTCTGGAGGGAATTCCCAGTTTTCGGTGTCCTTGGTAAATAAATTGATTGCAGTTTGGTAGGCAGTGGAGAGAGGAAGGTAAAGTTGTTTCAGACTTAATAGGCAACTTAGTATTCATGCTCTGCTTGATTGCCAATTGTACCTACACTTGTTGGAAAAGCCTGCTCTAAAGCCACCCCAAGGGTGACCTGGGAAAAGCTTACAGCATCTCCAGTCATGCCATTCAGGGAAGAAGAGAAATGCAGGCTTTTCTGGGCAGGGAATTGAGTACCATTCAGCAGTACTGAAAATAAGAAAGACTTATGACACAGGTGGTAAAGCATGATGGATGGTTTGGGAAAGCCTGGTTGGCATTTTTATTTACCCTTTCCCATAACAGAACAACAAGAGGGCACTCATTCAATTGGGGAGATCAAAAAGCAGCGCATTTAAAACAAATGAAACTTCACAGCCTATAATGAATTCCAGATACTGTGGCCACAGATTGCCAAGGAAGATTACCAAAGCAATTAAACACTCGTGTGCAAATAATGATAGTGTTTTACAACCTAAATAGGTAGAAAAATAAATCCTGTCCTTTTAGCTAAAGTTAGCTTCTTTTTCTTTAAGAGGTATCTATCTTTCCCCTTGCAGAAAAAAAAAAAAAAAGCTGATCTTCAACTAGATACAAAAAGTGCTGTTTCTTTCTTTAACAAGTGATGGGAAGCTGTGGCCCAGACTCATTCAATCTATGAGAAGAATGGGGCTGTGATGGAGGTCTCTAAGACAGGATGATCCTCAAGTATGGAGGCTAGTTGAAAAGAACTCTTAGACTCAGCATGTTGGTGTACACATAGCTAAGATTTATTACAGCAGTATAGTAGTAGTCAGGATATATAGCTGTATCATAAAGGGGGAAGACACAGGCAGAGTTTGCAAGGATCCCTGTGTGGGCTTCCTTATACTATAATCCTTCCATGAAGGGTCACAAAAGCACATTCTTTACCAACAGTGTACATGTGTGTGTGTGATGTTTCTGCCCAGAAAACCCATTAGAGAATGAACACTCAAGATTTTTATTGGGGCTGATCACATAAGCACTGTCTGCTAAAGTATACCAAAATTCCAGGCTCTGAAATGAAGCTAGTATTTGTCATAAACCATATTGTTTCCACAAACAGTCAGGTGTAGTGATTCACTCTCCTCAGTGACCTTTTGACTTGGAACATTCCAAGAGCTAAGTTCTCAGATCCAGCCAAGGGCCAGCATGACAAGCAAGTGCTTCTAAGAAGAGCAGTCTCAGACCTCCTGCGTTAAGTCTTCTTCACCGGGGCAGATGACGAAGCTGGGGTGACACTGGGGTTAAAAGGACTTTCAGATCTAAAGTAAACCAGTGGCAATTAACTATAGATTTCACACCATGACAAAATGAATCACTGAATGATCTAAGAGAGGAAGTCACTTTATTGTATTAAGGTATGGATAAACACATGATCAACCATTTCTACAAAACTTTGCTTCCTTATCTTGACCTTTATCAGTTGGCCAATTCATTTCCTGTCATAAAACATTCATAATCTGAATCCAAGATTAATTGCACTAAAAAAGTTGAAGCAATTTAGAAACTTCAGAAATCTGGCTAATTATTTTTCCCCTTATTTGTGACTTCCTTATTTTAAAACTAATATGAAAGGTGACCTTTTAAAATTGCTTGATATGCTGTCATAAGCACAGAGATAAAAATGCTTCATAAATTTCCACTTTCTAAAAGTATCCCAAATCTTCAGGTCTTAGTATTTAAGTCAACTATACGCTATACACCAGACTGAAAGATGGACACAAGGGAACTGGGGAATTGAGGATAGAGGTGATAATGTATTGCCTCTAAATATAATTTGAATGGTGTCATTGCACATTGAGGAATAATGGTTCGTTAAATACCTTAAAAATAGCTACATCTCAATATAAGCATTCACCTATAGTTACAAATATTATTTATCTGGATGAAATCAGGAGCATCACTTGGAATGCCTTATTACCTTGCATCATGACTTAAACATAGTTACTGTACTTTGGAAACTGGTATATTTGAAATCAATGCATGATTTGAAAAAAAAATTTTTTTTCTATTTTCACACTTTCAATTCTAATTAAAGATCTGAATGCCTCAAACCTTGACTATTCCAAAAGCCAACCAACTTTATAATCTTCCTTCCTCTAAGATCTACCCATTCAAAATATATCATTGCCAAATGAGTCTTTCCAAACATTCTGCTAATGTTATCCTTTGCCCCAGAAACTGATTGATTTCTTTCAGCTTTAGAAGTCTCTAAAACTACCACCATCACTAATTTGGTCCAAATTTAGCTAATTTAAGAATGAATCAATTATATCACTATGGCAGTCACTTTGGAATGGTAGATAGAGTTTGTTCTGTTGTGCCTCCAAGAGAAACAAATAGACTACCTTCTTCACCCTCCATTAAAATCTTACACTTCCTAGGTACATAGACTGTTGAGGTCCTCCATCATGAACGTCTGTGTTCTCCCAATATGATGGTTAATTTTATGTATCAGTGTGACTGGGCAAAGAGATGCCTGCATAGGTAGTAAAATGTTATTTTTGAGTGTGTCTGTGAGGGTATTTCTGGAAGAGATTAGCGTTTGACTTCAGTAGGCTGAGTAAAGAAATCTGCCCTGTCCAACATCCACAGCATTGTGCTCGTCTGCCTTTTTTTTTTTTTCTTTTTTTAACTTTTTATTTTGTATTGGGGTATAACTGATTAGCAAACAATGTTGTGATAGTTTCAGGTGAACAACAAAGGGATTCAGACAAACATAAACGTGTATCCATTCTTTTCCAAACTGCCCTCCCATCCAGGCTGCCACATAACATTTAGCAGTGTTCCATGTGCTATAAGAGGATTGGCTCAGAGGTTAAAGTGTCTGCCTGCAATGCAGGAGACCTGGGTTTGATCCCTGGTTCGAGAAGATCCTCTGGAGAAGGAAATGGCAACGCATTCCAGTATTCTTGCCCGGAGAATCCAATGGAGGGAGGAGTCTGGTGGGCTACAGTCCACGGGGTCACAAAGACGACTGAGCGACTTAACTTTCACTTTCACTTTCCCATGTGCTATACAGCAGGTCCTTATTGGTTATCCATTATAAGTGTAGTGGTGTGTACATGTTAATCCCAAATTCCCTAACTATCCCTGCCCACCATCCTTCCCCCCGGCAACCATAAGCTCATTCTGTGAATCTGTTTCTGTTTTTTAAGTGAGTTCATTTGCATCATTTCTTTTTAGATTCCACATATCATATATCATATGATATTTCTCCTCTCTGCCTGACTTATTTCACTCAGTATGACACTTTCTAGGTCCATCCATATTGCTGCAAATGGCATTATTTCATTCTTTTTAATGTCTAAGTGATATTCCATTGTATATATGTACCATTTATCCATTCCCCTAGTCCGTTTTCAAAGTCCTGAATAGAACAAAAAGGCCACTTCTCTCTTTCTTCTTGAGTTGGGCACATTTTACCTGCCCTTGAACATCAGAATTTTTAGTTTTTGAGCCTTTGAATTTTAGAACTTATTATCAACAGCTGCCACTGTTCTCAAATCTCTGGACTTGGATTGAATTATACCTCTAGCTTCCCTCATTCTGTTGGAACTGCAGATTGCAAGGCTTCTTGGCCTCAGTAACCAGACGAACCAATTCCTACAATAAATCTCCTCTGCCTCTCTCATGTCTGTCTCTATCTTTCTATTTCTCTTTCTATCCATCCTAGTGGTTCTGGTTCTCTGAAGAATGCTAATACACCCACCAAGTTTCCCATATGCTTTGATGAAAAATGATGTTTGTAGGGTCTTCTAGAGAACCTTGCAAAGTGTTTTTCTCTTTTCAGGTAACCCATTCTAATATCTCCACCGCACTCCCTATGTTTTCTGACCCATTCTTAATACTCTGCCAAGGCTGTTGTAGTGTCTTTGCCCTATCTATCGTACAAGCCACCACCCCATCCAACAGCATGTTTGGATTGATTCCAGATGTTGCTGTGACATTAAATCCTGAATCATGAAAGAATGTTGCCCTGGAATAGTCTTCCCTCTTCACCCTTGTGACCCACTCCCACACCTGTCCCTCTGGTTCCTTCTTGTATAAATGAGCCCAGTGTTTCAGTTATTTGGGGGAGCAAGCTATTCCCATTCTAAGTAGGGATTATAATGTCCTGTTCAGGTTATGTTGAAATCTGTCCAAATTATTGGCCTGAATGAATATCTTGAGTAGCAGCAGCAGAGCAGAATATGTATCCTCTTGAAAGTAAGATGCTTCAGGTATGGTCTTTTGCAAGCCTTCTAAGCAAAGTAGGACCAATTTTCTCTGGCATGGAAATAAAAGCTGCTTCTGCCAGCCTCCTGTTTTCAGAGAAGTCTATGATTCAAGATTCTTAGGCCTGTCACCCAAATGTTCTCAATTCAGATCTCAGATACTGTGCCCTTCTATTAGATCTCTAACTTTAATATAAGGCCTGTTAAGTTTGTATGTTTAGTATCCTTTGCAGATCTGATACCTTTACAATTAAATCCTGGCATGAATTTTAGCCCAATCTATCCTCTTGCTGTGGGAGGTGAGGGTCACTTTAAATACCATCACAGATGCCTTCTGACTTCCATTGCTTGTCATTTTTTAAATTAAAGATTTCCAAAGCAAGGAAATTAAGTCAGTGCTCTCCGCAATTCTTTCAATTATTGGTGTCCTTAAAGTGTTTATATACCTGATTTACTATGAAGGCTAGTACTTCACCTTCCGCTGGTATAGCATGCCAGTCCATCATCAATAAGAGTCAATAACTTTGTTTCTCTGGCTTACCAGGAGTTATCATGGTGAGCGGGAACCTGGAGGGCTAAAGTCCATGGAATCACAAAGAGCTGGACATGACTGAGCCCACACATGCACACATACAAATATCTAAAATAAATATCTGTGGAAAACTGATTTTACACTAAAACTGATAGTGGGGGAGGAGTTTTATATATAATCTCTGAAATTGGGATTCATGAATATTCATGAATACCAAATATCAACACTAATATTGTCTTTGTTGCTACATAACATTAAATGACCCCTTTCCAGAATTGCAGGACTAAATAGACTATAACTTGCAAAATTTAAAAAAAAATGCAGGAGATACTTTGCTTAATCTTGAATCGTTGAATATTTTCTGCAAATAACAGTATCTCTTATTTTTTTGCATAGTAGATGCTCCATGAAAGTTTTATATTAAATAAAATAAGACTCTATTTGCTGTCCACTCTGAATTTTCAAGGGAAAGCAAACTCAATGATTTTATATGAAAGATGATTTGCAAAATTCATCAAGTGTTCATGAATCCCCATTTCAGAGATTATATATAAAACTCCTCCCTCCCCATCAGTTTTAATATAAAATCAGTTTTCCACAGATATTTATTTTAGAATCAGATAAGATTTTCAGAAACAAATCTGAGATAGATATACTTGTGTGTGTGCATGTGTGTGTTCAGTCATGTCCAGCTCTTTGTGACCCCATGGACTGTAGCCTGCCAGATTCCTCCGTCCATGGGATTTTCCAGGCAAGAATTATGGGTGGGCTGCCGTTTTCTTCTCCAGAGGATCTTCCTGACCAGGGATTGAATCCCGCATCTCCTACTTTGGCATGCAGATTCTTTACTGCTGACCACTAGGGAAGCCCCGGATATATTTGGAGCCCCTTTCTCCATTTTTCCACCCTTGTTCATGAAGTTTGAACTCTACTTCTATAGGAAATATTGAAAATCTTACTTCTATCCCCTTTTCAATGACTCATCTCTGCCCAGAAGAGGAATGGCTTACGTGGTAGGCAAGACAGGGAAAAAAGATCTGAGTATTGGCAGCATATAATTCTTGCTTCTCCATTTGAGGTGATGGGTTGGAGGATGGGCTGGTTGGGGAGTTGGGCAATTTCCCACTTTCTGAGCCTGTGACTGAGGGTGACTGTCACCTAAATAGACCAACTGACTCTCCACTCGAGCTGGTCCCAATATCTAGATTACAATGTGCCAAAGCAGATTGAGCTTCCACTTTTTAGCCAATGAAGTTGTATTTATAAACTGTATTTATAGAAGAGGAAAGTGCCTTTCAACATACTTCCAATTTTATTAAGAGACTACACAGACTTTTTTTGCATCTGTTTGAGTTAATGAGAGCTGGATACTGATGTTATGGAAATTTAATTATTACCAAGGTTTTGGTTAGTAAAATCAATTTCTAAAGATGAATATAGATGAAAAATGTAAATGAATATATAGTCTACTTCATAAACATTTTAAGAGACCTTTGATGAAATTTTTAATCTTAAGTTTATAAATCAATGGTACAATTCCAGGTGTCTTTTTCTATTCAAACAAACCAAAGTCTTTGTGTTTCTTAGTCAACAGTCAGAGAGAAATATGCTTATATTAAGTAAATAGAAATGTATCTGAAACAGACTTGTAAGTATATGCCAACCTTTCCTTAGTTGATCTAACAATATACTGTACCAGCTGGGTATTTGCTTCCCTAAGCACCTGTGTGCACAGTCTCCCATTCTTTCCTGGCTTCTGTAACAGCTTCTAAGCCAAGAACTGAATCGCCAATTTCAGATATATTTTTCTATCCAGAGATAAATTTTAACATATTGAGCTCATAAATTTCTGCTTTTACAGAGGCAGCCTGATTCTATTAGCTATTTTAAATAGCATTTCCCAATCCAGGATTTCTAGCAATGAAGACTATTTCTTAAATGTTAAAAATTTCCTAAGGAATGGGGGTCCGATTAGCAATCAGAGAATCTATTAATGTGTTCCTCATAATAATAACAGCCAAGGCCTCTTTCGCTAGAGAACTATCTCATCATAAGTAATTCTCATTATTGAGGTAGCATAGTTGTATAGCACTTTGAGAGAATTTCAGACGTTTGTGACATTTTTAAATGTGTGAATTTATCTCTGCCATTTTCGCTTTATTGTTCTTCCCCACTATGACTTTTGGAGTGGGGACAAGTTTCTGATTTGTAATGATGTGTCTAATGATTACATTTTTCTCCATGGGGATTAGAAAAGCTAGTAAAATAGAACTACAGTGCTGTGGATAGGTGTCACTAGGTATAGTTAGGAGGCAAATTCCTTGCACTTATAACTTAGGACTGTAAAATAGAAATTAGACTTCTGTGTACCCTTCATGTACTTCTAAGATTGTACACTGAAGTTATCCTGTTACAAGTAGGCTGGTATCTCAAAGGTAATAATCCCTTTGTTGGTAAGTTCAAGGAAAGAACTGGAACTGGAGAGTGTGGCCAAAATAGCAAAGTAGGAAGACCTCCTTCCACAGGCACAGGAAAATTATAATAATTTTCAGAGCAACTGTCTATGAAAATCACCTAAGACTAGCAGAAAATACTTTCCACAACTAAAGGCATAAAGAAGGAATTAAAGGCATAAAGAAGGAACCACAGGAGACCGGTAGGAGGGGTAGAGACACAGAATAAACAGGACCCACACACTTGGGCAGATGACTCACAAGGAAGACGATGATCACATTGCAGAAGTCTCTACATGGAACAAGGGTCTGAGCACCACCTACACTGGGAAGACTGGCTTTGAAGACCAATGGGACTTGCATTGAGGAGGGCATGGAAATCCAGCATTCTTGCCTGGAGACTCCCCATGGACAGAGGAGCCTGGCATGCTAGAGTCCATGGGGTCGCAAAGAGTCGGACGTGACTCAACACAGCACAACACAGCATAGGACTTGCATTAGGGGAGCCAGAAGGCTGTGGGAAATAGCTCTTAAGTGAAATATCCTGGCTTAAGAGTATTAAGGTATTTCCCATCATAAAGGTTTCCCTGGTGGCTCAGGAAGTAGAGAATCCGCCTGAAACTCAAGAGACCTGGGTTTGATCCCAGATCAGGAAGATCCCCTGGAGAAACGAATGGCTACCCACTCCAGTATCTTGCCTGGAGGGCTACAGCCCATGGGGTTGCAAAGAGTCGGACACGAGTGAGCAACTAAGTAGGCAAATGGCATACACAAAACCCCAGATGCTCCAAGTCCCAACGTAGAGGCAATAATTTGAAAGAGACCCAAGTCAGAGCCATTGGCTTAAGTTGGAAAGCCTCTCAGAGAGACAGGAGGAGATTGGGACTCCCCCTAGGGACACAGATGGCTGGTGGCAGCCATTTGGGGGGACCCACTTATCACAGGGCCACTCTTTTGGAAACCTCCCTTTAGCCTATTAGTGCCGAGAGCTTACTCATCTACCAGTGGGTCAGCACCAGCCATGGAACACCCTGGGTTGTGCAGTCAGTTGTGCCAGGACTGGATCTTGTCCACCAGCGGGCTAGCAGCCACCACTTGAGGCAGTCTAGCAGCCATCTGGACTGGGGGCCAGCCCAGCCAGCCAGTATGACCACATTAGTCAGTCCTGCCACATCAGAAGGGCCCATGCAGCTCACAGAGGGGGCACCTCTGGAGCATACAGCTCTGGTGACCAGAGTAGAATACACTGCTGAGTCCCATAGGACATCGCCACATAGCCTGTGTTCAATAAATTAGTCTCCTTCTTAATGTTCTTTGCATAAAAAGACTCCTTAGTAGCTACCATACCTACAGACTTTGAGAATGAATGTGTAAAGATATAGAAAACACACAAATGCACCTTTAGTGGGTTTCTGGGTGGGTCTAAACTGAGGACCTAGAATAATTATGTTACTAACAGAGAAGTGAACTCAGGAGGCAAGCTTGGGTTGGGAGGGACTGTCTTGGTTCTAGGTCCTATGGCCAAAATGTGATAATGAACTGTCCTTTCCAAGGCCACTGCCAGGAAACACATTCTCTGGGCCTGATAATATTGGGTACCTGCTTTCAGTATTTTGACTGAGAATAATAAACAAGGTTAAATTTCTCATGAAGCTATGAAGCTTAAGCATTAGAGTCCTTGAATGGCATGGACCCCTTCCAAGACCCTCAGAAGAGTACTGACCACATAGTTACAAGATCATTTACATCTTTTATAAAATTTAAAAACATAAGATACTTGAACCGATAGGTGAAGACCACTGTATTTCTCCACTCTGATTCCCTTCTCTCATATTCACTTTCTTCTCTCACCAGTTAGTTTGGAATGACCAAATGAGAATGAGACTTTGGGGGATCTCGTTAAGCTAGGAAAGTTGAAATGAAGATATGTTCAGTTTTAGTTTAGTGGGATACATCTATGAGGATTGCAGTTACCTATGTTTAGCTATCTCTTTGCTGGTCATCCTGGTCTAGGAATAGCCCTACCATCTGCAATGCCATTAACTCTATTGTTGTGAAATGACTGGATAGCCAGAGGCCATACAGTAATATAACAGTGCTTTTGCTATTTAGCCATGGAAACACATATATAATAAAAGAGAATCAGGATTTGAAATACACAGGTCAGAAGCTGGTCTGTGGAACATTCTTCTGATCTTTATACATTTTAAAGTATAAGTGATAAATTCACCTTTCAAATGTTCTCACTTATGAAACATAAACTCAAAAAATGTAGACAATATGCAGTTATAAATACATCTTACTTATTACTTTTATTGGAGTCACATGAAATAAAAAATCAAAATTTTGTGTCTATTAGGACATGAATAGTATGAAAGCTAAGTATATTTATATGTATTCACAAGTTTTATGCATCCCAACATATAAGACTTTGACTAAGTATATCTGATATATCTTGTCTTGAAGAGAATTCTGGTGGTTTAAGAAGAGGGGCACATGACAACACTAGCAACATGGGGAAAATATCTGAAAAAAAACACATGCATCTGAGAGAGTCATTCCCTAGGCGGGTTGATAAGAAATCTGAGGGTCCCCAAGGAGAGAGGAGTTTGGAATTCTCAAGGAGGAAGAAAGGACAAACTTTTTTTTCTTTCCTCTACATTCCTTAGGATTATATAACAATAATATATCCTGCCTGAGGACAGTCTCTGGATTAAACCTTCTGGCTAATTCTGTTCTCTTAAAATGTAAAGTATGGGAGTAGGTCTGGTGAGGTCTTTACAACCTCCAGACATTCTTTGGATTCATTGGAGAGTATATAACTCCATTGCTAACACTAGCAAGCTATGGAGGGGGGTACTCTTTCTACCCCCTTCTGATGTCTATGTCGGAAGCTTTCTCTATCTCCTTTATGCTTTAATAAAACTTTATTACACAAAAGCTCTGAGCAATCAAGCCTCGTCTCTGGCCCCAGATTGAATTCTTCTCCTCTGGAGGCCAAGAATCCTGGTGTCTTTTTGAGGTTCAGCAACAAACTTTCACATCTTTACAAAATTTCCACATATATTCATCAGTAAGTCAGTGTACGTAGCATAAGGATCATTTGGTTATGCAATTATGTGGTTCAACACTACGTAATGACAATTTTGAATGCATTTGCATTGCTTTTGTGTGCACCTTATTTTTAGATTGAAAAAGAAGTTTTCAGAATAATTAAATGAATGAATAAGCTCTTGAAGTGTTTGATTGTTCAGTTAATAATAAAGAGTGAAACATAAAAATACATTTGAAAAAAGCTTACATTTCTTGCTAATTTTAAACAATTATTGACAGAAAGTTAAGATATAATGTATAATACATTATGACAACCAGATGTCACTGACAAATTGATTAAAGTGATCATTTTAAAGATTATTTAATATTAATCACTCATAAGAAAATTTGAAGTGATCTAAAATCTCGTAGGTCATATATGAAAGAAGCTTGATAGTAATTGTAAAAATGGACATGGGTTTTAAATCTGAAAACACCTTTTTAAGTCTATCAATGATAGTAGAAAAGTAGTTTGATCAATTGTGATAAAGGAAAGAGTCAATTATCTCTCTATTCTTCCTGGAGAAATGATATTATAAAACAATGACCATACGAGAAGAGGTATTGGAAATGCAGCCAAAGTAGAGAAAAATTATCACGCATGCATGAGACAGTAGATTAATGAAAATATTAACAGCTTCAAGGAATACTCCCAGATAAATGTCACCTTTGCAAAAGTTGATTGGTATTATTCTGATTTATTTTCTCAACAATCACATTTGTATCAAATATAGTTCAAACTTTGTAATCTTTAAGAAGGGATCCCCAAAGTATTTAATACCCCTAAAAATTAAATATACAGTATCACAGTGTATTACTCTTCAACAGATATCCTGGGGAAATTCTTGTACAAAGAGAGGCAGAGTGCTAGGTGCCTGACAGCTTCTTGTGAAGCTGATCATGGACACACTCAATCCTGGATCAAATACAAAGCTCTGATCAGATTCTTCATTCCATATGCTTGTGCCTCATGTGTCATCTCAGTCTTTAAAATTCCTATACTGTCATTTGTTTGTAATGTTAGGATTTCTTATAAGCTCCTTCAATATTCTCACTGCTTTTACTCTTATCAGACATGATAGTGTTAATTAGATTTATTCTTAACCTAAAACTAAGCATAAATTCAGCAAACACCCAATAAATTAATAATAAATTGACTGAGACTAAAATGATTGCATGACATCCAATGCCTCCCATTAATCATAGGCAAAGAGGACACCCTATAAGCAAAACTTGAACTAATTTTTAATAAATATTAAAAAGTTAAAAAATATGACAAAGAGCTTTTCATTATTTAGATCATGTAAAAGGAAGCATCTGTACATAAATTCACTCAACCACTGTGGTATCTGCTTTAGGTTATCCGAACCTCTGTTTACTTTCATCATTGACTATGTTCATTTTTTTCCCTGTAATAAATACATGCCAGAGAATATCTGGAAGGGTATGAAGGAAGTTATTTTGGATTAATGGGGGTCAGTATAATTAGATGTCATAGAAGAAGCATTAGCTCATACGACATAGTATACATATACATGTATGTGACATTTCCTCATTTCTCCTTTTAAAAGAAGACTCCTAGATTCTTCTCAAACCTATTTGAAAGAGTTAAACATTAGGTTGACTTTCATCCTTTTAGAACTTTGTGCAAACACATTTAGTGACAGTTCTTAACTCCTGAGATTGTCAACCCTCTTCATGTAGTAGGTAGTTGTAGGGAGGGTGATATGTAGGAAGGAGGGAGATGCTATTTTCAAATTTGAGACAGGAATGTACTCAGATTTAGTCATCACATTAAAGGGATAAGGATACAGGAAACACCTGAAACGGATACAGGGGGTTGACAGTCAAAGCCAAATTTTATTTAATTTGCCTCTAATTTTACAAAAGGACTTTTCTTGGACTCTACTTCCCCAAATCTTTTTTGCTTGCTTAGTCACATGATTCAAGTCTCTGAACTTATCTCTACCACCTCCAACTGCAGGACCTCTTCTCCTCTAGGTTTCTTTTACTATATTTTACTTAGAAATGTCCCTTTCTGAAATTTTGTATTGTTATTGATGTATAGTTAGCTTACAATAGTATGTTAGTTTCAGGTATACAACAAAGTGATTCAGGTATGTACATATTTTTCAGATTATATTCAATTATATATTGAATATAATTCCTTGTGCTATATGGTAAATCTTGTTGCTTTTCTAATAGTAGTTCATATCTGTTCATCTCATCCTCTTAATTTTTCCCTCCCTCTCTTTCCCCTTTGGTAACAAGAAGTTCATTTTCTATGTCTGTGAGTCTTTTTCTATTTTATATATCAATTAGTTTGCATTATTTTTTAGATTCCACATATAAGTGATATCATACTGTATTTGTCCTTCTCTGATTTATTTCTCTCATTATTAAGGTCCATCCATATTGCTGCAAATGGCAATGTGTAGATTTTTATGGCTGAATAATATTCTGGTGTGTGTGTGTGTGTGTGTATGCATATGTATGTATATAGAGTGTGTATACACATGTATGTATATGTATATACACACACACACCTATATTTGTGTATACACACAGACACACACATCTTCTGAGGCCAACCATCTGTTGGTAGCCACTTGGGTTGTTTCCATATCTTGGCTATTACAATAAAAATCTTCAAAAAATGGTTTATTGCCTATCTCCGTCACTAAAATATAAACTCTCAGAGGACCAGTTTTTTCTTCTGTTACTATATTGAGTCCTAGGATTATGCCCAGAACATAGTAGATGGGTTGGAAATGTTTTTAGTTCTCACAGAGCCTTAAAGTTTAACAACTTGCTGTTTTAGACACATAGATATATGCTAAAGACTCAATATATGTGTTAAATGCTGTAGTTCAAAAACATTATCATTTATTGTAGACAGAGGCCAAAAATGCTAAAAATATAAAATCAATATTTTACATACATAAGCATTCTATACTCCTTCAACTAAATGCATATTTAATCACTATCCTAGTTTTAAGCCAGTGTGTTTTTTCTAGCATCACTAATCATCAGGGAAATGCTAATCAAAATCTCAGTGAGATGTCACCTTACATTTTGCAGAATAGGTATTATTAAAAAGACAAAAGACAACAAGTATTGGCAAGAATGTAGAGGAAAAAGAACCCTTTGGCATTTTTGGTAAGAATGTCAATTGGTAGAGCAAATAGGAAAAACAGTGTGGATGTTCCTCAAAAAATTATAAATAGAATTACCATATGACTCAGGAAGCTCACTTCTAGGTCTATATGTGAATGAAATGAAATCACTATGTTGTAAAAACATCTGCACAGTCCTCTTCATGTAGCATTATTCACAATAGCCAAGGCACGGAAACAACTTCAGTGTCTGTCTGGAGATAAATGAAAAAAATACATGTGATATATAAATTCTTTTGCAACAAGAGGATGAACCTTGAAGGCCTTGTACTAAGCAAAATAAGTCACACAGAGAAAGACAAACATTATGTGATCTCCCAAAGCCAAAGTCTTAGAAATAGATGAGAACAGTGATTGCCAGAGGCTGAGAATGGTGAAAATAGGGAGATGTTAGGCGAAGGAACATCAATTTATAAGGCAAATAACTCCTGGGAATCTAATGTACAGTACGGTGATTATAACTGGCAATGCCATATTTTCTACTTGAAAGTTTCTAAGAATGTAGATCTCAATGCTCTCATCACACACACACAGACATATGCATGGGTGTGTGATCAGTTTCTCAGTCGTGTCTGATTCTTTGCGACCCCATGGACTGTGGCCCACTAGGCCCCTCTGTACATGGGATTCTCAAGCAAGAATACTGGAGCAGGTTGCCATTTCCTCTTTCAGGGGATCTTCCCAACTCAGGGATGGAACCCACATGTGTGTCTCCTGCATTGGCAGGCAAATTCTTTGCCACTGAGCCCTCTGGGAAGCCCTCATAAGCACACACACACACACAAATGGTAATTATTTGAGGTGATAGAGATTTTAACTAACTTTCTTTTGGTAATAATTTTCAATATATATGTATATAAAATCATCTATTTCTACACCTAGAATTAGAACAAGGTTATATGGCATTTATATCTCACTAAAACTGGAGAGGAAAGGATATACTGGCTATATAATAAACACTTGAATTTATGGGTTTTAAAAATAAGGCTTTTTAATGTTTTATAATATGGACAAGTTTAAGTGACTTTGCATTGTGGTTTTTTTTTTTTTTTTTTTAAAGAGAGAGAATTTAATCCTTATCCTTCTGAGATAAAAGCTACATGTAGCAGTCTCTTACTGATACTCACTTGTACTTGATCCCATGTTATGTTATCAATTTAACCAAAATCAGTATTTTGCCAAAATGCTGATACACTTTTTTTTTCTACTGAACACAGCTGGATCCTGTAAAACAATTAATATTAATACAGGAAATTAAAACAGGGATGAAGTGGGGAGAAGGGAAACAAATGAAATAAGTGCTGAGAACACACAGTGTTTACTCAACTACTAGATTAACTTTCCTTATACCTAGGGAAAAAGAGAAAGAGAAATTTTAGGCAGTCACTGGGGAGTCACCTGACATGGCAGAAAGTGAATTGGAGTAACTACTCAGAGGTCCTAATAGTCCCAGCTATAGCGTTAAATGGCTGTGAGATTGTTAGCAAGTTTCTTTGGCATCTGGCCTTCAATCTCTCCATTGGAATATTTCTTTCAACTCTGATTTTTTATGTAGATCTCAAACCTACAAATTATATTTGATTGCTCTATGTTTTTCCTTATGTCTGACATCAGCCGAGGAGCTCCCCTTAGCTTTAATTCCAACATATAGCTTGACTACCCATCCTTTTACCAAATCCTCTGCTGTCAACTTAGTCTCAGCCATGGTTGTTTCTCTCCTGGACTTCAAAAATAGTATCATGAATGGTTTTCCTGCTTCAAATCTCACTATTGTCTATAGTTTTTGTCCACATAGCAGCTGGTATACTTTAAAAAAGTGAACCTCTTCAATGTATTTCCATTATAATTGGAATAAAAGCCATGTTCCTTACTTTGCATTCAAAGCCTTTTATGCCTTAGCATCTGCCTGCCTCTGACTCTCTTTCTACCGTAACACTTCCGTTACTGACAATAACAGATTCACACAGGTCATCTTTCTAACCTCCAAACACATTGGGAATATCCTATCACAAGTACTTTGTTGTTCCATCTGCTGAGAACACTCTTTTCCAGGACTTCAGCTTTTTATCATGTCACTATTACCACCAGGTCACTTTGTCAGACAGATTTTTTTCTGATCACACAATCTTATGTTGCCACTGTTTTACTTCCCATTATACCCTAACCCATAATCTCATTTGAGGTCCCTCATGGCACTTACCAGTATCAGATAATAATCTATGTGTATACAGGATTATTTTATTCTCCTCAACAAAACAAGAAACTCATTGAGGACAAGAAATTTGTTGTTCACTATTATCCTCAGTGTCCAGACTGATGGCCACATGACAGATACCCAGTGAAACTGTTCTTGAATGAATAGTCAATGAATCTGTAAATAAAACTGGTAACAAGTCTTTGCTTAGCAAGAGATGAAACTAGATTTCCTTCTAATACTCAGAGACTTTTCTGTTATCTAGCAAAATATAACATGTCTTAACAGGATAGTCAAGATTCCTTTCAGTTCAGTTCAGTCGCTCAGTCTTATCTGACTCTTTGTGAGCCCATGGACCACAGCACGCCAAGCCTCCCTGTCCATCACCAACTCCCAGAACTTACCCAAACTCATGTCCATTGAGTCAGTGATGCCATCCAACCATCTCATCCTCTGCCGTCCCCTTCTCCTCCTGCCTTCAATCTTTCCCAGCATCAGGGTCTTGTCAAATGAGTCAGCTCTTCCATCAGCTGGCCAAAGTATTAGAGTTTTAGCTTCAACATCAGTCCTTCCAATGAGCACTCAGAACTGATCTCCTTTAGGATGGATTGGTTGGATCTCCTTGTAGTCCAAGGGAATCTCAAGAGTCCTCTCCAACACCACAGTTCAAAGCATCAATTCTTCAGTGCTCAGCTTTCTTTACAGTCCAACTCACACATCTGTACATGACCACTGGAAAAACCATAGCTTTGACTAGATGGACTTTGGTGGCAAAGAAATGTATATGCTTTTTAATATTCTATCTAGGTTGGTTATAACTTTCCTTCCAAGGAGTAAGCATCTTTTAATTTTATGACTGCAATCACCATCTGCAGTGATTTTGGAGCCCAAAATAATAAAGTCTGTCACAGTTTCCACCGTTTCCCATCTGTTCGCCATGAAGTAATGGGACCGGATGCCATGATCTTTGTTTTCTGAATGTTGAGCTTGAAGCCAACTTTTTCACTCTCATCTTGCACTTTCATCAAGAGGCTCTTTAGTTCTTCTTCGCTTTCTGCCATAAGGGTGGTGTCAACTGCATATCTGAGGTTACTGGTATTTCTCCCAGTAATCTTGATTCCAGCTTGTGCTTCATCCAGCCCAACGTTTCTCATGATGTACTCTGCATATAAGTTAAATGAGCAGGGTGACAATATACAGCCTTGACATACTCGTTTCCTGATTTGGAACCAGTCTGTTGTTCCATGTCCAGTACTAATGGTTGCTTCCAGTACTAATGGTTGCTTCCTGACCTGCATATGGGTTTCTTAGGAGGTAGGTCAGGTGGTCTGCTATTTGTATCACTTTAAGAATTTTTGACCATATATTGTGATCCACACAGTCAAAGACTTTGGCATAGTCAATAAAGCATAAATACATGTATTTCTGGAACTCCCTTGCTTCTGTGATGATCCAGCAGATGTTGGCAATTTGTTTTCCGGTCCTCTGCCTTTTCTAAAACCAGATTGAACATCTGGAAGTTCATGGTTCACGTATTGCTGAAGCCTGGCTTGGAGAATTTTGAGCATTACTTTACTAGCATGTGAGATCAGTGCAATTGTGTGGTAGTTTGAGCATTCTTTGGCATTGCGTTTCTTTGAGATTGGAATGAAAACTGACCTTTTCCAGTCCTGTGGCCACTGCTGAGTTTTCCAAATATACTCGCATATTGAGTGCAGCACTTGCACAGCACCATCTTTTAGGATTTGAAATAGCTCAACTGGAATTCCATCACCTCCACTAGCCTTGTTCATAGTGATGTTTCCCAAGGCCCGTTTGACTTCACATTCCAGGATCTCTGGTTCTAGGTGAGTGATCACACCATCCTGATGGTCTGAATCATAAAGATCTTTTTTGTACAGTACTTCTGTGTATTCTTGCCACCTCTTCTTAATATCTTCTGTTTCTGTTAGGTCCGTACCATTTCTATCCTCTATCAACCCCATCTTTGAATGAAAAGACCCTGATGCTGGGAAAGATTGAGGGCAGGAGGAAAAGGGGATGACAGAGGATGAGATGGTTGGATGGCATCACCGATTCAATGGGGATGAGTTTGAGTAAACTCTGGGAGTTGGTGATGGACTGGGAGGCCTGGCGTGCTATGGTCCATGGGGTAGCAAAGAGTCAGACATGACTGAGCACCTGAAATGAACTGAACTGAACTTGCATAAAATGTTCCGTTGGTATCTCTAACTTTCTTGAAGAGATCTCTAGTCTTTCCCATTCTATTGTTTTCCTCTATTTCTTTGCAATGATCACTGGGGAAGGCTTTCTTATCTCTCCTTGCTATTCTTTGGAACTCTGCATTCAAATCGGTATATCTTTCCTTTGCTCCTTTGCTTTTTGCTTTTCTTCTTTTCACAGCTGTTTGTAAGGCCTCCTTAGACAGCCATTTTGCTTTTTTGCATTTCTTTTTCTTGGGGATGGTCTTGATCCTTCTCTCCTGTGCAATGTCACAAACCTCCATCCACAGTTCATCAGGCACTCTGTCTATCAGATCTAGTCCCTTAAATCTATTTCTCACTTCCACTGTATAATCGTTAGGGATTTGATTTAGGTCACACCTGAATGGTCTAGTGGTTTCCCGTACTTTCTTCAATTTAAGTTCTGAATTTGGCAATAAGGAGTTCATGATCTGAGTCACAGTCAGCTCCTGGTCTTGTTTTTGCTGACTGTATGGAGCTTCTCCATCTTTGGCTGCAAAGAATATAATCAGTCTGATTTCAGTGTTGGCCATCTGGTGATGTCCATGTGTAGAGTATTCTCTTCTGTTGTTGGAAGAGGGTGTTTGCTATGACCAATGAGTTCTCTTGGCAAAACTTTATTAGCCTTTGTCCTGCTTCATTATGTACTCCAAGGCCAAATTTGTCTGTTACTCCTGGTGTTTCTTGACTTCCTACTTTTGCATTCCAGTCCCCTATAATGAAAAGGACATCTTTTTGGGGTGTTAATTCTAGAAGGCCTTGTATATCTTCATAGAACCATTCAATCACAACTTCTTCAGCATTACTGGTCGGAGCATAGACTTGGATTACCGTGATATTGAACGGTTTGTTTTGTAAACGAACAGAGACCATTCCGTTGCTTTTGAGATTGTATCCAAGTACTGCATTTTGGGCTCTTTTGTTGACTATGATGGCTACTCCATTTCTTCTAAGGGATTCTTGCCCACAGTAGTAGATGTAATGGTCATCTAAGTTAAATTCACCCATTCCAGTCCATTTTAGTTCACTGATTCCTAAAATGTTGGTGTTCACTGTTGGCATCTCCTGCTTGACCACTTCCAATTTGCCTTGATTCATGGACCTAACATTCCAGGTTCCTATGCAGTATTGCTCTTACAGCATCGGACCTTGCCTCTGTCACAAGTCACATACCAAACTGGGTGTTTTGCTTTGGCTCCATCTCTTCATTCTGTCTGGAGTTATTCTCCACTCTTCTCCAGTAGCATATTGGGCACCTACCAAACTGGGCAGTTCATCTTTCAGTGTCCTATCTTTTTGCCCTTTCATACTGTTCATGGGGTTCTCAAGGCAAGAATACTGAAGTGATTTGTCATTCCCTCTTCCAGTGGACTACATTTTGTCAGAAGATTCTTTTATAAAATAATTAATCCAAAATTTATCCCTGAAAATATATCTTTTGAATTCTTTCCTTACATTACAATTTAGATTTTCTTTGTCTCTGTATCCCTGCAAGTGTAAAATTATAAAGTTCTAATTACAGTAAGTATTTACAAGTAATCACCTAGATTTTGGGGAGCTCACTCATCTTTCTCATACTTCTTGCCATTTTCTACAGCATTCAGTGCAATTTTCTCCATTTCTCCTCTTCAGTGACTCACAGTATCCTTCTACCTTAAATTTGATTTAAGGTGGTGGCTATTAAAAGAAGATAGAATTTGTTAACAAGTTTAGGACAGTCAAATAATCTGCTTTCACTTGCAAACTGAGTCTCTCATTTTATACAATGAAAAGGGTGAGAATTAGGCACAGATTACAAAAAAAGACAAGGTGACCTAGAGTAGAGAAATGGATTACGATTCTAGATATAACAACTTTCAGACAGGAGACTAGAATAAGTTTTAAGACCCAGGGCAAAAGAAATCTCTTTAGATTTCCATCTTTTGGCCCAACTCTAACTTGGGTCTCTGAACAATATGTACTGGTCTTTCTACAGCTCAGGCCAGGCTGTGCTTGGATATAGAACTTGTGCCTATATTTACAAAAACTCTGAGGATTATTTCTGTATTGAGTATCTACTGGTTTAAGATAAAGGAACTTAGACTTCATTGTGCACTAATGGTCTTCTTATTCTATTTATCCCTGCTGCTGCTAAGTCGCTTCAGTCGTGTCCAACTCTGTGCGACCCCATAGACGGCAGCACACCAGGTTCCCCTATCCCTGGGATACTCCAGGCAAGAACACTGGAGTGGGCTGCCATTTCCTTCTCCAATGCATGAAAGTGAAAAGTGAAAGTGAAGTCGCTCAGTCATGTCCGACTCTTAGCAATCCCATGGATTGCAGCTTACCAGGCTCCTCTGTCCATGGGATTTCCCAGGCAAGAATGCTGGAGTGGGGTGCCATTGCCTTCTCCACTATTTATCCCTAGAAAAAGGGAATAATTTCAATGTGAAAGCTGTGTACAAAAGGGGCCACTGTGTCTTACTCAAAGAACTGTCAAGATCTAGCCTGCCATGACAAAAACCTACTCTAAAATGAAAACCAAAATGACCATCTTCTCATTTCTTTACATGGTTTGATAAAATGACAATTTATACTTATGACCAAATTATTTTAGAAATAGTCCTTTGCTAGAGACGGATACTTGAATTCTGTTAGAACAGAGTCCATCAAGGACAAATTTCAGTGAGCTTTCATGTTAT
The DNA here is from genome assembly GCF_019320065.1 of Cervus canadensis. Lineage (NCBI taxonomy): Eukaryota > Metazoa > Chordata > Mammalia > Artiodactyla > Cervidae > Cervus > Cervus canadensis. The sequence continues at coordinate 24,710,162 of NC_057393.1, read as the reverse complement.
AAGCACTGTTTTTCTCACAACAGACAAGGAATTTTTCATAAAGCTGTTAAGGGTTATTGAGTAAATAATGCCTGCTTTACTATGATTTTAACTGCATATTCATGTGACAAATAGGAGGAATATAGAGGGGCTGAATAACTACATTTTGGTAACAGCCTTCAAAGACATCATTCTTCCAGGAAAAAACGCATTGAGACAAATGATCCCTTAATATTTAAGTGCTTATCATAAATATTTAAATTCAGTGATATTTTGCAAACAAAAACTTTAAGTTAAATAAACTTTAAAATAAATTGAGCGTGCACAGAATGGATATGAATGTGTGGCTTGAATATTGCCACACGCTTATTTTTATATCATCTTTATGTTAAAATATTGATACAATCTTCTAAAATATGTGTCCCCTATGCAGTTAGAGCTAGCCTAGACAAAGAAGTTTTCTACTTTAACTAAAATTATGAAGGAGTTGATGAACTAATGAATTCAGGAAGGTGCTAAATGCTGATTTAACTGTAACATCCTTAAACATCTCATATGGTAAACTTATACTTGGAATTATGGAGTTCCCTGATGTAATTGGTGTCATATTTGTAGTCATCACTAATTTTCTTTTACAGTTTGGGTGGAAAGTTTAGCTTTCTGCATCTGCTAAAAACCACACAGTGCTTAGAATGACACAATTTCATCTGGATTCACAAATTCCAATTTATTCCTAAGTGACTTTGCTGTGCACAATCTGAAAATATAAGCATATGAATTCATAGGCACAGTTGAAAAATGTTGGGATAGAATAGCAAGCATATGCATGAACACAAAAACAATCAGGGTCATCTTACTGTGCCCAAAGGTGGCATGCATGAACAGGGGCTACACACATTTATTAGCGGTTATACATCTCTCCAGACACTTTGCAAGTAAAATGTCTTGACTGTTTTCTAAACCATTATTCTATTGCTAGTAATCTTTGGCAACTAGTCAACTACAGCAATTTCATGAATTAATGTCCCATGTATGCAATATTTCTATCTAGCTTCAGAACTGATAATGAGAAGCATGCCTGATCACAAAATATTGGTTTAAAAACTCTAATGATGGTCATGATTTATTAATGCACTTGTCTACATCTGCTAGAGGGAACTTTCTGCATGCCTCAATGGAAATCTTGATTTTTTGGATGTGAACTGAGGAGAAAACAGGCACGTAAATTATTGCTTTCTTATATGTCATCCTTATAATGTCTTAGGGGAGCTATGGCTTTGCTATTCCCAGGTGAATTTGGCCTTTCCCTATAACTTAATTAGTGACCAAAGCAAATACTCCTGATGTGATTTACTTGGGATAAAGCCAAGGCTTGTATTTTATATGCACAACAGTCTTTACAAATTTATGTGAGGCTTATTTTTATAGCGCTATCATTGATGTAGGGATACCGGCTTTATTTATGCATCTCCCAATTGCATGCATAGTGAGCAACAACTGTGACTCAAGGCTCAGCCAAGACTAATTACATTCCCAAATTCGCTTGACCTTCTCTTCTTTTTTCACTGTAGTAAAAAATGAATAAAAGGGCACACACCATAGAGATTGTTAATAAGTAACTTCATTAGGTGATGTAATGATGAGGTTGTTGCATTTTACAACATTTAGACACAGAAAAAAAAAAAGAGAATTGACTATTTTCCCCACAAATGAGGATACAAATTCCATAGCAATTTTTGGTATGTCTATGCAGGAACCATAAAAGGTACCAGAAACCTCCTTGTACCTATTAGGAATAACTACAGCAAAATTCAACAAGACACTTGGACATTTTAATCCAGAAAGAACAGATGTTTACTCAACTGGTAACAACTCAGGAACTTGTTCCTGAGTTCCATTTACAAATAAGACTATTTAATTATTTTAAGAATGGCTGAAAATGCTGAGTGGTGTGAAAGATTGATAACAGAAGAAAATTTTTTATTCTTAACATATAATTTAGTTGTTATTGAGGCACCTGGAACTTCCATTTCTAAAGTGAATACGATATAATTAACTGTCTTAGAAGCATATGTCTTGAAAATATTTCACCTTGTCACTTTGAAAATCCAAAAATTGACAATAATTATTTCCAAGAAAACATGAGGGCTTTGCCATTTATTTTTGTGGTTGATAATATAATGCGCTACCTAGGTCTCCTTTTAGGACTGAAAGACTCAGCTTCTGCTGCCAGTTCGTTACAGAGACTGCTTCTGATGAAGGAGCTGTCTTATCCTGCTCCATTACTAAGTAGCCCACAATCAATGACTGCATGGCATGGGATTATAAAAGTGTACTCCTTGTGTCCCACTCTGAATAACTCTGAAGGATAGGCCTTAGAACTCCTTTCAGGATTTGCTGAATCCTTCTTTAATACTTCACCACTTGAAAGAAGACAAAACATCCAAAGAACATATAAAGATGGGAAGAAGCTCTAAAATAATAATTGCACAGAAATCAAAATGGTGAATGAGAAAGATCTTCTGCTCACCTCCTCCCACACACACATCAATGTGACAACTATTTACAGAGTAACTATCTCTGAGAACAACCTGAAGACTAAGCAGTAAAGATATTCCACAACTAAAGATAAAAGAAGGAACCACAGTGAAATGAGTAGAAGGGGCAGACATGTGGTCTAGTCAGGACCCGATCCCCAGCACAGGTGGGAAACATTACCCACAGAGATTCTCCCCTAGGAGAGAGGAGACTGATCTCTACACTGGACTTGCCAACCTGAGTGTTCTGTACCAAGAAGATTAATTCCCCAAACATCTGGCTTTGGAAACCAGTGGAACTTAACATTTCTGAGTCAGAGGGCTGTCAGAAACCAAGACTCTACCCTTAAAGATGCCTTCAAAAGGTCTCTTGCTCTAAGTCCCAGCACAGAGATAGTAGTTTGAAAGGTACTGGGGTCAGGCCAACTTACTTGTGTTAGAGAGCCTCCAAGAGTCAGCTCTCCAGGAACTGACAGTATCCACTTTTGTGATCTCATTCTACTGTGCTGACACCAGTACTGGTGGGTGCCATTTTGGAATCTTCTCTCTAACCTGTTAGTGCCAGGGGCATGCTCCATCCAACTTCATGCACACAGCCATCTCACAGCACCAGGCCTCTTGGTCAGCCATGCCGTGGGTCTGCTCCCACCAGCACACCATGGGAGTTGCGTAAGGCATGGTCTCACAGTCAGCCAGATTGGAAGTGAGCCCTGGATTCCAGAGCACCCACAGCACTTAGCCTTGCCAAAATAAAAAGTTCATGCAGCCTCCATAGAAAATACCCCTGAAACATCTGACTCTGATGTCCAAGGGGAGTGTGCTGCTTGGCCCTAAAGAACTTCTCCTCTATAAGGCTAATGCTCCAAAATTTGGAGATGTAATGGACCTATCTAATACAAAGAAATAAACACAGAGAATTTGTCAAAATGAAGATATAGAGAAATTTATTCCAAATAAAAGAATAAATTTGAAATATATTCCAAATGAAAGAAAAAACAACTAAAAGAAACAAAGATAAGCAATTTTCCTGATAATGATTTCAAGGTAATCATCATAAAAATATTCAGAAAACTTAGGAGAAGAATGGATGAACACTGTTAAGGACTTCAAGAGTTAGAAAACATACAAAGAATCAATCAGTGCTAAAGAATACAGTAACTAAAATGAAAATACACTAGAGAAATTCAACAGTAGATTAGATGATATAGGAGGATGGATCATAATCTAAAAGATAGAATAGTGGAAATCACCAAACATGAATTTAAAAAAAAGGAATAAAGAATTAAGATAAAAGAGGATAGTTTAAGAGACCTATGGTACAACAACACATGTACTAACATTTGCATTTAGGAGTCCCAGAAGGAAAGAAGAGAGAAAGGAGTGGGTAAATTATTTGAAAAAATATAGCTAGAAAATTTCCTGGCCTGGGGAAGAAAATAGACATCCTAGTCCAAAAAGGACAGAGATTCCCCAACAAGATGAACCAAAAGAAGTTCACATCAAAACACATTAAAATTAAATTGTCAAAATTTAGATATATGAAGAGACTCTTAAAAGCAGCAAGAGAAAAACAGTGAGTTACATACATGGGAACATGCATAACACTGTCAGCTCACTTTTTAGCAGAAACTTTGCAGGCTAGGATGGAGTGGTATAATATATTCTAAGTGCTAAAAGAAAAAAAATCTGTAACTAAGAATACTCTTGTTTGATAAAGATATCATTCAGACTTAAAGGATAGGTAAAGAGCTTTGTAGACAAGCAAAAGCCAAAGGAGTTCATCACCACTAAGTCAGTCTTAAGGAAATATTAAATGGCATCCCTAAGTGAAAAAGAAAAGATCATAACCAAAATGAAGGAAATTATGAAAGAAAAAAAAATTACCAGTAAAGGTAAACATATAATAAAGGTAATGGATCAACCACTTATAGTGTTAATAAGAAGATTAAAATACAAAGGTAGCAAAATAATTTGCATCCATAATATGTAGTTAATGGACTCACAAAATCTCAAAAAAAAAAAAAAAAAAAACACACAAAAAAGATGTAAAATATGATACCAAAACCATAAAATTGTAGAGGGAGTAAAAATGTAGGGGTTTTAAAATGTCTTTGAACTTAAGCAATCAAGTTAAAATATAAAACTATATACTTAGTTTATTATGTATGAACTTTATGGACATCACAGACTAAGAACAGATGCACAAAAAATAAAGAGAAATGGATCTTACATATTATTAAAGGAATTTATCAAACTACAGTGGAAGAAATCAAAGAAGACAGAAACAGAAAAGAGCTGCAAAAGCAACTAGAAAACAGTTAACAAAATGGCAATAAATACATATCTGTCAATAGTTACTTTAAGCATAAAATGATTCAAACAAAAGAGATAGGATGGCTTGCTGGATTGAAAAAAAATAAAATAAAAACAGCAATAGATCATATCCCTGGTGGCTCAGATGGTAAAGAATCCACCTGCAATGCAGGAGACCTGGGTTCAATCCCTGGGTTGGGAAGATCCCCTGGAGGAGGGCATGGCAACCAACTGTAGTATATGTGCCTGGAGAATCCCCATGGACAGAAGAGCCTGGCAGGCTACAGTTCATGGTGTTGCAAAGAGTAAGACACAACTGAGTGACTAAGCACAGCACAGAGACTCAATTCAGATCTAAAGACACACTCAAACTGGAAGTGAAGGAATGAAAAAAGATTCTCCATGCAAGTGGAAATAAGAAAGTTGAAAATATGCTTTAAAACAAAGACTGTAACAAGAGACAAAGGGCATTGCATAATCATAAAAAGATCAATCAAGAAGTGGGACATAAAACTTGTAAATACAACATGTGTGTGTGTTAGGTGCTCAGTTGTGTCTGACTCTTTGTGACCCCAGAGACTATAGTCTGCCAGGCTCCTCTGTCCATGGAATTCTCCAGGCAAGAATACTGGAGTGGGTTGTCATTTCTTTCTCCAAAACACAACATAGAATACATAAATATATAAAGCATATATAGGCAGACATTAAAAGAGAAATCAACAGCAATGCAGTGACATTAGGGGACTTAAAAGAACCAATTGCATCAATGGATATATTGTCCAGACAGAAGATAAAAAAGCAATAGTAGCCTTAAATGACACATTAGTTCAGACAGACTTAAAAAATACCTATAAATCATTTCATTCTTAAACAACAGAATTACACTCTTCAGATGAACACAGGATGATCTCCAAAATAGACCACATGCTAGGCCACAAAACAATTCTCAATCAATTTTTAAAAGATTGAAATGATATCAATCATCTTTTCCAATCACAATAGTATAAGATGAGAAATCAATTACAAGAAATAAAGTGGGGGGAAAAAAGCACAAATGGATGCTAAACAATATGCTAATAAATAATCAATGGTTCAATGAAAAAATCAAAGAATAAATCAGAAATTACTTGAGACAAATGAAAACAGAAACACAATATATAAAATCCAAAGGATGGAGCAAAAGCAGTCTTAAGAAGGCAGTTTATAACAAATACTGGACTCTCAAACAACAAGAAATCTCTCAAACAGTTTAGCATTATATCTAAAAGAACTGGGAAAATAAGTAAAAACAAAGCCCACAGTTAATAAAATAATAATAATAATAATAAATTAGTGTAGTGTAGCACTCAGTCATGTTCCACTGTTTGTAACCCCATCAACTGTAGCCTACCAGGCTCCTTTATCCATGGAATTTTCCAGGTTGGAATACTGAAGCAGGTTGCCATTTCTTTGTCCATGGGATCTTCCCAACCCAGGGATCAAAACCGCATTTCTTGTGTCTCCCATATTGGCAGGTGGATTCTTTACCATTAGCCCCACCTGGGAAGACCAATAAAGATAAAAATGGAAATAAAAGAAATGGAGACTAAAAGGGCAAGAGAAAAGGTCGATGAAACTAAGAGCTTGTTCTTTGGAAAAAAAAACAACAACAACTGATAAACCTTTAGCTAGACTTTTCAAAATAAAAATAGAGAGAGCCCAAATAAACAAAATTTGAAATGAATGATGAGTTGTAACTAACAGACGAGGGATGAAGAGGAAGCCAAAGAAGATTGTGTGTCTTATCAACCAAATATCAGTGTGGGCAATGGGAATTTACCCTTACTAGGGACCTATAGGAGAAAGTGTAGAAGATGCATCCAGAGTAGTGTCAGTCATTTTTAAAAGACTTTTACTAGAGGTTAATCCCAACTTCCAGCCGGCTGTGTTTATATATGAATGTGTGTTTATGGAGTGGGGTGTTGACCAGCAATAAAAGCCAGAGAAAGACCTCATGGAAAGGACAGAAATAGAACCAGATGGTTATGGGTGGAATACCAAGAGCTTTTGCCGTATCCTAATACCTAGATGATCAATTTTTAGATATATATATCTTAAAAAATGCAAACATATGTGGACTAAAAGTCATGTGCAGGTATATTTATAGCAGCAGTATTTTAATAACCCCAAACTGACAAAAATCCAAATATCCATAATAGTAGCATAGATACACAAGTTGTATTATTTTATAATAGAATATAAACAAGGAGAATGAATGAACCTTACACAACAATGTGGATGAAATTTACAAACATCACATTGACGGGAAAATATCTAACAGAGAAGAATATATATATACACATATATATGAAGGCAAACTCAGGCAAAACTCATTTGTGAAACTAGAGCTCAGGATAGCAGTTGTTACCTTAGAAAGGGTGATGTGTGTAATGGTCAGGGACACCAGGACACCATCTCACAGTGTGTGGAATGTTCTGTTGCTTAATGAGGGTAGTGATTATATGAATTTCCAATCTTCGTAAAAATTCATTGAATTTTCCATTTACTATTTGTGGCCTTTCAATATGTATATTAGCCTTCAATAAAAAGTTTACTTTAACAAATATAAATCTTAACCTGAGAACTAATGGCAACATTGATTTCATATTTCTTCAGAGAGATTCTAACTCCTGTCAGAAAGTTAATGCTGGGGACTTTAATTCCATTTTTCAGCAGTTCTGTTGCAGGGTGCTAGAGGATTCAGCACCTCTGTCTGTGATTAGAGGAGAATACTCTGGAGAAATGACTAGGACATGCCAAATGTTAAATTTTCATTATCATATGCTCTCTTTTACAAGTTCCTAGCTTCAAGTCTATTTTTATATTTCCGTTAACAGTTCCATAGTTCTGAGCAATTGGCTGGTTTTTGTGAAATCCATCTCATTATGAGACCAAAAGAAAATGTCTTTATTTCTTCTGATCAGTTCAGTTTTTAGGAATCCTTTGTGCACCCACCCCCACCCCCGACCCACCACACATATACACACTCACACACACACACACACACACACACACTTTTTAAACATAAACCTTTCCCCAGATACTGATATCTAGCCAACTATGGCTGCACTTCTCTCTGTTTTTACAGAAACATAATATATGTTTTGTCCACTATCTTATAAATGGATATGTCCTTCATTATCCTCCTTAGAGCAACCCTAGACAGGATAAGCAGACTCATCTGGGTGCAAATAAAAATGGAGACAGAGCTTAAGTATTTTTAGAAATGTAGTCAGAGCCAATAAGAGCTGCTTTAGAAATGCAAATGAGAATTGCATTGCCAGAAGGCAGATGTTGCAAGAAAAAAAAGTATGGGTATGTAGCATGTTACCCTGCCAGAGGTCCCATTTGTGATTTTTCTCTTTTCTGAGAAAGGGGTGGTGGAAAATCTTTTTAGACTAGTGAAAGTGTCCTTTCATCACACTCTCTAAGTCTTTGAGTTTTTAAAGAGTTGCATAATAGTTATGTCAGGCAAGTGTATGCTCCTTGATTCTTTGTCTCGTCACAACAAGGATTTGGAGTGATGGACATTAAAGTCACCCTCAGCGAGTCACAGCTCTTGGGTCTTGGACAGACTGTGTTATAGCTCTTAGAGAAATCAGTGTTACAGCTCTATTTTATTTAGAAGATAACAGGAAAATCCATCTTCCAGGCGTAAAGACATGTCAATCCAAAGACGCAAAGAGCAGAGCGCCCCATCGTGCGGGAGAGAGAGAGAGAGAGCCCTTTGGCTCCTCTTTTTATGTTTTTTTCTTCCCCCTGGGCCTGCCCTATGCAAATTGGGCTTGGCCAGGAGTGCTGTTCTACCTGAAGTCCTCACTCCGGTCCTCTGACCTTCCTTTGACCTTCCTCTGTTCTATTTTCGCGGGCTCTTCCCTTCCTTGTCTTTTAGCCACCGCCATTTTGGACTCCTTTTCCCTATTCTAACTACCTAACAGGTACATATATAACTGTCAGTCATCCTATGGTCAAGTACAGATTTCCACATTCTTTCCATAACAAAATGGGCTTCCCTGGTGGCTCAGTTGGTAAAGAATCCACCTGCAATGTGGGAGACCTGGGTTCGATCCCCGTTTTGGGAAGATCCCCTGAAGAAGGGAATGGCTACCCATTCCAATATTCTGGCCTGAAGAATTCGATGGACTATATAGTCCATGGGGGTAGCAAAAAGTCGGACACAACTGAGTGACTTTCACTTCACTCCATAACAGAATACAATAAGGATTAGCAAGAGTATACATATAAAAAGAGAGTAAGCAAAGTAAGATCAACCCATTGATGACAGAAAATGAGTCAGAATAAATAGTTTGTGTGTATAGTGATAGAAAAACCAGGGTGGCTGGTCTACAAGAATTCTTTGTCTTTAGCTGCTATGAATAAAATCAAGCACTGAAAACAACAGATAGTCAGCAAGGAAGTCAATATGAAACAGCTTGTTATCTAATCCTGCACAAAGCTACTCAAAGGTCATGAATGTCTGTGAAATTAATGTAGCTTTGTGGTTTGTATTCCAGTATAAGCTAATGATTGACATTGTTAAACATGAAATCATCTTGTTTGTTCTAAATGCTGGGAATTGAGACAAAAGTGAGAAAGTAACTTTCATTGAAGAGACTTGGAGAAATGAGAGGGAGAGGTGGGGAGAAAATTGACTTCAGGGAGTGACTTTTCATGGAGATTGGTTATTTTTCCACTTATGATTTTATCTATTGGGGGATATTTAAATATGCAACACTATCTCTTCTTTTATTCTGATGCAGGCTCACTTAAAATTTCTCTTTTAAAGGAAAAGGGAGAGGTGAAATGGGAGCTTTGCAAAAGAGATGAGATGTGGACATTTCCCAAAAATGCATAAGGATAAAGTAATTTGTGGTAGTGGTCCAATAAAAGGTGTCTTTTAGTTCCTCCCCTGGGCAATGCTGAGTGTTACCATCTGTCAACTAAGAAAAACCAGAAAACGAAAATACATAGCATAGAAGTTGAGAGTTATATTTTTTGAGGACCTTCAGGACATTACTTAGGACTAAAACCTGGAAGACAGCCCCTCATATAGCTCTGAGGAATTGTTCCAAAGGGGTAAGAGAAGAGCCAGGTTACGTAGGCATTTGTGCTGAAAAAAAAAACAAAAACCACGTAAGTCAAATCTCAAAAGATTACTGTTAATCACAGAAAAACTGGACATCTGAAGTTAATAACTTGAATGCTTTCCTATATATGGAAAATACAAGAGTCTGGGCTCATTGAAACTGTTGCTTTGACATGCATCTTAACAATCTAGGGCCAGGAATCCTGTTCTTCTCAATTCTAAATTCACCCCAGGGTGTACCTTTGGGGATGGGATGGCTTGATGGTGGACAAAATTTGTTGTTTGCTAGAATGGCAGGCAACATTCTTAGTTCACACATCTCAGGTGGTGGAAATAAGAAACCAAGACAACCATAAGGGCTGGTCCTCTCAGTTTGATTAAATTTTAAATGGGTTTCTTCCTGACTCTAGGCCCTCACCTCCCTGTTCTTAGAGCATTTACTTTAGAAACTTGGAAATGTAAATTCTCTCTTTGCTCCTTTGAGATGTAAATCTTCTACCAACTTAGAATGCCAACGTCGTTTTCAAGGGCCTGGGAGCCATCCCTTTGAAATGTAATTATCAAGAAAGATAGCACCCCTATTTTCCAGTCTCTGTGAGAGGGTTGGAGCCTAACTTTGATAAGTGCCAATTAGCAAGTATAGCTGGCTTAATCACATAGCGCAACCTCCCTCTAATATCCTCCAGCACTTTCCCACAAGCTCATCTCAATGCTTAAAAATTGGATTTGAGTTCAATCTCCTTTCCCTATTGCAGTAGTCTTCCTTGCCTTTTTAAATGGTCAGGTGCAGTTTGTCTTTTTACAAAACCTTAGCAACTGCTGCTGTTAGAATGAGTGTGTCTAAAGAAAGCAGAGTTTACCAATTATGCAATTGCAGTTTATGCTGGTATTGGAGATCTCCTCCCCAACAATGTTTGTGCAATGTAGGGCAATGGCACTATGCAATAGTTAGCAACTCCTAGAACTTCAGAGTGGAAATTCCCTCAAGTTTTGGCCAGAGATCTGTCTAGAATTCATACTGCTGACCTCAGAAAAATGTACTAAGGAAAGGAGGAACTGTCTATAACTGAAGTAGGTTGAGAGCAACTTTGGCAGAGTCTTTTTGATTGAATAAATGAAGCCAATTTCAAGAGTTGATTCCTTCTAGAAATTCAAATATCTTCCCTACTACTTGCATCAGTATTAACAGCCCATCTTCTAATCACTTCTTTCATGTACATGGAAAGAAGCTGGCCTTCAGTCTTACTTGGTCTTCCCATATAACTCAGTATCCAGTCTTAATCTTTCTCTTTTTTACACTAAGAATCCTCAAAAACACTTTTCTATCTATCAGAGTTAAAAAAACAAATGAGCACAAAGAAGGTGTCTTTTTCACAGTACCTTGGAAATGATCTATTAGTAATAAATATTTACGGAATAAATGAATGAATTCCACATTTGAATATTCTCAAATTGGTTTTATTCCTTTATTATTGGCTAACATAAATGTCAATTCCTTAAATTTTCAATTGCTAAAAGCATTTAACTTTTAAAAATGTACTTGTTTTAAGATATACTTGTTTTTAAAATGTACTTTTAAAAATGAGCTGTTACTGCATATTCAAATAGGAGGTTGTCTTTTCAGTAGAGGGTAGGAATCTGTTCCATCTCACTTATTTTCTACTCTTCCTTCCATATCTTATTTAAAAACCACACTGAGAAGAAAGGTCTTTTAAGATTGGTGATGCAACTTTCATCTATAAAAGAGAGAAAGTTAATGGGCTCATAAGAGATTAGTCTGAGTTTAGACTCAGTCACCAATGAGCCTGTAACAATAACAAAAGCATTTAAAAGACTGTTTACTACCTAGTTGCTTTTTTCTCTCTGATCATTGAGAATGCTATTGCTATGTACAAATATGTATATATATCACACAAAAATTCTCACACCCTCAAGGTATGCTGTATTGTACTTTTGTAGCAGTTGGATTGTGTTGGCTGGGAGTATCAGAAAACTCCACTACATTGATTAAATAATAGCAGTATTTTTCAGTCATATAGAGATAGATAATCTAGTGTTACTGCAGTAGCTCAATGATCTCATCAAAAACTCAGACTCTTTCAATCTGTCTTCTCTGCCTTTTTTGGTATGCAGACCTCTGTCCTCTTACCTCTTCCTGGTGACTGAAGAGCGACTTCTCTTGGCAATATAGGCAGGAAGAAAGAGAAAGGGAAATGAGAGAGGTCGAGGCCAATCATATTTATTCATTTTAATAAATTAGAAAAACCTGTCCTGGATGCCCCCCCCCGCCCCCCCCGACCATCATTGTCCATTCCTACAACAGTCACAGGCCAAGTACTAGGGGAGCAACAATCCTGGGTTAAAGCACCATGGTTTGTTCCCTGGGGCGGTGATGGAGTCCTACCATCCTGAGATCAAAAGATCTTGGTAACCACCTGAATAAACCTGGATTTTGTTAGAAGAGAAAAATGAGAGTGAGGAAGTTTGGATCTTGTTTAAGCAGTAGATACTGTATATTATGACTTTTCTTTTAAAAACCAACATCAATTGGGAACTTACTTTGTATAAGGTATTATTAACTCTACCTGATTAATTTGTCTAATGTGCAAAACAACTCTACAAAATAGATACTTGTATCATTTCTACTTTACATATGAGGAAAATGAGCAATAATTTGTCCAAGGTCTTACACCTAGAAAAGAACAGAGCCTAACCCTTCAGCTTAGTGCCAAGCAGTTTTCCATGTCAACTAGTCTTAAATTTATTTGTGACTTAATAAAACATGTATGAAGTCTAGCCTAATTTTGTGTTACATGATTTTAGTGAGGACTATTTAGGGCTTCCCTGGTGGCTCAGTGGTAAAGTATCCCCCTGCCAATGCAGGGGACACAATTTCAATCTCTGGTCCAGGAAGACTCCACATGCCACAGGACAGCTAAGCCCCAGCACCACAACTATTGAGCCTGTACTCTAGAGCCCATGAGCCACAACTACTGAACTCACTTGCCACAAATACTGAAATCCATGCACCCTAGAGACTGTGCTCTGCCACTGCAATGAAAAGCTCGCACACCACAACTAAGAGTAGCCCCATCCCACTCAACTGGAGAAGGCCACATGCAGAAATGAAGACCCAGCACAACCAAAAACAAATAACTAAACCGTTAAAAAAAAAAAAAAAGAGTACCATTTATAACAGAGAACCCAGCATCTTGCCAGTCTAACTTTGATTTCTATAGCACCTGATGGAAATTTTAAAACGTCATTATGTATGAAGTGTTCCTTCTTGTTAGTTTCAAGTGTTGAAAAATCCCAGATCTAACATACGTCTCTTAGCTTAAATTGAATTCTGCAAATCTTTATGGACTGCCCACAAAGAAACAGAAACCATAAGTTTGGAGCTTGATAATAAAAATACTTTGGTCAGAGAAAGAGGCTCATAAACACATAATTACAATTATGGCATGATAAATGTTATCAGAAAGAAATGTACAATTACCTTAAGGTCGACAGATTTGCCTAAGGCCAAATGTGGGAGTCAGGGAATGCTATAAGAGGAGGTAATTGAATTGAGCTTTGAAGGAACAAATTTATGAAACCCACTGGAATCAGTAAAGATGATCAAGTTTTATAGAAGCAGAATCTTAAAAAAAAAAAATGAAAGCTGTAGTAGGTTTAGATACCTTTTAAAGCATGGGCATATTCAGTTCACAATCAAAGAAAATTGATGTAAATGTCATGATCTACAATGAATCTTTTGATTTGCAGGAAAATTATCCAAACATGAATCTCTATCAGCATCAGAACTTCAGTGCTAAAAGCTACTCCCCTAGAGCTTTAACATTCCAAGCTTTGAATGCAAAATGTATATATAGTTGGATGATCAAATTTTATTCAGCTTGGGAAAAGAGTTGGAGAATAAATGCATTATAAGCTCATGCAAATATAATTGATTTTAGAAATACGTTAAATTTTGGAAACAGCAATATTTTATGTGATCTTCAAAAATTAATGCAATGGATAGATAGCTAGATATGTGAGAAAGCATGTATAATAAATTGTCAGTTGTGGAAATACATGATGGGTATATGAATGTTCATTATATAATTCTTTCAAATATTCCTCATGTTCAAAAAGTGTCATAATGAAATCTTGAAAAGATAAAGCAGTGCAATATGTCTCTTCAAGAAAGCTGTGGGTTACCAGGATACATAATTTAGCTATGTAGCCCTTGCATTGAGGCAAAGCTGAATGTTCTTCTGGCTCTAGGACTGTAGGTCAAGCCACTTGGCTCAGGTTTAAATTAATCAGATAATCCAATCTCTTAGCCATAGTTATTGGCTATGCAGTCAAGGACATGCATACAAAGATGGACTATTAAACTTTGAGTGAAGTTTGTTGAAGTCCTCTGAGGAAGGACGCTTCCTCAATCTTTTGAGAAACTTCTGGAACCGTCTGTCTTTCTTGGGTTGTGAAAGAAGTCTTGCTTAGATGAATTGTTGAATGTCATTTTTTAATGACTGGGGCGAAGCTGGCAGGAGAGTAGATTCTTAGAGCTGCTGAATCAAATCTTCTCTGTATGTTTTCTTTCCAGTTAAACATACGTATAAATCCCTCTTTAATTTAGTCCAGTGTACATTCTGTTGAATGCATATAGTTACAGATTTCACATGTAAACACAGTGCTCGAAATAAGGAGACAGAATAATGATGTTCACATTTTACAAGGATATAGACGTGTGTGCATATATGTGTATATTCTAATGTGTTCAAATGCATAAGTCTTCAACTGTAAGAAATATCCATATAGAAAATGGGTAACTCCGAGTATATATCATAAGCTAATTTGATTATCAATGACCACTTTTTAAGCTTAGAGCATTATATTTAGGCCTAGTTTTTTGGAAATTTCCAGAATTATCTTTCTGATGGCTCTTGCTTTATTGAAAACAAAATAGGTAGTATCCATTTATTACTGAAAGTTTTCCTGGTCACACAAAATCACATGTTCACACATGTTCATACACACATTTATATACATACATATACTCATACATACATATACATATGTTTGTGTGTGTGTGTATTACTATACTTGGGTTTCTATATAGAATACCATAGACTGGGTGGCTGAAATAGCAGACATTCATTTTCTCACACTTCTGGAGACTGAAAGGCCACAATTAGGTGTCAGGAAGCTTGGTGTCTGGTGAGACCTCTCTCTCTGATTTGCAGGTGGCTGCCTCCACATTGTGTTTTCAGATGTCCCTTCCTCTGTGTGTGAGGAGAAAGAGCTCTCTGGTGTCTCTTCCTCTAAAGATACCAGTCCTTGTGGGATTAGGGTCCCACCCTTTTAACAGTATTTGGCCTTAATTACTTCTTAAAGATCTTATTTCCAAATATAGTCACATAGAGTGTTCGGACTTTGACATAGGAATTTTGGGGAAAACAACTTATATGTTATACACACATACATACACACAAACACTTATATTTCCATCATCAACCATGGTAAATGTGTGACTTTTACCATGAAAGTTATAACTGAAACATTATAAGAGATGAGTGAACCTAGTGTTACTTACTCCTCCACGTGCCCACTTCCTCTATCCTCCAAGCTCCAAATGGCTACCAGGAAAATAGCTCATCAGAAACACCTACTAGGCAGTATGAATAGGGTTGCCTGATTTCGCTAGGAAAAAATAGAGGATGCCAATTGCATTTTAATTTTAGACAAACAAGTATTGCATAAACTATATTAAAAGGCTATCGCTCATCTGAAAATCAAACTTAACAGGGAGTCCTGTGTATTATATGGATAGAGGATTTTTTTTTTTTTTTTTTTAGTCATTGTTCTTGATGGAAGGACTGTAGCATTATTTTTACACTCAAAAAGAAGTGCAGTTTTTGATTCTGCTCAATTCTTCACGTCTTACATCCTGGCCAATTCTGGGGAAACCTGTTGCTGACTATATGGCATTACATTCCTATTTGATATTTAATTTAAGGAATGTCAAATGATGTTCTTGGTATGGTGTCACATGGGTGGCTGAGTGACAGGATGCAAACACCATACAAGATAAGACACGGTTCTAGTTTTAAAAAGTATATATTTCTGCAAACATCTTGAAGCAATACACATTTAGTAGAGACCTCCATTAGTGCTCAACAACTATTTAGCACTGCACTGGCAGTTGATGTCTTTGTATTGTTGATTTTCAGTAAAGATTGTGATGTAGTTGATTGTATCCCCCAAAAAAGCTATGTCAAGGTCCCAGTCCTTGGTGTCTCAGTATGTGGCCTCACTTGGAAATAGCATCTTTGCAGATACAATTAGTTGAGATGAGATCATACTAGACTATAAGGGTCCCCTACTCCAATGTGACTGGCGTCCTTATAAAAAGATTGCCACAGGGAGACAGACATACACTGGGAAAACACTATGTAACAACCTTGGCAAGGATTGGAGTTACGCAGCTGCAAGCCAAGGAGCATCAAAAATTGCTGGTAAACCCCCAGATACTGGGAGTATGCAAGGAAGTGTCTCTTCATATGTCTAAGGGAGCACGACCATGCTATAACCTTGAGTTTGGACTTCTAGCCTCCAGAATTTTAAAGCCATACATTTCTGTTGTTTTCAACAGATTGTTATAATCACTTGTCATCAGAATAGCAGCATATCCAAGGTTTAAGCTCTATCTTGGAGCCTATTTCCATATGTTGGGAGAGAATCACCAATTGGGAGAAAAAGTCTAACCCTATAGTAAAGAGGACACTTAACTATGGACAACCCAGAACTTCTTTTTCTTTCTTTTTTAAGAAAAAAGGGGATTTAGAGAAGAAAGAATTTTTTTTTTCATTTTCTTTATAGTACTCCTTATTTCATTTTACTGCAACAATTCCAATGAGAAGTGCGAAAGGCTTTTTATTGTCATATCAGATTTACATGGTAAAATTTAATGTACTTCTTGTCAGCTTTAAACACTGGAAATATCAATAAAATGTCAAATTATATTTGACTTCAAACCCAAGTGGTTATAAAAATGCAATACAAATTTACAATCATTTAGTCTTCCCCTTTTCCCACAATAAAACACCCCATTTTATTCTTTATGGGAAACTAAACTTATTTTGCTCAAAGCTGGTAATTTATTAGCGCTTACATCAGATCTGAAGTGTGTTTCTCTTAGAAATCAATGGCAGGTCTGGAACTAGGACCAAACTTTTTAATTATGGCTTTGAAGTAATGTAATTGTGGTTTTTAATGTGTCGTACATCTGCTTGAAGGATTATATGAGTTTGTTCAAAGTTCTGGAAGCAATAAAGTTAATTTTTTGGATGGTGAGCTAGCAAAGGGATACCAGTAATGCTAATTGGAGTGTACAGCATAATATCTCTTAATGCATTTTGTGATCTATCTCACACAAGGAACATCTTGCCCAGGGTGTCAGCAGGAACTGCATCAAAGGAACTCGGTCGGCCTTCTGTTCCATCATTTTCTCCCTTTCTTTTTCCAGGTTCCTGGCTTTGAAACAACTCTTCCTCCCTTCAGTGAAAGATTCAATGGCATGCAGCTGATGTTGTTCAATGTTACTGAGGATTTGAGGCCAAGCCTGTTTTACAGATTTGGGTATGTAGGCAAGGGCTATGTCAGTGGTTGGGAAGTATAGTCATTTCTTTCAAACCAGCACAGCTAATTACTGGAAGTGAATTGTAGGACAGGAAATTCAACAGAAGTTGGAGAATGCTAGAGAGAGCAAAGAAGGAGAAACCTTTCTTTGGGTTTCTGTTCTGGCACTTTTTCTTGGATTCCCATGTAAAAAACATTTCTTTACTAGTTCAAGATACTCAGATCTCTGGATCATAAATTTCTCAATATTAAAAATCAAACTCGAGCCTGTTCCTTTTCCATGCTTTCTTCCCCTGTACACATATATGTGTCTCTTTCTTTTATTTCAATTTTATAATTATGTGACATCATGTACGTCTCTCTAAACTCTGTTCAGTTAAGTTCAGTTCAGTTCAGCCACTCGGTTATAGCAAGGTTATTGAGACCCCATGGACTGCAGCACACCAGGCCTCCCTGTCCATCACCAAATCTAAAGTCTGTTAGCTTTCTCTAAAAAACTCTCTCTTATCTTGCTGCTGCTAAGACACTTCAGTCGTGTCCGACTCTGTGCGACCCCATAGACGGCAGCCCATCAGGCTCCCCCAACCCTGGGATTCTCCAGGCAAGAACACTGGAGTGCGTTGCCATTTCCCTCTCCAATGCATAAAAGTGAAAAGCGAAAGTGAAGTCGCTCAGTCGTGTCAGACTCTTAGCGACCCCATGGACTGCAGCCCACCAGGCTCCTCCATCCATGGGGTTTTCCAGGCGAGAGTACTGAATGGGGTGCCATTGCCTTCTCCGCTCTCTTATCTTGGTGCTTCACAAAGTTAAGGTGTACTTTGTGTGTAACTTAGGTTGATCTGTATTAAAGTAAACATAAAACTTAAAATGTTTGTAAAATTGTTCCACTGGTTGTGGTGCTTGATTGGAATCATCTCTTTGACTTTCTGCAAACTTCTGTTTCCTTGTTTGTTTCTCTGCCTCTTGCATTTCTCCCCAGTGATGGCTCCACTCTCCTCGGCCATCTGAGCCCACTCTACCACTTTCTTTCCTTCAATCAATGGCTTGACTTCAAGTTGCATGAAGAAAAAAAACTATCAAATGACAGCTTCCCCCTACCACTTATGCTTAGAAATTGTATTCTGGTGAGCATCGTTTTTCAGATGAGGGAGACCTAGTCTTTGATTATCCTTTTTCTCATGTTTTTAATTTCTTCCTTTAAACGACTCATCAGCACTTGTATTTTTGTACCTGGTTTTGGTGGTGGGAAGAATTATGCCTCCCCCAATATCTGTATCCTAATCCTTGAATCTTGTGAATATATTAGGTTATATGGCCATGAGTTTACCTAGCAGATGGAATTGAAGTTACTAATTAGCCTACTTTGAAATGGGGAGATTATCCTGGATTATCCAGCAGGCCCAGTACAGTTACAAGGGTCATTGAAAAAGAACACCGAAGGCAGAACGGGTCAGGGTGATACACTGAAAATGACTCAATATGTGTTTACTAGCTTTGAAGATGAAGGGAAGTGACTCTGAGCCAAGGGATATGGGCGACCTCTAGAAACTGGAAAGATGAAGAACAGATCATACCCAGAACCTACAAGAAGGAAGGCAGCCCTGTGTTCACCTTAATTTTACCCTGATGAGACCCAAGTCAGATACCTTACATACAGAACCTAAGACATTTGTGCTAAGATGTACTAGTTTGTTAGTTTAAGTTTATGACATTAATTAGTTGATTAAGTTTGTGGTAATTTTTCATGGCTGCAAACAGAAATCAGCTATCAAACCAGTAACACCAACTAAATGAAATAAACAAACTCAAATACAGCCAAATGAACGAATGTTCCCAAGTACCATGTATTGTTTACTCTCCCCCACCTCAGTCTCTCCCTCAATTGTCTCTTAATCTCAACCTTTCTCACTCCTTCTCCTTTTATAACTAAATTGCTCAAAATTACTGTATGAACATACCCACCCTGTCTTCTCCCTCTCATGCCTGTCTTCTACATACTCTAAACATGACTTCTGCCCTCACTATGGCATTGAGTCAGCCATTGCTAAAATTGCCGATGACACCCAAGTTACCAAGTTCAGGAGACCTTTATTTTTAACCTCATCATCATTTAATGCCTTTGCTTCAAATCCCTCATTGAAATAGTGCTTTCTCTCAACTTCCATGACACCAAAAACTTTAGATTTTCATTCTCTTCTTGGACTTTCTCCACGCCTTTTCTGGCTTTCCTCACCTCATCTGATTTGTGTGTGTGTGGCAACTCCTGTGTGCTGAAACCTAAACCTTTATCATGAGCCCATCATAAAACAGATACCACCGCAGCTATCTTGGTCAAAGAAAACTTAGTATATTGACTTGATTACACAGATGATAAATAAAAACAGAGGAGCCAAATGGAGGATGTCAAGGTAACCCAGAAGCTAGTAACAGTGAGAAGCTGCAGTCATTCTTCCAAGATCCTAATGCATAAAACACACTGCCTGCCTTCTACCTAGTCTTTATGTTTTCCCTGAAAATAATTTTTAAATGTGACAAATTTTCTGGATTCTCACAATCATTACTCTGGTACAAACCACCATCATCTGTTATGGAGCCACAGAAATGCATCACATTTTTCTATTCTTTTGCCAAAGAACTACTTTCTAAATGCAAACCTGATAGGTGTACCCTGTTCCCAAATTATAAATTGTATTTACATTTAGGCTACAAGAAAAGAAAAATCTTAACCTAAAAGGTACTGGTTTGATCTGGTGTAATTCCCCACTTGGCTCTCAAACTACTATTCATCCATCATAACTGACTTTCTCCAAGAAATCTTCTTTTTCTTTCCAGCTCCTCGTTTTTCTTTCCCTGGAATGATGTTCTCATTGCTTCTGTTGCCTCACTCATTCTCTCCTTGGAGTGAAAGATGTATTTATCTGATTGGTAAATTTGAGAGGAAAAACTAGACTTGTGCAGTGTGACTCAACCATTCTTTCTGCCTTTGTCTTTTGGGATTTACCCTTTAGTAGAGGCCACAGACCTGCTTTGTTCTGTCCACTGAAACACTGAACTGTAACCATAGTACTGAGGCCTGTAGTTTTAGGATTTTTCTATTATTTAACATGACTTAATTTTTTTTTTTCATCTTTCCAACTCTTAACCTCCCTCAATTGCACTTACTCTCAGGTGCAAAAGGGAGAGGTTTTTATCTAGGGTGCCCACTAAATGCACAATGTCCAGCTTAGTTACACCTCTCTTTCCCAGGGGTCTCTGTAGCTCTCCTCTCTCCCCCTCTCCCTCTGCTGGGGCATTTGTCACAATGGTCCGTAAATCATTATTTGAGTGTCATCTGTGAATGGTCTCTTGCCCTGCAAAAAGCTGTACTCTGTGAAGCAGAAGCTGTATCTTTATCACTGTTGTATTTCTAGTGCCGATCATGGAACCTGACAGAGAATGAGCAGTCTGAAATGATCACTGATAGAATCCATGGAAAAACTTACTCCTTTATACATGAATGGCCAGGGAGGGGTCAGAAGGCTGCCGCTATGGGCAGGCAGTATCCCAAGAGGAACCCTGATGCTTTAAGGCACAGAATAAAATTCATTTCCCAGCTTTTTACAGAAAAAGAATATATATAAAGACTAAGGAAAGTTGAGTGAATTTTATTTGTAATATGACAGCAAACTCTCTCAAGTGTATGAGAACAGAAAAAAAAAAGCCAACAAAATCGGAGTGAGTGAAGTATCTCAGACTGAAAGTGTGATTTCTGGGCTTTAGTCTGGATTTTCTTTTACTGTATATCTCAGTATTTGATTTATCACTTGTGATATTTAGGATAGATGTGTTCAATCAATGAGCATTTTTAAGTATCTCTGATATATACTAACCTTTTTGATTTCTACTGGGGTTGTAAGTCACAGTCCAAATTTTAGAGTCCTCATGGAGTTTATGGATTTCCCTGGTGACTCAGATGGTAAAGAATCTGCCTGCAGTGTGGGAGACCTGGGTTCAATCCCTGGGTTGGGAAGATCCCCTGGGGAAGGAAATGGCTACCCACTCCAATATTTTTGCCTGGAAAATTCCATGGACAGAGGAGCCTGGTGGGCTATAGTCCATGAGGTCTCAAAGAATCGGACATGACTGAGTAACTAACACTTTCACATGGAGTTTATGATCTTAGCAAATACCTAATAGTGAGCAGTATGCTTTAAATGCTCTGGGCTTTGTTGTTGTAAATGTTTATTTCTTTTATAAATTACTCTGGCTGGGCTTTCCTAGAGTTTTCTAACATCTATTTTTAAGGTTCAGTGTATGCTTTTAGCCACCTAAAACACTAGGGGCAACATACAAGAAAAATGAGTTCCTCCTTTGGGGACTCTAGCAATTCTATTAGAACTTGCCAGTTCTCATGGGGGAATTCTTCACTGGAAAATAGTTCATACATCAGTATTATAATACAGTGAGACTGGGCTCAAGTCACAGTTCTGCTCCTCAATTGCTATTTGACCTTGGTAAGCCTCTCAAACTTTTCAGTCTCTGTTTTCATAACTTTAAGTGAAGGAAATAAAAATGGCATGGAGTATTTTTCTGACTTTTTTCCTTAAATAATTTTTAAAAAACTTTCAATTAGATTTATAGAAAAATTATAAAGATAGTATGGAGTCCTATATATTTCTACAGATGGTTCCCCTTTTATTAACATCTTATATTACTATGGTACATTTGTCACAATAAGTTGGTTAATTACAATTATTAACTATTATTATACATTATGTGCATTATGCATACATACATACATTACTAGTAACTAAAACCTACACTTTATTAGTAGTTTTTTAGTTTCTACCTAAAACTCCATTTCTGATCCAGGATCCCATCTAGGATACAGCATTACCTTTAGTCATCAAGTAATTCCTCTTGATCATGATATTTTCACAAATTTTTCATGTGTTTTCTTTTTCTTTTTTTTTTTTTACTGTTTTAGGGGTTGTGGTGAACACTGTTGTCTTCCTGTTATCTGTTCTCCTTCCTTTCAAAAGGTGGTGGTTGAGAGTAAGGGCTCTTTGTTCTGCATCTTCTTCATTTATAAGATGGGGATAATAGTAGCAACCTCCCAGGATTGTTAAGAGTATTCAGTTCAGTTCAGTCACTCAGTTGTGTCTGACTGTTTGTGACCCCATGAACCGCAGCATGCCATGCCTCCCTGTCCATCACCAACTCCCAGAGTTTACCCAAACTCATGTCCATTGAGTCGGTGATGCCATATAACCATCTCATCCTCTGTCGCCCCCTTCTCCTCCTGCCTTCAATCTTTCCCAACATCAGAGTCTTTTCCAATGAGTCAGCTTTTTGCATCAGGTGGCCAAAGTATTGGAGTTTCAGCTTCAGCATTAGTCTTTCCAATGAACACCCAGGACTGATTTTTTTAGGATGAACTGGTTGGATCTCCTTGCAGTCCCAGGGACTCTCAAGAGTCTTCTCCAACACCACAGTTCAAAAGCATCAATTCTTTGGCACTCAGCTTTCTTTATAGTTCAACTCTCACACCTATACATGACTACTGGAAAAACCATAGCCTTGACTAGACGGACCTTTGTTGGCAAAGTAATGTCTCTGCTTTTTATTTATTTATTTAAATTTTTTTATTTTTATTTTTTTATGTCTCTGCTTTTTAATATGCTGTCTAGGTTGGTCATAACTTTCCTTCCAAGGAGTAAGCATCTTTTCATGGCTGCAATCACCATCTGCAGTGATTTTGGAGCCCCCCAAAATAAAGTCAGCCACTGTTTCCACTGTTTCCCCATCTATTTGTCATGAAGTGATGGGACCAGATGCCATGATCTTAGTTTTCTGAATATTGAGCTTTAAGTCAACTTTTTCACTCTCCTCTTTCACTTTCATTAAGAGGCTCTTTAGTTCTTCTTTGCTTTCTGCCATAAGGGTGGTGTCATCTGCATATATGAAGTTATTGATATTTCTCCTGGCAATCTTGATTCCAGCTTATGCTTCATCCAATTTATAATAGCCAGGACATGGAAGCAACCTAGATGCCCATCAGCAGGCGAATGGATAAGGAAGCTGTGGTACATATACACCATGAAATATTACTTAGCCATTAAAAAGAATTCATTTGAATCAGTTCTAATGAGATGGATGAAACTGGAGCCCATTATACAGAGTGAAGTAAGCCAGAAAGATAAAGACCAATACAGTATATTAACGCATATATATGGAATTTAGAAAGATGGTAACAATAACCAGCATTTCTCATGATGTACTCTGCATATAAGTTCAATAAGCAAGGTGACAATATATAGCCTTGACATACTCCTTTTCCTATTTGGAACCAGTCTGTTGTTTCATGTCCAGTTCTAACTGTTGCTTCCTGACCTGCATACAGGTTTCTCAAGAGGCAGGTTGGGTGGTCTGGTATTCCCATCTCTTTCAGAATTTTCCACAGTTTACTATGATCCACACAGTCAAAGGCTTTGGCATAGTCAATAAAGCAGAAATAGATGTTTTTCTGGAACTCTCTTGCTTTTTTGATGATCCAGCGAATGTTGTCAATTTGATCTCTGGTTCCTCTGCCTTTTCTAAAACCAGCTTGAACATCTGGAGTTCACTATTGATCAAGGTCATATTTTTAAAGCACTTCAGCAGTGCCTGGAACACAGTAAAGAGTCTATTGTGAAGAATGGGATGATGGAGGGATAAATACTTTTCCAAGTTGTACTCAGGTGCAGTTGTCTGAAAAGGGAATTACTGAATCAAATATGTCAAACAAGAGTTACTCTAGTGGATACCAGTCTCACAAACCTGAAATCAAGGTGTCACCCAGAGCTATGATCTCACCCGAGGTACAAGATCCTTGTCCAAACCTGTTACTTATTAACAGAATTCATTTTTTTTTATAGTTGTAGGAGCTGAGCCCTCACCAGGGGCATCCACTATCCCCTAGAATGTGAACCTTTTCACAACAGGGCAACTCACTGCTTCAAAATGACCAGATGAATTTATGATCCTTAAATCTCCCCCTTCAGGAAAAGCCCAGGTCTTTTGAAGTATTCACCTGATTAGGCCAGGCCCACTTGGAATAATCACCTCTGATAAACTCAAAATCAATTGATTTGAGACCCTAATGTTTGAAAAATCCCTTTACTATTGCCATACAGTGTAACTTAATCATAGGATTGAATCTCATCCTTTCTGTTTTGCTTGCCCTGAAAGGGCAGAGACTATATAACGGCAAATATATCAGGGAACTAGCATCACTGGGTCCATCTTAGGATTCTGCCTACTGCAGTGTGCTCTTCAGCCCTTGGAGAGCATCACTGCAGGTTGAATAGAGATTCATCTGGCTCTGGCTGTAATGTAAAGGAGTTACTGGGCTGTGCGTTAAGCAGGAATAAAAGTTGGAAGGATAATGCCATAGTGAAAGATGATGATGGCTGACAAATGTGGTGGTAGAAGTGGTGAAGAAAAGTGAAAGGTTTTTAGATATATTTGGAGAAAAAAAAATATTCAGGCCTTGATGACAGAGAGGTGGTACATGAAAGTTGAAAGAAAGGATGAGTAACGGATGCTGTATCATTATTTATTACTGTGTAACAAAGTTTCACCAAATGTATCAGTTTTAAAAAGCAAACGTTTGTTGTTTTGATCTTGGTATGGCTTAGGGATTTTGTTATGGCTTAGCTTGGTTGCTATTAAGATGTTAGCTGAGGTTTCAGACATCTGCAGATTTGACCTGTATGGGAGGACCTTTGTTCAGGGTGGCTCACTCACATTCCTATTGGCAGGAAACTTTCTATTTCTCAGTATATGGACTTTGCTTCAGGGTTGCTTATGTGTCCTCAAAACATGACAGCTGCTTTTTCCAGACAAGTTATCTAAGAGAGAAAGCAAATTAGGAGCCATAATGTGTTTTCTAAATGAGTCTCAGATTTCATATGCAGTCACTTTTGCCATATTCTATTCATTAGCAATGAGTCACTGAGTCCAGCAAGTACTCAAAGGGATTGGAATTGGTTCACTATTTGAAGAGAGGAATGTCAAAGAATGTGACTATCAACATCTTTGAGTAAGAGTTTAGAGAAGAGACAGGTGGATATGAGCTGATACGGCCATGAGAGATTTATATTTGAGCTAGGCATTGAATAAAGAGTAGGATTTTCATAGGGAGATACAGAATAATTATCCAAGTAGAGAAAACAAAACAAACAAGAGCATGGAGATAGAACAGAGAGAGATCCCATTGAAGCCAAACATTTGATTTGAGGATCATAGGAAAGTGGACAATATATGTAGGAAGTCACTTCATAGAGGGCCTTAGGCAATTTCATGCTAAAGAGTTTGCATTGACAATTTGTGATAGTTTTCAAAGGAAAATAAAATTGTTGACAGCACATTGGCCCAGCACAACCTTGGCACAGCCAAGTGATAATTCTGCTCCAGATCCAAGGCTTGTTCCTCAAACTCAGTGATACTCAGGGCCCTAGTATCTTGTGCATTGAAGGGACTGATTGTGAGTCAAATTATTCATCAGGTTTGGAAGGATTTATTGAAGAATCCTGAAGGAAAAATCTCCTGTCACCAAAGCAAGATTTAAACCGCTTAAGTGCACATAAGTCAAGCAGAAATTATGGTAATTGGACTTAAACCTGCTTCCCTTTCTGCATACTGTAAATAAAAGCAGACAGTTTAAACAAAGGAGTAAGATGTAAATACAAGAGTGAGATCAAAGCAAATCTGGAATTTAATTCTGTACAGAGAAAACAAAATCCAAGATATACGACCAGCACTTTGTAAAGCATTTTGCAGCAGTAAAAACTGACAGCCTAAAATATGATTGGTTCAGCATGTCTACTCAGAGTTTGCAAAACAATTTAGAATTCACCCTTTTTTGGTATTTCTCAATTATCTTGTATTTAATGAAGTCATTTACTAATTCTTCATTGAAATATGCACAATGACTATTCCATTTGCATACAAATGGACTACCCTCATTCCTAAAGTTTTCTTTATCACTGAAATCACCCATAGTCATGATCTTTATGTGTTATTTTCTTTAGTAATACTGTAATTCTTTTTGAAAGCCAATGAACTAAATGAAATGAATGGACATTTGTAGGTGTGGAATTAGACTGATGATATGATTGCTTATGGAACCACTAAACCTTATCAATTTATTCTAATAATGAATAATTTGAAAGTAGGTCTGCAAGTAAATAGAGCTAAGAATAAAGACGTTTTGAATAAGGTAGTAAGGATGATAGGAAAGTTTAAGGCAATATCGGGGCAAAAAAAAAGGCAAAATCAAGAAATGGGTCAGGAAAATAACTTGTGTAAGGACAGGATGCTAACACAAACATTACTAATTTATCATTTTTAATCAAGACAGTGACAAATGTGCAGAACTAGTATTTGCCAAGTCTCCTCATAGATAAGTTCTGGCCAACTATTCCTAAATAGAAATTTCTTTTTAGATCACAAGTCCCTACATGAATAGCCTACATTCTCAATGTGAGTTGTCTTGCCTCCAACGGGGTGAAAATTGGGGTGAAATGTCTTACTTGTTTTATGTTTAAAACATGGATATACAATCAGCACCTAAACAGATACACAGCTTATCTATGGTATTTAAATTTTATGAAGGGAGCAATTAGATTTTTAAAAAATATCTAAAGGGTTCTATATATGTTTGTTGAAGAAGGAGGTCATGAAAAAAAAAGTTGACAAATATTGTTCTATATCACACTTCACTAAGTCTTATGTAGAGATCCACTAGAGTTTAAGTTCCTTGAACATACAGATTTTTTTAAAATTTATTAAGTATTTTAATTGAAGGCTAATTACATTACAGTATTGTGCTGGTTTTTGCTATACATTGACATGAATCAGCCATGGGTGTGCATGTGCCCCCCATTCTGAACCCCCCTCCCACCTCCCTCCCCATCCCATCCCTCTGGGTCATCCCAGTGCACCGGCTTTGAGCACCCTGACTCATGCATCGAACTTGGACTGGTGATCTATTTTACATACGGTAATATATATGTTTCAATGCTATTTTCTCAAGTCATCGCACCCTCGCCTTCTCCCACATAGTCCAAAAGTCTGTTCTTTATATATGTGTCTCTTTTGCTGTCTTGCATATAGAGTCATTATTACCATCTTTCTAAATTCCATATATATGCTTTAATACACTGTATTGGTGTTTTGCTTTCTGATTTGCTTCACTCTGTATAATAGGCTCCAGTTTCATCCACCTCATTAGAACTGATTCAAATGTGTTCAGGAAAATAAATGGTGTGAGGACAATTTTATAACAGCTGAGTAATAGTCCACTGTGTATATGTACCACAACATTCTTATCCATTCATCTGCAGATGGACATCTAGGTTGCTTCCATGTCCTACCTATTATAAACAGTGCTGCGATGAACATTGGGGTACACATGTCTCTTTCAATTCTGGTTTCCTCAGTGTGTATGCCCAGCAGTGGAATTGCTGAGTCATGAGCATATGGATTTTTAAGCATCTCACTGCTGCATCCTCAGTGCCTAGAACCATACTTGACACACAGGAGGTATTTATTAAATCTGTATTAAATAAATGATTCTTCTTACTTACAACAGAGATACCCAGAGTGATGATAGCAATGCCTGATATCAATTGCTTTTATGATCAAAAAATAGCAATCTAATACTTGGTCCAGGCCCTGGCTACATGTCCACCAATGACTAGTACCTCCTTTAAGTGACTTCAGTCCTCCACCCCTTGCCCCGCACCAGGCATCTTTTATATTCTCTGTCCTCCCTCCTCCAACAAGACCTTTGTATATAAAGTTCTTTCTACTCTAAATTGTCCCATTTGCAGCATAATCAACTCCAACTCACCCTTCACTGATGCTCTTGACAGACTCAAATGCTTTCATAGCTCCCACCCACAACATTTAACTTAGGGACACAGTAGCGTGTCCATGTGTAACATATCAATCATGCCTGTTTTCTTGCCAGACTGTAAGGTCCATCATGTCTCTTTGAGCCCACTGTTTTATCCTCTGCACATAGCACTTTCCCTAGCACGATGCTCAATAAATATTTCCAAATAGCAAAACATTATTAAGTCTTCTGCAAATCCCAGAATTAAATAGACACAAGTGTCTCAGGTGTGTGATCAGGATAAAACAAGAACCATACTAACTTCAGTTAACATAAGCAGCAGATATTTTCTACCAATTAGTCCCTCATGAGCCACTCGGACGTGAGAATGATTTAACCAGTGGATAATAACTGAGATATTACCTTGTGCCCAGCATTGTACTAGAACCTATATTTAATCAGCTTCTTAGTGTCTATACATATCAGAAACCTGGTTTGGCATTTGTTAGAGTGTGAAGTTCAGCTTAAGAGAATGCTGTCTAAGGGTTGAACTCTCTGATAAGGATTTTCCATTATCTAGAGAAATCAGATAGGAAGGGTTCAAGCAAAACAAACCCTTTGCTCAGCACTTTGTGACTGAAGGGCTTCCCTGGTGGCTCAGAGGTTAAAGCGTCTGCCTGCAATGTGGGAGACCTGGGTTCTATCCCTGGGTCGGGAAGATCCCCTGGAGAAGGAAATGGCAACCCACTCCGGTATTCTTGCCTGGAGAATCCCATGGACGGAGGAGCCTGAAGGGCTACATTAGTCCATGGACTCGCAGAGTCGGACACGACTGAACGACTTCACTCACTTTGTGACTGCAACACTGACAAGCACTTCACGTGCATTCTTATTTGTTGTCATCGTTCAGTCACTAAGTCATGTCTAACCCTCTGCAGCCCTATGGACTGCAGCACAGCAGGCTTCCCTGTCCTTCACTGTCTTCTGGAGTTTGCTCATATTTGTATCCATTGAATGGATAATGCTATCTAACCATCTTGTCCTCTGCTGCCCTCTTTACTTACTGCCTTCAATCTTTCCCATCAGCAGGGTCTTTTCCTATGAGTCAGCTCTTCCCATCAGGTGGCCAAAATGTTAGAGCTTTAGCTTCAGCATCAGTCCTTCCAATGAATATTCAGGGTTGATTTCCTTTGGGATTGACTGGTTTGATCTCCTTGCTGTCCAAGGGACTCTCAAGAGTTTCCCCCAGCCCCATATTTCAAAAGCATCAATTCTTTG
Organism: Cervus canadensis; assembly: GCF_019320065.1. NCBI lineage: Eukaryota > Metazoa > Chordata > Mammalia > Artiodactyla > Cervidae > Cervus > Cervus canadensis. The sequence continues at coordinate 24,680,440 of NC_057393.1, read as the reverse complement.
GCCCTCAGCCTTCTTTATGTTCCAACTCTCACATCCACACATGGCTACTGGAAAAACCATAGCTTTGACTATATGGACTTTTGTTGGCAAAGTGATATCTTTGCTTTTAAATATGCTGTCTAGGTTTGTCATAGCTTTCCTTCCAAGAGCAAGAGTCTTTCAATTTCCTGGCTGCAGTTGCTGTCTGCACTGATTTTGGAGCCCAGGAAAGTAAAGTGTGTGAATGCTTCTACTTTTTCACCTTCCATTTGCCATGAAGTGATGGGACTAGATGCCATGATCTTAGTTTTTTGAATGTTGAGTTTTTAAGCCAACTTTTTCACTCTCCTCTTTCTTCACCCTCATCAAGAGGCTCTTTAGTTCCTCTTCACTTTCTGCCATTTTAATCCTCATTAAGTCTACAAGATAGGTATTATTTATTACTATCCCATTTTAAAGATAAAGAACTTTTGGCTTAGAGTGGTGCTTTGACCTAGTTATCCTCTCATGGAACAAGGAGAGTTCCTTTTAGGTAATGTCCATAGCTAAAAATAAAAACATAAATAAAGTAAAGTAAAAAAAAAAAAACAAAACAATATGGCATTTTTATACTTCTATAGAGAACAAATGAGAGACAGTAAACAGAACTTCTACAGTGAGAACTGGTAATCTATTTCTGTAAATGACCAGATAGTAAATATTTAAGGCTTCATGGGCCATTCAGTATCTGTTGCAACTACTCAACTCTGCCATTGCAGCTCAAAAGCAGCCACAGACAATTTCTGAACCAGTGAACAGGTTGAAATAAAATGATCTGTGAACAGTGAGTCTGAATTTCATATAATTTTTAATTGTCACAAAATAATCTTCTTTTTGTTTTTTCCCAATCATTCAAAAATGTTGAAATTAATTTTAACTCATGGATTATACCACAATGAGCAGTGGGACTGTTTTGACCCATGGGTCGTAATTCATGGACCCCTGCTTTGTATAGAAGTAGCAGTGTTAGTAGTTATAGCTAATACTTATTGTCTCAGTACTATGTCCCAAGGACTATGCTAAGCAGCTTATCTAAAAAAGTATTTAATATTAGCATATCTTATCAGACAGATGACAGTAATATTAGTCCTACTTGCTCAAGATCACATAGCTATGGATGATGAAAGAATCAGGATACAAACCCAGGTCTTTTATATTTCAAACTCTAAGTTTATAATATATTTATGAATAAAAACTTATTTATGCAAATCAGAAATATGACTGAGTCTGAATTTATGTAGCACCTAGTATACATAATAGGAGTTTGGGGATGAATAAATCCATAGCAGTGGGAACAGAACATGGAAGAACTGAGCCTTAAATTTGGCCTTGACAGAATTAAGAAGTTTCTTTATCTACATTTTAGTAAGAGGTAGTGAATAGGGTAGGGATAGCATGAACAAATTGAAAAATAAATTCAGCTTAGCTTTCATACAAAGCTTGGTTATTTGATGTATAATTTCATGTGCATTCATATAATGTCTGGAGCTTCACAGTGTATTTTTAAAAGATTTTTGAAAAAAAATGAAAACTGTTCAAATATATCAATGTTGTTTCTTAGTTCTAACAAACGTTAGACTAAGATGCTAACTTTAGATAGGAACAGAGAGCATCATTCACCACCACGTACTACAAAGATTAAGTCATTTTTAAAATGTATTTTAATTTTTAAATTTTTATTGGAGTATAATTTGCAATGTTGCATTAGTTTCTGCTGTACAACCAAATGGATCAGCCATGCTTATGCATGTGTCTACTCTCTTCCAAACTCCATTTGCATATAGGTAATTACAGAGCACCAAACAGAGTTCCCTGTGCTATACTGTAGGTTATTTGTTAAGGGTTAAGCCTTAGCTCACTACAGTCTCTGATTAGCAGTGCACTCCGAGAGGAAATTAAGATAACAGAATGAGGTGCCCTGTGCTTTGATAAGCAGGATGCTTAGATATTTAGATGTGTATCTTAGGAATTTTAATGACCCATATTCTTGCATCTTTAGTCCATAGAAAAGCACTAAAATTATTAATTTGAGATATCTGTTCTTAGTGATTAGCAGTAGTCTTACCAAGAAGTATGCTTGACTGCATCTATTCCCTAGCCAAAAATCATATGTAAACTGGCTTCTTCCTAATCTCTTTAGGGCAGTTTCCTTCAAACTAAGTGGTCTCACCAGCTATAGTTTTCAGTAAGACCGAAAATAAAGCTTCAACTCACAACACATATGTCATGTGTCTTACTTTAAGTTCACAAGGGAAAACTTGGTGAGGGTTTTCTAGAAGCTCTATATAATCTTTGCAACCTTTTCTGAATCTAAAATTATTAGAAATAAAAAAAAATGACAAAATACTCTGATAGTTTTCAAATGCAACTTTGAGAAGCCTACCAGTTCAGAATATCTCCCAACTCAAAATATTTATTTGATTTTCTCTGTATATGTCCTGGGCTTAATCTGAGGATTTGAGTTTCCCACAGCTAGCCCTGATTTATTTCCAGAGGAGGAAACCTTAGAGTGATTTAGAGATGAGCATTCAGGATGTAATACTCCATCTGCTCCTGCTGTCATTCCCAAACTTTTTGATATCAGATCCATGCCATGGCAGCTTTTTGATGTTGGATCGATGATATAAACAACAATCTTGAGTGACAGCTTCATCAAGTTAAAACTCCAGCAATTGTACTTCAGAGGTACAGAAACATCTGCTAGAGATCTACTGAGAATCAAAGAATGAACCTGAAAGAACTTAATTTTATAAAAGAGGCTTCCCAGAGGCCTGCTCTCCAAAGGGTTTCTTTTCCATTAGAGAAGATTGATGATAAGTCAACAAAAGAAAAGCCTTTCTCTTTGAACCAGGTGAGTTTGATGGTAGTGAGGTATTGGAAGAGAGTTTTGAAATTATCTCCTTCTACAGTTTCTTTGGCACAGTAAATATAAATAGTCAAACATTATTTAACCATACCCAGAGTCTCCTCAACTGCTTTATAGTATTGCAATGCCTGTTGCAAGGAAAGCCTTTGAGTAGAGATCCTTTAATTCAAGTAAGTAAATGAAGTAATACATTAACTGTATTTTCATTGGCTATAATATGCTCATATTTTCATGTTAATTCATTTCTCTGGAATTAAAATGTGCCTTAAAATCAGCAATATCTTACAATTGCGGCCTGCCTTGTGCCTGAATTGAAATTGTTTTGTTTTTTTTTTTCAGAGAGAATTTACACTGGCTTCTGTCAGTCCCTTAGGTTGTCCACTACCCACCTAAGAGAGGTCTTTAAATTAAATTCAGTCTTTGGAACTACACTGTTAGTCTTCAGACTTTAGACTTGAATGAATATATACTTGGCTAGAAAAAAATATTCAGAGGAGATTTTCCTTTCCTACGTTTGAGACATGCAGGCTTCCTTGTGGTCCCTTTCTGCATGGTAGGTTTCCTGCCAGTTACTCTTTCAAGGAGCATAAAGTCCTTTTATGTTATGGCTTTAAGCACCATTTCTTACTAATCTTCCCATGTGGGGCAGTTTGGGTTTTCTTCTTCAAATATATAGAACACTGGTGCATCTCAAAATCAATGTCTTCTCTTCAGTGAAATATGAAAATCTCTCAAGTTTGAGTATTATTTTTACTAGCTGCTATGGTAAATGTTTACATATATTATATCATCAAATGCTCCCTAGAACTATGAGTAGCATTGCTTGCTTTGTAGTTCCTCTTTTCTTGAATGTGACAGTCCAGTATTATGTGTGTATATATTTTTTTTTATATTATATGTGTGGCTTCTTTTTAAGCAGCAACTTGGTTTCTTTAATTTCAACAGGAATTCATACTCTCAGAGTATTGAGCTAACCATCTAATCAGGAAGTGCATCACTTCAGGCATTTTTGTTATTCATATTCCAGCAGAAAACAAATGCTTCACTGATGAACAATTTCAGAAATAAATTTTATTGATTAAATTGCAAACTTGTTAAAGAACATGACAAATGTTAGAAGTGGGCTTTCGTTGGTGCCATTAAAGATTTTCACATAAGTGATTGCTAAAATATAGAGAGTCTCCCTTCTTTTGCACAGCTGGGTACAGAAACCTGATAGATCCTCCTCTATCCCTGGTGCTGGCACCTTGACTTTAGGCAGAACTGTGCCATTGGTCTGGAGAATTTCCATCTGCCTGATGCCAAATAATAGGAAAACAGTATCTTGCCTCTAAATATTGCTTTATCCATCTTGAATGAACATTTCATGCAAGGTGTGGTTGGAACATATAAAAGAAGAGAGAGGTAGACTATTGGTTCTGTTTCTCTGGAGAACCCTGATTCATACATTAGGTTTAGATGAAGTCATGAGGGTGGGGCCCTCATGATGGTAGTAATGCCTATATAAGAAGAGATACCAGAGAGCTTTTTTTTCTCTTTTCTCCTTCTGCCTCCCTCATGGAATGCCTGGGATCCAACCCAGGCTATACCTCATAACATCTATATAATGTTAGCTTAAACCTGTTTCCTGATCTGTAAATGGGCATAGAAAAATCACTGATCTCATAGGCTAGTGAGCATTAAAGACTGAAAAATCATATACAGCACTTAAATGAGTGCCATGGAGACAGTATGTACTTAATAGTGATTATTGTCTTTATCACCATCATCATCATCAAAGGAAGCAGATGGCATGCATTTTGAGGATAATCTCACTTCTGATGCCATTTTACCGTACTATATTATATAGCTATATATAGGGCCACATTTTGTATTCATGACATGTTAGCATCACTACCCGAGAAGGAAGGAGATGAGAATATCCCACCAACTTACATAAGCTAACCTTTTTCACTACTTTGGATCAACATAGAAATAAAGGTCACTTCTGCATTTACTAAGAGGACCTCATGAGTTGAATTTCAACTGTCTTTCCCCCAATATTTATTACAATTTTTATTGGCTATAATAGGAGATAGATTAAACTTACTTGAGGTATGATAATTACAGAAGGCATAACAGGAAGCAAAGGCTCTGTGAGTCTATCTCAATCCCTACAGGGTCCTGGAAATATCTAGGACAAAATGAGAACAGGAAAAGCAGCCAAGCTTCAGAACTTGTGCTTGCTAAATATGAAAATAAAAAATAAATCAAAGTCACTTAGGAAGCAAATAATTATACATCCTCCCTCCTCTCACTGTACCATACTGAGAAATATTAGTTTTCCTGCCTCTTCTAAGTGGTGAGTTATCATTTGACTTAGATCAGGCTCAAAGTTATCCTAGACTCTTGCTTGGAAGAAAAGTTTTGCTGAGTACCTTAGTATAAGTGATATTGTATAGAGATATATTTAACCCACTAAAAGGAACCAACTATTTTTAAGGATTCAAATTCGCTAATGAGTTGTGTACAAAGTACTGTTATTTATAACTAGTTATCAAGTAATTAGGATCCACCAGGATTTTACCCAGAAATATTTGTTTAAAGTTAGTTACTATAGGTTTTTGAAAGTAATAACTTTATTTGTTAATTTTTTTGAAAATAATAACTTCAAAATTTATTTTATAGCTATTATTTAAGCCTAGTCACATATATCCAAAGCAGTGAAGCAGATACTGATACTTCTTATAAACTGGTGAGTTTCAGTAAATATTGATTCTTATAGCCGGGAACATTTGAAGACATCTTGAGCTTTGCATTTAAAAAGAGTGTGAATTCTCTGAGACTACCTTATCTACATTATTATCTGCATTATTCCTCTAATTTTTCTGTTCACTGATGAGTGCTTAATTTGCTTGTGAAAGCCACAATTTAGTTAGTAAAAACTCAATGATTTTGATTTAACAGTTATATTCAGAGTTTTTACTGAACCTTAAAATAACTTTATCATTATACCTTTATTTATAATACTGAAAATAAGCAAAAATATATGTAGCAATGCATTTTGGAATACTGTATAACCATTAAAATAACCATTACAAATTTATAACAGACTAGTATCTGCAAGATGGCAGACTGGGAGGTCTAAGCCATTCTACTCCCATAAAAATGACACTTGACTACTCACAGATGAAAATAGCCCTGAGAATGCTTCAGAATATGATTAAAGATGGCACACAGAACCTGAGGTTGACCACACAGAATAGTGTGGGAAGCATTTTACCTATGTCTTTAAGAAGAGGTAGAAGATACTGTGTATCATGTTTTTTGCTTAAGCCTTGATGGAAACTCTGCTGGTGGAAAGTTCTATTTGCTTTTCTATGGCAGGAACAAGTTTCCCTCTCTCTCTCTCTCTCTCTCACACACACACACACATACACATTCAATTATAAGTACCATCTCCCAGTGTTTGACAATCGGCCGGAGGCTTTTGCCTGTTGTCAGCACAGGTTTCAAACTCTCCCCAGGGATGCCTTTTACTGAGCAAAGCATGAGGAATGAAGAATGACTAGCTGCCTTCCTGCCAGTGGGGTGGGGGCAGCAGACGTCAGCCCAAGTACTAAAGAGCCAGACTGCCCTTCTGGGGCTCAATTTTAACTAAATGTTTCTTCTCTAATACCCCTCGAAACTTAACGAATCCAAACTTCTAGGAATGGTGCCACAGAATGAATGCTATAGAAGGTCCTGACAGTATTTCATAGTATTCATCGTGTGTGAAAGAGCTCTTTTATTAGCTCGTCCTCATAATACCCAAGGGATAACAAGATAATTCTACGTGAGTGGGAGAAAGCCAGATTTGGCTTTGAGGAAGGCACAGAAGATGGGATGTTGCTAAGAAAGATATGTGCGGATCTTTTGGTACATGAATTATGTGGCTACAGGGGTGTGTATGTGCATGCATGCGAGCACACACTTGCACTATTGCAAATGTTGGGTAGTATGTATTCCCAGTTAGCATCTCTTGACATGGGAGATAGGGTAGGATGGGTGTATTCATGAAAAACAGGAGGTAACCAAAGATGCTTTCTTGGATTGCCTTCTTCATCTAGTGCTGCCTTATAGATCAGTGGCCTCAGACCCTAATTACTATACTCCCCCCCACCAATGCCATCCCTCCTTTTTACAGAATATTCTATATCCTTCTTCCTCTGATTGTAAGAGGGAAAAAAACAACTTGTAAGAGTTGCAACTGTATTTTATGTGCATCTTAAGAACAGAAGCCACAACTTTTCACATAGAATGGATTTGCCCTCACACAACGAAATATTGAAAAACAAGTCATTGAAGCTGTGTGTCCTGGTTTCTAGTTAGCACATTTGCCACTCAATAATACATTTGTATCCTTCCTATAGGATTATTGGAATAAAAACTACAATAATGCTAACTTAAATACTTGGTGATACACCAAGGTCCTGCTGATCTCAGGAAATAAAAATTTGAGAAAATTTAAAAAAAAAATTAACATTTAAAGGAAAAAAGAAAGGAAGTTTAGATACAGAGATTGTGGCACTTTTAGAGCATCCTCCTTGGCCTATCAAAGAACTTATTTTCCACTTGAGATTTTAGCCATTATCCTTCAACTTGATTGTAGATTAGCAAAGGTGCTAATGATTTCATTCACAAATGGAAAGGTACATCTGGAGTTTGAGGAAGTGACTGAAGGTGGGAAAATACCAATTAGAATTTTTACTGGTGTTGTCTCATAGCCCATATCCCAGGATTGGGGAGTGTGTGCTCCTCCCTGGAGGAGGAACAGCCATCTGGGGCTTTATTCTCTGATTTTATATGAAAGTCAGAGAGATTAGCAGTGTGGGCAGAGTCATAATAGGCTGGGCTGCTTATACTACTATTAAAAGTCCATTCAGATCAAACTACAGGGAGCGAACAATGGCTACATACTTATAATGCCCCCCATCAGTGTATATTGGAATCTGATGACTTAGGTTACATTTTGATGCAAAGATCTCTAGGAACAATGCATTTGATAATAATCCTGCCCATAGAAGGACATAGATCATTGGTACTTTATCATCTCAAACTTCTGGGGACGTCATAGATACAACAGGTTAGTGGACTATCCAGCTATTTAAAGCTTCAAAACCTTGTTATTATGATTTTAAAGTTGTTACCTATAGTCTTATTTTTAGTAAGTAGAATGTACCGAATATAGATTTTTCCCCATCTCTATAACTGATCATTTTATGGATATGAAAGAATAACTTTGGCAAGGAGTTTTTCTCTTTCTTTGCTTTAGTTCTGTATTTCTCTGCCTCTCTCTATTTCTCTCTCTCTGCTGTTCAATTCTCTTTCTTCTTTGGACCTAAAAAGGGAGGGATTGTGGAAATGATTCCCCAAGTCCCATTCAGCTTCAGTATTATATGATTCTCCCATTCAAATCCCACTCCACCCCTACTCCTCAATACAGGTACTCCATCCCTGCTTCTGCCCTTAGAAATGCAATGACAGCTTATTAGATATAATCCCTCAAAAAACTCAAAAGCAATACTGTCACATTGGAAGATTTTCTCCCCAGAAAGCTGTTTAATTTGATGGTTATCATTTGTCAAAGCCTACTGTTTATACAGATTAATTAAAACCTGTGGTTCCAGCTGCTGCATGGTAGCCCTCCTTATAACAACAAAAAAAATTTGCAGTCCTAGATTCATCAGTCTACATCTGATCCCCTTGGAAAGTCTTTACCCTACTGTGTAAGACAACATCACTCAACCTGCCCCCAGACCTGTGTCAGTACATGGGAAAACGGAATCCTTTAATACATGTCTCTTCTTGTTGAAATCTTAATGCATAAAATTGTTAATGACGCCCACCCCCACCAAAATTGAGATCAGTAAATTGAAGGCCCCAGATGAGATCTCAATTAGACAACAGGAAGTGAAACTGAGCTGCTAAATCCGAAACTCATTTAAAATATCATGTTCTAGCAAATGATATTTTAAAAAGTGTTTTGCTGTTTCGATTATCAAGAGTCCTTATGTGTTATAGATTAGCAGATGCTATCATTTCCCAATAAATAAAGATACTTAATAAGAAATAGCTGTTTGATGAAATGAGCCTAATTCATTTTCGTTTGTAAAATCTGCTGAGACCAAATACTGTTACCTGCAGTCAAATTTTGCTTATCCAAAGTAATCTCCATATAATTGAAATCCCCAAATTTAAAAGTTTAACTGATTCACATCTATAATATTAAAAATTGGTTTCCAGCAAACACAGACCTGATGAAGAGGAGGAAAATAAAGAAGTTATTTTCCACCTATGTTTTAAATTGAAAATACATCTTAAATCCTCTAAAGCAACTCATTGTTACACAAATGAACTCAAAATACTCCAGAGAAAACCATAGGCCTATAACACTTCCAGATATTCACAACATTCCACCTTTGATGTGAGAGCAGTGTGAAATATATAAATTATATATAATGTCCAAAAGTCTTCTCCATTGTCATTGCTGTTGGCAGCAGTTGGTCCTGTCGTTACACTACAAAGCTATTTAGAATAAATTTCTTAATAAAATCCATGTATATGTTCTAAGGTTGGTTGGTTCAGTGCTTTTTTTTCTTCTTGTTTTAGCTGGCCTAACTAGCTACCTTAACTTTGCTTCCATTCTCCTACTTCGGTTTCCAGACTAAATGGACCAGTGACTTTACTACCTGAAATGGTTCATTGGTTAAAATAACTAAACTAGGTCTATGCCTGGGACCTACTAAAGCAAAAAATGTTTAAAGCAAGATCTCAACTATGACCCTAAAACTGGGAAAAAAAAATAAACCCACAGAATACATCAGTTATTATTATTAATTTTTTTTCTTGTGGGCTTCCTAGATGGCTCAGTGGTAAAGAATCCTCCTGCAGTGTGGGAGATGCAGGTTTAATAGCTGGGTCAGGAAGATACCCTGGAGAAGGAAATGGCAACCCACTCTAGTATTCTTGCTTGGATGAAATCCCATGGACAGAGGAGCCTGGTGGGCTGCAGTCCATGGGGTCCAAAAGAGTTGGACATGACTTAGTGACTCGATAACACAACACCACCCTTTAATCCATTGCCCTTCTTCAAGTCTGGTCTTCTAAGTGCCACTTCTAATACAATGGCAGGTCTCCTGTCCCAACTTCATCTTCAGTTTTTACCTCTGATCTTCCCTATATAGGGCTTTGCTGTCCTTTACATAATTCATTAGGAAACTAATCTGCAAACACTGACGTTGGGAGGAAATATATGTCGACTGAACAACAGCAACAAAAACAGCACAACCTAAGAGGTGAGAATTATGTTTTATTTAGTGGACTTGCTGAGGACTTATGCCCAGGAGGCAGATTCTTAGACAGCCCTGGGGGACTGCTCAGAAGAGACAAGGGAGGAGCCAGGATATACAGGAGTTTTCACAACAAAGATCATGCAGTTGGAGCATCAACAGATTACCATTAATTAAAGAAAACCAGATTTCTCAAGTCAATGAATTTAGCACTTTTCTATTTTGGGGAACATCAAGAGTCTGGGGTCATTGAAACCATTCCTTTGATATGCACCTTTGCCATCTAAGGCCAGTATTCTGTTCTTTCCCATCCTGAGTCTCCCTGGGGCCAACTATCAGGGTGACTAGTTGCTGACTGCTGCAACATCCTTTGTTTACTGATATGGCAGGCAACATTTGTAATTCACATATATAGATTAAACAAACTTAAAATGAGTCCCAGCATGCTTTGATTAGCGTCTTTTCTTCTAAAGGACACCTTGATTAGCCATCTTTATCATCCCATAAAATTGAATTTATTCTGGGGCTTTATCCTTCTCCCCAGTAATTCTTCTGGGGTTTTGTTGCAGGGGCGTCTTTCATCCCTTTCTGTAATACAAAATAAATAAGCAGCATTGTCACTCTGCTCTCCCAAAATAGGGGCAGGCCTTCCTGCCCGACATATATACATTCTCATTTCATGTGGGAAGTTCATTATGGGGAATGTTGCAACCTAGCCAAGGATGAGAAGCCTGGGGCCCTTTGCAAAACAGCACTTTAAAAGAGCAAGGCAAAAGGAATGGTTTTTATTTTAACAGGCTTCTTTTTAACCCAGGCTCTTACTCATCTGTCAGGGGTCACCCCACCTCACACAGCAGGAGAGACCAGTGACAAGTATTTGACCAGTTCAAGAGGCAACTGTTTCACACAGGCAGCTTCTCGCAAGAAAACCATTAAAGCACATCAACCCTGAGAGCTGCACAGACACCCTGAGGGCTGTGCTGCCGAGACCAAGCTTTAATACATCCACAGGCTTTCCAGGGGCTGTGTGGCTGCTTGTTTCAATGGGATGAGATTGCAGTTCCAGACAGTGATGGGGAGACCATGGGAGTGGGGGGTTGAGAGGGATGGCAAGGGGGGAGGGGAGAGTTGAACAGCAACTGAACACTGTAAGATGACTTGATGACGGTTTTGAAGGCCTAATCTGTGAAAATGCATACATCTCAATCCAAAATGACCTCGAGTCTTTGTTTGTAGCACCAGGTCAATACTTCCAGGAATTGTCCACCATGTCTGCAGAAAGTTAGAAGGGGTTCTGGCTACCAGCACATCACTGCACCTGTAACTGTCTTACAGCATTTAGCTTGTTGAGAAATAATGTACTGCATCACCCAGTAGTCTGGGGATGCAAGTGTTAAAAAACAAACAAACAAGCAATGCTTACATGATAAGGCAAGGAAGCGGTTACAGAAAGGAGGATCCCTTTCAGGGCCTGAGAGCGAGTTCTTATCTAATACTCAGAAATGAATTGTCCAAAGAGGAACATGTTGACAGAGTAAGAGATTTGATTGGGAAGGGATTGCCCAGGCAGAGAGCAGCAGGGTAAGGGAACCCAAGAGAATGCTCTTTCACATGCTGCAAGTATCAGGTTTTGTGGTGATGGGGTTAGTTTCAGGGTTGTTTCTGGCTAATCTTTCTGACTCAGGGTCCTTCCTGGTGGCATGTGTATTGTTCAGTCAAGATGGAGTCCAGAAAGGAAGGTTCTGGGAGGTTGGTAGGACATATGGTCTGGTATCTCCTCTCTTCTTTAGACCTTTCTTGAATTCTTCTAGTTGGTGGCACTTGTTAGTTCTACGTTCCTTACCAGGACCTGCTACTGTAACTCATGCAAGTGGTTACTATAGCGCCTGGCCAGGGAAGACAGTTTCAGTCAATGGTTCCCCTAACAAAGGTGCTAACATTAATGATAGATTTTGAAAGTGTTAAAAGTGTTAGTTGCTCAGTCATACCCAACTCTTTGCGACTCCATGGACTGTAGCCTGCCAGGCTTCTCTGTCCATGGGGATTCTCCAGGCAAGAATACTGGAGTGGGTAGCCCTTCCCTTCTCCAAGGGCTCTTCACAACCCAGGGACCAAACCCAGGTCTCCTGCATTGCAGGCAGATTCTTCACTGTCTGAGCCACAAAGGCAAGCTGTCCCAAATGTTACTCTTTCTAAGTCCTAACTGTGTATATCTGTTCAGTCTTTGTGAGATATCCTGAAACCCAGGAGGAAAAAAGCCAGTTGGTAATGGTCTCAACATTCTGGTGTTAGAATAGGAGCTTTGGCTAATAGGGAAGGCTTCTTGTTGCTGATACAAACTAAGAAAATGTGCACTGCTCAGAACTTCATCTGACAATGGTTTGAATAAACTCCTAGCAGACAGTGGGGCATGGTGAGCCTCCAAGAAGAACATGCTAGTCCCTGTTGCAGAGTCCCGCCTATTCCTAATTTAGAAACTTTCCAGCCAGCTAATGGGTAACAATGGAATCTAAGTGATAAGCCCTGGAGATGCCCAGAACATTTAATAGTAACATATTAAGTTAATCATTTTAATAACAATAGTTTCATTTCACAGGTGCACAGGTCTAACTGCCATGTGTATGTATTGTCTTATTTTACCCTATCATGGCCCTAAGAATAGCCCTACTTTTCATGCCATTACAAAGATTAGGACTTGGGTATCAAAATGAGGTGAAATGATTTGTCTATAGTCAAATATAGTAGCATGACAGGGGGTTATAAATTGTGTCATCATGTTGATTTAATTATGAATTCTGATTTTCTTGTTTATGAGCTATGTGATCTCCTCCAAGTAACACCTTCTGATCCATATATTAATGGTTCATCTCATAGTAGGATTATTATAGGGAATAAAAATAAGATAATGGCTCTAGTTTCAGGTAGTTCGGGTTAAACAGGTAGCCCAAGGCTTGACACAGAAGAAGCACAATGAATTCAGATTTAAAAAGTGAGCAATGATATTATTCTCAATTTAAAGAGAGTAGTTAATGAAATTCAAAGAATCTAAGGAATTTATTCAAGTCCACGCAGAAGTAGATCACAGAACTGAACTAGAGACTAGAATTCCCAGCTAGTTTATTATTCTTCAAGTTCACTCTACTTTAGAGAACATCAAGATATATGTTGTCAGTGGAATACTACTCATTAGAGAGGTCAGATAAAAAAAATTCACTTTACAACTTAAATCTGTTGAGCCAAGAGTAATTAGAATTATTTTCCATTGTTGGATAAATAAAATGAGACAAGTTAACTTTGTAAGATTAAAAGTCAGTAACCTTCAATTTCATGAGAATAAACTTGGGAGGTTTATTGTCAGGTAGATAGATGCAAAGAATGACCTCTGAAGAGTCTTCAGTTCTCTGCGATCAGGGCTAATAAGATCTTTAACTCCAGAATCCCACTTCTATCCATCTCTCTCTCTCTCAGGAAACACCATGGTAGAGCAGGTCAAACTACAAGTAGAACATCTTAATTGCCTCCCTCCAAAATAGTTGTCTGAGAAAATGAATTACATTTCTTCATAGATACTCATTTATTTTCCCAACTCTAAGAAATATAATGAAGACATTTCTATAGTCCCATGGAAATAAAACAGGACAGAAAAGTGCTTAATTTTCTTTTTTCAAATATTCACAAGAAAAAAAAAAGAAAAACATAAACCCTTCTTTCCAGTCTCCATTCCACAATTAGGCTTGTGTGACATCTGAGTCAAATAAGTTGTAGTTATGAATATTTTATCAGATTTTTGATAAGACATCTATCTCACTGTAGAATGAGGCCTGATCTTAAATCACCTTGGACAGTTTTGGCTCCTAATTAGACGGTCAATACACTACCAGTTGGGAGATCTGGATTTTATTTGGCTTCTACGATTGTGAGATGGCTGAGATAATTGAGAACTTGGATCTGGTCCAATAAATTCTCTTGGTAGTTTACTATCTCTTCAGCTCTGCTAGACACTTGGGTACTGACACAGCCCACTGGTATTAATTTAAAGTGAAGCTGTAGAACGGCACAGTTAAAAGCATTGTTTCCAGTCTGAACCAATAATCCAATTTAAAAATGGTATTGTATCTGTATATATACACACACTGTAAGCTCAACACAATCCATTCCTTCATTAAGACTGAAGATTTTCTACGATCATCCAACTTCTTCAAGCTTCAGTTCCATCAGAATGATTTATCAGCTACTAAGTTCTTGGCTGTATCTCAGTCAGTTCAGTTCAGTCACTCAGTCGTGTCCGACCCTTTGCAACCCCATGAACCGCAGCACTCCAGGCCTCCCTGTCCATCACCAACTCTCAGAGTCCACCCAAACCCATGTTCATTGAGTCAGTGATGCCATCCAACCATTTCATCCTCTGTCGTCCCCTTCTCCTCCTGCCCTCAATCTTTCCCAGCATCAGGGTCTTTTCAAATGAGTCAGCTCTTTACATCAGGTGGCCAAAGTACTGGAGTTTCAGCTTCAACATCAGTCCTTCCAATGAACAACCAGGACTGATCTCCTTTAGGATGGACTGGTTGGATCTCCTTGCAGTCCAAGGGACTCTCAAGAGCCTTCTCCAACACCACAGTTCAAAAGCATCAATTCTTGGGTGCTCAGCTTTCTTTACAGTACAACTCTCACATCCATATATGACCACTGGAAAAACCATAGCCTTGACTAGACGGATCTTTGTTGGCAAAGTAATGTCTCTGCTTTTTAATATGCTGTCTAGGTTGGTCATAACTTTCCTTCCAAGGAGTAAGTGTCTTTTAATTTCATGGCTGCAGTCACCATCTGCAGTTCTAATTAAATTTGAGGCTTTTGTCTTGAAACCAGTGGAAAATAGTTAACCACTGATTATATGTTAGTTAATATGAAACAACTAGTTTTATAATGGTTTTCAATTAAAAAGTCAATATCTTATGTTCTTCAGGAAGCAATTTGGCTGAAACAAGATATGCCCTGCCCTGAAATATTTGGGTCAATAAGAATATAGCATGGTATACTTTATTTTACAGAAAATGTGCTTTTTTTTTTTTTTTTTTTTAAGGATTGGGAAGAAAAGGTATCAATAGACATGGGCATTTGAGAGCAAAATGTGTTATAATTCAAAGTACTGAATTACTCAGCAAAGTAAAATTTATCCTTTTATTAGCCAAAGGTGGAAACGTATGAAGTAATTGGAGGGTAAAATGAGTTATCTTATATTAATACAGGAAGGAAATGGCTAAATACTCTACCATGATTCTGGTTAAAATGGTGACTTAAACAAAATGCTTTATATATATATATATATATATTCCATTTCATATGCCCTCCAAATGACAGTTAAAAACACAAAGATATTAACATAACAGCACAAGCAGAATGGGAGAGGAGGCAAGATAAGAAATGTCATAAAAGTTGGGAAAGATGAAAAGAAGAAAAGTGACTCATATTGAAGAGAAAAATCCATGTATGAAATTGTGAGAAGTGACTTTTCCATAGAACGCTGAAAAGCCAAGATTCTAAGTGTTTCCAAGAATCATGCTATAGAAAAATAGGAATGAGGTTTTAATCTAATATGAAAAGCTTGTCAATGGGCTTAAAATTCATCCCCCAGATTTTCCTTATCATGTCTTTTAGCCAAACAATTACACTATTCCTACCTCTCAGAAGACAGAATGTTCATTCCTTTCTGGAGAAACTGATTCAGGCAGAGAAGGGGACAGTGTGTGTCTGGATCATGTTCATGATTGTACAACCTGTATGATAACAGAGAATCCCATACTCACAAGGGCACCTTACTTGTTTAATACTTTGCTGCTATAGTATTGAAATTCTTAATAATATTTTGTTTAAACAATGAACCCTATTATTTTTTCTTTTTCTTTCTTTTTTTTTTTTTTTTTTACCATGGGTCTGACAACTGATATAACTGGCCCTGGTGTTTTTGGTAGTGAGCTGTGTTGAGGTACCAGAGAGAAAATATGGGCATTTAGGAAAGCATGAAAAGTGGATCATAACTCACCCTAGCCTGTTTCTAGTGTAAGATCAGTGATATATATTACTCACCCATTACACCCTCATACAATCAGGTAAAAGACTGAGACATTTTCTTTTGAGAAATAGAACAACTCTAAAGATTGCAGATATTTGTATTTGAAGAAATTATAGTAGGAATTAGACTGGCTACCCAATCACTCTCCAGTGAAGTCCTCTAGTTAGCAAGAACTCCCCTGGCATCAGCATCTGGAGATTCTATTAGCTATTGTAATGCCTTACTCTACAGTACAAACTGAGAGCCAAGCAGTACCAGATACTCCAGAAAAACCTTCAATAGAAACTGATAAAAAGAAAGTTGAGAAAAATTGATTCAACACAGGGAACAGAATGATATGTCAAAAATATTATCAGTTTTTAATTATTTTAGAGAGTTAGAGAACATGCTATAGATTTGAAATTAAAATGGCAGTAGGGATAATGAAAATAAGCTTTAAAAAAAAAAAAAAGGAAGCCCTTCCCCCAATCAATAAAGGCATTGGAAGGCAGAATATAAACAAAAATCCCCCAGAAAGAGAGAATTGATGAAATAAAGCCTAAGGAATTATCTGATAAATCATAAAGGAAATTCCCATAATCGGAAGGTATGTGTCCTCATCACTGAAAGAGGTCATTGGGTGAAAAACAAATCCACACCAAACCCCCTCATCATGCCTTATTGCAATACCAGTAGCTGAATGAAGTTTCCAAAGGTTCAAGAGTAAGAATGGTATCAGACTTCCTGCATTGCATGCCAGGAGACTGCAGAGTTATGCCTGCCAAATGCTAACAGGAAGTTATTTCCAAACTTGAATTCTTCACCCCACCAGCCACCACTATTTGTTCAAGGTATAACTGATATATTTCTATATTGTAAAAAGACTCAGAAACTGTACTTCCAAGCACTCTTACTTAGGAAGCTACTAGCTAGTGTAATAGAGGAAACCCCGTTTTGATTCCTGGGTTGGGAAGTTCCTCTGGAAGAAGCATGGTAACCCACTCCAGTATTCTTGCCTGGAGAATCCCATGGACAAAGGAGCCTGGTGGGCTACAGTCCATGGGCTCGCAAAGACAAAACTGAGTGACTAAGAACAGCACAGTGTACTCAGCAACACAAAGGAAAAAGAATGGGACTTAGGATCTAGAGAGAGGAAATCTCAACTAAATGAGAGGCGAAAGATTAGTCCCATATCCACTGAGAAAGCAGCCAGTTTAGATCGAAGCAGGAAGTTGAGGAACAGCAAGAGGGTTGACTTCAAGGAAAACAATAAATGGGAACTGAGAGTGTTTTTGGAAATATTGAGCATTTGGACAAAAACATTTATAGGCATTTGACAACTCTCTGAGAATACTTTAAAGAGAAAACAAAGACATTCCGTAAGAGAACATAGGAAGTTAAGGTGGGAGATGGCCATTATTGAACAAAGGAAAAACAGAGAGGATTCCAGAAAGAAAAATGTAATCATATTCACTCTGGTTTTGCAGTAAATGTGCAAATAATTATAATAATGAAATATCCAACATTTGGTTAAGTCTCTCCAAAAGTGATGTAATTATATTGGGAGGATTTCAGCAGTGGTAGTACAAGAAAGATTGCAAAAAGTTTTGGGGTGTTTGAGGAATAGAACTAAAAATCCTTAGCTGTTTAACTGCAAGAAACCAAATATGTATAAAATTTCAAAAGACACTAAAAAAATCACAGTAAACTATTATTATTTATATAAAGATGGGAGAGTATAAAATAAACAGGATAATTCTACTCTAGGTAGGTAAATCATCTTGATAAAAAAATAAAAAATTAACTTAAAACTGTTAGGTGATAGAAAAATTTTTGCATCAGTCATTGAGGGAGTTCCTTTAACACTGACAAATACTTGATTGCAGGATATTTTGTATAGCTTTTAAAAATACAGATTTTTTGGCATCATTTTTGTCTGTTGGAAGGTGTTCAAATGGCCCTAAAAGAAAATGTAGCATATCTCTATTTGTAATAATAATCAGATATATGTCTACAATGTTCTATTCTCCCACAGTTGACCCCTGTCATCATGAAGAGATTGAAACTCAGAAAAAAAAGCCCTTCTCTGCATTTTTTATCCTTTCATTGTCCTCTTGGTTAATGATTGCTTTGTTCCTCTAGGAGTAAAATGAGGGCTTCCAAAATCTAAGAATATTCAAAGACTTTCTCAGAGAGAGTCAATCATGAAACAAGAGTTGCTGCAATGTGAAAATTGAACACATTATGTCTGATATAAACTTCAAAAAGAAAGATACTCAAGTTTCTAAAAAGTCTTTAAGGTGGATGTTTGCAGCATTTTGTGTTACAGTAAAAGATTGGGAAAAGATTGATTAAAATACAGTCCATTCAGTGTTTTATTCTACACCACTGAAAATAATCAGAGAGCAATAGGTAGGATGGTATGAAATGATGTTCAAGACATATTGCTAAGATAAAAACAAAACAAAACAACAGCAAAACAAGTATCCAAACAAAGCAACCAGTTGCAGAACATTGTGTGTGGCACCCTCATCCCTACATGAACTTATTATGAAAGTATAATTTTGCTTGCTTTTAGACAAAGTCAGTGAGGTTGGAATCCAAGGATGATTACCAGATATACTATATTGCTTTATATTTGTCTTCATATTACTTTCAATTTTATAACAACAATAGTAATAATTTTAAAGAAAGAATCATTTTGAAAAAGTCAATAATATATAAATAATGCGTTGTATTAGTCCATGCGATCAGCGACCTATACCTTAACTTTAGAAGATTCACTCCTACTTCAGCTCAGGAATTAGAGATAAACTGAAACATTGCCTTAGATATTTAACATGGTAAGAGCAAAGAACGT
Organism: Cervus canadensis; assembly: GCF_019320065.1. Taxonomy (NCBI): domain Eukaryota; kingdom Metazoa; phylum Chordata; class Mammalia; order Artiodactyla; family Cervidae; genus Cervus; species Cervus canadensis. The sequence continues at coordinate 24,661,337 of NC_057393.1, read as the reverse complement.
GTGATTTAAGTCAGGAACTCTAATGTCATTTTCCCATGTAAAATCTGGGCATGTTTCCTTTCATCTTTTAGTCTGTTATATGATAAAATAGAGATAATAATGACCTTTCCTTTTCTCTCAAAGTCTGGTGTGTGAAAACAAAGTCAAGTAGAGGAATAGGTTTTGTGCACTGGAAATAACCTTATTCTTTCCAGTATTCGTTGTTTTGCAGCAAGCTGGTTCTTGCAACTTGAAACACACTATACTTTGCATTGGTAATGTCAGGTGAGTATATTCTCCTCGGTTCTGTCTCGTCTCAACAAAAATTTGAAGCGACGGACGTTAGAGTTCTTGGCATGTCATAGTTCTCGAACAGACCTTGTTATAGCTCTCAGGTCTTGAACAGACCATGTTACAGCTCTTAGTCAGTGTTACAGCTCAATGTTACAGCTCTGTTCTTTTTAGAAAATAGCAGGAAAATCCATCCTTGAGACGTGAGGGCCTGCTGACCCAAAGATGTGTAGAGAAGAGAGTGGGGGAACACGCCAGCATGTGGGAGAGAGAGAGACCCCCGGCCCTTTGGCTCCTCTTTTTATATGTTTTTTCCTCCCCCTGGGCCTGCCCTATGTTAATTGGGCTAGCCAGGAGTGCTGTTTGTTCTACCTGTGTCCTCACTCCTGTCCTCGGACCTTCCTTTGTTCTATTTTCGCAGGCTTTTCCCTTCCTTGTCTTTTAGCCACTGCCATTCTGGACTCCTGTTTCTTATTCTTACTACCTAACAGTAATAACAACTAAAAAGATCACTAACATCTTTGAGCACTTATTGTTCCGTGTGCTGTTTTAAGGGTTTTACATGTATGAACTCACTACTCCCAACAACAAATGGGTAAGTGTGTACTATTGTTACCCCTTTCACAGGTGAAGATGCTCAAGTAAAGGCTAAGTAACTTCACTGAAGTCACACAGTTACTAAGGGGTGGTGCTGGGCTCCAGAACCATACAGTCCACCGTGCTTTATGTCTTTTGATAGGAGAGTATCTGTAAGTGAATGCAGCTGAAAAACTGATGGAGACCTCCTGTACTGTGTAGTAGAAGGAAGTTTTGTTTCTTGAACTAACTCAGGTTTTGCTTTTTTTCTTTGTGAGTTTTCTTCCAAAGTTTCTCCTCCAGTTTGTTTTTAAAATTATTTCTCTTTATAACCTACCAGAGCATCGTACAATGTGACCTACGATATAAATCACAAAATTACAAATGTACAAGAAGCAAGTATCTGCCTCTGAAACTGCCAAGCTGTTTTTGTCCTGCTTCATCTCCTGTAGAAGGCTTAGAATTCACTCACCTAAATTACCCTGAATCGTAGAATACCAAAATTGTAGGACTGGGAAGCATCACTGTTCTTTCCTAAGTATTTAATCAAAGTTAAAAATGATGACTTGCATCAAAAAGAGTATAAAATTTTAAATGGAACTTGAAAATTCAATAATAGGAGTCTTGAGCCTGAAGGCAATGCCTTAATGATGTTGAGGTGCTGAAGCTGACAGCAGTAGGGACTAGTTTGTGGTCTTGGAAAAGTTTAAGTTCTCTGTGATACACTTGCCAAATCTGTAAAGTGAAATGAGTGGTGTAGATGATCTATAAAACCCTCTATATGAATAGATTAAACTCTATGAGTTTACTTTTCATTGATTTCCTTGGGTAGTGTTGTTTTGTGTCCAAAACATATGATTTCCATCAGTGTTTTGGGGGAGAGAATAGTTAGAAATGGAAGTGAGGAAACATTAGTTACATTGCTGGGAAGAAATACTTCCCATGTGTATTTACACACACTTCCTTATGTTGTTTTCCAGGTCAGGACACCAAGAAGAGGAGAGCAAGCTCACAGCTCATTCTTGAAATGAATCCCACTTTTGAGTTCTCCTGCCTGCATTTATGTGACATTGTATATTTTTGCCACTTTATAGGCATTTGCACTTAAAAATGATGTTCTGGGATGCTTCCCTGACTTCTAGTAGGAAAATGCAAATAAATGTAGATTTCTGTTATTATCAGCTTCATCAAAGCAAACAGGCAGAAGCAGGAACATTATTGGAATTTGATAAGCTGTATATTTGAATGATTTCCCCCAGAGGACTGGGGAAAACACATCTTGTTCCATTTCCTATTATAGATGAGCATCAGTTGCTTCATGCAGAGTTACCTGCATATACCACTCTCAAACCCCCACCCTCCCTTTTTTTTTTTTAGGGTGAGCACTGCTCTTTTGATTTCTGAAATGTAATTGCAATAAATGGTAGACTTGAATCAAGACTCTTAGGCAGAAGCAGGTGAGAAAATGCATGAATAACATAACAGAGCATTGGAAGAATCATTTCAGAAGGCAATGTTTATATCATAGAAAAAAGAGAACTTACAGTCTAGTTCTCCAATTAGAACCAAGTGAAAATAAGGACTTCTAGGGACCTCTTGTTGGATTTCCAGTCTAGATCATATCATTTATCTTTGGATATAGTTTGGAATATCTTCTGACATTTTCCCCTAAGTAAATCCAAATTTATTGGAAGACAGAGGTCTTGTGTTTAGTTGTGTATACTACTAAGCCCGGCACATTTCTTTGCAGATGGAAGGCTCTTAATAAACTAATGCTGATTGAGTGACTGTTAATCCATAGCAGGGTCAAAACTGGAAATGGCCATTTGATAGCAAGCCAGTATATGTGACCAGGCTTGTTCTGAACATCTAATTACTCATTCTAGAAAAATATGTCATTTGCTGATGAGACAAAAAATAAAAATCAATTAGATGATTGTCTCCAAAAATGTGTAAAAGACTGCATCATTCCTAAGTGCCTATTATCATAGAACAGAATGCCTAAAATGAAATGAAATCTCTAATTGTATTTTAAGACCCAGTGGGATTTCAGGAGCAATTCCATAACAGATCGGATGCTTAAGAATGATTCCTCTAAAAAAAAAAAAAAAAAAAAAAGAATGATTCCTCTAAATTTTCTTATGGACAGCCTTCACTTAGTGTTGGATTAGACTCATCAAAAGATCACTGGACAGGAAGCAGGAGCCTTGAATTCTGATTTTAGCTCTGTATGTAGTTCACTTGCTGGGTTAAGTCGCAGAGAGAGGAAACGCTCTCAGGGGGCTGAGTTTATTCCCCAAGGCAGTTCTCCAGCTTTCATTTGCATCGCAGTCACCTGGAGGGTTGGTTAAAACTGATTGCTAGGCTCCACCTCCAGATTTTCTGATTTAGTTCACCTGGAGTTGGGGTGCTCAGGGGAGAAATTTACATTTCTAAATGAGTTCCCTGGTGAAGCTGCAAACACTGACCCTGTGGTCTCACTTTGAGAACCGCTGCCTTAGGCGAAAAAGACCAGATAGGACCCTGCTAATCTCCAAGGTTTTTCTCTGCTACCTCTTCTGTTTCGAAGCATTCGTGTTTCTTTCCGGCTGGCTCCATCTGCACAGCTGGGCTCTCTCCGAGGGCCTCTTTCCTGCAGGAACCCCCGGTGATAACAACAATAACAGCAAGCCTCGCTTCTTCCTTGCATTCTTTCTAATGACGCCTCAAGTCTCAGGAGCCACCTTACACTGCTCTGCACAGCTCCACCCAATCATTGCGCAAAGTAAACTGTCAGACCTCGCAAACAAAGACTGAGAGTGCAGGGCCAACCCACAGCCGAGTCTTTGCCTCTGGCGCTTCCCCTCTTTAGGGCCGGTGGAAGGCTCTGCTCGCCTGGGAGGTGGTGAGTAACAGGGCTTGTTAGTTGGGTAACACATTCACTCTAGGGGCAGTTTCACCGATTCGCTCGTATGGACTTGTGAAAAGCGAATTTTCTCCAGCTCTCCGGGAAGAGAACAAATTTAATGGTATCAAGCAAAGGAAAGGGTAAATCTTTGTATAGGGGAAAATAGAGAAGAAGCAGTGTTCCTCGTTAGTGATGCAAGAAGAGACTTAGCTTGCCTGTTCAATAATTTAAGCTAATCGTTGAACCCATGAAGTATTGTGGAGGATGATTTGCCAGTGGATGCCTGGTGGATGTGCCCTTTTGGAAGTGAAACGGAATAATTAGAGGATAGATCAGCAAAGCTGGCCCTGTCAACTCCTCCCTCTCACCCCCTGCCACCCCTTTCCAGCGTCTTCCCTTCTCTAACCACCATCTTAGGTGACTTTTACTAGAATCTTCACCACATTGAAACAACTAATAAATGAGGTTTACCTATTGTGACACCAGACTACTTTCTTACCTCCCTCCTCACCCATTTTAGAAACTTTCTGCGGCTCTGAAATTTATGTGGCTTCAAATACAACCCCAGCTGCCTGACTTCCTGCTATAACTTAGATGAAGTCTCAGCTTCAGCCTTACTGACATCTTCCCTAAACCCCAGATGTGCCGCTGTTTTCTTCTTGATGCAAGGTCTTCATCTATGCTCTTCATTCTATTTGAAACAGCTTTCTAAACCTTCTTGGTTTCTTTCAACCTTCCGTTCCCCCAGGTGTCATCTTTTTCATGAAGTCTTGCTTGACTGCTGCAATCCAGTGATCCAACGTTGTTCTTTGCTAGATACCATATATGCAATGTCAATAGTGTTTATTTGTCTCTGATTTTATTGCATGGGTCAGACTTGTTTTCTTTTTCAGAGAAACCTAAGGGCCAAGATTTAATATGCATTTGTAAGTTAAAAAGTTTTGTCTTGTGTTTATCTTTCACTAGTGCCCTATATGCAAATACAGATAGTTAACTTTTTTGAATTCATCTTCCAATAATCTTCTGCCAGAGTTTCTATGTGTACATGATGCACAGTAAATGCTACAATAATAATAGCTACTCAATCTGTTGCTATACATGTTGCCTCATTAATATTCATTAGATACCCATTATCATCCTACTCACCAACCTATTTAACTGTATAAACTAAACTGTATAAACAAAAAAGTGCCAGAGAAGTTAGGCAAATTGCATAAAGGTACTGAATTATTAATTGATGGAGTGGGGGTTACAAACTCAGGTCCATCTGACTTTAAAGAGTATACCTCCCTGCAGACTCCAGCCTAGCCCTATATTATGGGGTGAGGAGTGAACTTACTAAGGACAAACAGCTTGCCCAAGGTCACATCACAAACTGTGTTCTGAAGAAATAGGTAAAAATGTATAAACTGAATCATTATTCTTTTTTCATGATTATGTTATACAGATGATAAAAACCAGAAAATCATGCTCCCCTGCGTTTGTGTTGGTGATCGCTAATCCTAAATCGAGGGCCCAGTTTCTGTGTTGGTTCTTGTCTTCTCTCCTCTCTAAGTCTATCAAAGAAGACATGTGAGGTGATGATAGTTTAGCTCTTCTCAGCAGCTGAAATAAATTTACTTTAAATGAACAGAGGGGTTTTATAATGCCTGCAGCCTTTCTGGTCTCCATGGGAGAAATTTCCTGAAACATCCTGTCTGCTGTCATCATGAGAGCCAGGGCTTTATGATTATGTATAAGAAGTTTCTACAACTGCTTTAACTAATAACATTTTATTTTGATGCATTTCCTATTTTCATATTTATTGTGCTCCAATCATGTTTTGTGAGGAGACAGAACATGGAAACCAATGTAACTGATGTTTAGTATGTATGCATAGTGTACTTTCCTCAAGAGGTTCCCCCGCTGAGCATAAGTGTAAAATAAATACAAATAAATTAAACTCTTTGATAGGCTGTGAGAGTGCCCCAGTCTAGCTGATCAAGTCGTCCCCTTCCTTCCACTTAAATAATTCTCTGCAGAAATGAATAAACTGATTAGAACCAAATCCCCTTGCAAAATAGGGTTTCCTCTTTCAAGTTTACTAAGCTGGCTCCACTCAGAGTCACGTTACTTGCCAAACAGAACCTGGAGGATGTTTACAACTCTCCCACCTTCCAGCTGATGAAAAAATCTTTGCTTGGAAGGATAGAGAGGGTGAAGGGAAAGAGTGTTGAAGTCTCCAATCTGTTCATTGTACAGCTGGTGTCAGAAAGAATCTGATTTGCAGGGAGAAGGCTCTGGATCTTGTGCCACGTACAGAAAGGGACCATTAGGAAGATGGGAAAGAGAAGATGCTTGAAAGTTCCAAAGACTTCCAGTGAAACTGGAGGACGCATTCAGGTAGGACTGTAAATTCTCTGACCTGATTTCATTTTGTGATCACATAAGACAATGATGAGAAGTGAATACTTCACACCAGTTAAACTGCATTGCTGTGTCTTATAGTCATGTCATAGGTAATACTTTTATATCCACTCTGCTTTCATCTCTTAAGAATTAAAATGCATGCTCTTTTTCATTTCCAAAATTTGGATACTTCTGGAAAAGAAAAACAAAAAAAGGTCTCTTTCTTCCCCTTCATTGAGAATCTTTTCTTGCTAAGATAGAAAAACAGATAAGCAGTTCTTTTCAAGTTAAAAAATTCAATTTTTAGACATTGAAAGTGAAGCATTTTGGGAAACTGAAGTCTTTTATTCTAGATTAAAGCAAATATAGTTTAGAAGCAAGGATGGATATAAATTGATATTAATTACCTTAAAATATCTCTCTTAAAGAGTAAACACCTGGAACAAAGTTTTTCCAGTTCATCAAAATCTTCAAAATTGCCAACAAATTCTGATGCTTCACATGCAGCAGATGGTTGTTTAGGGAGTAAAGGGTCAGGGATATTCATCTTCCAAGTATATCTGTGATGACATAAGAATAAGTCTCAGCTTACAATTCTTTCTGGAGAGTCTCAGGGCTGAGTTCATAGCATCATTGTCCTGAAAGCATTTACGAAAAAAACAAGTGCCCTGGGCTGGAAAGACCCAGGGAGATGCTACTCAGGGGCTTGATGATTTTCAAATTTCTTGCTGGTCCTGGGACTCTGTTAATTTACTGCCTTATCAGTTTGCTCTTATCAATATATATGAATTGTCAGATTCTGTGGTGGGGTATTCTAAGCATCAAATAAGAGAAAGGGAAAGGAAAATGGAAATAAATGTAAGTTGTCTGCTGTGTTCTAGGAACTATGCTATTGTACCTTGTTTTATTCTGTCCCATACTGTAAGCATCATCACTTAAGCCATTTTTCATTGATGTGGAATCTAAAGCTCTGAGATGTTAAGACACTAAGCTTGTCAGTGGTACAGGTGGTGTGTATCCGCATTCTCTGCCTCACAACACAGCACCCAGAGCAACAGTGGAGGTTCGGAAGGCCAGAGGGATGCTCTAGAATTTAATAAAGGAAGTAGAACTTAAGTTGAACTTGAAAGAAAATGGCACAATGGCCATTGAAAATTCAGGGAAGGCAATTTAATAGGGGAAGGATATGTGCAAATACTTGTACACATAATGAACTGGCAAAGTAGGTAAACTAGTTTGGTTAGAACAGAAACTCTATAGGAAATATAAGAAAGACTAGAGACCAGATGGTCCTTTTTTGATTCATCTGCACGGGACTCAGAAATGCCCTTCAAAGTCACTCCTATCATTTCTCAAGATAGGTGTCATTGGAGGAAGTCAAATCAGTGCTCTGCTTGCTTGACTCACTTTGAAGAAGGTCAGCATGAAAGGTGTCTCTATAGCGGCCATATTTAAATCAAACCTAAAAGAAAACCAAGAGTAGCCATGAATGCAAATGCACCAACAAGGTAAGATCAGCATATTCAAAAACCCAAGTGAGCTGAGTGGAGAAGTATCATGAGGACAGAGGGGGGAAGTGTGCGGGGGCTGGGTCCCATTCAGCCTTGTGGGCCAGAGTAAGGAGGCTGATTTTGTATGAAATTGAAGGGGAGGCAACCAAGGGTTTATATGCAGGGAAATACAATGATTCACTCAGAATGAGGAAAAGGTTGAAGAGGGTATGTGTCCGTTCTAGTCAATTGGATTAACCCAGGCCAGAGATTAGGTGGTACAGTGGTTAAGAATCCACCTGCCAAGGCCACAGACACAAGAGATGTGGGTTTGATCCTTGGGTCAGGAAGATCCCCCAGAGTAGGAAGTGGCAACCCACTCCAGTATTGTCTGGAGAATTCCACAGTCAGAGGAGCCTGGTGGGCTACAGTCCATGGGGCCGCAAAGAGTCGGACATGACTGAGCATAGCACATGCAGACCAGAGATCTAGTTGTCCTAAAGAACAGTGGTGGAAGTCGGGATGGAGAGACATGTATGGGGCTTGAGACATATCTTGAGGAAATGGATGTTACCCATTTGCTCATGAACTAGATTTTGGCAGCAGGTAGAAGAACCCATCAGGGCAAGATTTCTTGCCTGGATAACTCAGGAGTTCAGTTTTTGATTTATTAAGAGCCTGTGGGTCATTTAAGAAATGTCTAGTTGACAGCTGGATATTTTTCCATCTCGGACTAGAGCTGCAAGTTTTCATCACTTGTTTTGTGCTGAGATCACTATTAAGATTAGATCCAGTAGTCATGTATGGATGTAAGAGTTGGACTATAAAGAAAGCTGAGCGCCAAAGAATTGATGCTTTTGAACTGTGGTGTTGGAAAAGACTCTTGAGAGTCCCTTGGACTGCAAGGAGATCCAACCAGTCCATCCTAAAGGAAATCAGACCTGAATGTTCATTGGAAGGACTGATGTTGAAGCTGAAACTCCAATACTTTGGCCACCTGATGCAAAGAACTGACTCACTGGAAAGACCCTGATGCTGGGAAAGTTTGAAGGCAGGAGGAGAAGGGGACGACAGAGGATGAGATGGTTGGGTGGCGTCACCGACTCAATGGACATAAGTTTGAGTAAACTCCGGGAGTTGGTGATGGGTAGGGAGGCCTGGCATGCTGCAGGCCATGGGGTCACAAAGAGTCTGACACAACTGAGTGACTGAACTGAACTGAACAGAATTGTCCAATAAAATACTGGATGTCCAGCTGCATTTGAATTTCAGGTAAACAGTAACTTGGAGGAGGGACTTTTTATTGTTCAGGACATACTTTCACTAAAAATTGTCTGTTGCTTATCTGAAATTCATGTATGACTGGGTATCCTATTTTGATATGTGCTGAATCTGGGACCCTGTATGTAAGGCTCACCACTTATCACCTGCCTGTCGCCCTGTTCCCCTCCCTACCTTTGTTTCCACATCAGATCTCTTGTCCTTACTTCTTTTTAGAGGAAGAGGAGGCTTCCATTCTCCTTGGCAAGCCTGATCCTGTTATCTGTGCTTCTTGCTCTTGGGCCCTCCTGTCACAATTATCTTTCTTCCCTCTTTGAGATTATTTGGAGGCATTGAAAAGAAGTGTTGCATGTTCCCCATTTCAACTTTCATTGGTGGATCTGTAGTTTTAATCACTTCATTTTTTTTTCTCTTAATTTCACCACCAAAATGATTTAAAAATTATTTTCTTCTTCTCTTTTATTTTCTCTTTTTTTTCCCCTACAGAAATTTATTTTATTGAAGTGGAGTTGATTTACAATATTATATTAGTTTCAGGTCTATAATATAGTGATTTACAGATTTTACTCCATTTAAAGTTATTACAAACTGTTGGCTATGTTCCCTGTGCTATACAACATACCCTCGGATATATGTATGTGTGTGTTAGTTGTTGAAGAAGGAAGTGAAGTGAAATTGCTCAGCCGTGTCCGACTCTTTGTGACCCCGTGGCCTGTAGCCTACCAGACTCCTCTGACCACGGGATTGTCCAGGCAAGAGTACTGGAGTGGGTTGCCATTTCCTTCTCCAGGGGATCTTCCCAACCCAAGGATCGAACCGAGGTCTCCCACCTTGCAGGCAGACGCGTTACCCTCTGAGCCACCAGGGAAGCGTATCCAACTCTTTACGACCCCATGGACTATAGCTCACCTGGCTCCTCTGTCTGTGGAATTCTCCAGGCGAGAATACTGGAGTGGGTTGCCATTCCCTTCTCCAGGGGATCTTCCCGACCCAGGGACTGAACTCGGGTGTCCTGCATTGCAGGCGGATTCTTTACTGGGTGCGCCACCAGGGAAGCCTGCGGCGGTACACAGTATATCCCGTGCTCAGTCATTCAGTCATGTCCGACTCTCTGCGACCCCATGGACTGTATCCCACCAGGCTCCTCTGTCCATGGAATTCCCGGGCAAGAATCCTGGAGTGAGTTGCCATTTCCTACTCCAACAATATATCCTAGTAGCTTATTTATTTCATACGTCTTAATTTCCTATTCCTATCTTGCTCCTCTACCCTTCTCTTTCCCCACTGGCAACTACTAGTTTGTTCTTTAAATCGCTGTGTCTATTTTGTTACATTCATTCAATTGTTTTATTTTTCAGATTTCACAATCGATCACTTACAGTAATTGTTTTTCTGCCTGACTTGGGCTTCCCTGGTGTCTCAGATCCTAAAGAATCTGCCTGCAATTCAGGAAACCCATGTTCAATCCCTGGGTTGGGAAGATCCCCAGGAAAAGGAATGATAACCCACTTCAGTATTCTTGCCATGGACAGAGGAGCCTGGTGGGCTACTGTTCCTGGGCCTGGGGTCGCAAAGACTTATTTCACTAAGCATAATACCCACTCCAATACTCTTGCCTGGAAAATCTCATGGATGAAGGAGCCTGGTAGGCTACAGTCCATGGGGTCATAAAGAGTCGGACACAACTGAGCGGCTTCACTTCACTCACTTCATACTTTGGCACTGGAAAAGGAAATGGCAACCCACTCCTGTATTCTTGCCTGGAGAATCCCGTGGACAGAGGAGCCTGGCGGGCCACCGTCCATGGGGTTGCTGAGAGTCGGACACGACTGATGTGACTAAGCATGCAATACCTTGCTAGTCCATCCATGTTGTTGCAAGTTGCTAATTTTATTCTTTATCTTGTGGCTGAGTAGTATTCTGGTGTGTGTGTGTGTGTGTGTGTGTGTGTGTGTGTGTGTGTGTGTGTGTGTGTGTGTGTATCTTTATCCATTTGTCTGTTGATGGGCACTTCAGTTACTTCCATTCCCTGGTTATTGTAAAAAAATGATGCTATGAACTTGGGGGTTCATGTATCTTTTTATTAGTACTTTTGTTTTCTTCAGATATATGCCCAGGAGTGGAACTGTTAGATCTTATGGTGGGTCTATGTTTAGTTTTCTGAGGAACCTCCATACTGTTTTCCATATGGAGGAATATGAATCAATTTACATTCCCACCAATAGTGTACTAGTATTCCCTTTTCTTCACATCCCTGTCAACATTTGCTGTTTGTACTTTTTGAGAGTAGATAGATATGAGGTGGTATCTCATTGCAATTTTGATTTGCATTTCTCTGATAATTAGTGACGTTAATCATCTTTTCATGTGCCTGCTGGTCATCTCTATGTTGTCTTTGAAAAACTGTCTATTCTGCCTCTCAGCTTTGATAGCAAATCAGACACATTAATAAACACTTCTTTACATTCTCTTCTTGTTCAGTAAGTATCAAGAAAGCTGGATGCTCAAAAACTAACAATGCCTTCAATTTTTGTATTGTTTATTAAATGCAAAGTGTTCTTACTTTATGGCTTGTTGTATTCAACATTCAAAACATTTGAAACATAAAATTATGGTAAGAGGAAAACTTAGGGCTAAGTCACTTAGGCATTCATCTCACAAATGAGGAAATTGATCTCAAGAGAGTAAGTAACTTGCCTGAAGTTTACAACTAATTAGCATCCAGATTGGAATTTGAATCTGAGGCTTCTCACTCAGGCAATCTAAAACCAGATAAGTATAAGGCTGGTGGTGGTAAAGGCCAGAGAGTCAAGTATAGTGAATACTTACAATGGGCTTCTCAGATGTCACTTAGACCTAAACGGCCACAGGTTTGGGCTACACGGATGAGCGTGAGTTCCCATTCCATTCATTCCACAAAACATTTTGTTAATTTGTCTTCTTTCCTTGAAGAAGCAAATTTCTACTTGGAGGCCAATGTTTACCTTGTAATTACCAGGTAGGCTCTACTTCTGATGTGACATTGTCAAACATAGATATGTGCTCCCTCAGTCGAGTCTGATTCTTTGCGACCCCATGGACTATAGTCACCATCCATAGGATTTTCCAGGCAAGAATACTGAAGTCCAGTGCCATTTCCTCCTCTAGGGGATCTTCTTAACCCAGGGATCAAACCCACATCTCCTGTACTGGCAGGCAGATTCTTCACTGGTGAGCTACCTGGGAAGCCCAATTGCTATTTCTGGATACTGAGAAGTGTCTAAATGCTGAGCCAGGCATCCTCATCAGATCCCTGCCCTCCCTCCAACACCATTTCTCTCCATATCCTTATATGTCCTGAGTAGTCCATCTACACTGGTGTCCTGAATAGAGATTTTGCTCTACCCCAACACTGCGCTTAGACTCGTGTCACCTGTCCATCCCATTTTGGAAACCTGGATAACTCCAGCATTATCTTCCTTGAAAAGTTTCTCTTTATGTCTTTAGGAGTGAATAAATCCTCCTTCATCTCTCTTCCCTTGTCATCAGGTTTGCAGTTTTTGCAATGACAATTTAAAAACACTTTTAATACATGAATAAAAATGTGTGAAATAAAAACTGTATATTTTGAAAGAGAGAACATCCATGTATCATTACAAAGTTAAAAACCAAGTGCCATATTTGCAAAAATATTTGCCATAAAAGTAATATACAAATGTACCAAATATATAAATAATCCTACAATTCAACAGGATAAAAATCAGTGAAACAGAATTTAAAAATAAAGACATCTAATATACAATAAGGCATTTCACAAAAGGGCAACTACAAAAGGACAATAGACATGAAAGATGATTCATTTCCCAATAAGAGAAGTGCAAATAATACCAACAATTAGGTAAGATTTTACTCATTGTTTGGCAAAACTTTATTTCATATGGAGTATTAATAAACCTCTGAGGAAACAGGAACTCTTGTGCTGTACTGGTACGTATATAAGACACTTTGGAGAGGAGTTTGTCATAATCCATTAATATTTTAAATGAACATGCTCTTTAATAATCTTGCTTCCGGGTATCTGTGTATCCAACAGAAATAAATCGTGTGTATGTGAGCATAAAGATACAGTGGCCTAAAATTTAGAAACAGTATAGGGTTTCCCTGGTGGCTCAGATGCTAAAGAATCTGCCTACAATGTGGGAGACCCAGGATTGATCCCTAGGTCTGGAAGATCCTCTGGAGAAGGGAATGGCTACCCACTCCAGTATTCTTGTTTGGAGAATTCCTGGACAGAGGAGCCTGGTGGGCTATAGTCCATGGGTTCCCAAAGAGTTGGAGATGACTAAGCAACTAACTTTCATTTTAATTGCTCATCGATTGGGAAATAGTAAGATAAACAATAGTATATTGGGTTATGTGTGTGCATGTGTTCAGTTGTGTCTGACTGTTTGCAGCCCCACGGACTATAGTCCACCAGGCTGCTATGTCCATGGAGTTTTCCAGGCAAGAATACCAGAGTAGGTTGTCACTTGCTAGTCCAGGGACTGTGATTGTTGTGTCTCCTGCATTGGCAACAGATTCTTTACCACTAGTGCCACCTGGGAAGTCCCATACTGGGATAGAAAGTGAAGTCACTCAGTCATGTCCGATTCTTTGTGACCCTGTGGACTGTAGCCTACCAAGCTCCTCTGTCCATGAAATTCTCCAGGCAAGAATACTGGAGTGGGTTGCCATTTCCTTCTCCAGGGGATCTTCCCGACCCAGGGATTGAACCCAGGTCTTCCACGTTGCACGCAGACGCTTTACCCTCTGAGCCACTAGGAAAGCCCCAATATTGGGATAAAGAACAGTTAAATAAAATGAGGCAGGTTTATATCCTGACATGGAAAGATCTCCAAGTGAGAGATCTTTCACTCCAAGATTCAACAAAAAAAGAAAAAAAAAAAGAAGTATGCATATTAATATGTAAACATTTCATTTATATAAATTTAGCCAAACTCAAATAAAGCAAATGAGACTAAATTGTGTATTTTTATAGATCCAGTTATTGGATGAATGTGATTAAAAATATAACATTTAGATGGATAATACTAAACTCACAGAGTAACTAGAAAAGATGGATCAGAATAGGTGATCAAGGAGAAGCTTTATTTCGAATATTAGATTTTTGTATTTTTTTCAGTGAGAATTGTTCATTTATAACCTGTTAATTCACTTGAAAGTAAAAGATACTTTCTTCATCCTAGAATCTCATTTTTCCCTGAGAGATATTTTAAAACAAGTATAATTTTGGATTTATTTCTTCTTACATTTCTACCACTGTTTGTTTTATATATTTTAAATCCACAGTGTTAGGTTCATTAAACACTCATTTTTGCATCTTTATGACAAATTTAATATTCATCAAATAGAATAATCTCTCTTTGTTCCATTTAACACATATACCTAAAATTTTGTTTCGTTGGATGTTGATATTGCCATACCTCTTTTTTTAAATGTATGAATTTTTCAGATTTTTATCCATTCTCTGATTCTTAAACCATTTTTCTCTCACTTTTTTTGTGTGTCATCTGTTACCAGAATGCACCTGAGTCTGTTTTTAAAATTTACTCAATCTAAAAGTAAATCAATTTTACTTTGCCTTTTCATTGTGATTGCTTTTCTGTGTTGAACTCTTCCAATCACATTTTCTGGTCACTACATGTTATTATGGGCTTCCCCCTGCCCCAGCTGATTCTGGGTTTTACTGGATTGACTGGCACTTTTTATAGTTCATTTTCTCTTTACTATTTTTCAAGTTTTAAATTCTCTTTCTATTACTTGAGTGTGGACTGTCTCACATTTCAGAGTTCATCAGAATTATCTGGAGGGCTTGTTAAAACAGTGGCTGCTAGGCCTTGCTTTCAGAGTTTCTGATTCATTAATTCTGGGGTAGGACCCAGGAATATTTATTATTAATAAATTTCCAGGTGATAATGATGTTGCTGGTTAGGGCACATCATTTTAAGAACTACTGTTCTAGTAGTGACTCAATTTTTTAACCCATAATCACTTTATATTTTCTTTCAACATCTATGTGGAATCATTATTTTTACCTTACCTGCAAAAATGATAAGGTCAACCCCTTTGGGGGAGAGTCATTAGTTCAGTTCAGTTCAGTCGCTCAGTCATGTCCGACTCTTTGGAACTCCATGGACTGCAGCACACCAGGCTTCCCTGTCCATCACCACTCTCGGAGCTTGCTCAAACTCATGTCCATCAAGTGAGTAATGACATCCAACCATCTCATCCTCTGTCATCCCCTTCTCCTCCTGCCTTCAATCTTTCCCAGCAACAGTACATTTTCTAATGGGTCTGTTCTTCGCATCAGGTGGCCAAAGTATTAGAGTTTCAGCTTCAGCGTCAGTCCTTCCAATGAGTATTCAGGACCGATTTCCTTTAGGATTGACTGGTTGGATCTCCTTGCAGTCCAGGGAACTCTCAAGAGTCTTCTCCAACACCACAGTTCAAAAGCATCAATTCATTGGTGCTCAGCTTTATAGTCCAACTCTCACATCCATACATGACTACTGGAAAAACCATAGCTTTGACTAGACAGACCTTTTTTGGCAAAATAATGTCTTTGTATTTTAATATGCTGTCTAGGTTGGTCATAGCTTTTCTTCCAAGGAGCAAGTGTCTTTTAATTTCATGGCTGCAGTAAACATCTGCAGTGATTTTGGAGCCCAAAAATGTAACATCTCTCATAGTCTCCATTGTTTCCCCATCTATTTGCCATGAGTGATGGGACTAGACGCCATGATCTTAGTTTTCTGAATGCTGAGCTTTAAATCAACTTTTTCACTCTCCTCTTTCATTTTCATCAAGAGGCTCTTTAGTTCTTCTTCACTTTCTGCCGTAAGGGTGGTGTCATCTGCATACCTGAGGTTATTGATATTTCTCCCGACAATCTTGATTCCAGTTTGTGCTTCCTCCAGCCCAGCGTTTCTCATGATGTACTCTGCATATAAGTTAAATAAGCAGGGTGAGAATGTATAGCCTTGATGTACTTCTTTCCTGATTTGGAAACAGTCTGTTGTTCCATGTCCAGTTCTAACTGTTGCTTCTATCTGCATACAGATTTCTTAGGAGGCAGGTCAGGTGGTCTGGTATTCCCAATTCTTGAAAATTTTCCATAGCTTTTTGTGATCCACACAGTCAAAGGCTTTGGCATAGTCAATAAAGCAGAAGTAGATAGTTTTCTGTAACTCTCTTGCTTTCTCAATGATCCAACAGATGTTGGCAATTTGATCTTTGGTTCCTCCGCCTTTTCTAAATACAGCTTGACCATCTGGAAGTTCACCATTCATGTATTGTTGAAGTCTGGCTTGGAGAATTTTGAGCATTACTTTGCTAGCATATGAAATGAGTGCAATTGTGTGGTAGTCTGAACATTATTTGGCATTGCCTTTCTTTGAGATTGAGGATTCCCTAGTGGCTCAGACAGTAAAGCGTGTGCCTGCAATGCAGGAAACCTGGGTTTGATCCATGAGTCAGGAAGATCCCCTGGAGAAGGAAATGGCAACCCACTCCAGTACTCTTGCCTGGAAAATTCTGTGGATGGAGGATCCTGGTGGGCTACAGTCCATGGGGTCACAAAGAGTCAGACACAACTGAGCGACTTCACTTCACTTCACTTTCTTTGAGACTGGAACAAAAACTGACCTTTTCCAGTCCTGTGGCCACTGCTGAATTTTCCAAATTTGCTGGCATATTAAGTGCAGCGCTTTCACAGCATCATGTTTTAGGATTTGAAATAGCTCAACTGGAATTCCATCACCTCTGCTAACTTTGTTCATAATGAGGCTTCCTAAGGCCCACTTGACTTCGCATTCCAGGATATCTGGCTTTAGGTGAGTGATCACACCGTCATGGTCATCTGGGTCATGATGATCTTTTTTGTACAGTATTTTTTGTGTATTCTTACCACCTGTTCTTAGTATCTTCTGCTTCTTTTAGGTACATACCATTTCTGTCCTTTATGGTGCCCATCTTTGCATGAAATGTTCCCTTGGTATCTCTCATTTTCTTGAAGAGATCTTTAGTCTTTCCTATTCTGTTGTTTTCCTCTAATTTCTTTGCACTGATCACTGAGGAAGGTTTTCTTATCTGTCCGTGCTATTCTTTGGAACTCTGTATTCAAATGGGTATATCTTTCCTTTTCTCCTTTAACTTTGGCTTCTCTTCTTTCAGGCTATTTGTAAGGCCTCTTCAGACAACCATTTTGCTTTTTGCATTTCTTTTTCTTAGGGATGGTGTTGATCACCGCCTCCTGTAGAATGTCATGAACCTCTGTCCATAGTTCTTCAGGCACTCTATTAGATCTAATCCCTTGAATCTATTTGTCACTTCCACTGCAGAACAATTATACCAAATAAATTATCAAACTGTTAAGATAGTTCTAGGACCCACAACATATTTCCCAACCTGGGTATCTGACAAAGGGACTGAGAACCCCCAGGGAATTTGACTTTGGAGGACAGTGTGATTTGATTGCTGAACTTAACACAGGACTGGGGAAACAAACTCTTGGAGGGCACAAACAAAACCTTGTGCACACCAGATCCCAGGAGAAAGGAGCAGCCCCAGAAGAGACTGACTCAGACTTGCCTGTGAGTGTCCAGGAGTCTCCAGTGGAGGTGAGGGTTGGCGGTGGCCTGCTGCAGGGTCGAGGGCAGCCAGTGCAGCAGTGTGCATGGGACTTTTTGAAGGAGGTCACCGTTATCTTCATCACCTCCACCATGGTTTGGTCTCATGTCAAATAACAGGGAGGGAACACAGCCCCGCCTATCAACAGAAAATTGGATTAAAGATTTACTGATCATGGCCCTGCCCGTGAGGGCCCTGCCCTCCCCCACAGTCAGTCTCTTGAACCAGGATGCTTCCATAAGCCTCTTATCCTTATCCCTCAGAGGGCAGACAGAATGAAAACCACAATCACAGAAAACTAATCAAACTGATCACATGGACCACAGCCTTGTCTAACTCAGTGAAACTATGAGCCATGCTGTGTAGGGCCACCCAAGATGGACGGGTCATGGTAGAGTCATTAGTACTTTCCCCCAATGCCTTTTCCAATACATTGATAACATAAAAGATTTTACTGATAGATGTTATAATATCTTTATATTAGTCAGAGCAACAAAATCTTTCTTGAATTAACTGTAAGTCTTACTTGCTCACCACCATTTTGAGTATCTTAAGATACAATAATACTGAAATACTAATGGTTACAGTACTACCTGAGTCTTTTTCATTTTTAAATTCATTTTTTAAATCTTGTTACAATATCTCCTGGAATATATGTATTTCCCAAATGGACTGACGGTTAGTATTCCTTCTGAGGCTTTTGATGCCCCCAATTACCTTTTTATTCTCTCCCATGCTAAAAACTAGTGGTTAGAATTTAGAGTGTTTACAGATTTTATCTTGTATTGCATATTAACGGTGTTGCTACTTTGATGTGTATTGTTTTTGTAAGTAAATGTTTTTTTAAGTTTGATTATTAATTTCTCTTCTTTGGAAACATTCAGCATGTTTTTGGTCTTTTGGAATATCGTTATTATGTTTCTGTGTATTAGTGTTTCCTACCAATCCGTGGGTGTTAGTTCTTCCTCTTGTTGAATGAATTGCCATTCCTTTGAGTTACTGGTTCTTTTCATATGTGTGGTTATAATTTCCATTTGTAATCCCAGCTCTCCTTTATGTGAATGCCAGTTCTGACTGCAGAAGCCTGTTTCTGGAATCTTGGGCAGGATATACTCCTAAAGAAGTTGTGTCTAATGCTTTGTATTTGTGGCAAAAGACCTCTCTGTTCCTCCTGGGCTAGTCACCTGAGACACTGCCCTACTTTTTGTTCCCAATGGTACAGTCCCTGTTCAGAAAAGCATAAAACAGAGAAGATTCTAACCAGCCTGCTGCTCTAAGAAGAGTTTCTCAGTTTAAGCACCTTGGTGAAGTCCCCAGAGCCCTCTTATTTTTTCTAATCAAATCTGTACAACCTATGAAATTATGCCTTCCTTTTGAAACCAACTTTTCCCCTCTATTTTGGTCTGTTCTGTGGTCTCCTCCCTTCGTTCAGTTTATACCTGTCCACCTTTTAGAAAATCTTCAAAATATTTAGTTTGTTGATTACTCTCTCTTATTTTTCAGCGTTTATAAGTTCCAAAATGACAGTGGTTACACTTTGAAACTCACCCAGGTAATCTTTCTTGAACTAGGCTCTCGCACCAGAAACATACATTTATTAGAATTGTTTTCTAATTGGACTTTCAACTTCAAGAGAAGAGAAATAGCCATCACACCCTATAGCCCCATCAAGGAGAATAGCCTTATACTTAGTGGATCTTCATTACATTGCACACCAATTAAGAAATAAATAAATGAGATGTATTATAACAGTTATGCTGTACCCTTTTTGGGGTTATAATTATTTGGGGATTATATCTGCATAATTAACTGGTCTACACATTTTTATTTGGATTAAATAAATTGGGGGTAAAAAGGAAAGAAAAAGTTTAAAGAAGCAAAGAAGTTTCTATTCCCTGACCACAACTGTACAGAAGAGAATCTCCCTGTAATGTTTGCTGTCCCCCATCACACTGTTCTTATGACTCGGGACTCATTGGCTGTGCACTGTGGAGATATGGCCTAACATTTCTTCTTGCTTTTTTTTGCTGCCTTACCTTATAACGGACTTCATTTTTCTTCCTCTGGGTCAAAGGCAGCTATTTTCAATCTGAATAGGCTGACTGCTCATCTAGCCCCACTCAATCATGGGTCTGGTGCAGAGAAAGCAGTGTGTGTACTGCCGTGTGTGCTGTTGGTCTAATTTATTTCTGTACTGGGTTTCTATTCAATGATCTGCGGGAGCGACCCTCAGTATCATACTCTTTGGTCTGTGGAAAAATAATGGTTAATCTTGTAAGAGCTCAAACGCTTGTTTCTTTGCTTCTCTCTTTTCCTTCTCCTCCCTCCCTCCCCCCCTCCCTTCTTTTCTGATCTGTATTTCTATTAATTTAAGAAAGTATACAGCTATTCTACCTTTCAAAGCCTTCTGAAGTGAACCACGAACTTCTATTTGAATAGTCCAAATTGTTGAGTTACTTTAATTCCTTTTGCTGATCTTCATAAATTTAAGCCATCTTGACCCAACCCTTAAGGATCTTCTCAGAGGCCATGATATTGTGAGTATGTTTTAACCTAAGACCAGAAGCTTAGCCAATTTTCTTTAAACACTTTAATGTCTGAAAGCATTTAAAAATATAGTAACCAAAATTTTGCAAAAATTACTAATAGTACTATTCTTATTATATTTTTTAATTACGATAAAACTTACATTAACCTTAAAAAATAGAACACTGAAGTTCAGAAATTAAAATGTGCTTCTGGCTCTGCTGAATCTCGTTATAAAAGTTAAGTAATATCCATAACCCTATTTTCAACCTATGAAATGGTTGTATTAACTGCATATTTTCTAAAGTCTGTACTAGCTGTAAAGTTATTTCATCCGTTGCATGAACCTATTATGCTCCACATATTTAAGGGATCGAAGGTTTAAGTGAAAATAGATTTATATTGCCAAATGTTGGCCATTTAAGAGTGTAATGAAATGTTGTTACAGTGGGGGCAGGGAGCAAGAAGGTGGATATCGTACAAAGTGAAAGCAGTCATACTGCATAATACAGCAAGTTTCAACTATTTCGTTAGCTGGTCAATTCAAGAAAATGCTTAAAGGCAAATGAGAAGGTCATTGCAGATCTCATGTATTTTGCTTTTCTATTAAGACCAACCCACTGAAAATATTTTGAAATGGCCACTTCCCCTGTGGCAGGTTTACAAAGTAAACTAGTAATATGTCTTCACTGGCAAAGGTAACCCAGGAACCTGCAGCAAATCAGTTTATCATGTTGGGATGTTTTATTTTAGTTATATGTAACCTGGGGAGAATTTTTATAAAAAAAAAGCAAGAATAATATTACTGAGTGTGATTGGAATCTGTTTGGCTCTGAGCTACCACCACTGGAATTACCAGGTCTTAAAATTCTCTCCTGCAGTACAAGACTGCAGGGCCCTTATACAATCTCTTTGGGAGCCATCCAGATGGTCCAGTTAGAGCTGGTTGATTGACCTCCATTGTGACACCTCCTGGCCTTACCCATTAATGGAGCTCAAGAGCCTCTACCATTAGCTGTGTCATATCTCCAGCCTCCAAATCCTAGTCATGATGGATTTGAGGTTTCATTGTCTGCAGCTGAGAGAAAAAGGGACGTCTCCCCATCATTGCTATAACTATTAGTGACTTTCCTATGACTTAGTCTTAGTGTTGCCTTTTTCTATATCCTTAGTGAACTGAGATTAATCAATACATTATGTGGGGGTCAGAAGACAGATAACCGTTATAGCCAAACTAATGTGTCCTACTAAAAATCAGCCTTCAGAACTAACTTCAAGCATCTTGCCAATCATTTTTCTGGATAAGTCTCTTTTGTCCCCTTATTTATGTGGAGTCTTTGTCATTATGTCCTGGGTACTTCGTTATGAACTCTACTATTTTCCCAGATGCTCTTTGGGTCATGTGCAAAACAGTCTGAGCACTTACCAGTGCCAAGTTTCTAAAAATAGTTATGCAGATCAACCCCCCCTGCCCCCCATCAAGTCCCATACAACTCCACCCCCACTCTGGAGAGCACTCTGCACAATAAGGCAACACTTTTTAAGCACAGTATGAGCTTACTAACAACCTCACACGGAACAAGAAAATTGACTCACTCTAGTGATTTATGAGCTTGCTGTAAAACGTCAAACTTTTCCAAGCTTCTGGAAAAGTACTTCCAGTAGTTCTTTCTAATCCCTTCACTTCTTCCCCATATCAATTCCTAGAATTAAATAAAACCTTGCCTTTGCTTAGTCTCCATACCCATGCCCTGACTCAGAATCTAATTTCTGTATTATGATGATTATTATGAAAGTATGGAGTAGAAGAGTAGATAAAAAGATACATTAGATATATAGATATATTTGATACATCTCTTGCTATAGCTAAGATCTCCTAAGGATATAAAGATTAGTAGAATCGTAAAATCTGCCTCATTTGCATATCATGGCAGGTAGAACTCTTAGGCCTATAGCCCCCTCTACTGGGTGGATTTTCCATATTTATTATGCATAAACAGAAGATTATACAGTGGAAGTGACAAATACATTCAAAGGATTAGATCTGATAGACAAGAGTGCCTGAAGAACTATGGACGGAGGTTCATGACATTGTACAGGAGGCAGGGATCAACACCATCCCCATGGAAAAGAAATGCAAAAAGGCAAAATGGTTGTCTGAGGATGCCTTATAAACAGATGAGAAAAGAAGAGAAGCTAAAGGTGAAGGAGAAAAGGAAAGATATAAGCATCTGAATGCAGAGTTCCAAAGAATAGCAAAGGGAGATAAGAAAGCCTTCCTCAGTGATCAATGTAAAGAGATAGAGGAAAACAACAGAATGGGAAACACTAAAGATCTCTTCAAGAAAATTAGAGATACCAAGGGAACATTTCATGCAAAGATGGGCTCAGTAAAGGACAGAGATGGTATGGACCTAACAGAAGCAGAAGATATTAAGAAGAGGTGGCAAGAATACACAGAAGAACTATACAAAAAAAGGCTTCATGACCCAGATGATCACGATGGTGTGATCATTCACCTAGAGCCAGATATCCTGGAATGCAAAGTTAAGTGGGCCTTAGGAAGCATCACTATGAACAAAGCTAGTGGAGGTGATGGAATTCCAGTTGAGCTATTTCAAATCCTAAAAGATGATGCTGTTAAAGTGCTGCACTCAATATACCAGTAAATTTGGAAAATTCGGCAGTGGCCACAGGACTGGAAAAGGTCAGTTTTCATTCCAATCCCAAAGAAAGGCAATGCCAAAGAGTGTTCAAACTACCACACACTTGCATTCATCTCACACACACCGGCAAAGTAATGCTCAAAATTCTCTAAGTCAAACTTCAACAGTACATGAACATCCAGATGTCCAAGCTGGATTTAGAAAAGGCAGAGGAACCAAAGATCAAATTGCCAACATCTGTTGGATCACAGAAAAAGCAAGAGCATTCAAGAAAAACATGTACTTTGGCTTTATTGACTATTCTGAAGCCTTTGACTGTGTGGATCACAGCAAACTGTGGGAAATTCTGAAAGAGATGGGAATACCAGACCAACTTACATGCTTCCTGAGAAATCTGTATGCAGGTAGAAGCAACAGTTAAAAACAGACATGGAACAACAGACTGGTTCCAAATCAGGAAAGGAGTACGTCAAAGCTGTATATTGTCACCCTGCTTATTTAACTTATATGCAGAGTACATCATGAGAAAAGCTGGGCGGGATAAAGCACAAACTGGAATCAAGATTGCCGGGAGAAATATCAATAACTTCAGATATGCAGATGACACCACCCTTATGGCAGAAAGCGAAGAAGAACTAAAGAGCCTCTTGATGGAAATGAAAGAGGAGAGTGAAAAAGTTGACTTAAAGCTCAGCATTCAGAAAACTAAGATCATGGCATCTGGTCTCTTTATGGCAAATAGATGGGGAAACAATGGAAACAGTGAGAGACTTTATTTTGGGGGCTCCAAAATCACTGCAGATGGTGACCGCAGCCATGAAATTTAAAGACTCTTGCTCCTTGGAAGAAAAGCTATGACCAACCTAGACAGCATATTAAAAAGCAGAGACATTACTTTGCCAACAAAGGTCTGTCTAGTCAAAGCTATGGTTTTTCCAGCAGTCATGTATGGATGTGAGAGTTGGACTATAGGGAAAGCTGAGCACCGAAAAATTGATGCTTTTGAACTGTGGTGTTGGAGAAGACTCTTGAGAGTCCCTTGGACTGCAAGGAGATCCAACCAGTCAATCCTAAAGGAAATCAGTCCTCAGTGTTCATTGGAAGGACTGATGCTGAAGGTGCAACTCCAGTACTTTGGCCACCTGATGGGCTCATTGGAAAATACCCTGATGCTGGGAAAGATTGAAGGCAGCAATAGAAGGGAACAATGGAGGATGAGATGGTTGGATGGCATCACTGACTCAATGGACATGAGTCTGAGCAAGCTCCAGGAGTTGGTGATGGACAGGGATGCTGCAGTCCATGGGGTTGCAAAGAGTCGGAGTGAGCGACTGCACTAACTAATCAGAAGGTATTTGTCATCCTTTTAGGATTCTCTTGTTCATAGTCTAATTAACTCAACAATGTCCCTGTTCTGACTTATAGGAGCCATACAGGAACATCAACATGGATTCTGTTTAAACAAACTCCACATTTATTTTATTTGCTCATAAATCCAGAGTCCATACTATTAAATTAATTAAACAAAGAGGCCAGCAGACTGAAGTGGTGCCTATGTAAGCAAACCAAATTCTAACCATGAAGATGCCTCAAGGTTACCAAATTGAAACCTGAGGACAACTGATCACAAACAACTGAACTGACTGAATAATTTCCTTATTTTGTCCTGTCTCTTCTCTATAAAAATCTCTCCTGGAGCTTCCCTGGGTGGAGGTCTCCTAACCACTTCCAGTTTGGCACTGCCCAGTTCCCATCAATTTTTCCTGAAATAAACTTAAAATTTTAACATTGCTCAGTTCATCTTTTAACAGTGCTTGCCATAAAGATACTATTTCCTTTTTTTCTCCCTAACACCTGATGTCATTAGCAAATGAGATTCTTTAGTGCCACAAGCTCATTAATTGATGGTTAAACATCAGGTATTGGATGTCTATCATGTATGCTCTACTAGGATCTACAGATACAGAGAAAATTGAGCAGTGTTTGATGTATTTCTCTCATTGATTTTGCATATGCTTTTTTAAAATAAGGAATGAAGAACAACACAATGAAACACATTAGATTGCTTTTTAAAAAAAAGCAATAAACAACACAGTGAAACACATAAGCAATAAACAAACAGCAAACAGTGGAACTCATAAAATATCCCCCTTTTATTAAAAAAAGAGGACAGCTAGTTCCCTACAACCACTCCCAGGTACTTAAGTGAACAGTCTGACTTAAGCCAAGTCTTGGTAGTGATACAGTTTTCTGAGTCTTTGACCTGCCCTAACAATGTGGTTTCTGCTAACTCTCCTAGGAAGGAGAAAAACATTCTGATCAAGATCCTCATAGGTAAATGTGAGCTTCCTGAGCATGAGAGCACTGTCATATTGGGAGGCCTCTGGTTTGCAGTGGAAAGAGTCTTGCCTGAGTTATGAGATTTGGGGAATACTGATTCTTTAGAATCAATATTTAATTTTTCTGTTGGTGGTAGGAAGGACGAAAAGAAAGTTGAAAGAAATGATCAACTGTAAGTCTCTTGTGTAATATTTAATTGGAAGTATCAAAGCCATAGACTGTGTGTGTGATACACAAACAAAATTGTGCACTGACTTTAAAATTAATTTAAGGCAAAAAGATACACATGCATATGGAAATTATAAGTCACATAATATCAATTATGTCTTTCAGATACTTGTTAGCAAAAATGGTTCTGATCATCTTTATCAATCATTGCTATCATTATAGTTGACATTTATTGGTCATTTGTTATGTTTACCTTTTCTTTAATTTCTGTTCTTTTATAGTCAGTAGTCATGTTGAAAAATAGTTTCGGATGATGGAGTTCTTAAAGAGACAGAACCCAATTGCTTGAGGGAGTAAATGTCTGTTATATCATTATATTGATGACCATATACAGAAATAGAGAAGTTTCCAATAGGAATATGGAGCTTAAAGTAGGTTTCATCCCAGATGCGTGGGTTGTAAAGATAGAATAGTTGGAAGTCTCTGGATAGAAAGATGCCAGTGGCACAATGAAGGAGTTTGAGCGATAAGCTTCTTATTTCTCTCCCTCCTTGCCTCCATCTGTCACCCCCACTCCCACTTCCCTGCCTCTTTCTTTTCTTTCACTTTGTTCCCATGAAACAACTGTCAAAAACCTTTGGACCTTCTCTGTAGTTTTTGAGTGATGTCTTGTTTGCTTCTAGGATGAGTATTTCTTTAGACGTCATAACGTGGATCTGTTTGCGCTTGAATTGTTTTTCTATAAGCCAGGACCCACATCTGAAGGTAAAGATCACACCCATCGTTAATAATTCTTAAGAAATATATTACATACAAAGGGACCAAGAGTGGCCTTGTGAAGAAGGCCATGTAAACAGCATTAAACAGATGTCATAAACATCTCTTTAGTGGTCAGGGATTATTGTTAAAATACACATGGAGGCAGGGCAGAGATGTTTCAGTCTTTATTCTTTTCTAATTCTTTTTAGGATTAGATTTTCTTAAATTAGTCATACTTCCCTGAAGGCCAGTATGAAAGCCTACATTACACAATGCCAGGACCAAAACACCAAAGTAGCTTCCCACCTCCCCTAAGCCTGAGGCTCTTTATATTGGGTACTAGCTCCCTCTGGTTCTTAGAAGGAGAGCCAGACATAATTGTCCTGAATGTGATGATGACTGAGAGCTGACAATTAATCTTTCTTTTGCTACTGATATTTGTATTTTGATGGAAAAATATTTTGTAGAAAAAAATATTTTCTATACTTTTTTCTATATCCCTATATAGAAAGGGATCAAAACTTTCATTCTGGACTTTCAAGTCATCTTGGACAGTTTGTGGGGAGTGTATAGTAGTGGATATTGATGGGACATTGTTTCTGTACCCCACCCCCCACCTTTTTCTCTTTCCCACTGAATTCATATTATAAAGACATCTATTGATGCTGTGAATGACTGAATTTGAATCCTGGATCAGTCATTTGCTTGAAATATGCTTTTGGACAAATTAACTTATCTCTGAACTTCTGTCTGTAAATTAGTATGGATTAAATTAAATTGTTTTTTATATTTCATTACAATTGGCCCTTGATGTTATTTCTTTATCATGTGTGGCAAGCATTTGTTTTCCAGAAATGAATTGAGTGACTGTAAACTCTATTCCACAGCCTAAATAAAACCACACATACAACCATTAATTCATTCTCTCACCTGCATGTTCCATCCACTTGCAACATGTCTTGTGTTAACTATTGCACAGAAATCAAAGTGATGAACATTTGGGATGTTAGTCATGACTTTCAATACTAATACCAGAAAGAGAAGGGCCTTATAATTAGAAGATTATTATTACACCAAATCATAAAATGTCATTTAGAGGGTCATTAATAAGATGATGTGATCAAAACAAAAAAATATATTGAATAGTCAATGACACATGGAAATAGGGATAAAATAAGAAAAGTACAAAGATAACAAAGGAAAGCTGAGGATGCTTAAAGATGCTGAGTAATGAGGGCAGAAGCAGATCCGTGTATAACATCATTGATCACGTTTGAGCCTCCAGGTGATAGGCAGCAAGGCCTGGGAAGCTACGCTTGGTATAAGGATAAGGACTTCCATGACTGAGGGGACTGTGAGGAAAGTGAAACAATGGACATTGCTTTTCTACTTGCTCAGACTGTTTCAAAGAATGGTCTTCTGAGCACTTCTGACCTAGTTGGTACAAAAGCAAAGCAAAGTAACAGCAATGGTTGCACATTTCAATCTGGGAATATATTTCTGGCATGGAGTACCAGTTCATTTTTTGATTTACTATTGCTTTGATCCAGTATGTTTCTTCTTTTCCTTCCCCCTTCCTTTTCTTCCTCTTTCTCCTTCCTCTTCCCCTCCCCGTCTCCTGACACTCCTCTTTGTTCTACTCCTCCTCCTTCTAAAATCCCAGCCTAGTCATTCCATTCTAGGATCTCATCAATCACTTTTCAGAATCATGTTATCTTATTTTTCTCACATGACACATATAGGTCGTGGGTCTTTGTGATAAGGCACCATCTCTAGCTTCCTTCAGTTCAGTTCAGTTCAGTTCAGTCTCTCAGTCGTGTCCGACTCTTTGTGACCCCATGGACTGCAGCATGCCAGGCCTCCCTGTCCATCACCAACTCTAGGAGTTTACTCAAACTCATGCCCATTGAGTCGGTGATGCCATCCAATCATCTCATACTCTGTCGTCCCCTTCTCCTCCTGCCTTCAAACTTTCCCAGCATCAGGGGCTTTTCAAATGAGTCAATTCTTCACATCAGGTGGCCACAGTATTAGAGTTTCAGCTTCAACATCAGTCCTTCCAATGAATATTCAGGACTGGTTTCCTTTAAGATGGACTGATTGGATCTCCTTGCAGTCCAAGGGACTCTCAGGAGTCTTCTCCAACACCACAGTTCAAACACATCAATTCTTTGGCACTCAGCTTTCTTTATAGTCCAACTCTCACATGCATTCATCACTACTGGAAAAACCATAGCTTTGACTAGATGGACCTTTGTTAACAAAGTAATGTCTCTCCTTTTTAATATGCTGTCTAGGTTGGTCATAATGTTTCTTTCAAGAAGTAAGTGTCTTTTAATTTCATGGCTGCAGTCACCATCTGCAGTGATTTTGGAGCCCAAAAAAATAAAGTCTGTCTCTGTTTCCATTGTTTCCCCATCTATTTGCCATGAAGTGATGGCACCAGATGCCATGATCTTTATTTTCTGAATGTTGAACTTTAAGCCAACTTTTCATTCTCCTCTTTCACTTTCATCAAGAGGCTCTTTAGTTCTTCACTTTCTGCCATAAGGGTGGTGTCATCTGCATATCTGAGGTTATTGATATTTCTCCCAACAACCTTGATTCCAGCTTGTGCTTCATCCAGCCCAGTGTTTCTCATGATGTACTCTGCCTATAATTTAAATAAGCAGGGTGACAATATACAGCCTTGATGTACTCCGTTTCCTATTTGGAAACAGTCTGTTGTCCCATGTTCAGTTCTAACTGTTGCTTCCTGACCTGCATACAGGTTTCTCAAGAGGCAGGTCAGGTGGTCTGGTATTCCCATCTCTTTCAGAATTTTCCACAGTTTATTGTTATCCACACAGTCAAAGGCTTTGGCGTAGTCAATAAAGCAGAAATAGATGTTTTCCTGGAACTGTCTTGCTTTTTCAATGATCCAAGGGATGTTGGCAATTTGATCTCTGGTTCTTCTGTCTTTTCTAAATCCAGCTTGAACATCTGGAAGTTCACAGTTCACGAACTGTTGAAGCCTGGCTTGGAGAATTTTGAGCATTACTTTACTAGCGTGTGCTGCTGCTGCTGTTGTTAAATTGCTTCAGTCGTGTCCAGCTCTGTGCTACCCCATAGACGGCAGCCCACCAGGCTCCTCTGTCCCTGGGATTCTCCAGGCAAGAATACTGGAGTGGGTTGCCATTTCTTTCTCCATACTAGTGTGTGAGATGAGTGCAATTGTGTGGTAGTTTGAGCATTCTTTGGCACTGCCTTTCTTTGGAATTGGAATGAAAACTGACCTTTTCCAGTCCTGTGGCCACTGCTGAATTTTCCAAATTTGCTGGCATATTGAGTGCGCACTTTCATAGCATCATCTTTTAGGATTTGAAATAGCTCAACTGGAATTCCATCACCTCCACTAGCTTTGTTTGTAGTGATGCTTCCTAAGGCCCACTTGACTTTGCATTCCAGGACGTCTGGCTCTAGGTGAGTGATCACACCAGTGTGATCATCTGGGTCATGAAGATCTTTTTTGTATAGTTCTTCTGTGTATTCTTGCCACCTCTTCTTAATATCCTCTGCTTCCTTTAGGTCTATACCATTTCTGTCCTTTATCGAGCCCATCTTTGCATGAAATGTTCCCTTGGTATCTCTAATTTTCTTGAAGAGATCTTTAGTGTTTCCCATTCTGTTGTTTTCCTCTATCTCTTTGCACTGATCACTGAGGAAGACTTTCTTATCTCTCCTTGCTATTCTTTGGAATTCTGCATTCAAATGGGTATACCTTTCCTTTGTGCCTTTGCTTTTTGCTTTTTTTCTTTTCACAGCTATTTGTAAGGCCTCCTCAGACAGCCATTTTGCTTTTTTGCATTTCTTTTTCTTGGGGATGGTCTTGATCCCTGTCTCCTGTGCAATGTCATGAACCTCCATCCATAGTTCGTCAGGTACTTTGTCTATCAGATCTAGTCCTTTAAATCTATTTCTCACTTCCACTGTATAATTGTTAGGGATTTGATTTAGGTCATACCTGAATGGTCTAGTGCTTCCCTCTACTTTCTTCAAGTTAAGTCTGAATTTGGCAATAAGGAGTTCATGATCTGAGCCACAGTCAGCTCCTGGTCTTGTTTTTGCTGACTGTATAGAGCTTCTCCATCTTTGGCTGCAAAGAATATAATCAATCTGATTTTAGTCTTGAACATCTGGTGACGTCCATGTGTAGAGTCTTCTCTTGTGTTGTTGGAAAAGGGTGTTTGCTATGACCAGTGCATTCTCTTGGCAAAACTCTGTTAGCCTTTGCCCTGCTTCATTCTGTACTCCAAGGCCAAATTTGCCTGTTACTCCAGGTAACAGCAACTGAGCTTCCCTACTGTTCTCCTTCTTGCATGGGGGAGGGGGTTACATAAAAAAATCACCAGCAATTTGTACTGTAGATACTTTGGTCCCTTGAATTTGTATTTTCTAATCTTTGGCATAAAGGAAAAGATAACATGAAACCAGTTCTTTTATCATTGCAAGATTTGCTCAGCTTGCAGGATATCGTTCAGCTAATTGCTTATTCAGTGTGGAAATGGTAGGGTACATTACTGCTTGAAAGTTGGGGCAGAGGATAGACAGTGAGGTTGCCGCACACTTTGCTCTAAAGGAAATCACATATGGAATGATTAATTTTTCTTAGGATTGCGTTGTCAGTCACTCAGTTCTGTCTTCCTTTGTAGTTAACAGCCTCAGTGTTTGTGGCAAGTGACTGTGTGGTATATGTAATGAATGGTCTCTAGGAATGAAGTGGATCTGGCCTAGTGTGTAAGGCTTTTCATGGAGACTAGAGCAGAGATCTTCATTATCAGAGATCTGCATTTTCTGACAGAGGAACTTCGTTCAGGAATGCTGAACCCACCTAAAGTATGTTGGGTGAAAGCAGTCTGATCTAGCTTGAAAGAATTGCCCCCACTTTACACTGTGTAGACACAGGCATGAGGCTCAGAGATCTCAGCCCAGTTACAGTTGGGACTAGATCTCTGACTGGAGCCTCTGCCTCAGTGTAGGCTGAACATCTGAGATTTCACTGCAGTAGGCTGACTCCATCCAAAAACTTACCTTGGTGCCAGATTTTATATTGGGAATTAAGAAAGATAAATAGCAGCACGTTTCTGAGTCTTGAGTCTGCAAAATTTTGTAGCCAACCGTTTCCTGGAGTCACTGGTTAGTCCCAGGAAGTTAGGAGCAAAATTATAGTGTCTTGATCCTGCCCTTGCTTTACATTTTCTCTGGATTTTCTAGCAACCATTTTGGCAACATTCTTTTATGGTACTTAGTCCTGGCTTCTCCCAGTTTTCCCCCTAGGATTCTATGAAGTTTGAGATTAGGTGCTTGCATTTTCTCTGTGTCCTGCTTGCTATTAGTGACATATTAAATTCTTGTGAAATGATTTAATGAATACATGAATGCCTTCTAGGTCAAAACACAATACTTACTGAATTCCCTCATTGAGAATACAGAAAAAAAAAATAAAGTGATTTTCTTAGAGTCAACCTAAGGTCTCCTGCCTTGTTGATTCATTTGTTCATTAACCAAACATGTATTAGGTGCCAGAAAGAATGAAAAGATTGATTAATAGATGCTGAGATCTTTGCCATATTCAAGGCACATTTGAAAGGTGGCTTGAAGTAAATACAGTGAAAAATAAAGTATGCTCTCCATTTTTAAAGAATTATAGTCCAGTGAACTATGCAATGAGGTAGACACAACATTAATTTAAAATATATTATTATTATAATGGAGGTGTACCTGTGGTGCTGTTATGCACAGAGAGGAAGAGATACTTCAGCCTGAGAGGTTTGGGGAGCTGCTAAGAGAAGCAAGGTAAGAGTTTTAGTCTTGGTTTTTAAAGGAAAGCTAACCTGGCAGAGGTGAGGGTTTGAGGCAAGGAGACAAAGTGGGCAGAAAGAGAGGCACAGAGGGTCAATGTTCAGTCTGACACAGTCCGCCATGCTGAATGAGTGAATGAGGAAAGATCTGCTTTTCATGGCCAATTAACTTTCCAACGATCTCCTGCTAAATACACACAGCCATTAGAGAATTCTTTTCAGGGTGTTTCCCTATTATAACCATTTGGAGATGTGAGAAATTACATTCAACAGCCCGGAAAACTACCCTCAGAGCTTTCATTAGCATCTGTGTATCATCTCCTTATACTGGTAAATATCCAGATCCCTATCTCCAGTCACTGTACCCTGATTTTAATGCTGGCAAAAAACCCAAGCACCCATCAGGAAATAAAATATTTACCCTGCACCCTACCATAAACAAAGCTGTTGGAATGGTGCACATTTTAGTGTGATGAGATAAATATCACAGGAGTGGGATAAGATAAATAATGTGTTTTCCCCAGGACATAAAGATGTACTGGCGGTGATCAGAGGAGATGTGGGGAGCAGTGTCTCTAGCAGGAATGCTTCACAGGAAGGTGGGTGTGATCTGCTGATGTATTTGGTGGTCCTTTTCCTTCCTTGCTATGTGTCAGCAGTGCCTGCTTTCAGGAATCTGGCAATGACTTTATCCCCGTGTGCAGGACCCCAAGGTCGTCCTGGGGCTGGGAGGTAATCCTCAGGAAAGAGAAGTTCTGGTCCCTCCCCCTCTCATAATGTATGTCATTTACTATCTGCTACTTCTGAAGCCAGAGTGGACACAGAAGGAGAGTAGATATCTCTTTAATTCATTTGGGGCTTTAATCTAGAGCCAGTGGAAAAACTACAGTGAATTCATGCCAAGATATGATTCTGCAGTGCTCTGATTTCATGGGATTTTGAAGCACTCCATGAAAGGAGTCTTGGCCACTTCAACTCTGCTCTTTGAATCTCAACTTACATTTCCTTAAGTAACTCACATGGTTTCAAAATGTCATGCTTTTGTGCATCCTGTTCTTTCCTGGCAAACTCCCATTCATCCTGTAAAACCTGAATCCCAGAGGCACAGAGGAAACTAAACTCCTCTCCCATTCATGTGGAGCATTCTTGACTCAGGTATGGGTGGTAAATGAGGGCAGGGGCAGTGCTTGCCTTATGAATGGCTCTAACCTCCTGCACTTAGATGAGCTCTGGCATCGATTAGAGGTTCAAGAAGTGCTTGCTGAATTAATGAATTATCTGTGTTAGTGTGCTAAGTCGCTTCAGTCATGTCCAACTCTTTGCAACCTTATGGACTGTAGACTGCCAGGCTCCTCTGTTCATGGGGATTCTCCAGGCAAGAACACTGGAGTGGTTGCCATTTCCTCCTCCAGAGGATCTTCCCGACCCAGGGATCAAACCTGCGTCTCTTGTCTCCTGGATTAGTAGTTCTTTACCCTGCATTAGGGTTCTTTATCACTAGCTCCACCTGGGAAGCCCTATCAATGCTAACTCTTATCCAAAGCATGGAGATTTTATACTTGCCTTTGTGAATAAGCTGTCTTGCCCTTGATGGTCAGGCTTAGGCCATATCAGAAGCAGGAGTGTTTTGGGGGGTTGCCCTGATTCATTCCCAGGTCCCTCATTTATTAAGTTTGCACAGACTTGGTCATCTGAATGCTCCCCCTGAGATACTGCTGAGGTCTGGAACAACACATGCTTCTACCTTCTCCCTTGCTCCCTCTTCCTGGTTTTGAAGAATATTGGCTGGATAAAATGTTGCTGCTTTCAAAATGTTGGGAGTGAAGTATCAAAGCCTCTGAATGATGTGCAGAGGTCTTTTCCCCCGCAACAGAAAGAAGCAAGAACAGAAACAAAAGCAAAAATAATACGCTCCCTCTAGAAAAGACACTCAACTGCACTCAGGCTCTGAAAAGGGCAGCAAGGTGACTGCAATGTGAGACTGGCCTTGTGCCCAGGTGGGTCAACATCGCCAGTGGTGAGACAGGGTAGGAAAGGAAGGAAGTGATGCCTGGGGCTGCAGGAAAGATTTCTGGAAAAGGAGATGGGACAGAGCCAGGCTTGAAAAGAAAGGAAAGCCTCACCCATAGACTGATGGGAGTGTCCTATAGGAAGGAGTGAAGTCTGGGAACAAACTCTGAAGGCAGGCAGGGTGGCAGGATTTGTCCCTAGGAGAGGGTTGGCACATGAGTCCCTGCCAACAAGCAGGAAACAAAGCTAGAGGTGGAGACCAAGGCTTCAGATGCCAAGGTCAGCCTTTGCAACTTTACCCAACACAAATCAGACCCCATTCTGGGCTGCCCTAGGCTCCTGTAACCTCTCTGAGATGGGCTCTTCAGTTGTTTTGGGAAATGTTTCCCAAATTTTGGGGAATATATTCGCAGTTTTTTTTTTTTTTTTTTCCTGAGTCCTTCGTGTATTCTTCCCCAGTGTCCCAGGAAGTTAGTGTCCTCACTTATTTAGGAACAAACACCAGTAACTGCTACAGGCTAAACCTTCGCTGTAACAGCCGAAGCCAGTTTCTAGTCTTAAGTATCTAGAGAAAGCCCATGGTTTTGTTTTTCTTTCTACCAAAGCTCAGAAAAGACCGTGGCAGTTCTGGTCTGGGTCCTGAGAAGAGTGACTGTGTCTTAAGCCCTGTTTTGATGAAGGGAGATAAGTATACAGGTGTATCCACTCTGAAGGTATTGACAGGAAAATTTCCCTGACCCAACACCGAGATTCTGTGCTGACAGAGTGTCCACAGAGCCGCTGCCTGCTAATTCACGGTACAGCCGAAAAGTGCACGTCGTGAAATGCATTTTCAGAAGTGTAGTGTTGTGTGAAACATTATTAAGCACGTATTATTACCTCTGTAGATCTCAGTGGCGGTTTAACTATTAGAGAATTTCACAGCATATATAATATTATCAAAATGAATCAATACCTTCACCTCGAGGCTGATTCCTCAATTACTGGAACTACCAGTTGCTAATTGGAATGCTTTTTACACTCTGCCCTCCCTTCAGAATGTCCGTGCTGCCCATGTTGAAGGCAGCCAAGGAGCACAAATAAATTGAGCATGAACAATTAGACAGTTCAACTTTGGGTGATCTAAAGAGATGCAAGATGCCACTACATGGCATCGTGATTCTGAATCTCTGGGCTGGGGAGTGACTCTGGCTGACTGAATCTCTTCCTGCTTGCAGGAGTGCAGGATGGGTTTTTGAAAGACCTGAAGCAGTTCTAAAGCCTCGGATGTTTTCACATGGTAATGAAGAGTTTCGCCAAGATGCTTTACTTAGCTTGGTTACATAGCACCAAGATGCTTTACATAGCATCAGCCTGGAAGCTACTCAGCAGGACTGCCGTTTAATGCTGTTCTCCTTAGGCAGGAAGGATCTGGCTTTGAATGGTGATTGAAGGAGCTTGCAGAGTCGGACATGACTGATCACAGTATACAGCGGTGGTACAAACTGAAATGTTAACCAAGGTTAAACCAAGACAAGGAATGAAGGCTTCCCAGGTGGCTCAGTGGTAAAGAATCTGGCTGCCAATGCAGGAGACCCTTGAGACTTGGGTTCAACCCCTGGGTCTGGAAGATTGCCTGGAGAAGGACATGGCCCCCAAGTTTTATTTTACTTTCTTGGGTGTGTGCTCAGTTGCTTAGGAATGTACCACTGTTGCAACCCCACAGACTGTAGCCCACCAGGCTCCTCTGTCCATGGGATTTCCCAGGCAAGAATACTGAAATGGGTTGCCATTTCCTGACTCAGGGATCGAATCTGGGTCTCCTGCATTGGCAGGCAGACTCTTTAACACTGAGCCACCAGGGAAGCCCTTTATAAAAGAGTAAAACTGCCCAATTCTAAAACCTTGGAGAAAAATGTGAACTCTTAGCCATCTGATTATCATAATTGAGAATTCCAAATGGTTCTTTCAAAACCCAAATGGGAGAAAATGCACAGGATTCTTTTCCAGGGAAAGAACACGGGCATTCATACAACATGTGATCAAGGAAGCTGTTCCTTGGTCATTTCCCGGGTGCATCTCAAGTAATTACTCTGAACTGAGACCTGGGCTCATTATGGGCATGAATAAGATGTTGACAAATGATGTTGTTTCTCTCTCTCTCTTTTTTCCTTTGCCTGTCATCGACAGCAAGGCCAATTAGTGCACTGGGCTGCATCAGAAAAGTGTGAGCTGAAAGAGGAGTGACATGCCGAAAAGATTTCTTTTCAAGCTCCGTGTCTTTAGGAAGCTTCCGTGCAGTGACCTTATACTTGGAATTCAGGTTTCAGCTGGTATATCCAGCATTAAAGGTGACAGGGAAAATAAAAGTCTTCCTTCGAAGGATTGTGTGTGCCTTTGGCAAAGGTTATAGATGTGATATCTTTGAACATCCTTCTTCATGATGGCTCTGTTGCTGAAAATGGGCAGAGAAGAGAGGAAGTCTGCAGTTGAGCTAAAGCTGTTTTCAGGGTAATGATTGTCAAATCCTGTACCTTTGAAATGCAGAACAATATGGGTTTTATATTTACATCTAAATACCTGGTTTGTTCACTCTCTTGTTCTTTCCATCTCCCACCCTGTCAGATCTTTGTTGACATAGAGTAAACAGGAGAAAACGTGTTAAAAAAGTAAGATACCTCAGCTTCATTTAAGCTATTGATTTCTGAGACTAGAAGCAACTCATTAAATCTTGCTGGTCCCAGAGTTCCCCGCTCTGCTCACCTTGTTTTTTTTTTTAGCCAGTAATAGTAGAAGGCAGAAGGATGACATGTGCCTCTTTCAGTCCTCCATGCCTATCTGAAAGGATCCAGATGTCTCGAAGCATGACTGGTTACAGATCATTATCATTATTTAAGCAATTATTCATTCTCTATCTGGGGTGGTTTGAGAACTGGAAACAGGGACAAGAAATGCTCAAAAAATAGATTTATCGTCCTTCAAATAATTTGCTGCTCACCAGCGTGGTCTCCTCTGATTACTCAGGCCATTTCTAGAATATTCATAGTGCTCCCATCTTTCCATTGACTAGTTGTATCTCTTCCTTGAAGCTTTCCATGGCTACCTAGGCTAACATTCTTGTGTAGTTAAAGAATTCAGTAGAACACACGTTAAAATGAGACCTTTGCGGATGCACAGGTGACATGTCTGCTAATAATGACTTATTATTAATATATGCCTGTAAGCAAGTTTCTCACACTTATAAACATAGTTCTGAATTTCTGTGGTCAGTTTGGCATCATTACCAGCTCATTCTACATTGTCCTCTTTATAGAAGGAGACTAACATGAGCTAGAAGTCTTTCCCTCATAATATTCCAAGTTCAACTTCACTCCATTTGTAAGATTTGGACATTCAATATCTCATGCAGGGACTTCCCTGGTGATCCAGAAGTTAAGACTCCACATTTCCAATGCAGGGGGCACCAGTATGATACCTGGTTGGGGAACTAAGGTCCCACATGCTATATTGCTGCTAAGTCGCTTCAGTCGAGTCCGACTCTGCGACCCCATAGATGGCAGTCTGCCAGGCTCTGCCGTCCCTGGGATTCTCCAGGCAAGAATACTGGAGTGGGTTGCCATTGTGTAGTGTGGCCAAGAAAAAATTAAGACATTGAAAAATTTCGTTCAGTGTTCTTATTCTTCAGTGGCAATTACAGGCAGAAACATGGGCAGATGTGAAGGTCATAGCAGCCTTAGAGGGTGCTAGAAGGAGCCCTTAGAAAGGGGTGAGGTAGTGGAGAGCTTCAACAGGCTCTTTCCTGTGATTGCTGATGTTTTTAGCTCCTTTGGAGTGAATATCTTTAATCTCTTGCTTTGGTGCCACAGATGGTGAGATTCTATGCACAGGTTTTCTGATTTGGGGATTTTGCTAATGATTTCCCTGCTTTTCTTTCCTGTTTTTTTTTTTTTTCTGCAAAGATACACTAATGGTTATACAAGCCTCTAATTCCTATATACAAATATTTTTGCTTGGAGAAGCTGGAGGGTCTTTAGTTCCTTCACCAAACCTTGAAGGGCACAAGGCCTGGATCCCTCCCTAGCAAAATGGGGATTAAAAACCCACCAACGCATAAGGCAATTGTGAGAATGGAATAAAACCGTGCATATGAAGTGCCTGGCATGACATACCCAGAACTCCACAAACAGCAAATTCCTGTTTTATTTCATAGTATTAAAAGCCCTAGCGCTAGTACACAAAGACTCAGTTTATTGATACAGTGCTCATTTCAGTTATAGTCAGACCATAGCACTGAATAAATGTTTATTGATAGGGTAATTCCTGAGTTTGGCTAAGGTAATTTCTAGCATATCTGCTACTGTCTTTCATGTCACAGGAAAAGAGTCCTGGGGGAGTGTTTACTCATTGTAAAGCACTTAGATAATTCTTAGATTTGGGGACAAATCATCCTACATTAAGGCTAATAATATGTTTCCTAAACCAACAGCAATAATTACTTATTGCTATCTTCTAGCATAAAATGTGGGATATGTGTTTAGTTGCTCAGTCGTGTCCAACTCTTTGTGACCCCATGGACTGTATGTAGCCCACCAGGCTCCTCTGTCCATGTGGATTCTTCAGGCAAGACTACTGGAGTTGTTCAGAATACCCTCCTCCAGGGTATCTTCCCAACCCAGGGATTGAACCCTGATCTCCCGCATTGCAGGTAGATTCTTTATAATCTGAGCCACCATGGAAGTCCCCAAAACATGGGATATAGCTGTGGATTTAAGGTGTGTGCAGGATGAAGGCAGCTGGTCCAACAACCAGTTTGGAAATGGAGGTGGCCTTTTGGGCATTCACAGGTATCATTCTATTATTCTAGTCATTAGTCCATAAAGAGAACAGTAGAAATAAATTGTTATTTTTAATTTCTCTATATAAGTACTTCCTTTGTGTTTTATAAAATGTAACAACTATGATTTGAACTAACTTCTTTAAAGGGTCTGCATTTAGGAGTTATTAATGGGGCATGTCAAAGCCAAGTGTTGGGGTTAAGATACCAAGAATAATACCGTCTTTGTTGGGAGTAGACTTTTTGGCTTGTTTATTTAAGTTGAGGTCAAGTTCCCCTGGAGTAACCTCTCTGAGGGAGAACCGCCTTCATTTCTTGATATGTGTGTGTGTTATTTGGCCTTGATGTACTGTCCTGAAAGACACATCATCTCTGACCAGCACCATTCTCTGTTGGCTGTCCTGAACAGAAATACCACGTCTAAAACATAGTCTCTGGAGTCAGACTGACTTGGTTTAAATACTGCCTTTGCCAGTTAACAGCTGTGTAACTTTGGGCAAGAAATATACCCTCTCTGTTAGTAATTTAGAAAAAAGAGAATGTGAGGATAAAGGATAGCAACTGTGTCAGAGGGCTACTGAGGATAATATAGAAGATATTTACTGAAAGTCTTTAGCAACATCTTCTACATAATCAGTCCTCAAAAAGTATTAGTATGTGTTATTATGAAAGACACTACATCTAAGAAAGAGCTCATATTCTTTTATAAACATTTGACATGTTCTAGTAACTTTGCCAGGCATGTAGGAAGATAAAATGTGGGTGAGTGTGGTCCGCAGTCTCTGGCCTTCTGGGCTCACATTTACTGGGGAGGGTGTGTGTGTGTGCACCTGCTCACTCAGTTGTGTCCAACTCTTTGTGACCCTGTGGAGTATAGCCCACCAGGCTCCTCATCCAGGGGTTTTCCAGGCACGAATACTGGAACAGGTTGACATTTCCTACTCCACAGGATCTTCCTGACACAGGGATTAAACCCGTCTCTTGTGTCTCCTATATTGACAGCCATTTTTTTTTTTTTTTTTTTTAACCACTGTACCACCTGGGAAATCCAGGGAGAATATGAACTGCATGTAAAAACTGAAAATACAAGATAGAAAATGTTAACTACTTTACATTTTAATAGGGAAACAGAAATTTCGGTGCATGTCAAGGAAAAATCAATGGAGGAATGTCTCAAAAGATGGATATAGTTTAGACATGTGGAGATGACCTATGATGCCAAGACAGGAAAAGGCCTTTGGGCAAAGGGATTGGAGGATTTAAGTGCAGCAACACATAGAAACAAAGGGAGCATTCATCTGGAGAGCCTGACTCCTTCTGAAGGGCAATAGGACAAAAAATGCACCAGAAAGATCAAATAAGCAGCAATGGATTTTAAGTGTTAACTTTGGAAGTTAGGGCTTCCCTGGTGGTTCAGATGGTAAAAAATCCACCTGCAATGTGGGAGACCTGGGTTTGATCCCTGGGTTGGGAAGATCCCCTGGAGAAGGGAATGGATATCCACTCCAGTATTCTGGCCTGGAGAATTCCATGAACAGAGGAGCCTGGCAGGCTACAGTCTATGGGGTCACAAAGAGTCGGATACAACTGAATGACTTTCTCTTTGGAAGTTAAGGAACAAGCTGCTATTAAAGTAACCCAGAAATTATGAATATTATTGATCAAAAATACAGTGGACAAAATGCCTGACAGAAATGAGTACTCAATATTGTATACTTTTCATCACTGGATCTAACTACTTTACCCTTGTTATACACATGAGATGGTTAATCTTATATGTCAACTTGACTGGCTGTGGGAAACCCAGTTTAAACATTATTTCTAGGTGTGTCCTTGAGGGTGTTTCTGGGTGAAATTAGCAGAATTGGTGGATTCAATTCCACCTGAATTGGTGGATTCAGCAGAGAAGATCCCTCTCCCAATGTGGGTGAACACTGTCCAGTCCCTTGAAGGTAGGGATAGAACCCAAAGACAAAGGAGGGATTTTTTTTCCTTTTTTTCTTTGCTTGCTGCTTGAGCTGGGACATCTCATCTTCTGACCCAAGTCTGGAATTGATACTGTTGGCTACCTTGGTTCTTGGACTGGTTTTTCTGGGTTTCCAACTTGCAGACAGCAAACTGTGGGAGTTCTCAGCCTCTAAAATGGTGTGAGCCCATGCCTCATGATAAATATCTAGGTAGAAAATAGATGACAGAGACATAGATAGATCTAGACACAAATATAGTTATAGATTTACATAGAGATCCATAGACATCCTATTGGTTCTTTTACTCTGGAAAACCCTGACTAATACAACCACATTATCTCATTAAGTTATTCTACTTATCCTGTGAAGTACATATTACATCTGTCTCCATTCTACACATAGGAAAATGAAACAAAGACCTTTCTTACATGCACAGGTAAGAAAGCTGTGACGGAGCTGATGTTTGAACCCAGAAAGTCAGAAAACAACTCAGGATGCTGTGTATACCATCCCATGATCTCTATGCTTTGGAAACCCGCAGCCTTGAAAAGGATGGACATGCAGAATATGTTGTGTGCATGTAATAAGAGCTTCCAGAAGGCTCTGCAGAAGGGTCCGCCAGGGAACACGAGAAGAAAACAGGTACATTTCCAAATGAGGTGAGAGTGGCTTCCCAGAAGCAGTGACACTACGGCTGAATCTTGAGGACTGGTTGGTTCTTGGCAACTGTGAGCCTGAAGGAGAAGGATGGGGCCAGAAAAATAAAGGAAATATCAAGGGGGCATGCTCATGCATCCTTAGTAGCAAACTCAGTCATCATGTATCAAAACATACATGATCTGTGCCTTTGGTATCTATAATTTCATAGCTGCAAAGGGTGAAATAAAAATGCACAAAATGCTTATCTGAAACATTGTCAGTTAGGGAAAATAGAAATTATATAAAGGCACAACAGCATAATTTGTATAAAGTAACACCTATTGAAGGCAGGAGGAGAAGGGGACAACAGGATGAGATAGTTGGATGGCATCACTGGCTTGATGGATATGAGTTTGAGCAAGTTCTGGGAGCTGGTGATGGACAAGGAAGCCTGGAGTTCTGCAGTCCATGGGGTTGCAAAGAGTCAGACACGACTGAGCAATTGAACTGAACTGATAGTCATTAAAAGGGAAGATGGATACACATCTGCAGACCATCACTAAGTGACAAAGAGGTAAAGGATCTTGTGAATGTAAAACTGGACACAGACATGCTGTTGGCACAGAGAATAACCTGAAAGGATTTCACCAAAATATCAAAAGTGGTCATCTCCAGATAGTGAAATTGGGGTGGGGGGATTTTAGTTTTCCCTTCCCTTTTCTGAATAGCTTGCATTTTTACAATAGATGTGGGTCCCCAAAATTCAAGTATAGAAAAAAAAAAAGAAACTTGAAAGACCAGACAACTTAAATGTTAAGCAAAAGAATTACAGAATAGGTCTGTTGGCATGAGGCAAAGAAAGTGGGAAAAACAAAGATTGAAAGAAAAATAACAGTGCCATGCTCCAACTCCTTTTTATACATGTAACTGATGACTTCAGTGACAATGGGATTTAAGGAGTTGATGTGGTTCAAAGCTGTGAAAGATCATCTGCTCGGGAGATTGCAGAGCTGCACTCCCACCAACTTTTAATTCTTCAAGGCAGTGCTACCCTCTTGTGGGCCCAGTCATATTGTTGAATCACCGTGTGTTGTAGGGTGGCAGGTGTATCCATCCTTTAGCCTTCGGGTTGAACATGCAAGGCTTGTGAGAGCAGAAACCCTAGACCAGGAAACACTGGCAATGGATTGCCTCATCTGTTTACCTAATATGCCATTAAACTCTTTTCTTCATTGTAAAGTGGGAGGTGAAAAAGAAATTGGGAGCCCTACCTGAAGAGTTTACTTTATATAGTTTACTATTTTTTGAAGAGTAACTGGCACTCAGAGAAGTTTAAAGATTTCCCAAAGTCATATAGCTTGTTGGATAAGTAAACCAATCACTTATTGAAGTATAAATAAGATGAATACACTTAGAGATTATTATACTAAGTGAATTAAGTCAAATAGTGAAAGACACATGTCATAACACTCATATGTGGAATCTAAAAAAAATGATACAGATTAACTTATTTACAAAACAGAAACAGACTCACAGACTTAGAAAATAAATTAATGG
The DNA here is from genome assembly GCF_019320065.1 of Cervus canadensis. Taxonomy (NCBI): domain Eukaryota; kingdom Metazoa; phylum Chordata; class Mammalia; order Artiodactyla; family Cervidae; genus Cervus; species Cervus canadensis. The sequence goes on along the minus strand of NC_057393.1, from coordinate 24,618,493 downwards.
TTACCAATGGGGACAGAGGAATGGAGGGAAGGATAAATTAGGAGTTGGGATGAACAGATATACACTACTATGTATAAAATAACAAAGAACTAATGTATAGCATAGAAAGATATATTCAGTATCTTGTAATAACTTATAATAGAAAAGAATATGAAAAAGAAAATATATATAAGTATATATATATATACCTTTATATATATATCAAACGAATCATGTTGTTCTATACCGGAAACTAACACAACATTGTAAATCAACTATACTTAAATAAAAGTAAAGTAGAAATAAAAATATGGGCCAAGAAAGCAAAAATAAAATCCAAATATGGACTTACAATCAAAACAGAAGAGCACAGAGCAAAGAAATTGAATTCTGGAAATGATCTATTCTGACAAAGTATGCCTCACTGCTTTTCAAGGAAATGGTCTCTCTGTATCTGACACTGATTACTAGCAATAGAATTATCGGCACCTATGAAATGAATCTTTAGAAATTCAAAGTGTTAGCCTAGGGCATCCAATATGGTAGTTTTTACCTCCATGGTCATCTCGGTCTTGTTTTTTTGTTTTTGTTTTGTAACAGTCTCTCTGTAAAGAATCTTCATCTTCATGGCATTGTCTTCTGTTGGAAGGTTCAGTTCCAACTATTGATTAGTTGTGATATTTATGTCTATGTTTGTCTTCAGAACAGCACTGGGATGTTGTGCTCATGATGGCCTTACTTCGGGCAGAGCTGCCAGTCACTGACACGGATTAGACCACTCGGAGTGGAGGCAATTTGAGAGATAAAGTGCTCACTTTGAGAGGCGGCTAGTGTGTTTTGTGAGGCTCAAGTTCATTTTCCACTCTATGACTTATCCATCTTCCACATCGTAGGCCACTCCAAGTCTCTATTAGAGCTAAACTACACGTTGGCCCTCTGTCTGCCTCCTCATCCCATAACTGCTATGTCTTCTCATTCCTACAACCCACGTGGCTGGGCTGCATGTCTGCCCACTGTGTTTCTTTGACTAGAATGAGGAAGAAACAGGAAATGGCTCCTGTGGGAAACTGACTGATGTTCCTCCCACATCCTAATCCCTAGAACCTGTGAATGTCACCTTAAATGACATGAGGTTAAACTAAGGATCTTGAGATGACCAGATTATTCTGGACTATCTGGGTGGGCCCTAAGTGTAATTGCAGCTGTCTTCATAAGAGGAAGCAGGAGATGGAAGTAAGAGGTTGGAGTGATGGGAGGAAGGGTTCATGGCAAAGGGATACTGTTGGCCTCTAGAAGCTAGAAAAGGCAAGGAACCAGATCCTCCCCCAGAGCTTCTGGAAGGAACACATGTGCCAATACCTTGGTTTTACCCTAGTGAACCTGAACTTCAGACCTCTGGCCTCTGTTAAGAGAAAATAGTTATGTTGTTTCAAGCCTCTCAATTTGTGGTATTTTTTCACAGCACCAACAAGGGGAAACTATCCCAGGTCCTTTATAGGACAGTGCTCCTCTTACTATCTGCATGCACTTCTAACCTGGCAGAAAAGTACATTTGTGGTTAATTTCCATCTGATACTGGTAGCGTATCTTTGTTTTTCTCTCTCTATTTTTATTTAATATTTTGGTCATGAGATTTTAGTTCCCAGACCAGGGATTGAACCTGTGCCCCCTGCAGTGGAAACACACAGGAGGAGAACATGGAGTCTTAGAAAGCAATGCCATTTTCTCAAGGATGCATCATTAGTAAGTGATAGAGTATCAGGGGAGAATCCTGTCTTGCTGCTGCCCAAACTGATGGTCTCTCTCTTACACAAAGCCCTTTCCCTAAATTTGAGCATCCCCCTTTGTGGTGAAAGAAAAGCAAGGAGTCCCAAGACTCCTCTCCAGTGTGTATTTAACTGTGTAAAATATCAATAGGATCATGACTGTAGTAGTGATGAGCTGTTAACTTAGAAATGCTGGGAGATGAGGCTGCTTGGAATATGTCAGTGCCCCACTCCCCAATGATGGAAATAAAATCAGAAAGACAGAAATACTATCTGAAAACATTATTTTACTGTGTGACCTCTAAGGTTGCTGAGAACTGGATGCATAAAAGAATCTTTCAAGAGATTTGAGTCACTGCCACATTTTTATATTTATGGGGATACTTTCATGTTATTTAACTGCATTTATTTTTTCCTTTTTATACTTTTTGTTTCCATTTTAGGTAGAACTATCCTTTTTAATCTCCCTTCTCTATGCCCAGCCACAAAGTAAAGTTGGTATGAATCTATTATTGGTATTGATAATGATAATGCCTAGTATTTATGAAATGCTTATTATGTGCTGGGCTTGCTGTTATCTTGCATAAACCCTGTATTTTAAGCTTCACAGCAACCCTATGATTTAAGAACTTGTTTTACTGATTATCATTCTGAAACTCAGAGAGATTAGGTAACTTACTCAAGACCACAATGCCTAGTAAGAAACAGAACCAATAGTTGATCAGAGTCATCTCATTTTTAACCTCATAGGCTTTTCTGAGAGAACTATATTCCATCTCATCCACTTCTAGGAAATACTACCTTCCAGCCATTTTGTTTCTGTTTAAAAGTCATATGAGTTCTCTGGAGATCTATAAACTCCACTGCAACTCCCTAATTTTGCTCACCCTTTTGGGCAGAATCAGGTACTTCCCAATTATCCCAACATCTTCCTGTTTTTCTTACTGAGGTATAGCTGATTTACAATACTATGTTAGCTTCAGCTGTATAGCACCATGATCCAGTTATACATATATATTACATATATATAAATGTATATATCTATATTCTTTTTCCCTATTCTTTTCCATTGTGGTTTATTACAAGGTATTAGATAGAGTTCCCTGTGCTATAGAGTAAATCCTTGTTGTTTATCTATTTTATATATGGTAATATGTGTCTGTTAATCCCATACCCTCGATTTATCCCTTTCAAACCCTTCCCTTTTGATAACCATAAATTTGTTTCCTGTATTTGTGAATCTGTTATGCTTGTAAATAAATTCATTTGTACTGTATCTTAGATTCCATATATAAGTGATAACATATGAGATTTGTCTTTTTCTGACTCACTTCACTTAATACAATAATCTATAGGTCCATCTATGTTGCTTCCTGGCCCCAAGTCTATTGGCACTCCCATTTCCTGGCATAGTGCAGCCTTTCCAAAGAATGAAGCCTTGGTTGCCTCAACCACATCAGTGTGTGAACTTTCCCTGAAGATCTATAAAGTCAGACTTGACAGTCTCAGGCTAGTGGAGAGGGCTTCATGTGGATAGAGACTTGTGATGTTTCCATCTACAATTACAGCTTTGCTTCATTTTTAAATAACCTCTCAAAACCTATCATCAACTGTCTAATCTTTAACAGTACACTTCCCTTCTCTCTCCCTTACTCCAAACCCGCTGCAAAGGTTGGAACTCACTGGATTAAACAGGATGGGATAAAAACAGTGACTTGATGATTGATATCTAGAAACTGCATTCTATTCCTCTTAGAAAACTGGCCCAGTTTCCTAACCCTTGGAAGCCCAGGATTTCCTAGAAGTGTGATACGGAAAAAATGCAGGCAAGGTTTTTCTGATGAAGGGCAAAATCAAGACTCACACTTGCTTGTTCACTTGAGGGGGGTCTTAAAGACCCTATTGTCCTCTACAACACATACAATGTTCTTTTAATTGAGCCCCACGAGAAGAGTGAGTGAAAGATGAGAAATAAAATGCTTTCATTCTTTTCCACTGGCTATTACCTCGGTAATGGCACTAATAAAAGTGGCATTAGAAAGAACTGGGAGAAAAATCATCGTTGCTCTTGGACCCATAAGAAACGAAGATTCAAAAGGTTATTACAGGTAATAGATTCACATTTTAGCATGTGAAATGATGGTGGACTTAGATCACGTGCTTTTGGTTTAGAGATGATTTTCTGGTAGGAGTCCCAGGCTTGGTGAATAAAAGAGGAACCTCTGGGTCAGGGAGAGAAACTGGGGGCTTTGTTCCAATGCTGGGCCTTGGAGCAGGGTCACACTATAAACAACAATTCTTCCTCAAACGTGTTCTGAAAAGCCCAGGGAAAATCAGTTTGTGCGCTTGCAGAGGACAGGGAAGGAAGAAAGAGTGAGATGAAGACAAGGTGAACAAATGAAATCCGTCTAGCCTGAGTGAACACACTGTCCAAAAGCTGTTTCAGGAATCAGAGTGCAGACTCTCTTTAGATGCCTCTGTTCACATCCAGGCTCAGGTTGATGCATTCTGTTTCTGCTAAAATCTGAGTTTACCAAGGCATGAGTTTAAGTAAGCAAAATATTTTCATTCTGACCACAGAAATGAAGGGATTTTAAAATGGCTACCACCAATTAACCAAAAACATACATTTCAGTGGTTCAATTTATGTATGAAATTGTTATTGCCTCTCTGAGGGTTTTAGGTTATAATTACCTTTACTCTAAATTCTAAGAGAGGAATAAAAGTAGGAAAATAGGATATACCTCCAATGCATTTTTTTCTAATTTATTTTTTTATGAAGGATAATTGCTTTACAGAACTTTATTGTTTTCTGTCGAACCTCAACATGAATCAGCCATAGGTATACATATAGCCCCTCCCTTTTGAACCTCCCTCCCACCTCCCTCCCCATCCCACCCCTCTAGGTTGATACAGAGCCCCTGTTTGAGTTTTCTGAGCCACACAGCAAATTCCCATTGGCTATCTATTTTACATAAGGTAATGTACGTTTCCATGTTACTCTTTCCATACATCCCACCCTTTCATCCTCTTTCCCCATGTCCATGTCTATTCTGTATGTCTGTTTCTCCACTGCTGCTCTGTAAATAAATTCTATAGAACCATTTTTCTAGATTCTATATATGTGCATTAGAACACGATATTTATCTTTCTCTTTCTGACTCACTTCACTCTGTATAATAGGTTCTAGTTCATCCACCTCATCAGACTCAAATGTATACCTTTTTATGGCTGAGTAATATTCCATTGTGTATATGTACCACAACTTCTTGATCCATTCATCTGTTGATGGGCAGATTCAATTTTGATGTTTAAAAAAAATGTGTTCCAGATTTTTAAATAATTGCTTCATATACAGATTATAAGAGATATACCAAACAGAAATAATGCAAAAATAAGCCAAATAAATATTAAGCAAAAAATCAATATATTAGTACTGACATCAGGGAAAATTGATTTGAATATAAAGTTTTCCAATATATGATATGCATTATGAAGTTGTATTTGATGTTCAAATGCACTCTTTGGTCCCAGAGATCCTGATATTAAAATAAGTGTAGACTTATTTTTCTAATTTTGTTGATTTGATTTGATTTGATTCTTAATGAATCTGGCTAAAGGTTGTCATTTTTATCTTCTCAAAGAACTGGTTTTTAGTTTTATTAATCTTTACTGTCATTTCTTTCCTTTCTTTTTCGTTTATTTCTGCTCGGATCTTTATGATTTCTTTCCTTCTACTAATTTTTATTTTTTATTCTTTTTCCAGTTGTTTTAGGTATAAAGTTAGGCTGTCTATTAGATGTTTCTCTTGTTTCTTGAGGTAGGATTGCATTGCTATAAACTTCCCTCTTAGGACTGCTTTTGCTGCATCCCATAGGTTTTGAGTTGTGTTTTCATTTTCATTTGTTTCTATAAGATTTTTGATTTCCCTTTTGATTTCTTCAGTAACCTGTTGGTTATTTAGAAACATGTTGTTTAATCTCCATGTGTTTGTGTTTCTTACAGTTTTTTTCTTGTAGTTGATATCTGGTCTCATAGCATTGTGGTCAGAGAAGATGCTTGATACAATTTCAGCTTTCTTAAATTTACTGAGGTTTGATTTGTGACTCAAGATATGGTCTATCCTGGAGAATGTTCCATGTGCACTTGAGAAGAAGGTGAATTCTTCTGCATTTGGATGGAATGTCCTGAAGATAATCAATGAGATCCATCTCATCTAATGTATCATTTAAGACTTGTATTTCCTTCTTAATTTTCTGTTTTGATGATCTGTCCATTGGTGTGAGTGGGGTGTTAAAGTCTCCTGCTATTATTGTGTTACTGTCAATTTCTCCTTTTTTGTCTGTTAGTGGTTGTCTTATGTCTTGAGGTGCTCCTATATTGGGTGCATAGATATTTACAATTGTTATGTTTTCCTCTTGGATTGATCCCTTGATCATTATGTAGTTTTTTCCTTATCTCTTATAATCTTCTTTATTTTAAGGTCTATTTTGTCTATCAGACTTCAGCTTTCTTTTGCTTCCCATTTGCATGGAATATATTTTTCCATCCTCTCACTTGTATGTGTCTTGAGGTCTAAAGTGGGTTTCTTATAGACAGCATATATATGGGTCTTGTTTTTGTTTCCATTCAGCCACTCTGTGTCTTTTGGTTGCAGCATTTAATCCATTTACAATAAAAGTAATTACTGATATATATGTTCCTATTGCCATTTTCCTAATTGTTTGGGGTTGATTTTGTAGATCTTTTTTCTTCTATTGTGTTTCTTGACTATATAAGTCCTTTTAACATTTGTTGTAAAGCTGGTTTGGTGGTACTGAATTATCTTAACTTTTGCTTGTCTGAAAAGCTTTTGATTTCTCCATCAGTTTTGAATGAGATCCTTGCTGGGTATGGTCATCTTGGTTGTAGATTTTTCCCTTTCAGTACTTTAAATATATCCTGCCATTCCCTTCTGGCCTGCAGAATTTCTGCTGAAAGATCAGCTGTTAAGTGTAACATACTTGGTTGTAACCCTTGTAACATACAAGGGTTTCCCTTGTATTTTACTTGTTGCTTCTCCTTACTGCTTTTAATATTCTTTCTTTGTTAGTCTTTGTTAGTTTTATTAGTATGTGTCTTGGCATGTTTCTCCTTGGGTTTATCCTGTATGGGACTCTTTGTGCCTCTTGGACTTGATTGATGTTTCCTTTTCCATATTGGGGAAATTTTCAACTATAATCTCTTCAAAAATTTTCTCATACCCTTTCTTTTTCTCTTCTTCTTCTGGGACCCCTATAATTCAAATGTTGGTGCATTTGATATGGTCCCAGAGGTCTCTGAGACTGTCCTCAGCTCTTTTCATTCTTTTTACTTTATTCTGCTCTTCAGAAGTTATTTCCACCATATTATCTTTCAGCTCACTGATTTGTTCTTCTGCTTCAGATATTCTGCTATTGATTCCTTCTAGAATATTTTTACTTTCAGTAATTGTGTTGTTTGTCTCTGTATGTATATTCTTTAATTCTTCTAGTTCTTTGTTAATTGATTCTTGCATTTTCTCCGTTTTGTTTTCAAGGTTTTTGATCATCTTTACTATCATTATTCTGAATTTTTTTTCAGGTAGTTTGCCTACTTCCTCTTCATTTATTTGGACTTCTGTGTTTGTAGTTTGTTCCTTCATTTGTGTGGTAATTCTCTGCCTTTTCATTATTATTATTATTATTCATTACTACTATTATTATTTTAATTATTATAATACATATAATATATATTCAACATAAAATTATTCATTATTAATATTATTCATTATTGTTATTATTATTTTTAACTTATTGTGTTTGAGGTCTCCAGGGTCTTGGAGTCACTGCTCCCACTCCAAAGGCTCAGGGCTTGATCTTCAGTTTTACATAGGGCTATATGTTCTTTTCTGCTGGTCAGGCACTCTTGTCTGCTCTCAGCTGATGTTCTGCATGCACTTCTGTGTCTGAAGGTGTATTCCTGATGTGTCCATGGAGAGAGATGTATTCCATGTCCACCTACTCCTCTGCCATCTTGTTCCTCTCCTTTTTTTTTTTTTTTCGCTTTTAAATTTAAAATGAAGGAATACTTATTAACCATAAAATTCCACTTCACTATTTTCCCCTGAGACTCAATGATAAGAATTCCTTTATGGCCTCTACCTACCATTGAGGAGCAATAGAAAGGTCCCTGGTTACAGTTAAGGTCTCTAGAATAGATCTGTTCTGCTCAAATACCCAGTTATTCAGACCCCAAATCTCAATATTGCTCTTTACTTCTTTTGCTTTAATACTTTTCATCCATCCTTTCAGCAAATCTAACCATATTTTAGCGTTTCTACTATTATTCTTCCAAAGTCCATTCAACCATCATCTTTTCACATAACTGCCAGAAGGTCCTTTTTAAAATAACAGTCAAATCAACTCTCTCCTCTTTAAGGCTCTCTAATGGCTTCCCAACCCACTTAGAACACTCTTTAAAGCTCTTACCATGTTCTACAAAACGTGCCTGCTGAAGTGTCACTGCATTGTCTAACACTCTTCCCCTCACTTACTGGGTTCCAGCCACTGACCCCCTTGCTCATCCACAGGTTTTGTCTCAGTCAGGATGTTCCCCATATTGGAGACTCCACCTGGTTCTCCTTCCCTGGGCTCCTTTGAAAGGCTTGTCTTGGGCAATAGCCTCCTCAGTGAGACCTTTTTCACCACCCTGTCTAAGGAGACCACCCCTTGACACTCTTCATCCCCTATCATGCTTTACTTGCAGTGACTCATCTCTGCTGCCACTCTGTTTGATTTTAGTTGTTACCATCAGTCTCTGTCATTAGATTGAGAACTGTGGGAGAGGAGGGATGTGGTTTTTAAATATTTATTTTTTACTGTGTTGGGTCTTTGTTGGCATGGTGGCTTTTCTCTAGTAGTGGTGAGCAGGGGCTCTTTTCTAGTTGTGGTCCATGGGCTTCTCATTGCAGTGGCTTCTTGTTGCAGAGCATGGACTCTAGGGCATATGGGCTTCAGTAGCTGTGGCATGTGGGCTCTGTAGTTGTGGCTCCCAGGCCCTAGAGCACAGGCTCAATAGTTGTGGTGCATGGACTCAGTTGCTCCACAGATGTGGGATTTTCCTGGATCATGGATCCAGTCTGTGTCTCGTGCATTGGTGGGTGAATTCTTTACCACTGAGCCACCAGGGAAGCCTGGCTTTTGTTGATTTGATTGTTATTGTTTACCCTACATTTTCAGTGCCTGAATAGTCTGGCAGAGAAGAAGTACTGCATGGATAAATTAATTGGGTCATTACACCTCATTTGGTCTTAGTTGTTTCATTTTTAGTCTTAGATTTTAAGATTTCTAAGGTGCAGTTTTGATTTGATGTTCTAGAGCTCTGTAGCCTTCGTATTGTTCACTACTCTGATGCACAGACATTATAAAAACGTAACAGGTACAGATTACTAAAAAGAAAAATTAACCCATAAAATCCTAGTTCCAAGAGATAGACATGATTAATGTTTTTGTGGACAACTTTTGTGGTATATGTGTCCGTGTGTGTTTAGGGATCTAGTGTTGCTGATAGATGAAGTATGGACTGAAGAGCTAGAATGCCTGCTTTTGGGGTTCCAGCTTTTTAATTTTTGAAATTTATTATATGTAACTGTGGCTGAGCTATCTACCTTCTCTCTTCCTCAGTTTCCTTATGTGGAACATCATAATCATCATCCCTAGAGAATAGGAAGTATCCTATTTCCTCTGCATTACCCAAACCATAGAGGACAAGATTGAACACGTGAGATAATTCAAATTCTGTGTGTATGTACACATGTATGGAAGTGTGAAAGTCCCTGGGTAGGGAATGCAGAAAGATTACAAAGATAAAATTTCAAGAGCCTTCTCAGCCGAATGTTCTTTGATGTCCAAGGAATTTATAATGCTGGGATAACTTTGTCAACTGATAAATCTCTTTCTGAAAATGCTGAAAGGTGCAAAAGATGCTTTCTTTCCAGTTTTTGCAACCAGGCCTCAGTTTCTTCTGGCAGGTACATCTTTGACTAGGGGTTATTCAGTCCTTCCCTGGTGGCTGAGATGGTAAAGCGTCTGCCTACAATGCAGGAGACCCAGGTTTGATCCCTGGGTCGGGAACATCCTCTGGAGAAGGAAATGGCAACCCACTCCAGTACTCTTGCCTGAAAAATCCCATGGAAGGAGGAGCATGGTAGGCTATAGTCCGTGGGGTTGCAAAGAGTTGGACCTGACTGAGCAACTTCATTTTCACTATTCAGTCCTTAGGGCCAGTGCTTCCTCTCCACATGCCAGTTGGTGCCAACTCTTGTGTGGACGCATATGAAAGCCATGCTTGATGTTGATCCACGAAAAAACCTCACAGGGGCTACTGGCCCTACACCTGGAAAATGATTATCAGGCTGAGATTGACTCCAGACAGAAAGATAGTTCTGTTTAATTTGAAGGCTTTCTAAATGGTGCTCAGGGAACGATAGACGGCTAATGGAGAAAGTGAATTTATTAATTTTTAATTTTCTTAAGCTGTGGCTCCTTATTAAGAACTCCCTTATGTAAAGTATGCTGGGATTGTTTGGAGATAGCAAAGCATCCTTGCACTGATGATCTTTGCACATTAAATGCTCCTGGTGCTGGGGCTTTATTGCAAATCCATGCTATCCAAACTCAGCAGCAAGAGGTCTCTCAAATTATCCACAACCCTTATTCTTCTGATCTTAGCCCTGCTGCTTAAACACTGGTCTCCTCAAAAGACCCCACTCCTCACTTCCTAGTTCCTTAAAGATATATTTAGTAAATACCCATCATAAGCTAGGTATTGTGATAAAAAGGACCCAAATGGGTAGTACACAGTCCCAAGATATACTTCAAATAATCTGCATATTTACAACTTTTCCCTCAGTTCTGCTAAAAATATATCCTGGAAGCCTCCTCTTCAATTAAACAAAAGAAATAATGTATGCTCCTTTTGGGGCAATTTTTAAAATTACATATATGAATTATGACAGAGTCCTTAATACAAATGTGTCAGACTCTGTCTTAGGTCTTTCAGATACCACAAGGGTGAAGAGCGGTCAAGTCCCTATTTTTTAAAGATTAAATTTCAATTATAGATATATTTTATTTTTTATTTTTTTATTTTTATTTTTTTTAATTTTTTTATTAGTTGGAGGCTAATTACTTCACAACATTTCAGTGGGTTTTGTCATACATTGATATGAATCAGCCATAGATTTACACGTATTCCCCATCCCGATCCCCCCTCCCACCTCCCTCTCCACCCGATTCCTCTGGGTCTTCCCAGTGCACCAGGCCCGAGCACTTGTCTCATGCATCCCACCTGGGCTGGTGATCTGTTTCACCATAGATAGTATACATGCTGTTCTTTTGAAACATCCCACCCTCACCTTCTCCCACAGAGTTCAAAAGTCTGTTCTGTATTTCTGTGTCTCTTTTTCTGTTTTGCATATAGGGTTATCGTTACCATCTTTCTAAATTCCATATATATGTGTTAGTATGCTGTAATGTTCTTTATCTTTCTGGCTTACTTCACTCTGTATAAGGGGCTCCAGTTTCATCCATCTCATTAGGACTGGTTCAAATGAATTCTTTTTGACGGCTGAGTAATATTCCATGGTGTATATGTACCACAGCTTCCTTATCCATTCATCTGCTGATGGGCATCTAGGTTGCTTCCATGTCCTGGCTATTATAAACAGTGCTGCGATGAACATTGGGGTGCACGTGTCTCTTTCAGATCTGGTTTCCTCAGTGTGTATGCCCAGAAGTGGGATTGCTGGGTCATAAAAATATAGCTGAATAAGGTGATTCTAGAGAATAATAATAATGTTATAAAGAAACTAATTTCTATCATGAGAGAAAGAGAAAAAAAAAAAAAACACGTGTGTGCGTGTTTAGTGTTCCTTCACATCTGGTTATCAGGAAAAACCGTATTTGAAGAGTTGACACTTGAGCAAAGTTATAAAGACCAAGCCATACAGCTATTTTGGAACTGAATATTCTGGAGAGTTAAATCAGTGGGTGCAAAGGTCTTAGGCTTAGCATATTCTAGCGAACAAAATGAAAGCCTAAGCATAAGAGTCAAAGCGTAAGAATGAGGTAGGAGAAGAGATAGGAGAGGAAAAGGGACAGAAAATGAGGGCAGAGATCTTTGAGGATTCTGTCAGGAGTTTGGATTTTATTCCAAAGCTGTGAGAAGGCAATGGAGGGTGTTGTGAAGATAATAACATTATTAAATTTTAATTTCAAATATTATTCTTAATTTACAAAGAAGTGTGGGTGTGTTGTTGTTGTAGTTCAGCCACTAAGTCATGTCTGACTCCTTGAGACACTGTGGACTGCAGCACGCCAGGCTCCTCTGTCCTCCCCTGTCTCCCAGGGTTTATTCAAATTCATGTCCATTGAGTTGGTGATGTTATCCAACCATCTCATCCTCTGTCACCCCCTTCCCCTTTTATCTTCAATCTTTCCCATCATCAGGGTCTTTTCCAATGAGTTGGCTCTTTGCATGAGGTGGCCAAAGTATTGGAGCTTCAGAGTCAGTTATTCCAATGAATATTCAGGACTGATTTCCTCTAGGATTGACTGGTTTGATTTCCTCACAGTCCAAGGGACTCTCAAGAGTCTTCTCCAACACCACAATTTGTAAGCCTCAATTCTTTGGTGCTCAGCCTTCTTTATGATCCAACACTCACATCCGTACATAACTACTGGAAAAACCATGGCTTTGACTATAAGCACCTTTGTCAGCAAAGTGATGTCTCTGCTTTTTAATACACTTTGTAGGTTTGTTATAGCTTTTGTTCCATGGAGCAAGTGTCTTTTAATTTTGTGGCAGCAATAACCATCACAAGATTTTGGAGCCCAAGAAAATAAAATCTGTGATTGCTTCCATATTTTCCCTTCTATTTGCCATGAAATTGTGGGACTGGATGCTGTGATTGTTGCTTTTTGAATATTGTGTTTCAAGCATGTTTTTTCACTTTCTTCTTTCACCATCAAGAGGTTCTTCAGTTCCTCTTCACTTTCTGCCATTAGAGTGGTATCATCTTCATATCTGAGGTTTCTGATATTTCTCCTGACAGTCTTGATTGCAGCTTATGAGTCATCCAGCCTGGCATTTTGTATGATGTACTCTGCATAGAAGTTAAAGAAGCTGGGGGACAATATACAGCCTTGTCGTACTGCTTTCCCAATTTTGACCAGTCAGCTGTTTCCTGTCTAGTTCTAACTGTTGCTTCTTGAACTGCATACATGTTTCTCAGGATACAGATAAGGTGATCTGGTATTGCCATCTCTTTAAGAATCTCCCCCAGTTTGTCATGATTCACACAAAGTCTTTAGTATAGTCAATGAGGCAGAAGTAAATTTCTTTTTTTTTAATTCCCTTGCTTTCTCCATGATTCAACAAATGTTGGCAATTAGAGCTTTGGTTCCTCTGCCTTTTCTAAACCTAGCTTGTACATTTGGAAGTTCTTAGTTCACATACTGTTGAAGCTGGAAGAATTTTGAGCATAACACTGCTAGCATGTGAAATGTACAACAGCACAATTGAACTGTTGTTTCAACATTCTTTGGGATTCGAATGCAAACTGACCTTTTCCAGTTGGGTTATTATCAGCAAAATGGGGAACAGAGAACCAATTTCCATGAGATCACTGGAATTAGTCTGTGAAACAAATAATTATAATATGGTCCAGCATGTTATAAATGAAGGCAGAGAGGTTCAAGATGTGTATTGGGTGTAGGACTAATGAGAATTGCTGATACATTCAATGGAGGAGATGAAAGACAGAAAGAATGACTCTTAGGATGTTCGCTTGTATCCCTCTATGTTGATACCATATACTGAGATGTGAAAGACTGCGGGAGAAACACATTTGATAGTGATGAAATATGTAGTTTTTCTCTGCGGGCTATAATTCTGAAATGCTTATTAATTATCTAAGAGGAGGTGTCAAGTAATCAGTAAGTTGATGTTTGGAGCTCATTCAAGTGGTCAGAAATAGAAATTATAAACTTGAGCTTCATTATTATACAAACAGTACTTGGCTGAATGAGATCAGCCAAAGAGGAACAGAGAATGTATTGACAAAAGAAGTGATACAATAGAGGACAAACATATTTAGAGATTGAACAGGGGAGGAAGAGCCAGCCCGAAATAGAGAATTGGAAATGGCCTGAGGGAAGAAACCAGTGTGATGTCATTAAATTCAATAGAAGAAAATACAGACAGTCCCTAATCTTTGATCTTGTTGTTTTCTCCACCCCTCAACAAGTCTTTCCTTTCATACTGTACCAAGGTTTCTTGCCCTCAGCACTGCGGTCCTTTGGGCTGCATAATTCTTTGTCGTGTAGAGCTCTCCTATGCTCTGTAAGATGACTAGCAGCATCTTTGGCCTCTAGCCACTAGATACTAGTAGCAAGCACTCCTCTCCCCATTGTGACAACTAAATATACCTCCAGATATTGTCAAACGTCCCCTGGCGGGAAAATTGCCTCCTTGAAACCTACTGTTCCGTGCTACTTACTTTCATTATCCCCGCCCTCTGATTCCTAAATTCTATAATTTGGTTTCCATATCATTAGTCAATAGTTCTCTTTCTGTGAAATTTTCTTTAACCAAATGCAACGACTATTTGGTTTATCTTTATCATTTTTGTTTCCCACCCAATTCTGAAAATCTCTTGAAACTACCTTACATTGGCTTCCGAGATATTCTATCTTCTATTATTTCATCCCACTTCTAAAATTACTGCCATTTTCAAATCTCCTCTTTCCGTACTTACCATGTAAAGCTCTATAAACCTGACCTTAACCACATCTATTTCTATTATTTCCTCACTTAATCCTCACAACTTCCATCTTGACCTCTCTGTAAATAGGAATCAAATGTTTATAGAACCTTAGGCTCTCTTCTAGGCTAAGAATTATATTTATTCCTGTCTTCTTTTTCCTTATGTTTATAAATTTCTCTGGAACTTGAAAGTTCAAACTCAGAAACTGATCATTTTTCTCAGCCATACATGACATTCCAACGTAGTTATTTATGTTAATGATACCACAACATTCCCAATAGTTTAGTGTCAGAGTGCTAGTATAATCTTTGATCCTATCTCTGTATCATTCTTAACCACTGTCTTGTACTGGCGTAATTCCTTCATCTACACAGTCATTGCCCAAATTTAATCATTCATTCATTTGCCTGGAATATTCCTCTGGCTGATTTTATGATCTCCTGGCCTACAATTTATTTCTCTTCTAATTAGCCCTCGACACTGCTTTTCTACTTATTTCCCTAAAACAAATACATAAAGATGATGCCATGACATCCCTCCACTCCATCAATTATATCTCATGTTACACAAATATATTTCTAAATTGTTTAGGCTACCATCAGGTCCTCTTTTATCAGGTCCTAAACTGTCTTCCCAAACTGAGTTTCCTTTGCACAAATCAAACGTGACACAGACATGTCCCTCCCATATAACTCACATTTTTTTTTTTTTTTTTTTTACCTTTTTGAATTGCTTATGATTCTCGTGCATGGAGCAACAGACTGGTTCCGTGACACAGACATGTCCCTCCCATATAACTCACATTTTTTTTTTTTTTTTTTTTACCTTTTTGAATTGCTTATGATTCTCGTGCATGGAGCAACAGACTGGTTCCAAATAGGAAAAGGAGTACATCAAGACTGTATATTGTCACCCTGCTTATTTAACTTATATGCAGAGTACATCACGAGAAACCCTGGGCTGGAGGAAGCACAAGCTGGAATCAAGATTGGCAGGAGAAATATCAATAACCT
The DNA here is from genome assembly GCF_019320065.1 of Cervus canadensis. Classification (NCBI taxonomy): domain Eukaryota; kingdom Metazoa; phylum Chordata; class Mammalia; order Artiodactyla; family Cervidae; genus Cervus; species Cervus canadensis. The sequence goes on along the minus strand of NC_057393.1, from coordinate 24,602,909 downwards.
CAGATATGCAGATGACACCACCCTTATGGCAGAAAGTGAAGAGGAACTAAAAAGCCTCTTGATGAAAGTGAAAGAGTGTGAAAAAGTTGGCTTAAAGCTTAACATTCAGAAAACTAAGATCATAGCATCTGGTCCCATCATTTCTTGGTAAATAGATGGGGAAACAGTGGTGGACTTTATTTTTTGGGGCTCCAAAATCACTGCAGATGGTGACTGCAGCCATGAAATTAAAAGACGCTTACTCCTTGGAAGGGAAAGTTATGACCAACCTTGACAACATATTAAAAAGCAGACATTACTTTGCCAACAAAGGTCCATCTAGTCAAAGCTATGGTTTTTCCAGTGGTCATGTATGGATGTGAGAGTTGAACTATAAAGAAAGCTGAGCGCCGAGGAATTGATACTTTTGAACTGTGGTGTTGGAGAAGACTCCTGAGAGTCCCTTGGACTGCAAGGAGATCCAACCAGTCCATCCTAAAGGAGATCAGTCCTGGGTGTTCATTGGAAGGACTGATGTTGAGGGTGAAACTCCAATACTTTGGCCACCTGATGCGAAGAACAGATTCATTTGAAAAGCCCCTGATGCTGGGAAAGATTGAAGGCGGGAGGAGAAGGGGACGACAGAGGATGAGAAGGTTGGATGGTATCACTGACTCAATGGACATGAGTTTGAGTAAACTCCGGGAGTTGGTGGTAGACAGGGAGGCCTGGCGTGCTGCAATCCATGGGGTCACAAAGAGTCGGACATGACTGAGCGGCTGAACTGATTGACTGACTATATAATATAGAGACAGTGTGGTGTACTTCTATACTGTATGAATATATATGTGTGTGTGTGTGTGTGTGTGCACGTGTTCAGTTGTGTCCATCTTTGATCCCATAGAGTGTAGCCCACCATGCTTCTCTGTCCATGGAATTTCCCAGGCAAGAATACTGGAGTGGGTTGCCATTTCCTTCTCCAGGAGATATATATATATATATATTATATATATATAATATATATATTTAATATGACCTATATATATCACTTTAATAGGTATTTCCAATTTATAGGTAAGGAAATGTAGCACAATGAAATTAAGTAACTTATTTCACTTTGTATACAATTTAGATTGAGAATCTGGGTTGTCTCCCTGGATCTGTGTAGATCTAAGACCAGGGCTTCATCCACTCTAAACATGACTTCAGAGGTAACACTACCTTCCTCTAACTGCTCACTACTCATTTTATAAACTTCTATTTGTTTTTGTTTTTTTTTAGCATTTAACTTTCAATATTGTGCAACGGTTATGTATGTAGATATTTCGTTTTTCCTGAAGCTCCCAAAAGGTCTTTATTTGAATCTTATGTATATTCTCCAAAGCACGTAACCCAGCACTTCACACATTCAGGTGAGTTTTGCAGGAAACCTCTCTGACTGAAAGATGTAGTTTTGTTTTCGTGCGTACAGCACTGAACTGGGATCTACATAACAGCTCCGATTCCAGACCCAGTGCTAGTGACTAGTGCTTTGGGTCCTCACAACTTGAGCTTTAGACCCTACCATCTGAAGAGGCGTCAATAGGCTAGTGTTATGTTAAAAGGAATTAGACAGGGTCCCTGCCTCTAATGGGCTTCCCTGATGGCAGAGCACGTAAAGAATCTGCCTGCAATGCAGGAGACCCAGGAGATGCAGGTTAGATTCCTGATTCAGGAAGATCCCCTGGAGGAGGAAATGGCAACTCACTCCACTATTCTTGCCTGAAAAATCCCACAGACGGAGGAGCTTGGCGGGCTACAATCCAAAGAGTCACAAAGAATCAGACATGAGTGAGCGTCTAAGCATGCACACCTGCCTCTTAATACTTCAGTCCCCAAATTTTTACCAGAATTAATTTATTTATTGGAGGAAAAATCATTATAACCTATAAAGTGGAATCATATTTGGTTGGAAAAACACATTCATTTATAATTACTGATGATTACAGGATTTGTTTCTTCTATTTTACAACAGATCCTGGGTAATATCATCACATGAGTGTAGAGGAGAGTCTAAGTTCTAAACCCATCTCTAATATTTACTAATTATGTTGATGTGGTCAAGTTTTCCAAACATCCTGAGCCTCAGTTTCCTTTTCTATAAGCTAAGGGGTTTGCTAACACCTATTAGGGTTGTGAGAGCTTTGATTGGATAACATATAAAATATTTAGCAGAGTACTCAACACACCCTGAAAACTGATTATGAAAATAAAAATAATATTCATATGTGAGGAAATTTGCACATAACAGGGATATGTGATACTGTAAATGTATATATACTTATATGTGGGACTGTATGTGTATATACTTATTTGTAGAAAAAGATAGTGTCTTTGTAACTCACAGTCATACGACATTTCCTCTGCCTCTACCTCATGGGAGGATGAGCATTTGTCATCAAATAAAATGCAAAATAATGATGTCAGAAAATAAGCCTATATATCTGTGGAGTATCCTAACTCTCACACATCTCGTTTTTCTCGTCTCTCTGTTTCATACATGTTGATGTGAATAACAACTTCATGGATAGCAGTTTGGTTCTAGCCATTTGGAATGATCTCAACACTAGTAGCAATTACATAAGGATATTTGATCTGACACCAAGTAGAAGGACATTATTTGGGGCTGTTTTCAGCCATCCATAGGGGCATTTTATTTGCTTCTTGTGACAGATGGTAAAACCTTGCCACCTCTTAGGAGAGATTTTACTTCTCAAGCTGAACTGTTAGGGCGTATAAATTAAATGCTGGTCCCAGGTAACCAAAGGGCTGAGACTGATAGCTTGCCTGTGAACTGATGATGACATGTAAATACTAGATTGAGGAAGAGGGCCAAAGTGAGCTGTAACTAGATTTCAGGATAAGGTGCCAGTAGGCTGTGGCCACAGAGATGAGGGGCCATTGACAAAGCAACTCATTGACCTAGAGTCATGTCTCACAGTTTTTCTGCACCTTATTTTCTTATCTATACAATGGGAATGATAATGTAAACCCCATGGTATTGTTGAACTGCGAAGAAATTAGGTATGTAAATGTGCCATGTAAGTCATTTTTATGACCCTTGACCATAACAGATTGGTATTATGATTTTCAGAGCCCTGGTTATCATTCTGTGAGAGCCAATGCTCTAATAGGCTCAGTTTCCATGCACTGAAGATTTTTCTTGCCTATACCAAAGGTATTTGAGTTCTTGATTTGCAGGTGGGACTAATAGCTTCCAAGGATATGATAGGTTGGGCAAGACAGTCCTAATTCTCTCCTTCATTGAGTGATTTGTCTCTTGGAAAAAATCTTTTCCTATATTAGGAGAAAGAATATACATCAGAGACCAGAAAGTAGATGCCTAGAGTTGTGGTAATTTTTAGAAAGGCATAGCAATAGGATAAAAATAAAGTGTCCTTAAATTCTCACTGAGTTTCTTTCGGTATGGAGCTGTATTTTCTGAAGTAAAGCTCCTTTTTCTCCCCTCTATTATTTTAGAAGCCTTGTCCATTGGATAAAATATTAATCAGATCATGGTAACATATGACCATGATAAAAAGACAAAAGTTTTAATCATTCATTCGGCAGAAAATTTTTTTGTGCCTACTGTAGGCTGGGCTCTGTGATCCTCGCAGTCTGGAGGAAAGGGTGGAGGTGATGTGAAGACAAAGAGATGTGCAGTGAAGTACAATGATACAGAGCAGGCAATTAACTCAAATGTGTGGATCAAAGAGCTCCTGAAAGGAAGTAATGAAACCTGAAGGATGAGAACAGATGAAGACTGGAAAGGAAATGTTTTCAACTTGGAAAGAGCCATATGTGCTAAGACAGTGCATTTGTGCAACTCTCTTCTTGAGTGAACCGTATTTGATCACTGAAGAAGCTTGGAAGGTGAGATGAGGGCAGAGCATGTAAAATTATGCAAAGCATGTTAATTTGAGCTTTACCTTAAGGGCAAGAGATAGGCTGGCATCAAACTATTGTACCAGGCATATGATTCTAGTTTTAGTAAGGCTGAGCCTTAGAACTGAGATATCCCATCAGGTACCCAGGAGAGATGGTGGTAGCCGGATCTAATGTACAACTATTTAGCAAGTACATAGCACACACATATTGTGTCACTAGTTTTGTGCTGGGTCATATTGGAGAAATAAATTGTGTTGGTGCCTTCATACAAAGGAAATCTGTTTGCTACTTTGTTAAAATTTCCCCAAACAGCCCTATGGCAGAAGGGAAGATATTTATGTCCTAGGATTTTCTTGGACCTCAAAGCAAAAGTTGCACTGGACAAAGTTAAACATGCAAGGAAGACTTTTTCAACACTATTGCAACAGGAGAGAGAGACCAGACTGCAGTCTGAAGTCAATATTGCTGAAACAAGAGGCTGGAGAGATTTTAAGAGCTAGAGTGGGGAAACTCTTAGGCCATCTGTGTTTGCTAATTGGCCTTACCCAAAGGAAAAATAAACTTTCTCTTATCTTCATGACAGCAGGTAGTTTTATGACAAAACCCCCACAGAAGTTAGACCCCTACTCTCCCAGAGACTTGGTGATAGGGATACTATTTTTCCTTGGTGATTATATTTCAAATAGATAGCTCCCAGGTCCTTGAGAAAGACGTTCCTGGGTTATAAAACTGGCAAGAGACTGGAAGAAGATTTACATCTCAGAGGAGCAGATAAAGAATTTGTAATTACAAGTTTCTAAAGTAAATGCTCTTTAAAAAAAAAAAAAAAGAAAGAAAAGAAAGGAGGTCAGGAGCTTAAAGGCAGGAGAAACTTTTCTAAAATTCAGTCAAGCTGAGGGAAACATTGAGGCTGACTTGGTCAGAAACAACCTGCCATCATGCAGTATATTGACCAGAAATTTTATTTTGGAATCATATAGTCTGTATTGTATTTCACAGTGTATGTATTTATCAAATGTAAAGATGTTTGGCTTGGCTTGGATTCTGCCAAGAACAAAGCTTGAGATAAAGACTTGATTTGGGGTGGTGTCTTTGGGAAATCATTCAAGAAGCATCAGTGAAAGTGAGGTGAGAGAGACAAGGAAGGTAGAAAATTCAATAAAGGCATTTATAAAGGTGTACTGTTGAGTTGTTGGGGTTGGCTATGAGAACTGAACGTGGCAAAGACCTCTGTGGGCAGTACAAAAATGCAGGGAATTTAATAAAATACACTACAAGCTTTCCTCTTGCAATTGGTTCTGAGAATAAAATTGATATACATTCTGTACCTTCCTCATTACCCATCCTAGATTTTCCTCACCTCCAAGGAGAAATTTAGCCCTGAGGTTATGTACTCATTCTCACTGGAGTGACAAAAGCCAACCTTTCTTCCTTAGGGATAATCCCTTGATTTTCCTTCACTCGTCAGGCTGTGTTGGCTTTAATTTCCTACTTACGGTACAGACCAGACATAAAACTCCAGAATGCACATTAGTAAATTCCCACAGTTCCAAATATCCAAAAATCACTTCTCATCTCGTGATGTAACAGCAACTCAGTTTTTTGTGATAAGCAGGGTTGAGAACACCAATCATTCTTTGCCTGCTGGCCTTCCTATATGTAGAACCCAAAGTGACCTGGCAGCATTTTTAACTTCGGGTCCAGTGGAATTTGCACTGCATCTTTCAGTAGAAATATTCTTTGTTTGAAAACAGGAATCTTAATCCAACAAAGCCTAAAATTGTGGTGCCAGAAAACACAGTCTCTGGACTGGTTTCTGGGAATAATGAAAATAAACACCAAGCATATATCCATCTCTTGCTTTCCAATCTGATGTAGCCTCGTTTTTGACTCTATTATTATTATAGTGCATATACTGAAGTCTTGAGAACAACTTCTATCCATTAGCATTTCATCCGCAAGCTGGTGCCTTAGCTGAACCCTTAATAATTTATTGAAATTCTATCAGGACATCTGCTTTGAGATGATAAAACACATGGTAGGAAGAATTAATACTCTGGTCATGAGTCCATTGTCATGCCTTACTTGATTTAAAATGAATTTCTTGGTCCAAAACAAAACTTTATAGGATTCATGCCACTAAGTCAGGCTCATCTTAACAATCCTGTAAGCCCTTGGATAATAGGGCTGGCAGAATACTCTAGGAAGATGCCAAACCCATATCTGAGTGAGTTGTTATTTTTAATAAGGAAGAATAAGTGCTTCATCAGGGTTGAATGAGTCCAGTGGAGTCACCTTGCCACCAAGTGGCTGTCTGGTTTTACTGAAGCATATTCCCATATTGAACAATCAGCCACTGATATTGACTGGTTGGACATGGATCAGCAGCAATGGCTAGATCAGCTTTGATGAGAAAGAGTCCTTGTGGAGCCTTCATCCCTGCCACCATGGCTGCTTCTTTCATCACCCATTTACAAGCCCTGGAAAGGCTGAGGACAGAAATGGGCTGACATCCTCTGGATGAGCTATTCTGTCTACTATGTATTTGAATGCCTCATCCACAGGTGAAGTTCTCTGTTGGCCATCGAAGTGAGACACAAAAATCTGCACACTTTGTGCTATGTCTTTGGATCTATCTATATGTTTCTTCCCTAGAGTTGCTTTTTTGTGCATCCCCTACTCAGCTGGGAAGTGAAGTCTATGGATTCCTTACTTAAGTCCACCTTTTCCTCCATATCAAGTTGATGACAGTATAATGAACCAGGGAAATGGCCCCTTCATGAATCCACATACTTATTGGATACACTGTTGGAAGAACTTAGGCCAGGCTTATATTTATCACTTGCCATGATTTTAGAAAATAAACTGCCCTCTAGCTTCAGGAAATGGAAGTCTTTTAAATGATGCCAAAAAAAACACTTGCTTTCATAGTGTGCCCTGACGCTGTTGATGGAATCCTGCCCTTCTCTTTCTTTAGGTAAAGCTGTATGACCAACCTAGACAGCACATTAAAAAACAGAGACATTACGTTGCCAACAAAGGTCCATCTAGTCAAGGCTATGGTTTTTCCAGTGGTCATGTATGGATGTGAGAGTTGGACTATAAAGAAAGCTGAGCCCCAAAGAGTTGATGCTTTTGAACTGTGGTGTTGGAGAAGACTCTTGAGAGTCCCTTGGACTGCAAGGAGATCCAACCAGTCCATCCTAAAGGAGATCAGTCCTGGGTGTTCATTGGAAGGACTGATGTTGAGGGTGAAACTCCAATACTTTGGCCACCTGATGTGAAGAACTGACTTATTTGAGAAGCCCCTGGTGTTGGGGAAAATTGAGGGCAGGAGGAGAAGGGGATGACAGAGGATGAGACGGTTGGATGGCATCACTGACTCAATGGACATGAGTTTGGGTGAACTCTGGGAGTTGGTGATGGACAGGGAGGCCTGGTGTGCTGCAGTTCATGGGGTCATGAAGAGTCGGACACAACTGAGCGACTGAACTGAACTGAACTGAAAGCCGCCAGCAATGTAAGAGAGCCCAGTTCAATTATTCCTGGGTCAGAAAGTTCCTCTGGAGAAGGGATAGACTACTCACTCCAGTATTCTCAGTCTTCCCTGGTGGCTCAGATGGTAAAGAATCCACCTGCCATAAGGACACCTGGGTTTGATCCCTGGGCTGGGAAGATCACCTGGAGGAGGGCATAGCAACTCACCCTAATAATCTTGCCTGGAGAATCCCCATGGACAGAGGAGCCTGGCAGGCTACAGTCCATGGGGTTGCAAAGAGTTAGACAAGACTGAGATACTAAGTACAGCCCAGCATGAAGCTGTCAGCAAAAGCCAACCTACTCCACTCTTCTTACAATGGCCATTGCACCCAAACTGTCCAAATGCTAGAGCTCTTACATCCACCAATGTTTGCCCTTACATCTGTGTTATAGCCCAATCTACCACTAGCTGAAATCATAGTAATTGTGGTATTTCCACACATCAAATGTTATCATGACTGCACTCATTATTAGCAGTGGAGCTCTGTTGGCATCAGAGTGGTCCAGTGTCATAATTGCCATCTAAGTGTCTGTTTCCTGGCCTCATTTCTATAGTTTTGGTTTGTTTCTCCTTGTGATAGGGGTCAGGTACAAGTATTTCACTTGGATAGTGATCCTTCAAGGCAGGAATGAGGGAATAGAGAAGAGTGACATAATGAAGTAAGAGAAACCTGTATGTTTTTCATGATCAAGTTTGCTTCTGTAGTAAATAGAGGTTCAATTCCATAGGAACCTTTGAAAGGTTTCTCCCCAAATTACCGGACAAAGAGTGAGAGGCTCAGGAACTTGTCTGTTGGTTCTCTCAGTGGTTTGAATAGTCCATCAATTATGGGTTCTACATTCACTTGGTGAGCTGGATCCCTGAGTCATGAGGCAGAAATGCAGAGATTCACAATGGCGTCATGAGAGGTAGTGCTGCAAGCCTGCATAACTCATTCCCAGCGCTGTGACTCATATCAGAGATGGGCCAAGAGGCTGTGATGCTGGACACCAAAAACACATTACAATATTCTTTTCTAAGCCATCCGAAATGAAAACGAGCAAATAACAAAACCAGCAAGTTCAGTTCAGTTCAGTCCAGTCACTCAGTCGTGTCCGACTCTTTGCGCAAACCAACAAACAAATAAAGCTCTAGGATGATGAATCATGGATATCTCATGGTTCGTGCTGATGCCTGATAATCAGCTGTTTTTCACTGAGCTTTTGCATGGCCAATCTTGACAAACATGACCAGAGGCAAATAACCTTCCCACATAGTTAATATTCTAACATATACATGCAACAATATTTACTGGTTGAAAAAAAGTAAAACTATTAGTTGCTCAGTTGTGTCTGACTCTTTGTGATCCCATGGACTATAGTCTGGCAGGTCCCTCTGTTCATGGAATTCTCCAGGCAGGAATACTGGAGTGAGTAGCCATTCCCTTCTCCAGGGGATCTTCCTGACCCAGGAATAGAACCCATGTCTCTTGTATTGCAGGCAGATTCTTAACCATCTGAGCCACCAGGGAAGCCCATTTATTGGTTACCAGATCCCAATACAAGTATCTCAGGAGATACTGTCACAGAGAAATTTCCAGTCAAATTTGGGAAGCTTCTATGTGTACGCAAAGTAAATAGGATTCAGTTTAAAAGAGAGAAGAAAAAGCAGGATGTAAGATTCAGTGAGGAGGGAAAGATTAGCTAAGAAAATCAACATGGCTTTATGGAAAAGATCAGTTGATTCAGACACTGAAGGATAGAACATTGAAATTCTTGAAAAAGGATAAGGTTATTTGAGATGAGTGCTCTAATGGAGAGAACAGTAGAAGCAAAGACAGTATGTGGTCAGGGAATACCAAGTAGTTCTATCTGGGATGGTTCCAAGATGAGTTAATTCTTTCTCAAAATGAGAAACTCAAGAAAATAAATGCTGTCATAATATGAAGAAAAATTATTTTGTAAGTTGTATTAAGTCCTAATGAAGTCACTTTGTGATCCACACCAGGAACGTCACCCATTGAGAATGAACTGCCAAATCTTGAGTTTCTAAAGCCACATGGTGCAGATGCCAAATTCAGAGGCTTCTGTGCCACAGCCATTAGGAGATGTCCATAGTCGGCACTGCATAATCTTGGGAGAAAAAATAGACCATGGTTTCCAATAATGTCAAGGTCTTGCCAAGGAGAACACAGAAATGGAAAAAGCAGCAAGGCAGAACTGTGATTTTCTCTAATTATTCACTCTTGAAACTTGAGATTTTTCTCAAAGCAGAACAGAACTGCTCTTTTTAATTTATTTTTTTCCCTAAGGGCTGGGCTGAGGTTTCAACTTTAAAGTGCAGGTGGGCTTTCAAGTTATAGCGCGGCAGGTCTCCCTGTTACCAACAACAAAATTTCTTTCATCAGTGTTCCTTGTTCAAAGGGAAGATAAGCTTCAAATGCATATGTTTTCAAAGGAACTAAAGGGACTGATCATCTCTAGAGCCAGTCACAACTGTGAGCTCATGCCAGCTACAGTCAATCTATAAACACGCTTAGGAAAAAAAAAAAAGGAAAGAAGTCATCTCTTAAAGGGCAAATACTCCGTCTTTTTGGTGTCTGATGCCTTGCAGACACTCAGCTCCAAGGTGATGATGAGAACTAGGGTCATGAAATCTTTGTTTTCTGTATCTTTTTCTTTTAAAATTTATTATTAATGTTATTATTTGAGGTGCCTGGACACAGTGAAGGAGACAGAATAGAGGAGGAACAGAAGTTTCCCTTCTAACCAGAGCTGGTGCTGCTATTGTCAGACTCACTTCTGGATGTGGGCCAGTGAACAGTTAAACTTTTCTCCCAACATACTGAATATACCACATGGTATCTGACACTGGACTCAATCCCAGAGCCAGGCACAGGTTCTGTAGGAAGCCAGTTGGATTCTTGCCTAGCAGATAACAAAGTCTCTTCATTAAGATATTTCCATTAGGTATGTTTCTATCAAAAGGACACATTCAGAGGGGCAGTCCATTACACTGCATTATCTGGGTTGGTATGGATCATCTTATTCCACTGTCCATTTCTTGCCTGTCATCCTGTAACAATGCTATCCTTTGAGATAACATGAAAGGCTCTTTGAGAACTGCCTTTATGTATGCATTTCCAAAGTAAATGGTGAAAGTGTTCTGCTAGAATAGAATGGTTTAATTAATTCAGCAATTAATCTAGACAGCACCCATGTCATTTGCTGCTTGGAGCACCTTCACTTACCTGATTCATGGGTGGGGGGAGATGTGACATGAACAGAGGCTCAAGCAGGGGCTTACAAAGAATCTGCTTGTAATGTGGGAGACATGGGTTCGATCCCTGGGTCAGGAAGATCTCCTGAATAAGGGAATAGCTACCCACGCCTATATTCTTGCCTGGAGAATTCCTTGGACAGAGGAGCCTGGCCGGCCACAGTCCATGAAGTTTCAAAGAGTCAAACACAACTGAGCAGCTGTTTTTCACTTGAGCCTTATTTCAAGGGAATCTGACACACAAAATATGCAAATCAATTAATTAGGACACTTTATTTACTATATTTAATTTAAAGCAGGGGTTCTTTACTTGTTAGTTTTATAAGGATTCTATAGTATTACTTGAGTAACACAAATTTGTTTATACTCAACTATCCCCCCTTGAGACTGGCACATGTGTAGGTATGTCAAGTAGAAATTCATCTATATATTCACAGAAGCTAAAAGGAAACTGTATTTTATATACAACTAGTATGAAGTCATAATTGATCTTATTCTTTTGTTTGTGTGTCTGCCTTTCCTTTAAATTCTGAACAACTTGAAGATGGGAACCAGGGTTTTTTTTTTTTTTAATTTAGCTAATTTATTATTTTTTTTAATCTTAGCCTAATATTTGGCCATAACAATAGTAATAATAGTAGTAGATAGTCACTTAAAATTGTTTGATATTTGCTATGTGCCAGTTACATGGTGTGCTTTACATGCATTATTCTATGGGATAATCACATTTTTCTATGGAATAACCACAGCTGAATTTCATAAAGAGGAAGATGAATATATTACCCAAGATCACATAGCTACTCTAATGGAAACAAAGACTTGAACCCAAATATTTTGACTCTAGAATCCATGTTCTTATCCACCTTCTGTATAGTAGTCTTCTGTCTTTGACTTGGGTTCACTAAGAAGGGGGACCCTATGGTAAGTATTTGATTGCAAATTGTTTGTTTGGTAAGTGATCCAAGGAACATGGGTATGAGAAATGGGGAATGAGTCAGGAAAGGTAAGGAAGCCAATGACAGGATGCATTAATGAGCAAGTTACTGCTCCCCTTGCTGGGGCTCTTAGGGAGATGGTGTAGGTCACACCCAGCATCTTCACCCAACCAGCAAGGAAGCTGATACACCGGCTCCTATATACTGAGAGTTGCTCCTATGGTTTCAGCTCTCCAACATGTCTGGCCTTACCTACGTGGGGAAAAACACAGTTCCATGGCTCAAGAAAGCTCTCAGCAGACAGTCACGGTGGGCTAGGGATGATGATGGCGTCTTCAACACAAGCATGCTATTTTGTACAGGGAAAAAAAAATAGAGACGTGATGTATTCATCAGTTCTGGGCCCTTTGATGATCAGTTAAGAAAAAAAAATAGTGCAAGTTCCTAATGGGGCTCTCCAGTTGCCATGCCAATTTTGTGGATCCCAGCCCTGTTCTGAGAGGAAGGTTTTTTTTTTTTTTTCAGTGACATTTTAAAGCTGTTCAGACAATTACTACATGGTCATTTTCCTTTACCAGAGATAGTGCAGCCAGCCTTCCCAGGCACCAATTAAACGAAGGGAATAAAAAAAGGAAAAAATTTAGAGTTTCCTGCATCGCTTCATTGCTTTACTTAATTGACCTGTTTGAGTCTGTGTCAGAACTGAATCTTGTTAGAGTGGCAAAGTTTAAAAAATCAACTCAAATTTCAATTTCATGCTGCTTTCAACATAGAAAAGTTTATAGTTGTTGGTGGTGGGGGCTAGTGACAATGAGCTGGGTTGGAGATGTGTGTTTAGGAAAAGGAAACAAATTAGTAGCTTCATGTGCTGAAGTCTTTAATAATATGGTAATCTAAGGCTGAGTTATTATGAATTCTGAATAAGCGTTGTCTGCTGTTTAAAATTTCCCATGGCTTACTGTCAAATATATTAAAATGGATTTGGAAAGTCTGTAAGCCTTCTAATCATGGATAAAATATATTCTTTTACGGGACTCTAAATTTGTGGTAATTATGTGCCATTTAGTTAATCTCCCTACATTATTTACTGAGCATATTTTGTAGTCAAATACTTGAAGAGTTGACAGGGTAATGTTCAACAGCAGCTATAAGCAGAAATGAGAGAGAGAGAGGTTAGGGGAAAAAAAGCTTCTGAATGTAAAAATGATTTGTTTTCATGTTAGTTATTTATGGATTATTCCATTCAATGAGTAACATAGTTAACAGAGTCTTCTGTGTTCCATTAAACACTCAGCCTTGGGTGTGTGTGAGCACATGTTAAAAAGTAGAGTCTTAGGAACACAGTGACCCCCCCCAACACAAAAAGTGGATTTAATGAGACTAAGTATTAAGAATCCAATTGTAGCACCCACATCACAGATACTGGTAAACAGCTGAGGCATGTGAGGACATAGCAGCCACTTAGATATTCTGGAGTCCCTAAGTAGTTGTTCACAATAAATAGCTTTTCTGAAGCTTCTCAGAATTGGAAGGGACTTATTTTCCCAAATCATAATGGACAGATATTGAGAATGATGTTGTAACACTGCATTTGGCTACCTAAGTATTTCCAGATTATCCTTGCTCAGACGTGGTAGCTGAAAATATCTTGATATTTATAAGCTCTCCTGCTGATGCATACTCTGGTGGGAACATTCAGAGTGGCCCTGCAGCTTTCTGGAGATCCCAAGGAAAGGGAATTAAGACGCTGCCATTTTTCACTTATAGCTGTAGAACACATAAGAAGATAACACTTGAAAAGGGGGATATCTGGGCTGTTGACATACAGAATTTCATTTTTTGTTGTGTGTGTGACATGAAGATCTAATGTAAATCTTAGGCAAACACAATGCTAACCACATATCCTCAGCAGGAAATTTTTAAACTGAAATTAATATATTACAACAATATAATACATAGGTGATCACTTTAAACCAGAACCTGTCATTGGATATGGTTCTCTTGTATTTTGCATTTTACAGAGCAAATAATTACAAGCATAGGAAAGGAAATAAAATGCTCCCCCAACCCCCCCACATTTTAAGCTACTAAGTTAACAAGATGAATGCCTATTTACGTGTGTGTCGATCTCAGGGGAACTTCACTCCATGCCTAAAGCCAGTTTTCTCTGTCTTCATGTTCCCTATATCCCATTCATTGCCTTGAAAAAAACTTGTCAGAAGCTGCCATCTTTCCATCCCCTTAATACAAGTTCTTGTGTTTGCTTCTCTTATCATGTGGGCTCACCAAGTCTCAGCAGGTTTCATTTGTTTTAAAATACAGCTAATGATGCTGGGTACAATGAATATTGGGCTTCCCTGGTGGCTCAGATGGTAAAGAATCCACTTGCAATGCAGGAGACCTGTGTTCGATCCCTGGGTTGGGAAGATCCCTTGGAGGAAGGCATGGCAACCCTCTCCAGTATTCTTGCCTGGAGAATCCCCATGGACAGAGGAGCCTGAAGGGCTACAGTCCGTGGAGTCACAAAGAGTTGGACACGACTGAGTGACTAAGCACAGCACACAATGAATATTATCCTGGAAACTTCCACTTTCTTCTTGACCCCCACATGAGGTCTCTGCCTGACTGCTTCTATGCTATAGGGCCTTCTGTCAGAAGAAAAATAGCAAGATTAATTGTAATAGACTGGAAACTCTTGGAGGGTGTAGTCTTACTCTATTTTATATATCCTCAGAGCCCGAACACAATACTTAAAAAAAAAAATACTTCCCACATGAGAAGTGAGCATCTGTTAAAATGAATGGACATATATGCACAGACAGGCAGCTTGCCTCAGTTTTAACTCTTAAATGTCTTAAGCTTTAAACCAGCCACAGGAGGTCAGGCACTGATATGGCTGAGTAGGTGACTTTAGCTACCTTACATGCTTTTGTGGTTCTATGACGATATACTTGGAATATAAACCCCCCGATTTTGACCTGGTTACCAAACTGCTAAAGGAGATTCTTTAAACAAGTGGAAACAATAAACACAAGATTATTTTGCTAGAAATGCAAACAAAGTGTTTGAGGGCCAGGTGGTGAAGACACATCTATCTGTTCTTAAGGAGAGGGTTAGGAGATAATATCAATACCACCATTTGAATTGAGAGATTTCTCTGCTTCAGATTTGCCAAAATTCATCTTACTCTGTTTGTGAACCAATTTGTTAACATGCATAGGGAAATGGCAGTCACATCTATTCTACAGATAGCAAGACTAACAGATGTATAGCATGTAGCTTTTCAAAGTCACTCAGAGATGGTGATGAAATGATTATCTATCCTCTACTGATTCATGAGTTCAAGGTTTTCCCTTCCTAAACACATTAACACTGAATATCCTGTTCTCCCCACTTCTGCTCTCCAATTATTAGCTAAAGTATGTGTTGGCACTGAAGGCATGCTTGAAACATGCAGCCACATCTGAACGTCTTCACAGATCAAATGACTGCATCTTGAAAAAGAAATATACAGTGAATCTAAACATGTATATTTCATTCATTTTGTATACATGATACCAAAGGAACTTTTCAAAGCTTGCTTATTCTGACTTCTAACAGCACATAAGCCAGTCTTGTAAATAATGACTAGCTAGTACAGAGTGCTTTATACAAATGGGAGCAGATCCAGGGGATATGATAATTGTATGTGTGTGCTAAGTAGCTTCAGTCGTTTCTGACTCTTTGCGACTTTATGGACTGTATCCCAACAGGCTCCTCTGTCCATGGGATTCTAAAGGCAAAAATACTTGAGTGGGTTGCCATGCCCTCCTCCAGGGGATCGTCCCAACCCAGGGATTGAACCCACTTCTCTTGAGTCTTCTGCATTGGCAGACAGGTTCTTTACCACTCACCACCTGGGAATGTATGTGTGCAATTGTGTCTGCTAATTTTTGTTATTTGTAACAAGTCTGCTTACTCTCACCAGAGTAAATACTAGAAATGACTGAATCTACTGGTCCTTTATTTTCTAGAGATAGAACATAATTCTCGGATAACAAGCACATTACTTTTTTTTAATGACAGATTTCAGCTGCTCTAAAAAGAAAAACACATTATTTCCTCTTATCACATTTATTATGCTTTTAAAAAAGTACTTTTACCAATAGCACTACATAGAGGGCAGTTCAGTTCAGTTCAGTTGTTCAGTCGTGTCTGCCTCTTTGCGACCCCATGGACTGCAGCACGCCAGGCTTCCTGTCCATCACCAACTCATGGAGCTTGCTCAAAGTCATGTCCATCAAGTCGGTGGTGCCACCCAACTATTTCATCCTCTGTCGTCCCCTTCTCCTCCTGCCTTCAATCTTTCCCAGTATCAGTGTCTGTTCCAATAAATCAGTTCTTTGCATCAGGTGGCCAAATTATTGGAGCTTCAGCTTCAGTATCGGTCCTTCCAATGAACATTCAGGACTGATTGCCTTTAGGATTGGCTGGTTGGATCTCCTTGCAGTCCAAGGGACTCTCAAGAGTCTTCACCAACACCACAGTTCAAAAGCATCAATTTTCGATGCTCAACTTTCTTTATGGTCCAACTCTCAAATCCATACATGACTACTGGAAAAACCATAGCTTTGACTTGACAGAACTTTGTCATCAAAGTAATGTCTCTGTTTTTTAATAGGCTGTCTAGGCTGGTCATAGCTTTTCTTCCAAGGAGTAAGCGTCTTTTAATTTCATGGCTGCAGTTCCCATCTGCAGTGATTTTGGAGTCCAAGAAAATAAAGTCTGACACTGTTCCCCTATCTATTTTCCATGAAGTGATGGGACCAGATGCAATAGTCTTAGATTTTTGAATGTTGAGTTTTAAGCCAACTTTTTCACTCTCCTCAAGAGGCTCTTTAGTTCTTCTTCGCTTTCTGCCATAAGAGTGGTGTCATCTGTATATCTGAGATTATTGATATTTCTCCCAGCAGTCCTGATTCCAGCTTGTGCTTCATCCAGCCCAGCATTTTGCATGATGTACTCTGCATAGAAGTGAAATAAGCAGGGTAACAATATACAGCTTTGATGTATTCCTTTCCTGATTTGGAACGAGTCTGCTGTTCCATGTCCAGTTCTAACTTGCTTCTTGACCTACATATAGATTCTCAGTAATCAGGTAAGATAGTCTGGTATTCCCATCTCTTTAAGAATTTTCCACAGTTTGTTGTGTTCCACACAGTCAAAGGTTTAGCATAGCCAGTGAAGCAGAAGTAGATGCCTTCTAGGAATTCTCTTGCTTTTTCGATGATCCAACAGATGTTGGCAATTTGATCTCTGGTTCCTATGCCTTTTCTAAATCCAACTTGGACATCTGGAAGTTCTCAGTTCTCATACTGTTGAAGCCTTGCTTGGAGAATTTTGAGCATTACTTTGCTAGCGTGTGGGATGAGTGCATTTGTGTGGTAGTTTGAACATTCTCTGGCATTGCCTTTCTTTGAAATTGGAATGAAAACTGATCTTTTCCAGTCCTGTGACCACTGCTGTCTTTTCCAAATTTGCTGGCCTATTGAGTGCAGCACTTCACAGAATCCTCTTTTTGGATTTTAAATAACTCAGCTGGAATTCCATCACCTCCACTAGCTTTGCTCCTAGTGATGCTTCCTAAGGCCCACTGGACTTTGCACTCCAAGATTTCTGGCTCTAGGTGAATGAACACATCATCATGGTTGTCTGGGTCATTAAGATCTTTTTTGTTTAGTTCTTCTGTGTATTGTTGCCACCTCTTCTTAATATCTTCTGCTTCTGTGAGGTCCTTGCCATTTCTGTCCTTTATTATGCCCATTTTTGCATGAAGATTTCCCCTGGTATCTCTAATTTTCTTGAAGAGATCTGTAGTCTTTCCCATTGTATTGTTTTCATCTATTTCTTTGCATTGATCACTTAGGAAGTCTTTTTATTCTTTGGAGCTCTGCATTCAGATGGATATATCTTTGCTTTTCTCCTTTGCCTTTTGCTGCTCTTCTTTTCTCAGCTATTTGTGAGGCCTGCTCAGACAGCCATTTTGCCTCTTTGCTTTTCTTCTTCTTGGGGATGGTTTTGATCACGGCCTTCTGTACAATGTTACAAACCTCTGTGCATAGTTCTTCAGGCATTCTGCCTTTCAGATCTAATCTCTTGAATCTATATGTCACTTCCTCTGTATAATTGTAAGGGGTAGAGTCAACACATTAAAGATCATGTCAAATGTTAGCTATATCCAGGAGAGGCCATATACATTAAAAAAGTCAAAATTAGTATGGCCTAAAATAATCTAACTAGTTTAGTCTGATACGTTTTATGAGAAGATAATATACTACACTTTGTGTGCCCTGGGGTACTAAAAACATTGATGTTGTAATAAATAATAATGAATATATCAATGTATTCCAAAAAGTAGAAATGGCACAGATGACAGCCTTTAGTCAAAATTAGTAAACCAGTGTATAAATAAACTAATAAAACTATAAAAGAGAACATGGAGAGAATAAAAACTGAAACCACAGATTTTATAGAAAGTAAAATTTTAAAAGGCTTATATTCTAGCATATGAAATTAGCAAAAGCAATGAAAATGTATACTTTTATTTAAATAATAGAAAGTAAAAACAAGTAAATTAAGCATTCATATCATTTAGTTAGGAAGTGAGCAGCTATAAAACATATAAAAAGGTGAAGAGATATATTAATAAAGATATAACAAAAATTAGTTACTAAAGAGAAAAGCAGTAAAAATAAGAAATCTATTTACTTATTTGAAAAATAAAAACAAAATAAAAATAGATTATACACTGAATTAAGATAAAATAGGGAAAGCAGAAACACATAAGAAAGAAGTGGGAATGGGGATATAACTACTGATACAAAGGATATTAGTAAATTAAAATATCTCAGCTCAAGCCTGTGCAAATAGATTTGCTGTTCACATAAACTAAATGTATTTCCTAACAAATATAAATTACTAAATCTATCCAAAGCAGAGAATAAAATGCAAAGCCAAAGAGAGCAATAGTGGACAATTATTCAAGTGCTATTCTTAAAAGAATACAGGATCAGTGGTTTTATAGGTATATTTACTGAAACTTTAGGAATAGATAAATATCATTTAAGCTTATTGAAAAACAGATGATAAGGAATATTTTTATATTATTTTAAAAGATAAAGTTGGTTTAATACTATTCCTAAAACTTGATAAATACATTAAAAAACCACTCATAGGCTAATTTATCTTGTGAGTCAATGCAAAAAATTCAAATAATGTCTAGAAACATATTAAAATAAGGCTTGATCATTAATATACGGTTCAAAACAAAAACACAGTGACCTTTCAAAATTGGATCAGTTAAGGTATTTCATGGTTTTAGTCCAAAAAGGAAGAAAGCCATTTCCATAAAAGTTGAAAAGGAATTAAAAATTCAACAGGGCATAACTTCCATCATCTATTACTAATTTAATGTTTATCTTTATAGACTAAATGCATCTCTATTCCAAAAATATATGATTTGGAGCATACTTAAAATCTTTTATGTAGATAACATTAAATTATGTGTATCTTTTTGTAACTTTTTTATTTCTACACTATATTTGTGAAATGAAATATATGAACCTACTAAACTATGTTGATATTTATAGCTTTAACTTAATTATTTCAAATGTAACTTATGGCACCGTTGATTTATCTATTTTTTGGTTCATAGATATTTAAGTGGTTTCAATGTTTTTCTTTATAATAGCAATGCTGAAGACATGCCTTTTGTTGTGGTTTAGTTGCTAAATCGTGTCTGACTCTTTGCAACCCATGGACTGTGGCCTGCCAGGCTCCTCTGTCCACAGGATTTCCCAGGCAAGAATACTGGAGTAGGCTGCCACTTCCTTCTCCACAGGATCTACCTGACCTAGGGACTGTCTCCTGCATTGCAAGCAGATTCTTTACCTCTGAGCCACCAGGGTAACCCAAAAATATCTTTTCATGTCTTTTTACAAGACAATGTGAAAATTTTTGTTATATTCCCAAGACTTTAATTGATTGCTTGTAGTGTAAGTATATCTTAATATTTATTAGAATGTACTAAATTGTTCTCCAGATCACTGTTACAAATTTATCTTCCTATTAGCAGAGTGCAAGGCTCCACATCTTTCCCAAACCCCAGAGCTGACAGATTCTAAGTATTGTTTTCTCTGATATATATGAAATGATATGCCATGGTTTTAGTTGCATTTCCCTGATTCTCTGTTCCAGAGCATAGAAAAGGAAGAGCTTCCTCATTTCTTTATTGAAGCCCAGTATAATAAAGATAGTAAAACTCAACAAATATATTACATGAAGCATAGAAACAAAAGTCAACTTTCCATACGAAGAGAAGAATAGAATTAATAAATACAAAGTTATCAAAATAATTGAGAGCACATTGAAAGAAAGCAATTTAAACAGCTATGTATAGTATTTTTAATTAAAAAATTTGACATACAAAAACTATATATATTTAATATATGTTGATGAACTTGGAGATAAGTATACAACTGTGAAAACTTCCTTGCAAACTATGTCATGAACTTATCCATCACTTCCAAAAGTCTCCTCTTGTCCCTGTATTTATTGTCATTATTATTATTATCATTTTGCTAAGGACATTTAACATAAAATCTAATGTCTCAGAAAAAATTTAACTATACTATGTAATACACTATTGGGACGCTAGGTAATATGCTGTACAGTAAGTCTAGGACTTACTCATTTTATATAACCAAAGCTTTGTGCTCTTTGACTAACACTTCCCCTTTCTCCTTTTCACTTCAGGCCTAGATTCACTCCAGGACCTTTCCATTCCGCGCTCCTATGAGTTTGCGTATTTTAAATTCCTAGTGTAAGTGTTATTATGTAGTACTTGTCCTTCTAGTTTATTAACTTAGCATAATATTTTCAAGATTCATTTTTATTGTTGCAAATATCAGGATTTCCTTCTCTTTAAGGCTGAATAATATTGCATTGTATGCGTATACAATAGTTTCTTTATCCATTAACAATCATGGACAGTCAAGTTGCTTCCATGTCTTGGCAATTGTGAATAATGCTGCAGTGAACATGGGGATACATATAACCTTTTTGAGATCCTGATTCCAATTCTTTTGTATTTATCCTGAGAAGCAAGATTGCTGGATCATATGGTAGCTCTATTTTTTTCTTAAACTTTTTCAGGAACATTTTTACTGTTTTACATAGTGGCTGCATCAATGTACATTCATAGCAATATTGTGCAAAAGTTCCCTTTTCTCCAAATCCTCATCAACATTTGTTATCTTTTGTTATTTTGATAAGAGCCAGCCTCACAAGTGTGAGGTGATATCTTGTGGTTTTGATTTGTATTTCCCTGATGATTAGTGATGTTGAGCACCTTTTAATATATCTGTTGGTCATTTGTACATCTTCTTTACAGAAATACCTATTCAGTTGCTTTGCTCATTTTTTAGTTGGGTTATTTGTTTTTTAATATTGAGTTGTAAGAATTTGTTATATTTTTAAGATACTAACCCTTTATCAGGTATATGGTTTGCAAATATTTTCTCCCTTTCCATAGGCTGCATTCTTATTAAGAATGCGTGCATGCTAAGCTGCTACAGTCATGTCCGCCTCTTTGAGACCCTGTGGACTATAGCCTGCCAGGCTCCTCTGTCCATTAGATTCTACAGGCAAGAATACTTGACTAGGTTACCATGCCCTCCTCCAGGGGATCTTCCCAACCCAGGGATCGAACCTGCATCTCTTAGGTCTTCTGCCTTGGCAGACAGATTTCTTACCACTAGCTCCATCAGGGAAGCCTCATTTTAAAGAATAGGTGGTATTAAAATTGGGAAAAAAATTTAAAAACTGTCATTTCCTACAGAGGATATAATTATACACATGGGAAACAAAGTAATGCAATTAAAAACATTAAAATCAGAATTATATTGTAGTTTCACCAAAAGTTAATCTAAATGTTCCACAGATTTCTGATCACAAATGGTACCTTAGCAACAGAATATATGTTTACTATCTAGAAACAAATTTGTGAAGAAATATACAGTATATATTTATAAATTAATAAAATAGTCATGATATCAAGCATTAAATGTTAAAAAAATTATACAGTGACAGTAATTAAAAGAGTATAGCCAATTAGTATACCAATGGCAAAGTTTAGAGATTAAAAAGGGAGTCAGATAAGTTTTTTTTTTCTTTTTATTTATCTGATACAATTCTAGTTTAAAGAGGGTGATTTATTCAAAAACAATATTGGAGCAACTTCTAGCATTTTTGGCAAAAATTTTTATTCTTACAAAATATATGTATATTCCACTTCTGCCATAAAAAAAATAATTTGGCTTGGATGCTTGGGTAAGTGTTTCTGCCAAAAACAACTTTAAAACTGAATTTTATATGTATATATATATATATATATGTGTGTGTGTGTGTGTGTGTGTGTGTGTGTATGTGAATATATATTTTATATATACTGAAAACCAAAGATAAACAGAAGATATTGAAAGCTACCATGAAGAAAAATGATATATTACATACAGGAGAAAAGCAATATGAATGATAGTTGATTTCTCAGAAATCATGAAGACTGAAAGACAAAAGAATGACATCTTTATCTTGCTATAGAAACAGATCAGAATTTTATATTCAGCAAAAATATTTTTCAAAATTAAAGATAAATTAATAACATCATTAATCTTTCTGAATTCTGATATAAAGTATGCATGATTTTTTTTAAAAGCCCATTTCGTTATCAATCAATGATATCTGTGCTGCTAGAGGATTTTGTTTTCAAATGCCTTATTAACATTTAAAATTAAGCTAAACTTGAAGCAATAACATTTGTCACTCTTTATCAGTCAGTGTACTGGGTATGCTATTTTCCTTTATATCTCTACCATTTTCACCCTTCTGTCCACCCTGGGTTGCTAGTTTTTATGGAGGACATCAACAGGCTCACTCACCTTAATAGCTTTCAGTTGAGTTTACCCAATGGAAGGTACCAATAGGACAATGGGTTATGAGTTTCCTTGTCTATATTCTTCCACCAAAGATCAGGCTCCTTGTAGCCATCTCCTATAACTATAGCTCTTGTTCACGGTACTGGAGATGTTTCCTATTCTGTCTTCCTCAGAAGACTAAAGGTTATAACTCCCTGCTATGGTTATCTGCAGAGTACGTCACTGTCCTTTGTATCAGCAGTTTTCTCTTGATACTGCCCACAACTTTATCAACAGCATTTCCTTAAACTACCCTCAGTTATCCTATTGAATGCATAACCTATTTTCCATAAAAACCTGGAAGGATATAGTCAGGGTTCTAATTTACAAATAACAGAGCGGCGGCTGTGTGGGGCTGGAGCGGCTGAGAGAGATACCCCATGTCCAAGGTCAGGAATGGGGGCCGTGAGGAGATACCCCACATCCAAAGTCAGGAGCAGGGGCTGTGAAAAGATACCCCACGTCCAAATTCAGGAGAGGGGGCCATGAGGCAAATGTGGCTGTGAGGGGGCCACAGTCAGCAAAAACAAGACTGGGAGCTGACTATGGCTCAGATCATGAACTCCTTATTGCCAAATTCAGACTTAAGTTGAGGAAAGAAGGGAAAACCACTAGTCCATTCAGGTATGACCTAAATCAAATCCCTTACGATTATACAGTGGAAGTGGAAAGTAGATTTAAGGGATTATATCTGATAGACAGAGAACCTGATGAGCTATGGACAGAGATTCATGACATTGTACAGGAGACAGAGATTAAGATCATCCCCAAGAAAAAGAAATGCAAAAGAGCAAAATGGCTGTCTGAGCAGGCCTTACAAATAGCTGTGTAAAGAAGAGAAGCGAAAGGCAAGGGAGAAAAGAAAAGATATACCCATTTGAATGCAGAGTTCCAAAGAATAGCAAGGAGAGGTAAGAAAGCCTTCCTCAGCAATCAATGCAAAGAAATAGAGGAAAACAACAGAATGGGAAACACTAAAGATCTCTTCAAGAAAATTAGAGATACCAAGGGAACATTTCATGCAAAGATGGGCTCAATAAGGAACAGAAATGGTATGGACCTAACAGAAGCAGAAGATATTAAGAAGAGGCGGCAAGAATACACACAAGAACTGCACAAAAAAATCTTCATGACCCAGATAATCACGATGGTGTGATCACTCGCCTAGAGCCAGACATCCTGGAATGTGAACTCAAGTGGGCCTTAGGAAGCATCACTCCAAACAAGGCTAGTGGAGGTGATGGAATTCCAGTTGAGCTATTTCAAATCCTGAAGGATGATGCTGTGAAAGTATTGCACCCAATATGCCAGCAAATGTGGAAAACTCAGCAGTGGCCACAGGACTGGAAAAGGTCAGTTTTCATTCCAATCCCAAAGAAAGGCAGTGCCAAAGAATGCTCAAACTGCCACACAATTACACTTATCTAACGGAGAAGGCAATGGCACCCCACTCCAGTACTCTTGCCTGGGAAATCCCATGGATGGAGGAGCCTGGTCGGCTGCAGTCCTTGGGGTCACTAAGAATCGGACACGGCTGAGTGACTTCTCTTTCACTTTTCACTTTCATGCATTGGAGAAGGAAATGGCAACCCACTCCAGTATTCTTGCCTGGAGAATCCCAGGGACTGGGGAGCCTGGTGGGCTGCTGTCTATGGGGTCGCACAGAGTTGGACACGACTGAAGCGACTTAGCAGCAGCAGCAGCAACGCTAGTAAAATAATGCTCAGAATTCTCCAAGCCAGGCTTCAACAAAATGTGAACTGTGAACTTCCAGATGTTCAAGCTGGTTTTAGAAAAGGCAGAGGAACCAGAGATCAAATTGCCAACATCCACTGGGTGATCAAAAAAGCAAGAGAGTTCCTGAAAAACCTATCTCTGCTTTATTGACTATGCCAAAGCCTTTGACTGTGGATCACAATAAATTGTGGAGAATTCTGAAAGAGATGGGAATACCAGACCATCTGACCTGCCTCTTGAGAAACCTGTATGCAGGTCAGGAAGCAACAGTTAGAACTGGACGTGGAACAGACTGGTTCCAAATAGGAAAAGAAGTACATCAAGGCTGTATATTGTCACTCTGCTTATTGAACTTATATGCAGAGTACATCATGAGAAACGCTGAGCTGGATGAAGCACAAGCTGGAATCAAGATTGCCGGGAGAAATATCAATAACCTGAGACATGCAGATGACACCACCCTTATGGCAGAAAGTGAAGAAGAACTAAAGAGCCTCTTGATGAAAGTGAAAGAGGAGAGTGAAAAAGTTGGCTTAAAACTCCACATTCAGAAAATTAAGATCATGGCATCTGGTCCCATCACTTTATGGCAAATAGATGAGGAAAGAGTGGAAACAGTGACAGATTTTATTTTGGGGGGCTCCAAAATCACTGCAGATGGTGACTGCAGCCAAGAAATTAAAAGACACATACATCTTAGAAGGAAAGTTATGACCAACCTAGACAGCATATTAAAAAGCAGAGACATTACTTTGCCAACAAAGGTCTGTCTAGTCGAGGCTATCTTTTTCCAGTAGTCATGTATGGATGTGAGAGTTGGACTATAAAGAAAGCCGAGCACCGGAGAATTGATACTTTTGAACTGTGGTGTTGGAGAAGACTCTTGAGAGTCCCTTGGACTACAAGGAGATTCAACCAGTCCATCCTAAAGGAGATCAGTCCTGAGTGTTCATTGGAAGGACTGAAGTTGACGCTGAAACTCCAATACTTTGGTCACCTGCTGTGAAGAGCTGACTCATTGGAAAAGACCCTGATGCTGGGAAAGATTGAAAGCAGGAGGAGAAGGGGACAACACAGGATGAGATTGTTGGATGGCATCACCTACTCAATGGATATGAGTTTGGGTAAACTCGCAGAGTTGGTGATGGACAGGGAGGCCTGGCATGCTGCAGTCCGTGGGGTCTCAAAGAGTGGGACATGACTGAGCAGCTGAACTGAGCTGAATTGAATGATGGAAGTTTGAGGCAAAGAAATAATGACTAAGCTTACACAATCAGGGTGCTAGAATGGCTAAACTGTAAGAAGAGTATCAACCATGCTGCTGATAAATAATTGAAAATTCTTGTGATGCTGTTTCTTAGCACATGCACACATGCAGTGCTGATACCACCAATGTCAAAACCTGAACATTGCTGATGATTGACTCAAACCTAGGGAAAAGAGGTTAAAGATGCTGGCAGTCATCTGTAAAGTATGCCATTTTGGCTAGCTGCACAGCTTTCTTTCCAACTCTGGTTCTTAAAAGAGACAAAAGAGAAGGCAATTCTTTCGTAACTTAATGTATCATTCTTCATAGTACTCTCTAAGTTTCTTATAAAAAATATTAGCCCAAAGAAAACTTACCTGGTGGTGTAGTGGTTTAGATTGCAATTCCAGTGCAGGGGACACAGGTTGGATCCCTGGTCAGGGAACTAGATCCCACATGACATGCGATGCAGCCAAAACAAACAAAAAACAGTTAGCCCAAAAATTCATCAGTTATTGCATCCACTTCTAAATCCAGAATCTCTGTACCATGTTTATCCTACTTACTCTATGATGATTATAGTAGTCTGGAAAGCAGAGTATAAGATGGGATTAAATATGCATTGATTTCAAGCATACTATATCATTCAGGGTGTAAAATGCAAGAAGTTTCCAGAAAACTCCTGTAAAATGAGTGAGACAACTGGGAGAGGTTAGGAATGATTAGGAGAAGGGGTCATAGTTAACTTCCAACTCCCCATCCATTGAAGGAAAGAGGGAAGGAAGGTTGGGTGGAGGCACCCTGAACTGATGTGCAGTCTGAAGAAAGTTCACCAGAGCTATTGAGGAGTCCTGAGATGAATTTCTGCCTTAGAGGAGACCCGTTTCTCCTCGGAAAGGGCCTATTTAATATTGCTGCCATAGCTGTCACTGGCTTGGGACAGTCCATGCAAAATATAGCCTCAGCACAAATGCAGTTTTGGATTTCAGAACACAGCAACTGAGGACGCTGGTTAGTTACAGTCCCCATGCTTGGGAACATATGTTGCATATTCTTATGGCCACTATAATGATTCTGCCTTAATGTTCTATAACCTGTGAAATATATTGTACAGTCTGTCATTAGTATGCTGTCATATGTCAAATAATGGCACAAAGGAAGAATGAAGAGGAAAATTAGTTAAAAAAGATGACTATTTTAACTAGATGTATATACAGGGAGAACACCAAAACAAACCACAAAAAGGTCAGTGTCAAAGTTCTTGTTTCTGTAACTGGCCCCAAGGGCATAATTAGTACTTCCAGTAACCTTTTGCCACTCCTGACTCCACATTCAAATTGCCCTCAGCAAGTACATCAACTGGAAATTTTCCTGAGGAAAGTGAGCTTTTGATGACTTTGTACATACGGGATTCCTGTAGTCTTCCATTAAAATGTATCCCTGAACAAAGCAGTATTAATGTCTATGGGGTTCTTCTAAGATCCATTGCAGTCTTTCTTCCTCCCGCTGTGTAACAGCAAGCCTAAATCCATTGGTGAAGGGAATCAGCCACCCTGTGTAGTACTGTACATTCTCCCATCAATTTTGTCTGTATTTTCTGTTTGAGAGAGGCTTCCCTGATGGCTCAGCGGGTAAAGAATCTGCCTGTAATGCAGGAGACAAAGGAGACACGGGTTTGATCCCTGGGTCAGGGAGATGCCCTGAAGAAGGAAATGGCAGAGAACCTGGCTAGGGGCAATCTCATCTTCAGCTTCATTTCAGTGGAATCTTTTTTTTTTTCCCTCATGGTGGAAGAGTTTTGTTTTTCTTTTTTTTCCCTTGAGTAGGGCTGTTTTTAAGTCAGTGAAGTCCAGCAAGTAAAAATAAAGCAGAAAAAAAAATTTTTTTTAACATTGTAAGTATATCTTTATCTAGAATAATGAGACCTACATTTTCTTTTATGCTTGTATTCTGCCTTCGAGAGAAATGGTACCCAATGCCTTACATCTTTCACGGTGATTTCCTTGGTTAGAGCATATGGAATATTGGTTATTATGATGATAAGTTATTCTGCAATTTCATAGAAAATGATGTTGACAGAAGAGTGGCAGACATAAAGGAGATGACCAGTTTTAAAAATATGTCTCTTCTGGTGAAGACAAACAGTTCAACTCTCCAGGATGGAAAAGGGCTAATACAATACCCTTTCCAATATGGATCAAGGGTACAATATTATGTGAGTAATATGGTGTTGATTGCTGCTCTCGCAAAATCAGACATTCAAGTAGGCTGGGTCCATCATATATATCTAAGATGTTTTGTGTAACTCTTTCTGCTTGAGAGTCATTCAGTGACTAGATGTTTTAGAATAACTAGAAGCAATGTTCTAGAACCATTAAATTCCTTGGATTCTTGTGAGATAAAAGCAACATCAGGATGTGAGGGTGAGGTTTAGAAAAAGCCATTTTTTAAATGCAAAACAAGACAAAAATCAACATAAAGAAGAGGCTGAAACTGGTCTTCCTAAGAAGAAATTCACATAACAAGATTTTTTTCTTATTCATTTAAGGGAAATCAGAGATTAGTTATAGGGGCACTAGAGAAGCAGTTAAATATGCTGTTGATGAAGATTTATTTTAAAATTCTGTGCTGGATTCAGCTATATGATCTTGGTACAGTAGCCTTTCCCAAACTCTGTTCTCTTATTAGTAAATGCGCAAAACTACAATTCCTTCCTTACAAGATACTTATGAGATACTTAAGATAGTTTCTGTAAAGTACTTAACACAGAGCATGGTACATTCTAAGTATTCAATAATGGTGACTGTTGTTTTTAAGAAACTGTAGTTCTCTGAAAAATGTTTCACAACTGAAGTTTTCATAACTTAAAAAACACATATTAACAGAAGAAGGATGGCCAATATATAATCTAGAAGATAAATTCTGAAAGAGTAAATTCTCTCCTTTCAAAGGTGAGAGGAGTTTTATTTATTCATTTATTTTGGTTATTGTGTATGTATATTTTATCATTGAAAGTGGAAGTGTTAGTTGCTCCGTTGTGTCTGAGCCTTTGCAACCCTGTGGACTGTAGCCCACCAAGCTTCCCTGTCTATGGAATTCTCCTGGCAAAGGCACATCAGCTTTTACACAGTTAGGATAAAATTTCTCTAAACATTTAAATGTTGCTCGATATTCCATACAATACTCTGTAAGTAACAAATTTTAATTTGAAATACTCCAAAAGCTGAAAACTGAGTTCTCATTTTCTCCCTCACTCTGGCTGCTTTCTTTCCTCCCTCCCTTCCCAACTTTCTCCTCTTGGTAATTTTTAAGGTCTGAACTGCATTTATTTATTTATTTATTTTAAAATTTTTTTATTTTTTATTTTTTTTATTAGTTGGAGGCTAATTATTTCACAACATTTCAGTGGGTTTTGTCATACATTGATATGAATCAGCCATAGGTTTACACGCATTCCCCATCCCGATCCCCCCTCCCACCTCCCTCTCCACCCGATTCCTCTGGGTCTTCCCAGTGCACCAGGCCTGAGCACTTGTCTCATGCATCCCACCTGGGCTGGTGATCTATTTCACCATAGATAGTATACATGCTGTTCTTTTGAAATATCCCACCCTCACCTTCTCCCACAGAGTTCAAAAGTCTGTTCTGTATTTCTGTGTCTCTTTTTCTGTTTTGCATATAGGGTTATCATTACCATCTTTCTAAATTCCATATATATGTGTTAGTATGCTGTAATGTTCTTTATCTTTCTTGCTTACTTCACTCTGTATAATGGGCTCCAGTTTCATCCATCTCATTAGAACTGATTCAAATGAATTCTTTTTAATGGCTGAGTAATATTCCATGGTGTATATGTACCACAGCTTCCTTATCCATTCATCTGCTGATGGGCATCTAGGTTGCTTCCATGTCCTGGCTATTATAAACAGTGCTGCGATGAACATTGGGGTGCACGTGTCTCTTTCAGATCTGGTTTCCTCAGTGTGTATGCCCAGAAGTGGGATTGCTGGGTCATATGGCAGTTCTATTTCCAGTTTTTTAAGAAATCTCCACACTGTTTTCCATAGCGGCTGTACTAGTTTGCATTCCCACCAACAGTGTAAGAGGGTTCCCTTTTCTCCACACCCTCTCCAGCCTTTATTGCTTGTAGACTTTTGGATAGCAGCCATCCTGACTGGCGTGTAATGGTACCTCATTGTGGTTTTGATTTGCATTTAATGTGAAACTCTTGTTAGTCATTATCCCTCTCCCACCCAAACCCTGCCATATAACTTATAGGGATGTTGAATAAGTTACATGAAAAGTATTATTAGTATATCATCATTCAAAAAACCCTGAAAACTCTAAACTCTGAATCATATCTGGCATCAGTGGATTGGGACAAGTGTGCATAGACTCACCTACCTTTTTAGGTGCCATGACACTAAATTTGGAGTATGCTGCAAAATAGATAAAATTATTTTAGACACTGGAAATGTAAAAATTCTGTTTAAACAATGGGTTTTAATTCTTGATCAACTATAAATTTTCATTTCTGATTCTGCCTAGTCGAGAGCCCTCACTTCAAGCTTTGCCGCACTCAGGTACTTTCATGTTGGCTCTTCTTAGTTGACTGGCAGTTCCACTCTGCATTGAGTCTGTAAGCCAGCCTTTACCCTGGAGGCATTCTCCTCATGCTTCTCCACCTCACCCAATGGCAAGGCAGGAGCATCGGTCCCGGGGCTCTTGAAACAACTCAGTGATCCTACAAGCAGGATGCTGCCAACTGCTATCTGCATTGCACCCGCAACAAGATCACTTTGGTTTTCTGTATGGGCTTTCTTTATATTCTCTTTACTGAGAAAGCTAGACTACTTACTTAAGTAGGATTTCTAGAATTCTGAAATGTAGCCCTGTAAAATTAAATCTTCAAATTGGCTCTTTGTTGAAATTTTAAACACACATGTGCACTTGTGTATCGCTTAGCCGAAAATGAATTTTTATACTTCCTTTCAAATGGATGGGCAATGAATGGAGCAACAGATCAATTAAAATCATAATTGTAGTAATGAAAGTAGTCATGATTCTTGGAATATCGGCACCAATAGTAGTGACTGTAGTTACAACTACTGTGACTGTCATCACACTGGTTAGCATGTTCTCGATGTGTATGCATGTGCCCGATACTGTGCAAAGTACTTTATAGACATTATCCCTGACCCTGCTACATAAAAAATTCAGCCCATTTTGCTTATGGGGAAATGATGTTTCCAGAGTGCAAGTAAATTTCTCAAGTTCACATGGCCATTAGATAATGAAGTCATGTTCTGAATACAAGTGTATGAAAATAAAGCTGATACATACTCGCCCTGCAATTTTATTTGGTCATTTTATTCAGTCATTTTATTCCAGCTTGTCTTAAGTAACTTTGATTTTGGTTATGGGGATTTATGAATCATTTTCCCACAATTTTTGCCCCCATCCCCCACCGGTGGAGTAAGCCTCCCAGCACTTCTCTTTTCTTTCCACTGCCTTTCTGTCCATTGAGCTTTTGAACACAGGGTTCTGAGCACAGCAGTTGTTAAGTAAATATTTGTTAACTAACTTTCCCTTTTTTATTCATGTAAAACATTTCCCACAGCGTTCACTACTCTGCCAATTACCTTGTTTCAAGTCTCAAAGTTACTCCATAAATTAAAATTTAACAGAAGGCTGACACAATCTACCAAAGCTTTGTTCATTTTCCCAACTAAAAATGGTAAAATGCACCAGTGAAGTACTAAAAGTGAAAAAAGAAAACAAAGAAAAAGATTTATGACTAAGTAGGTAAATACAAAACTTAAAGCTTACAGACATCTAGCCAAAGAAAGGAAAGAAACATAAGCAAATAAATAGAAGATTTGTAAATGAAAATACGCAATGAAGAATTAAAGCAGTTTGACATTTCTCAGAGTGAAAATTCTGTTGGTCTATTATACCAATGGAAGAAGGTAAATATACATTTTCTTCATTTCTAGTTTTTAGCTAAGGTTGAGAAATGAAATTATATTTGCTGAAGAACTTAGAGACTGCTGGCAATATTTTCACTTGGGTTATTAAAAAAAAGAAGAAAAACTCTTCAAAAAGAGAAGATTTTTACCCCTGCAATAGCTCTTTTTAGAAAACTGCAGCTTTTAAAATGAAAGTTCAACAGATGATTTTAAAGCTTGAAATTAATTTTTAGAGTTATATAATTTTTAGTGGTTGTTGGCTGGTATTTCCACTCAGGATGAGAGATTAAGGAAGGGTGTCACAAGGCAAGCAATAAATGACACTCTGGAACAGCCAACTCTGATCAAAAAGAAATAAGAGAGAAAAAATCTGCTTTGGCTTGTCTGTATAGCTTGATCAACACATGGGTCCCCAGAAGCTGGGGCTTTTAAGTCAGACTATAA
Source organism: Cervus canadensis (assembly GCF_019320065.1). Taxonomy (NCBI): domain Eukaryota; kingdom Metazoa; phylum Chordata; class Mammalia; order Artiodactyla; family Cervidae; genus Cervus; species Cervus canadensis. Next base: position 24,570,861 of record NC_057393.1, on the reverse strand, counting down.
ATGAAGTCACTCAGTCGTGTCCGACTCTTTGCAACCCCATGGACTGTAGCCTACCAGGCTCCTCCATCTATGGGATTTTCCAGGCAGCAATGCTGGAGTGGGTTGCCATTTCCTTCTCCAGGAGATCTTCCCAACCCAGGGATTGAACCCAGGTCTCCTGCATTGTAGGCAGATGCTTTACCACTAGGGGCTAGCAGTTGACCCATCAGTCCCAGTGTCTTCAAAGTTAAGGCCAGCTCTTTAATAAGTCCCACTTGCATTCAACTCTCTTCCATACAATATAAGGTAAGATAAAGAGCTAGAAAGTGAAAGAGCTGTGCAAGAAAATTTTATATCTAAGCAAGAAATAACCAAATGAAAATAAAAATTATCTTACACTTAATCCTAGGTCTTTATTTAAAAATATAAAACCACAAATCGAAAAATCTTACTCATCAGTTCAATTACTTAGTTTCTCTCTTTCACTTGAATAAATGGCAAATGATAATAATGAAGCTGAAAGCTTCTTTTTTTGAAATTGGAAGAAAGTTGCACTCTTTGGGTGGGTGCACAAGCCTCTGTGAATTGAACAAAACATAGACTGGACCATTTGAAAGCATTATGAATGTGAGAGCTGTATCTGTGTGTGAGTATACAAGGTGTAAGTCGTTAAAAAAATAAGGCACATACATTTAATACGAAAGCCAGTGAAATATAGAAACAGAAAATTTTGTATGTAGAAATGTAAAGAAAGCACAGAACATGAATACATCCATACCAGCTGCACTGTCACGTACATTTTGAACCTTGAGCGTAGCCTAGGTGATGTGTCTTAGACCAGTGGTTCACAGCAGTGGCAATCTTCCATTGTCTATCCCCTCCCATCCCAGAAACATTTTTGGCTGTCAAAACTGGCAGGGGGGTAGGGATTGTCTGCCACTGGCAACTAATGAGTCGAGACCAGGGATCTTTCTAAATGTCTTACAATGCATGGGGCAAACGACCAAATGAAAAATTTATACAGCTCCAAATGTCAAGAGTTATAGGTTTGCAAAACTCTCGTCTCGTTTATACAAAATTCCAAATAGCCTGGGAAAAAAATAAGAGAAAATCTTATTTTCTTCTTAATTTCCTCATTGCATAAAATCTTATGCAATGAGGCTTGCTTCTCCTTCTACCTCCAGCTTCTTTGTAATATAAGTGAGAAAGCTGTGTCAAGACATCAGAGGCTGACAGACATAGAGTCAAAAAAATTCAAGTCCTGTAGGTGCCCCAAATGAATTCAGGGCATGTGTAGTTCAACCTAGATAAATCTTGTCTAATCAGCCAGGGAGTTAGGAGGTGTCGGAAATCGTCTTTCCCCAGAAGCTCTGTAGTCCTCTAACTTCTGACTTCTAAGCCTCTGTAGAAAATACTCTCTCAAATCCTTTGGACTACATGTGTTATTTTGCATTTTAGCTGACCATCCACAGGCTCAGGATGAGGGAATTTCTCATCTCATTTGAAAATATGCAAGGAGCATTGCCTAAATTACCACCTGCCTGTTTCCATTGTAAAGACCTACTGTGGGCTTCCCTGGTGGCCCAGACAGTCAAGAATCTTCTGTAATGGAGGAGATGTACTATTTGAGGAGGTGAGAAGCAGTGAATAGCTACAGTGAAGTAAAAACCACAGTGAGTGCTGGTGCATGGTTGATTACGCTGCTGTGGCGTGCTCTCTCTAGGTGAGTCCCACTGCCACAAGCAGCCATTATTTTCAGCAGAAATAATGGAATTGCCAGTTAATTCAGGCAAAATCCTAACTCGAAGTGTCTCTTCAGTACAGAGCAATAAGCAGATGCTCTTTGCTGCTGAAAAGGTATGAATGTTTTCTGGGAAGGGGGCTGTCACCCTCTCTATATCACACTGCAGTAACCTCAGTGTCTTTGCTTGACCTCTGTCAGATCCAGCACTGAACTCAAATAACGTGAATCTCTATAGTGGAAAGAGTATAGAAGGGGAAGAGGCAGAAATAGATCCTTCCTAAGAGGGATTTCCTTCTTTTTACACTGCCCATTGCACAAAACACCATAAGAAAACCATGTCACGAGCATATCAAGTTGAATTTTGTATTCCACTAAATTTCTTGTCTAAAGCTGAGAAGTTGAGAAATTTACTAGAGTGGGTCCTGGGCAAACTAATTTCCAAAGTTAAGGAAAGCGTCACAGTCTATTCGTGGAAACGTAAGGAATAAGGTGAGAACAAGTCTAGCAGTGAGTTGAACTCACATGACTTTATGGTGGGCTTCTCTGGCGGCTCATCTGGTAAAGAATCTGCCTGCAATGCAGGAGACCTGGGTTGTTTGATCCCTGGGTTGGGAATAACGCCTGGAAAAGGGAACAGCTTCCAACTCCAGTATTCTGGCTTGGAGAATTCCATGGACTATTAGAGGCCACAAGGGTGGTTCTCAAACTTTGGTACACTTTATAATCACCCAAGGAAATTTATAAAACACCGAGTTCCTAGGACCAGACATGGGGATTGTGATTTTAATTGGTCTGTGATAGGACCCAATTATCTGCATTATCCAAATGTTTCCCAGATGATTCTAGTGTGGAACTAGACTTGAGAACCGCTGGAATAGTGTGGGCCCTGGCAGAGAGTAAGGGTACTACCTGGGAACTTGTTAGAAAAGAAAATTATTGGGTTCCACCCCAGACCTGCTGAGTCAGAAACTGTATGAGTTGGACTCAGCAACCTGTGTTTTATTAAACTCATGAGGCCATCCGGATGCATACTAAAGACGTGCACATTAGAACAATGAGTTGCTTTGTTTCCTTGACTTTCTCTACCCTCTTATCCCACCAGTATCCAATATAAGTATTGGTGGCCTCCTTTTCTTAGAACTATTTTTTTTTTAATTTTACTGGAGTTTAGTTGATTTACAATGTTGTGTTAGTTTTAGGTGTACAGCAAAGTGATTCATATATATATATATATGTATGTATACATATATATATATTCTTTTTCAGACTCTTTTTGCATATAGGTTATTATATAATAGTAAATAGAGTTCCCTGTGCTATACAGTAAGTCCTTATTGGTTATCTATTTTATGTATAGTAGTATGTATATGTCAACCACAAACTGCTAATTTATTTTTCCCCACCGTGTTTTTTTTTTTTTTTTTTTGGTAACTGTAAGTTTGTTTTTGAAATCTGTGAGTCTGTTCCTGTTTTGTAAATAAATATGTCATTTTAAAAATTAGATTCCAAATATGAGTGATGTGATATTCATCTTTCTCTGTCTATTTCACTTAGTATGATAATCTATAGGTCCATCTGTGTTGCTGCAGATAACATTATCTTGTTCCTTTTAGTGGCTGGGTAATATTCCATTGAATATATGAACCATATCTTCTTTATCCATTCCTCTGTTGATGGACATTTAGGTTGCTTTCATGTCTTGGCTATTGTCAGTAGTGCTGCAGTGAACACTAGGGAGCATGTGTCTTTTTGAATTACAGTTTTCTCTGGATATAGGCCCAAGAGCAGGATTTCTGGACTTTATTTTTAGTTTTTTAAGGAACCTCCTTACTAGTACCTCCTTACTCCTCACTATTCTCCATAGGGTTTGTATTGGCCCTGTTTTTTCAAAGCTCCCAGAGTTGTAACCTATTTCTCTAACCTTTACAACCGGGACCATGTAACCCATATTTGAGCCAATACCATCCCTGCTGCTGCTGCTGCTAAGTCACTTCAGTCGTGTCCGACTCTGTGCGACCCCATAGACAGCAGCCCACCAGGCTCCGCCGTCACTGGGATTCTCCAGGCAAGAACACTGGAGTGGGTTGCCATTTCCTTCTCCAATGCATGAAATATATCCAGCTTAAAATAAATAGTAATGATAATGGATAGTTAATAAATATTAATTGCAAGGGATCATCACTTTTAAGTGAAAGCTTCATCCCAACCATATACAACGGTCTCATCATCATCTTCCACTTTTCCTTAAGGGGGGTTACTTGGAAGGAGACAAAATTCTTTCAGATAGAAAGATGACTATTTGCTATTCACTAAGGGTCAATGCCAGGCCTGGAAGTTATAGCTACCCTACTCTTCTTGATCCACAGATAAAAAAAAATTAAAAAAATAAAAATAAAAAAAAAAAAAGACAGATTGCCCACATCACCACGTGCTGTGGCTGAGTGGAAGGAAAATAGTCTGAGATTTGGATGTGGAGGGAACTTCCCTGAAAATTAGAACTCCATAGAAGAAAAATTGAGTAAAAATACTTCCTTTTATACTCAATGAGGATTATTAAAATAATGCCTGAGGCTGTTGACACTGGACAAAACCTTGAGACTCGCCAGGAGGGTTTTTAACTGCTAGGACAAGAAGACATGTGTTTCCCACTACTGGTTGGGGGTCAGTGAAGTGGTGATAGGAGGGCATATCTTCCTGGGCTTTAGATTTTAGAAAGTCAGAGGTGGCAGAAATGCTGGTACTTGGCCAGGGTTAAGTGATGAGAACTGTACTCTTTAAGTAGAGCATATTTCGCCTCTGGGTTCCTTATAGAATAGATGTGAAGCTCTAGGAATCAGTGACTATATCCTAGTAAAAGTCCCAATTACTGCTGCGTATGGAGTCAGTGCAATCACAAATGGTTCTTTGGGGAAGTGCGGGTAGAACACATTGTGTGTTTGTTACTACACACCTGCCACCAGATTGCAGAGTCTGATCTCTAACAGATTAAATAAAAATTAAATTAAAACAAAACAATCTATGAGTTTGCTGCCTGGCATTAAACTTTTATGAAAACAGATGGGTGAGCATAATCTCTCAGAGGAACTCATCCAGGCTGAGGCACTTTCTTCAAGCTGCAGGTGTAAACATTTCAGGAGCCCCCGGGGTCTCCTTTTGAAGAGCAGACGCAAAAACAAAAATCTAACAGAGAGAATTATACCCTATATGGTTCCCAGCACTAGGTATTTGCAAGTAAAGAGAAAGATAATCCATGTATATTTCCATACTACATGGATGGAACATGCAGATTCATGTCTATTTGATTCATTGATTCTTCATGTCCATCAACAAAAGTTTTAATTGTGCTTTAATCTTTCTTGTGCATGTACAGGCTTATATGCCACTTCTTTGAACAGTCCACAAATTATAAGAGGCCATCAAAGAAGAGAGGGGATTCTAGTAAGTTAGGTCTGTTTCATAGATTGTGGGCTCTGCAAACAGGAAAATATCTCTGAATGCTGGCTTTATAATGTAACTTTACTACATTGGGTGATATTCAAATGTCTGTTAATTTCCTCATCTACAAAGTTGGACTGTTTTAAGAATTATATAAGCTAATACCTGTAAAACAGTCAGGTCCATGGCTATGATATAAATGTGTAAATACTGTTGATGGTGATGACAATTTGAGGGGATTAAATTAGAGTTTTCAAGTCCTTAAGCATCCACCAAGAATTAAGATGATAATCATTTTTATTTACATTAATATAGATGGTAAATCTCCTGAGGATACAATAATCTAAGTCAGCACAACTATTTTAATAATTGTACTTTCAGGAACTTAGATATGTTGCAGGTGTGGTTAAGTTTTCTAGAACTTAAACCTATAAATTTGAATGGTGATCTAACAGTTAATATAGAATATGTACAGAGAACAATTCATGGAGGAAAAAGACACAAGGTCACTTTTGGAATAACATCTACCTCTCTTCTCTACATAAGTTATTTCTGGGAATCTATTTTTAATTTGTCATTTTAATCTTATTGTTGCTTGTATTAAGTAATGTGTTACTCCCACATGTTCATGACTTGTGAAAAGGAAGCACATATTAACTACTATTCTAAATTGTATCCTTGCAGGCACCCTAAAAGGCACTGTTGTTTCTAATTAATTCAGTCCAGATTTATTGAAGTCTTACAAATGTGCAATATATTGGAATGTAAAAGGATGTTGGGTCATGGTTCCTTTCTTAAAGAAAATATTTACTAATATACATATAATACAAGGCAGAATAAGATCAGAACTATAGATATAGAATGCTGGAAATTGGAAGGCAGGACAAGTGACTTCAACCTGGTGATATTAAAAATTATAAAATGAAAGATAAGAAATTTTAAGGGGCTTTGAAAAAAGAGCATAGATTGTTCTAGGTGAGACAGAGGAAGAACACACAGGTAATTCTCACATCGGGAAGAGCAAAGGTATGGCAGTGGGAGAGAACAGTCATATATAAAACATTCCAGTTTGCTGGATATAGATATAACATTTCAGACCATCCAAGCTGAGATTAGATTATTAAAAAAATCTGGTAAACAATATTCACCCAAAGTCAGCAAGGGATGAGAAAATTTAAAGATGTAAGTGGGAGAATGATCAGTTTCACATTAGGATGATGAAGAAAGCTAAAGATAGGATATCTTGTGTCAAGTGCATCGTTACTTCGGGCAAGACGTAATGGGGATCAAAGCTAAGGGAATAATATGGAGGCAGAGACATAGAGAAGGACTAAAAGCCCTATGTTATGATTACTGAAAAAGGATTCAGTGAGAAGAGAGTGAGAAATAAGACAACTTCCGAGTTTCATTAATGACCTTCCCAATCCATCCTTGTGGTCAAGAATGCTGAAGGTTGTGTGAAGGAGGGAGGATACATGTAAAAGTCCTTCTGGGCCCATTCAGGGATGCATAGCAGAAACAGGTTGAAAAAATGTGAATTTCAGGGAAGAGTTGGCAGCACTACAGATTTATTAAATCCATTTAGGGTTTCACAACAAACAGAGGAGAGCTGAAGCCAGAGAGGATTCATCACCAAAGGATAGTGTGTTGGGCTACCTTTCTTTATTTTCTTGGGCTCCATAATCACCACGGATGGTGACTGCAGTCATGAAATTAAAAGATTTTCTCCTTGGAAGAAAAGATATGATAAACATAGACAACATATTAAGCAGAGACATCACTTTACCGACAAAGGTCTGTCTAGTCAAAGCTGTGGTTTTTCTAGTAGTCATGATGAATGTGAGAGTTGGACCATAGCGAAGGCTGTGGCCAAAGAATTGATGCTTTTGAACTGTGGTGTTGGAGGAGACTCTTCAGAGTCCCCTGGACAGCAAGGCGATCCAACCAGTCAGTCCTGAAGGAAAGGAAATCAACCCTGAATATTCATTGGAAGGACTGATGCTGAGGCTAAAGCTCCAATACTTTGACCACCTGATGCAAAGAGCTGACTCATTGGGAAAGACCCTCATGCTGGGAAAGATTGAAGGCCAGAGGAGAAAGGGACAACAGAGGGTGAGAAGGTTGAATGGCATCACTGACTCAATAGATATGAGTTTGAGTAAACTCCAGAAGATGGTGAAGGACAGGGAAGCCTGGCATGCTGCAGTCCATGGTGCCACAGGGCACATACTTAGTGACTGCACAACAACAAAACCTTGCTTATATATTTTGAAAAATGAGGCTCTCAAAGGTCTAGTGGATAGTGCTCAAGGCTGAAGAGTGAGGGAAGATATTAACAGAAAACACATGTAAAAATAACAACACTACACTAGTACTGCAAATCAACAAAGGCAGCCAGCAGCAGATCATTTATTTTGAGTAAATATTGGAAGATAGGGAGCAAATAAAGTCGGATTGAAAAGTAAAATGAAGCAAGGAGAACTCATAGTCACCCACTGAGATGCTAAGCTTCAAGTCGGCAAACATACAGAGCAGAAGTGGGCCTTGAGCAGTGCTCAGGGTAACTGACTGTGAACTGTTCTCAAAACAACTGAGCTAGTTGCATGCATGTTCCTCTCACTACTCACATGCATATGGGAATCTGGCTCCTAGAGAGAAATCTATAGTGCTACTTGCCAAAGAAAAATGTGTGATCTTTCTGGAGAAGAGTCCCAGTGTGGGTGACAAGGTCTGAGACAGCACATAATTCAGACCTTATACCACAGTGAGGGAGGCGGTTGTTGACTCCACAATCCAGAGTAAAGTATACCTTAGTCTAGAAATTCTGGGCACTGCCTGCCTGCCTTTCTTTTCCACACCAAGCCCATACAGAGAAAACTGGTTGTGGTCCTGTCTAGCTATAAAAAGCAATTAGACTTCTGATTCACTTAATGAAGCCTCAAATCAGCTGAGTCAAAGTAACAGAAAAATGAGGGAGGGATGAAGGAGATGGAGGGAAAGTGAAGATAAGGTGATAGCACTGTGGAAAGGGGAGGGAAGGTGGAGATTGAAGAAAAAGTGGGTGGAATTAGAGAAGCAGCTACTGGAGTGTGCTTGTGCTCATCCTTTGACACACACCAGAATCACCTGCATGGGTTGTTGCACCAGCCCCACCCACAGAGAACTTGATTCAGTGGGTTTGAGTTAGGATCTGAGAGTGTGCTTCCCAAAAATGTTCTCAGGAGATGCTGATCCAAGGACAAATTTTGAGAAGCAAAGGTCTAGAAGGTTGGAAAGTTTTAGGTTGGGAGAGATCTGTGAGCCAGGAGTAGGGGTTGCTGATTTAATACGGCTTCATTGGAAGGACTGACGTGGAAACTGAAGCTCCAATCCTTTGGCCACCTGATATGAAGAATTGGCTCATTGGAAAATATCCTGATGCTGGGAAAAATTGAGGGTGAGAAGGGGGCGACAGAGGATGAAATGGTTGGATGGCATCACTGACTCAATGTACATGAGTTTGAACAAACTCCGGGAGATAGTGATAGGCAGAGAAGCCTGACATGTTGCAGTTCATGGGGTTGCAAAGAGTCGGACATGACTTAGTGACTGAATAACAACAATTTAAGGAGCTGGTAAAAGTTGGTCAGAGGGCCAGAGTGGCTGATGAGGAGTAAGGACTAGGTAGCCCCTTGAACAGTGTATACGTTTCCTGTTTCTGCTGTGACCAATTGCTAAAATGTAGCGGATTAAAAATAACACAGATTTATTCCCTTGTGGTTCTGGAGGTCAGAAATCCAAAATCAGTTTCAGTTTCACTGGGCTAAAATCAAAGTATCAGCAGGACTGTCTCCTTCTAGAGAGTTTGAAGGGAGAATCCATTTTCTTGCCTTCCTCAGTACCTAGTGGTCATCTAGAAGTATTCCTTGAATTGTGGCCCTTATTTCTATGTCAAAATGCATCACTTTAATCTCTGCTTCCATTATCACCTATCCTTCTCCTCTGAATCTGCGTTGATTACACTGGACTCACCTGGGTAATCAAAGATAATCTCCCTATTGCAAGATTCTTAACTCAGTCGCATCAATAAAACCCCTTTTTTCTGTAAGGAAGCATTCATAGGTTCCCAGGATTAGGACATGGACATATTTGATGGAAGGAATTATTCAACCTGCCAAAAAAGATATTCAACATAGTGGCCTTTCCTTTGTGCAGCCCTCTGGGTCTACACTATTGCCCTGAACTAAGACGTGAAATTAAATTACATCAAGCTCAATATCCAGACGTCATCTAGTTCTCTCCCACCTTACCTCAAAGCCTGTTGTTCTTAAATAATCAAAGCATCTCTTCTATATTTCAGAGTAGCAGCATCTGTATGCTTGCTATTCAGTTGATTCCAAATATTGATACAATGCAACTTTAATCCAGACCAGTTCTAACTGGAACACTTATTTTAGAAGTTTTCCTTCTCTAAATAAAGGGTGAATGATAAACCAAACAGACAAGCAACTCTCTTTGGTGGACTTTATTAATACCTTTCAGGGCTTAGTTCAAAAATAACCACCATTAATGATAATAAAAGGGACATGGCAAAAGAGAATGCTTAAGGGTTTGGAAGTCCACAGATACCATTATTGAACTTATTAAGGCAAGAGTAGGGAACTCATCCAGTCATCATCAGATCTCCTTCTTCTTTTGGGATCATTATTTTCTACAGTTTGTTTCATGTACACATCAAACTGACTTCCTTTATTCCAGGTACATAATTGGCCATGACATAATTTCATGCTGTTTTTTCTCCCCTTCTCTATATATCCTGACTTGTTCTTACTTCTCAGACCCACTCGCTGACTTGGATGCTACATTCTAGGTAACATATCTTTTTTTTGTCCAATTCTGTTTTTTGAGTTTGCTTTCTCCTAAAAGAAGACAAGAGAGTAGCTGTATATGGGAAAACTGGTCAACCACTTGTAAAAGAATGAAACTAGAACACTTTCTAACACCATACACAAAAATAAACTCAAAATGGATTAAAGATCTAAATGTAAGACCAGAAACTATAAAACTCCTAGAGGAGAACATAGGCAAAACACCCTCCGACATAAATCACAGCAGGATCCTCTATGACCCACCTCCCAGAATACTGGAAATAAAAGCAAAACTAAACAAATGGGACCTAATGAAACTTAAAAGCTTTTGCACAACCAAGGAAACTATAAGTAAGGTGAAAAGACAGCCCTCAGATTGGGAGAAAATAATAGCAAACGAAGCAACAAAGGATTAATCTCAAAAATATACAAGCAACTCCTGCAGCTCAATTCCAGAAAAATAAATGACCCAATCAAAAAATGGGCCAAAGATCTAAACAGACATTTCTCCAAAGAAGACATACAGATGGCTAACAAACACATGAAAAGATGCTCAATATCACTCATTATCAGAGAAATGAAAATCAAAACCTCAATAAGGTACCATTACACACCAGTCAGAATGGCTGCTATCCAAAAGTCTACAAGCAATAAATGCTGGAGAGGGTGTGGAGAAAAGGGAACCCTCTTACACTGTTGGTGGGAATGCAAACTAGTCCAGCCGCTATGGAGAACAGTGTGGAGATTTCTTAAAAAACTGGAAAAGAACTGCCATATGACCCAGCAATCCCACTTCTGGGCATACACACTGAGGAAACCAGATCTGAAAGAGACACGTGCACCCCAATGTTCATTGCAGCACTGTTTATAATAGCCAGGACATGGAAGCAACCTAGATGCCCATCAGCAGATGAATGGATAAGGAAGCTGTGGTACATATACACCATGGAATATTACTCAGCCATTAAAAAGAATTCATTTGAACCAGTTCTAATGAGATGGATGAAACTGGAGCCCATTATACAGAGTGAAGTAAGCCAGAAAGATAAAGAACAATACAGCATACTAACACATATATATGGAATTTAGAAAGATGGTAATGATAACCCTATATGCAAAACAGAAAAAGAGACACAGATGTACAGAACAGACTTTTGGACTCTGTGGGAGAAGGTGAGGGTGGGATGTTTCGAGAGAACAGCATCGAAACATGTATATTATCTAGGGTGAAACAGATCACCAGCCCAGGTTGGATGCATGAGACAAGTGCTCGGGCCTGGTGTACTGGGAAGACCCAGAGGGATCGGGTAGAAAGGGAGGTGGGAGGGGGGATCGGGATGGGGAATACATGTAAATCCATGGCTAATTCATGTCAATGTATGAGAAAACCCACTGCAATACTGTAAAGTAATTAGCCTCCAACTAATAAAAATAAATGAAAAAAAAAGAGTAGCTGTATAAATATTTTGCATAATATAATCTCATATATAGAATATTTGACTCCTGTATTCTGTCAGAGGGTGAAATGTGGCTGCTCATGAGAGGCTATGTCACACAATGGTTAGAAATGAGAGCTCTGTAGTGTACTACTGTCTATTTTGAATTTTCAGTCCCTTGAAAGCAATGCCACTTTAGACAAGTAATAACCTTACTTTTTCAGGCCTCATTTCCTCTTCTGTAAAATAGGGATAGTCACCATAGTTACTTCATAGAGTTGTTATAGGGATCAATGAGATAAACCATAAGAACTGGCACATCGCAGGTGCTCAATAAATATTAACTTTGAATTTTAAAGCTGGGATGGACCGTCTTTTGAACATCCTGAGACTGCCATAACTGATACAATGTGTTGGTTAGTAGCCTACCCTGTGATCATCACTATATCTCTAGAGTAACAGTAATCAGTTTATTTCACATAAGAGCACATTTTATTTATTTATTTATTTTTTATTTATCTTTGTCTCAAACTTTATTCTTAGGATTCTTCAGCTTCATTAGCTGCAAAGAATGAATTGTATATAAGCAAAAACTGAAAAGAGCTGCAGTGTCCAGGGGCTTAGGCTTAAAAATATTAGAGACCTAAATTTTATCAGATCCATAAACAAAATTTTAAAAAGCAGTCATAATATAAAATAGCAGCTCCCAGTAACTTCTTCAAGATTTATCTTCTTCAGAAGTTAACTAAATTCAGTCTGCTTCATTCTTGGAAGCCTCATCAAAATTCTCCACAAGATCTAGAACTTAATCATCATCCTCCTCTCCAGTGGCAAGTGGTGCTTTTCCATCCACAGATTGTTTGGGCACAGCTTCAGCCAGTCTCCTTAAACTGGTCAGACTGTCAGCACCAAGCTGGTTTAACTTTCCAAAACTGAACCAGGAAGAAATAGAAGATCTTAACAGACCCATCACAAGCAAGGAAATCGAAACTGTAATCAAAAATCTTCCAGCAAACAAAAGCCCAGGACCAGATGGCTTCACAGCTGAATTCTACCAAAAATTTAGAGAAGAGCTAACACCTATCTTACTCAAACTCTTCCAGAAAATTGCAGATGAAGGTAAGCTTCCAAACTCATTCTATGAGGCCACCATCACCCTAATTCCAAAACCAGACAAAGATGCCACAAAAAAAGAAAACTACAGGCCAATATCACTGATGAACATAGATGCAAAAATCCTTAACAAAATTCTAGCAAACAGAATCCAACAACATATTAAAAAAATCATACACCATGACCAAGTGGGCTTTATCCCAGGAATGCAAGGATTCTTTAATATCCACAAATCAATCAATGTAATACACCACATTAACAAATTGAAAGATAAAAACCATATGATTATCTCAATAGATGCAGAGAAAGCCTTTGACAAAATTCAACACTCATTTATGATTAAAACTCTCCAAAAGCAGGAATAGAAGGAACATACCTCAACATAATAAAAGCTATATATGACAAACCCACAGCAAGCATCACCCTCAATGGTGAAAAATTGAAAGCATTTCCCCTGAAATCAGGAACAAGACAAGGGTGCCCACTCTCACCACTACTATTCAACATAGTGTTGGAAGTTTTGGCCACAGCAATCAGAGCAGAAAAAGAAGTAAAAGGAATCCAGATAGGAAAAGAAGAAGTGAAACTCTCACTGTTTGCAGATGACATGATCCTCTACATAGAAAACCCTAAAGACTCTACCAGAAAATTACTAGAACTAATCAATGAATATAGTAAAGTTGCAGGATATAAAATTAACACACAGAAATCCCTTGCATTCCTATATACTAACAATGAAAAACAGAAAGAGAAATTAAGGAAACAATACCATTCACCATTGCAACAAAAAGAATAAAATACTTAGGAGTATATCTACCTAAAGAAACAAAAGACCTATACATAGAAAACTATAAAACACTGATGAAAGAAATCAAAGAGGACACAAACAGATGGAGAAACATACGGTGTTCATGGATTGGAAGAATCAATATTGTCAAAATGGCTATTCTACCCAAAGCAATCTATAGATTCAATGCAATCCCTATCAAGCTACCAACGGTATTTTTCACAGAACTAGACAAAGAATTTCACAATTTGTATGGAAATACAAAAAACCTCGAATAGCCAAAGTAATCTTGAGAAAGAAGAATGGAACTGGAGGAATCAACCTGCCTGACTTCAGACTCTACTACAAAGCCACAGTCATCAAGACAGTATGGTACTGGCACAAAGACAGAAATATAGATCAATGGAACAGAATAGAAAGCCCAGAGATAAATCCACGAACCTATGGACACCTTATCTTTGACAAAGGAGGCAAGGATATACAATGGAAAAAAGACAACCTCTTTAACAAGTGGTGCTGGGAAAACTGGTCAACCACTTGTAAAAGAATGAAACTAGAACACTTTCTAACACCATACACAAAAATAAACTCAAAATGGATTAAAGATCTAAATGTAAGACCAGAAACTATAAAACTCCTAGAGGAGAACATAGGCAAAACACTCTCCGACATAAATCACAGCAAGATCCTCTATGACCCACCTCCCAGAATATTGGAAATAAAAGCAAAACTAAACAAATGGGACCTAATGAAACTTAAAAGCTTTTGCACTACAAAGGAAACTATAAGTAAGGTGAAAAGACAGCCCTCAGATTGGGAGAAAATAATAGCAAATGAAGAAACAGACAAAGGATTAATCTCAAAAATATACAAGCAACTCCTGCAGCTCAATTCCAGAAAAATAAATGACCCAATCAAAAAATGGGCCAAAGAACTAAACAGACATTTCTCCAAAGAAGACATACAGATGGCTAACAAACACATGAAAAGATGCTCAACATCACTCATTATTAGAGAAATGCAAATCAAAACCACAATGAGGTACCATTACACGCCAGTCAGGATGGCTGCTATCCAAAAGTCTACAAGCAATAAAAGCTGGAGAGGGTGTGGAGAAAAGGGAACCCTCTTACACTGTTGGTGGGAATGCAAACTAGTACAGCCGCTATGGAAAACAGTGTGGAGATTTCTTAAAAAACTGGAAATAGAACTGCCATATGACCCAGCAATCCCACTTCTGGGCATACACACTGAGGAAACCAGATCTGAAAGAGACACGTGCACCCAAATGTTCATCGCAGCACTGTTTATAATAGCCAGGACATGGAAGCAACCTAGATGCCCATCAGCAGATGAATGGATAAGGAAGCTGTGGTACATATACACCATGGAATATTACTCAGCCGTTAAAAAGAATTCATTTGAATCAGTCCTAATGAGATGGATGAAACTGGAGCCCATTATACAGAGTGAAGTAAGCCAGAAAGATAAGAACATTACAGCATACTAACACATATATATGGAATTTAGAAAGATGGTAATGATAACCCTATATGCAAAACAGAAAAAGAGACACAGAAATACAGAACAGACTCTTGAACTCTGTGGGAGAATGTGAGGGTGGGATATTTCAAAAGAACAGCATGTATACTATCTAGGGTGAAACAGATCACCAGCCCAGGTGGGATGCATGAGACAAGTGCTCGGGCCTGGTGCACTGGGAAGACCCAGAGGAATCGGGTGGAGAGGGAGGTGGGAGGGGGGATCGGGATGGGGAATACATGTAAATCTATGGCTGATTCATATCAATGTATGACAAAACCCACTGAAACATTGTGAAGTAATTAGCCTCCAACTAATAAAAAAAATAAAAAATTAAAAAAAATAAAAATAAAAAAAATAAAAGCTAAAAAAAAAAAAAGATGCTGGGGAGCATTTCAGTCAGTTGCTTTGTCTCAGCGTGGCCTGTAATGGTGAAAGTGTTTGCTGCCAGAGATGCCTGAACTTTAGGGTTGTTAAAGTGAATCACTGTTCCTTGATTTGTGAACTTATTCACCTCTTCAGTACCAGAGATATTGTTTACCCCTAACTTCTTTAAAGAGAACTGAAGTTTTTTGTCATCTGCTGGGGCTGTTCTATGAACCACCTTCTTCTTTCTGTGAGCAGTTCCTTTCCCACCAATGCACACTTGTGCCTGCAGTTTGGTGAGTTTCTCCTGGTTCCTGATAGTTTCTTTCATCTCGTTGGAGCGGAAATGGGGCTGTGTGGGGGACTAGGGTTGGCGCTCAGGTGGTCTCTGGCAGACCAGCTGAGGTTAGGCGCACACAGGCGGGGACGCAAGATGGCAGCTAGAGCAAGAGCACATTTTAAAACATTGCTCAGATTCTCCAAAACAATTTACAGAGAGATAGTTGTCATCATTTAAAATGACATTATGAGTTCACACTATATATGTTTTCAGAATGATAAAGTATAGTCTTTGTAAAATAATATAAAACCCTTAATTGCATCTCCTCACATATAACAAGCAAGCATATATTTCAGTATCTTACATGAGAAATATATTTCACCACAACAGGATAAAGATACAGAAAATCTCGGAGGGGGAATTACTATTTAAATGGTGGCTTAAAGCTCAACATTCAGAAAAGTAAGATAATGGCATCCAGTCCCATCACTTCATGGCAAATAGATGGAGAAACAGTGGAAACAGTGGCTGACTTTGTTTTTCTGGGCACCAAAATCACTGCAGATGGTGATTGCAGCAATGAAATTAAAACACACTCCTTGGAAGGAAAGTTATGACCAACCTAGGTAGCATATTAAAAAGCAGACACATTACTTTGCCAACAAAGGTCCATCTAGTCAAGGCTATGGTTTTTCCAGTGGTCATGCATGAGTGTGAGAGTTGGACTATAAAGAAAGCTGAGTGCTGAAGAATTGATGCTTTTGAACTGTGGTGTTGGAGAAGACTCTTGAGAGTCCCTTGGACTGCAAGGAGATCCAACCAGTCCATCCTGAAGGAGATCAGGCCTGGATGTTCATTGGAAGGACTGATGCTGAAGCTGAAACTCCAGTACTTTGGCCACCTGATGCAAAGAGCTGATTCATTTGAAAAGACCCTGATGCTGAGAAAGATTGAGGGCAGGAGGAGAAGGGGATGACAGAGGATGAGATGGTTGGATGGCATCATCAACTCGATGGACATGGGTTTGGGTGGACTCCAGGAGTTGGTGATGGACAGGGAGGCCTGGAGTGCTGCAGTTCATGGGGCCGCAAAGAGTCGGACCCGACTGAGTGACTGAACAGAACTGTCATCCAAAACTATTAGAGCACACCATAATCCCTTGACATTTTTTTTTAGTCTATAAGTTATGGCAATATTTTATTGTTTAAAATGAAACTTGACTGGCCTCTCTCAGTAGAATCAAGAAAAGGAAATAATCAGATATGATTTTCTCTACCTTCCAAGCAAGAAAATTGAAGACATGGTGAAGTTATCCATCCCAAATAAGATAAAATCTTTTTTTATGGTATAGCAATACCTTTAAAATTGAAAATAGGTATTATCAATGTAAAAACAGTGAAAAATGTATTTGAATGACGAATTTAATGAATTTCCTTGCTCTCAATTCATTTGTAGATAAATATAACCTCTTTGTTAAGGCTTATAGAATGTTTCCCCTTTATTTTTCCAGTTTAAGTTCAAGTGATCAACAAAGGGACTTAGATAGATTTTCATTGTTTGCCATTTACGAGGTGGGAAAAATAAAAGAAGTATTTGATGTTGTTTGAATCCATTTCTTGGTCTCTAATAAATTCCCCAGTGGCTTGACATCTTGAATTACCACCACAATTATTCCCTTGGTTTTCTAAAATTGAATGAATATAGGACGAAGAGAAAACTGAAGTGTTTCCCAATTAAGTAACACCAGAAACCCATGCCCATTGGGGAGGAAAATCTTATAAAACAACTATGGCTGAATGTCAAGACTACTGGTAAGTAGTTTTATGAATCTTTCCCCTCCAACATGTTATATCGATTCCCAGTGTTATTTAATTGGAAAATACTTAATCCAACTTTCTTGTGACTCCAGATTAGCTCAATTTCAGAAAATACCAAAACTCAGGGCATTGTAATCTGACATCACTGTATTGTCTCCTCCCTGCTTCCATTTCCTTGTTCTAATATTTAAGAGCTCCCCATAAGAATCTATGCTCCATTACTTTGGCCACCTGATGTGAAGAGCCGACTCATTGGAAAAGACCCTGATCCTGAGAAAGATTGATGGCAGGTGGGAAAGGGGGCAACAGAGGATGAGATGTTTGGATGGCATCACTGACTCAATGGACATGAGTTTGAGCAAACTTTGGGAGATAGTGAAGGACAGGGAGGCCTGGCTTGCTGCAGTCCTTGGGGTCACAAAGAGTCAGGCATGACTGAATGACTGAAGAACAACAACAACATATGAATCTGTATCCCTCATATTATAAACGAATGGAAGATACATAAACTAATGTAATGGCAGATACATAAGTTAAACATTTTAACTGTAAGTAGCTCAGTGTGTTATCCAACCCAGGGGCAGGTACAGCTGATCATCATCAGAACACAGTGCTTATACTGAAGTCATGAATAAGAGAAGAGAGAGTTTAGGCATCAGATTCACAACAGAGTGGTATGGTGACAAATACAGTGGAATCAGAGTCAGACCTTAGGTCTATCTAGCCCTAGTTTCTCTCTTGCTAGCCGTGTACCTCAGATGGTCACTTAATTCTCAGAATCTTTATATTTCAATTCTGAAAATAAAGTCTCATCTTTTGTTCCATCCTATGTGCATAATCATTTTATACAAATATAAATGTAAGTATTTATTGCATTTATATTGCAATATACATGAATGTGTATTCATAAATAACTGTTATTGATGTAAATGTACTTCTAAATACTTATGACTGTCATGTTGTCATTATACTAGTTAAGAAAGTACTCAGACAACACCCTATGCCAGTCACTGTGTGTGTGTGTGTGTGTGTGTGTGTGTGTATGTGTGTGTGTGTGTGTGTGTATACTCAGTCGTGTCCAGTTTTTTGCTACCCCATGGACTGTAGCCCACCAGGGTCCTCTGTCCATGAAATGTTCTGGCAAGAATACTGGAGTGGGTTGCCATTTCCTACTCCAGGAGATCTTCCTGACCAAGGGATTGAATCTGCATCTTCTGCATTTGCAGGCGAATTCTTTACCACTGCTCCACCTGGGAAGCCCCTGTGTTAGTTACCTAATGCAAGACAAAAAAAAATTAGTGATAAGTGCACTTTCACAGAGCTTACAACCTAGGGTACAAGGGATTAGCAAAGGAGGCCTTGCCAGTAAGAAAGGAGGAAGTGTATATATGCTAAGTTGTTGTTGTTTAGTTGTTAAGTCATGTCCGACTTTTGTGACCCCATGGACTGTAGCTTACCAGGGTCCTCTGGCCATGAGATTTCCCAGGCAAGAATACTGGAGTGGGTTGCCATTTCCTCCTCCATTTTAGAAGAAGAATTCAAGGTAAGAGTTGTGAATCTAAATTATGATAGATGAATGGTTGGAAGAAGTGAGTGCATTGTAGGTAGACAAAGAATATGAACAAAGGTAGTGAGACTATAAAGAGACTGAACATTCAGGGGACAATGAAGAGTCAAAACAGATTGGAGCATAGAGGTTGCACACTGAATAGGTGAGATGTAAGGAAAGATCAGGAACTCTTCAAGGTCGGGGGTGGGGGTCATGCTTGCATTTGTTGCTGCAGGGAATCAGGTGGTGACCATTAGTGTCGGGCCAATGTTGAGAGAGCCAGCCCACTTAGGCAACAATCTAAGGGTGTGAAGTGACGTAGACCCACCGGATACCATGGTACCCCCAGTTACCTGCAGTTCTCCAGGAAGCTCTCTACATACCAAGTAGACTTTTTCTGGGAAAGAATTGGCCAACTCATGATTTTAAGCAGGATAAGCGCAGATTCTACGTGTTTATTCTCATTGCCGACTGTCTTCTTGGACAGTAGTTATTGTGTCCAGCATTCCTTTTCAATGCCGCACTGGTACTTTTTGCATAATGGGGTTGGTTGATAGATATTTTAGTGCAAGTGGCCCAGAAGCAGATTCTGAAACTATGATTGATGGACAAGCTATTCATTAAGTGCTCCCTAGAGAAACTAATAAAAGAGTGGAGAAACAAGGGCAACGAAAGGGAGGAAGTCAAGTCAGTAAGTGACTTCAGGCAAGGCACCAGCCTCAGCTATATCTTGTGGAGGAAAGAACTTTGGGGTATGAATTACACCTGAGTGTATTCTGAGCTCATCAAGTCAAGGGAGATAGGTTTCAATTGCCATGTACTGATTAGTCATTGGCTAGGAAATGCTTGGGGGAGGGAATAAGGAAACAAACTTCCAGGTACTTCTAGCTCCCTGTGCTGGCAGGCAAAACTGCCCTCCTCAAAAAAGAGAACTAGAAACAAGACTCAAAACAACACAGAAACCAGGGGATGGAGGCCCGGAAAGTTATGAGGGGATCCAGTATGAGAACCAGCAGTAAATGCTTCTTCCTGCTGGGGTGGGGTCCAGGGAAGGTGGGGCTCATTGTAAAGGAACTTTATTTTTTGCCCTCCTTTCATATTGTCCTGAACTTGCAGTTCTATTGCCATTACTTTATCCCCCCTGAGAATCTGAAACATAGATTTTGGAGGTTCCAGATTTCCAAGATACAGACTACCTCTTTCACCTCTCCAGTAAAAGGGTTCAGATTTAATCCTGCATCACAGGAAATAATTAGGTCTTTAAAATCTATAAATTACTTTTGTCAGCAGCAGAGGAAACAAATGGAGTTTCTGGTCCTCTGGTGGCAATGATGAATGGCACATTGAGCTTTTGCTATAAGAAACTTGCCTGGACCTAGGAGCTTGTTTATTGACTCTAAATGAAAAAGCTATTAATCTAGACTATTATATAGTGGTGGCCAAGCTCTGTGTATAATAAGGATGTGTGTGTGGGGTGGTGTCCTACTGGACTGGGAAGTTTTACGTGGCTGACATCCCTCTGATGACAAGAGAAAATGCTGCCCAGACACCAATTTAGAGTAGAATATGTGGCAAAAGGATACAGATTGGACAACTCATTAACTAAGATTTATATGATGCTAGTAGGTATTAATAGCATTGATAGTATCTATGCAGGACATCGATTTCTGGCTCACATTCATGATGTAAACCCCTCAGATTCGAGTCCACAGGGCGATTTAATGGCAACATTTCAACATTTAAGGTAAGATGTAATTGATTAAAAATCATTCTAGAGGTACAGAGTGTGTAGGCTGCGAAGAAAAACTGGCTTGGCCAGAACAACTGCTAATAGAATACTAAGACCAACCTGGGCTCTGTGTGCAGTTCTTGAGGAATATGGTGCATGGAATGGCCCTGTGTGCTCAGGAAGTGGGCACATTCAAAGCCTAGGGACATGGTAAAGCGGGTCATTATGTTGTGCATTTTGAAGATGCTGAAACTAGGATACCCACCTCCCCAGTTCTTCTCCTATAGCAATCATTAACTTGCTGTTAAGCAGGAAGGTACTATGGTTGGGGTTAACCAAAAAATAGTCCTCCTTTTTCTCCTCCCTCTCTCCTGTCTTGAGGAAGGAGCTTAAAACTGATTATTTAGGTAAATATGTGTCTGCAAGAGTTTTCAATCAAAGCTGATTTGCATCCATTAATACCATGATGCTTGCTAATTGAAAGAAAAGCTATGGTAAACCTAGACAGCATATTAAAAAGCAGAAACATTACTTTGCCAACATAGGTCCATCTAGTCAAAGCTGTGGTTTTTCCAGTAGTCATGTATGGATGTGAGAGTTGGACTATAAAGAAAGCTGAGCACTGAAGAATTGATGCTTTTGAACTGTGATGTCGGAGAAGACTCTTGAGAGTCCCTTGGACTGCAAGGAGATCCAACCAGTCCATCCTAAAGGAGATCAGTCCTGAATATTCATTGGAAGGCCTGATGCTGAAGCTGAAACTCTAATACTTTGGCCACCTGATGCAAAGAACTGACTCATTTAAGACCCTGATGCTGGGAAAGTTTGAAGGCGGGAGAAGAGGGGACGACAGAGGATGAGATGATTGGATGGCATCACTGATTCGATGGACATGAGTTTGAGTAAGTTCTGGGAATTGGTGATGGAGGGGGAAGACTGGTGTGCTGAAGTCCATGGGGTCGCAAAGAGACACAACTGAGCAACTGAACTGAACTGAATACCATGAGTAGGAATCACATTGCTAAATACAATAAACAGAAAGGCAAAATAGAACAAAAGAAACAAAGCTAAAAGAAATACTCCACCAACATCTCAGCTTGCTTCTTAGCAATACACACAAGCAATCAGCAGAATAAACTAACTCATGGAAGATGTTCTCTTGGCTTAGTGCTCATAGAAAAGGGAAAATCTTTTCAAGGTCCCTCTTCAGTATGGTTCAGGGGAAAAAAGAAGTCATTTTGAATTCAAGTTTTTGTACAATTCAGATAACTGTGTCACCATCCGGAAATCTACATTTGTATTCATAAGTTATAATTATTACTGCAAAATGCAGGAAGTGCCTCCAGATTCTATGGGCTCAATGAAGAAAAAACAATTCTGATGCCTTTGCATCCATAAAAGGGCAAGCATGGTAAAGTTGTCGAAAAGGCAATTTAGACTTCCACCTAATTTCTCATCACTGTTTACTCCCTGGAGAGAATTGTGCATGTGTCAAGCGTTCATTTAGCCCTCCGATGTGGAAAGGAGAGTGCTGCATTCTATGGAGATTGCAGGCAGGCATGAGGTTGGTCTCCATTTCTCTAGCGGCTGTTCCTTGAGCTCAAGAATCCAGACAGATACAGAAATAATTGCTCTAACAGGCATCCTGATAGTCACATGATTGGAAGCAATACTCTGTGCTTAGAATAGGCGGCCTGGGAAAGACAGTATCACCTAAAATAGGCAAAATGTTGGGTGTTGCAGCAACACATCCTATATAAACAAAGCCGGCCAAAAATACACAGCAGCCCCAAGCGAGCTGATAAATGAGCCCCTTCTCCAAAATAAATATTTCTTAAATATTTATTCAGTGTGTGTCAGTGAAGTAGAGAAAGTGATTTTTTTCTTAAGAAAATGTTATACAAAAGGTGCTATAAATAGAAACAGATTCCTTCTCATTACATCACAGCCTTTTGCCAAAGAAGTTTCTAAAATCTATGAGCAAAACAATTTCTGCTTTCATGCAACATTTATTTATATTTTAATTTTTACTTTATATTACTGTGGAGTTGATTAACAGTGTTGTGTTAGTTTCAGGTGTATAGCAAAGTTACAATATTATCTAATAAACTAAATGGGAATAACCTATATGTGTAACTGAATCACCTTGCATGACATTTTAATTTTTAATTTTTTAGAATATCTCTTCTTTATTTAGATTTTTAACTTCTCTCAGGAAAGTGTTGTAATGTTTAGTGTAAAAATCTTGCACCTTGCACTTCTTTTGATAAATTCTTGCCTCTATTGTCCTATTTTTTTGTTCTTTAAAAATTAAGGTATAGCTAATTTACAATATTAGTTTCAGATTTACAGCATAGTGATTCAATATTTCTTATGAATTAAACTCCATTTAAAGTTATTCCTCCAGCTCTGCTCTTCTTTCTCAAGATGGTTTTGACTATTCTGAGTCTTTTGTGTTTCCATACAAATTTTTAAAAAATGATCTAGTTCTATGAGAAATTCCACTGGTGTTCTGACGGAGCTTGCATTGAATCTGTAGATTGCCTTGGGTAATATGGTCATTTTAAGAATATTGATTCTTCCAATCCAAGAACACTGTGTATCTTACTGTCTGTATTATCTTTAATATATTTCTTCAGTGTCTTACAGTGTGTGGATTGCAGGTCTTTTGCCTTTTTAAGTAGGTGTATTCCTAGTTATTTTATTTATTGATGCAATGATAAATGGGGTTATTTCCTTACACTTCTCTTTCTGATGGTTTGTTGTTAGTGTACAGAAGTGCAACAGATTTCTGCATATTTATTTCATATCCTGAAACTTTACTGAGATCATGGATGATATCTACTAGTTTTTTGATGGTATCTTAGGATTTTCTGTGTATATATGTTTTATGTCATCTGCAAACAGTGGAAGTTTTACGTCTTCCTTTTCAGTTTGGATTCCTTTGGTTTTCGCTGGTGATATGGTGATAGTGGGCATCCTTGTCTTGTTCCTGATCTTAAAGGGAATGTTTTCAGCTTTTCATTGTTAATTATAATATTAGCTGTGGTTTGTGACATATAGCCTTTATTATGTTGATGTATGTTCCATCGATGCTCGCTTTCTGGAGAGTTTTAAATCATAAATGGATTTTGAATTTTATCAAAAGTTTTTTTCTGCATCTATTGAGATGACCATATGATTTTTACTCACTTTTTATGTAGTGTATGACATTGATTGACTTGCAGAAATTGAAGAAATCTTGGCATCTCTGGGATAAATCCTACTTGATCATGGTGTGTGATTCTTTTAACATATTGCTGGAGTTGGTTTACTAGTATTTTGCTGAAGATTTTTGAATCTATGTTCATCAGTGATACTGGTCTGCCATTTTCTCTTTTTGTGACGTCTTTTGTTTTGGTATCATGGTGATGATGGCCTCATAGAATGATATTGGAAGTATTCCTTTCTTTGCAGTTTTTTTGAATAATTTGATAAGGATAGGTGTTAACTCCTCTCTAAATGTTTGGTAGAATTCACCTGTGAGGCCATCTGTTCCTGGGCTTTTGTTTGCTGAGAGTTTATTTTTATATTACAAATTCAATTTGACTTCTAATGATTGGTCTATTCAGGTTGTGTCTTCTTGATTCAGTCTTAGAATGTTGAATGTGTCTATAAATTTGCCCATATCTTATTTATAATTTATTGGCATGTAATGTTAAGTGGTATTTTATTATGAATTATTGTATGTCTGTGGTAATGGTTGCTATCTCCCCTCTTTCATTTCTTACTTTGTTTACTTGGATTCTCTTTTCTTCTTGATGAACTTGGCTAAAGATTTATTGACTTTGGTTCTTTTCAAAGAAACAGTTCTTGGTTTCATTGATATTTCCTATTATTTTTGGTCTTTATTTTATTTATTTCATCTATGACTTTTGTTATTTCCTTCCTTCTGTTTACATTGGGACCTATTCTGTTCTAATTCTTTTTGGCTGAATGTTACACTGTTTAAGATTTTCCTTGTTTTTTAAGGGAAGTCTGTATCACATAAAGCTTTCCTCTTAAAATGGCTTTAGCTATAATCCCATAGATTTTTGAAAGTTGTGTTTTCGCTTTCATTTGTCTTAATATACTTTTTGATTTTCTCTTTCACTTATTCTTTGACCCATTGGATTTTTTAGTACCATGTTGTTTGCTTTCCATGTGTTTGAGCTTCTCCCATTATTCTTCTGGCAATTGATTTCTACTGTGATACCTCTGTGGTTAGAAAAATATTTGACATAATTTCTGTCTTCTTAAATTTGTTGAGACTTACACTGTGGCCCCATGAAAATATAGTAGATTCATCAGTATTACTTTTCTAGATTCCATATATATGTGTTAATATATAATATTTGTTTTTCTGACTTCCTTCACTTCATATAACAGGCTGTTCACTCCATATAACAGGCTATAGGTTCATCCACCTCACTGCAATGTGTGCATTAAATTAATTAAGTCAAATTAATTCCTTTTTATGACTGAGTAATATTCCATTTTATATGCATACCACACTTCTTTATTCACTCACGTGTAAATAAACATCTAGGTGGCTTCCATGTCCTGGCTGTTTTAAATAGTGCTGCAGTGAACATTGGGGTATATGTGTCTTTTTCAATTATGGTTTTCTCAGGGTATATGCCCAGTAGTGGAATTGCTGGGCCATATGGTATTTTATTCATAGTTTTTTAAAGGAAATCTCCATACTGTTCTCCATAGTGGTAATTTCAATTTGCAGTCTCACCAACAGTGCAAGAGAGTTCCCTTTTCTCCACATCCTCTCCAGCATTTATCATTTGTAGATTTTTTGATGATGGCCATTTTGACTAGTGTGAGGTGATACCTCATTGTTGTTTCGATCTGCATTTCTCTAATAACAAGCAATGTTGAGCATCTTTTCATGCCATATTATGTATTTTTATGTCATATTTGATCCTCAGCCTTTACAATATTTTAGTCTTTACTAGTGGATTTGTTCCCTTTCTATAGATACTTCTTGTTATAGCCTTTTATTTTCCACTTAGAGATGACCATTTGGCATTTCTTTTAAGGTTTTAGTGTTGATGAACTTCTTCTATTTTTGCTTGTCTGGGAGGTTTTTTTATCTCTCCTTTGTTAGTTTTTCAGGATTTTTCTCTAACTCTTTCAGTTGAGACAAATTGCTCTGTCTTTTCATTTTGCTTATTTTCCTATGTCTCTATGAAATTTGATGAAGTGGTTACTTATGGAGGTCTTAGAGGGTTATCTTTGTGTGATCATCCCTATACACTCTACCTGTGCCCAGGGGCTTTGCTGGGAGATCTGGATTTGGCAGGAATACAAGTCATGTCTTTCCTTAGGGTGTGCAGGCAGTTATCACTTTGGTAGGAGGTAGAACTGGAAAAGGAGGTACTAGGGCCAGAGCCAAGTGTAAGGTGGGGCTCCTTTCTGCTCAATGGCCATCTCTGCCCTCAGAGTTGGGTCAAGTCCCAAGTTGCTGGAGCAGAAGTCCTGAAGGTTGGGTCCCAGCTGCCTCAGTTTCCTTTAAGGATGTGTACTCTTCTTCCTCCCAGCACCAGCACAATTAGCCCCGTGAAGTGAAGTGAAAGTCATTCAGTCGTGTCCGACTCTTGGCGATCCTATGGACTATAGAGTCCATGGAATTCTCTAGGCCAGAATTCTGGAGTGGGTAGCCTTTCCCTTCTCCAGAGGATCTTCCCAACCCAGGGATTGAACCCAGATATCCCGCATTGCTGGTGGATTCTTTACCAGCTGAGCCACAAGGGAAGCCCTTAGCCCCATAGAGTGACCCATGTAGGCATTTGTTGAGGGTCAGGGCACTGGGGTATGGTGGTCTGGTCACCATCAGAGATCCAGACCACCTTTGATGGGCCACCTGTACAATGGCTAGTAATGGCTCCTTCAGTTGCTGCTTAGGGTTTTACCTGCCACATCATCTCACAGCCTGGTTTTTTTCTCAATTGTGGCCACTCACATTCTAGTATGGAGCTGTGATGTGAAGCCAACTGTGCTGGAGCATTCACTCAGCTCAGTCTAGAATATCCATCGGGGCAGTAGCAGGAAGCTAGTCAGTAATGTGATCTTGCCTAAATTAGGATATGTTGTGAACCTTATACTAAGAGGAATCCTAGTGATTCAAGCTGTTTCACAGAGTTGTGCCGAAGGATCAACTCCCTCTAGCCTGTTTAGAATCATCACAGCACTTGTCACTCTGACGTTTTCTTATGTGTTCACACGTGTATTGCCTTCAACTCTCCAACCTCTTAAGTATGTACCTTGTTGAATGTGTTCACCACTACTGTATCCCAGAACCTGGGACTATATTTGGAACAAAAGAGGCAATTCTTTGCTTGAGTGAAAGAGAAAAGAAATGGATTTTAAAGTCTCTGCACAATATAAAGGGCTCTTTTATTACTAGGATTATTATGCCTATCCTTTTCATAACACCTCAAGGTGGTTAATTATTTTTCACTTTCTCCATGAAAGATTTGGGCTTTGACTTGAATTGGTATCATTTCCATCATTTTAGTTCATGGTATTTGGCAGTTTTAAAGACTTCTTTTTTTCCCATCAAATACAGATTCCTATATGGACAGATAGATATTTGAGACAAAAGATTAAACATTGGAATTCCTCATTATCAAGAAGAATCTATTAGGAAGGACCAGATATGCTGTTAGTGGCACACTTGTTATCTAGGAGATATTAAGACAAAATTTAGCATAGTTTGGGTGGATTTTGTACTTATTTTGTTTATGGTAATTGACTACTTCTCCTCCTTAGATGGAAATGTAATTTCATTGTTGACACTGAGCCTCCAGGCAGCCTATGGGCAGAGAGATTAACAGTGAGAAACAAAGGGGCAAAGTCCTGCTTTTCCCTTTGATGGCTCATCTCTTTCTATTGCCTCGTGAAACTGTGTTAAAGCACTTATAAAGCAATTAGTTTGCTGGGTTGTTAGAGCCATTCGAGGTCCATCTTTTTCACCAGGCTCTCCCTGCCAGGAACCAGTCTGGAACAGATTTACTAGAACTCTATTCCCAATATCACAGAAAACTAACCAATCTAATCACATGGACCACAGCCTTGTCGAACTCCATGAAATTATGAACCATGCCGTGTAGGGCCACCCAAGACAGATGGGTCATAGTGGAGAGTTCTGACAAAACGTGTTCCCCTAGAGAAGGGAATGTCAAGCCACTTTGGTATTCTTGCCTTGAGAACCCCATGAACAGTGTGAAAAGGCAAAAGATAGGACACAAAAATATAAACTCACCAGGTCGGTAGGTGCCCAATATACCACTGGAGATCAGTGGAAAAATAACTCCAGAAAGAATGAAGAGACAGAGCCAAAGCAAAAACAATACCTACATGTGGATGTGACTGGTGATGGAAGCAAGGTCTGATGCTGTAAAGAGCAATATTGCATAGGAACCTGGAATGGTAGGTCCATGAATCAAGGCAAATTGGAAGTGGTCAAACAGGAGATAGCAAGAGTGAACATTGACATTTTAGGAATCAGCAAACTAAAATGGACTGGAATGGGTGATTATATCTCAGATAACCATTATATCTACTACTGTGGTCAAGAATCCATTAGAGGAAATGGAGTAGCCATCTTAGTCAACAAAAGAGTCCGAAATGGAGTACTTGGATGCAATCTCAAAAATGACAGAAAGATCTCTGTTCATTTCCAAGGCAAACCATTCAATATCATGGTAATCTAAGTCTATGCCCCTACCAATAATGTGAAGAAGCAGAAGCTGAATGGTTCTATGAAGACCTTCAAGACCTTTTAGAACTACCACCCAAAAAAAGATGTCCTTTTCTTTATAGGGGACTGGAATGCAAAAGTAGGAAGTCAAGAAACACCTGGAGTAACAGACAAATTTGGCCTTGGAGTACAGAATGAAGCAGGGCAAAGGCTAATAGAGTTTTGCAGAGAATGCACTGGTTATAGCAAGCAACTCTTCCAACAACACAAGAGAAGATTCTACACATGGACATCACCAGATGTTCAACACCAAAATCAGATTGATTATATTCTTTGCAGCCAAAGATGGAGAAGCTCTATACAGTTGATAAAAACAAGACCAGGAGCTGACTGTGACTCCGATCATGAACTCCTTTAAATTCAGACTTAAATTGAAGAAAGTAGGGAAAACCACTAGGCCATTTGGGTATGACCTAAATCAAATCCCTTACGATTTTATAGAGGAAGTGAGAAATAGATTGAAGGGACTAGATCTGATAGACAGAGAGCCTGGTGAACTATGGATGGAGGTTCATGACATTGTATAGGAGACAGGGATTAAGACCATAACCAAGAAAAAGAAATGCAAAAAAGCAAAATGGCTGTCTGAGGAGAGCTTACAAATAGCTGAGAAAAGAAGAGAAGCAAAAAGCAAAGGAAAAAAGGAAAGATATACCCATTTGAATGCAGAGTTCCAAAGAATAGTGAGAAGAGACAAGAAAGACTTCCTCAGTGATCAGTGCAAAGAAATAGAGGAAAACAATAGAATGGGAAAGACTAGAGATCTCTTCAAGAAAATTAGAGATACAAAGGGAACATTTCATGCAAAGATGGGCTCAATAAAGGATAGAAATGGTATGGACCTAACAGAAGCAGAAAATATTAAAAAGAGGTGGCAAGAATACACAGAAGAACTATACAAAAAAGATCTTCATGACCCAGATGATCATGATGGTGTGATCACTCACCTAGAGCCAGACATCCTGGAATGTGAAGTCAAGTGGGCCTTAGGAAGCATCACTATGAACAAAGCTAGTGGAGGTGATGGAATTCCAGTTAAGCTATTTCAAATCCTAAAAGATAATGCTATAAAAGTGCTGCACTCAATATGTCAGCAAATTTGGAAGACTCAGCAATGGCCACAGGACTGGAAAAGGTCAATATTCATTCCAATCCCAAAGAAAGGCAATGCCAAAGAATGCTCAAACTACCACACAGTTGCACTCATCTCACATGCTAGTAAAGTAATGCTCAAAATTCTCCAAGCCAGGATTCAGCAATATGTGAACCGTGAACTACCAGATGTTCAAGCTGGTTTTAGAAAAGGCAGAGGACCAGAGATCAAATTGCCAACATCTGCTGGATAATCAAAAAAGCAAGAGAGTTCCAGAAAAACATCTATATCTGCTTTGTTGACTATGCCAAAGCCTTTGACTGTGTGGATCACAGTAAACTGTGGAAAATTCTGAAAGAGATGGGAATACCAGACCACCTGACATGCCTCGTGAGAAACCTGTATGCAGGTCAGGAAGCAACAGTTAGAACTGGACATGGAACAACAGACTGGTTCCAAATAGGAAAAGGAGTACATCAAGGCTGTATATTGTCACCCTGCTTATTTAACTTATATGCAAAGTACATCATGAGAAATGCTGGGCTGGATGAAGCACAAGCTGGAATCAAGATTGCCAGGAGAAATGTCAATAACCTCAGATATGCAGATGACACCACCCTATGGCAGAAAGTGAAGAAGAAATAAAGAGCCTCTTAATGAAAGTGAAAGAGGAGAGTGGAAAAGTTGGCTTAAAGCTCAACATTCAGAAAACTAAGATCACGACATCTGGTCCCATCACTTCATGGGAAATAGATGGGGAAACAGTGACAGACTTTATTTTTTGGGGCTCCAAAATCACTGCAAGTGGTGACTGCAGTCATGAAATTAAAAGACTCTTACTCCTTGGAAGGAAAGTTTTGACCAGCCTAGACAGCATATTAAAAAGCAGAGACACTGCTTTGACAACAAGGGTCCATCTAGTCAAGCCTTTAGTTTTTCCAGTAGTCATGTATGGGTGTGAGAGTTGGACTATAAAGAAAGCTGAGCACCAAAGAATTGATGCTTTTGAACTGTGGTGTTGGAGAAGACTCTTGAGGGTCCCTTGGGCTGCAAAGAGATCTAACCTGTCCATCCTAAAGGAGATCAGTCCTGGGTGTTCATTGGAAGGACTGTTGTTGGAGCTGAAACTCCAATACTTTGGCTACCTGATGCGAGGAGCTGACTCATTTGAAAAGACCCTGATGCTGGAAAAGATTGATGGTGGGAGGAGATGGGGATGACAGAGTATGAGATGATTGGATGGCATCACCGACTCAATGGATATGAGTTTGTGTAAACTCCTGGAGTTGGTGATGGACAGGGAGGCCTTGCGTGCTGTCGTCCATGGGGTCATAAGGAGTTGGCCACGACTGAGTGACTGAACTGAACTTATTCCCAATGAATACAATTTGAATTCTTGTCTTTCTGGAGACCTCAAAGCATAAGTATAAGGGTTTTATTTAGATATTGATCATGCCATATCTATAATTTTATTAATACGTGGTCCCTAATAGATAAATGGAAGATTTTTCCTCTGTTTTCACATACATTGGAAATGGTAAAGCTGGGACAACCTCCAATTTTTCAAAATTTGTTTTTCATAAATATTTATCAAAAGGTTGTTTTTGTAATAGAGGGACTGAATCCCTGAAACACACCCTGGATCATTCAGCATGTGTGGTGGGGGATGGGAAGAGATTTTATGTAAGAGATCTTAATTCCCAGCAAGATGGACCTGCACCACATAAACTCCAAGTTAACTTTAAACTCATAACTAGAGGAAAATATATTGTTTCCTTAACTATCAATAGCATAATAATCTTTACATAAAAATATCTTCCCGTCCATTACCCCATCCATTACCCCATTATCATAATTTTATAGTCAATTGTTGTAGCATCGAATCCCCTGTGTTTTCATGTAGCAAACTGATTTACAGTATTTAGGTCTTGATTTTTTGCTTTGAATTTACTTCATTGATACCATTTCAAGTACAAAGAAGGCTATAATAATTAGGTTAGATAATATGATTATTTCAAAATTGAAAACTTTCTTAAGTTTTAAAACAGAGATTCAACTAAACAGAAAGTAGTTTCATTTGAAGACAAGTAGTCCCATTCTAAGATAATATATTAGATGCAAATTAAATGTTTCTTAGACATTGAAGTGACTAATCACTTTACAGTTTGCAGGGCACTATCACATACAATAAGTCACCTATGGTTTACTACAGCTTTGGGGGAAGTGGAGAGGAATAGAATATGGAGTAGAATATGGAGTCTTAATGTGTTTCAGTGGGTTGAAATGACTTACTCCAAGTCCCAAGCCAAGACTTACTCCAAGTCTCAGGCCAGACTGAGACAATACCAAAGATCCTTTGTTTTTCATAAGGATTTATCACGAAGTTCTTTTAAATAATGAACCCTCTTGGTGCATTTCAAGTGGAATTTGGTATGCCAATATTTAATTTACATACCACACTTCCTAGACCTTCTTTTGCTTAATGCATTCCTTGTGTATATGTTCAGTCTCTGAGTCATGTCTGACTCTTTTACGACCCTATGGACTGTTGCTCACCAGGCTCCTCTCTGCATTAGGTTCTCCAAGCAAGAATACTGGACTGGATTGTCATTTCCTTCTCCAGGGGATATTCCTGGATCAGGGATCGAACCCATGTCTCCTGCACTGGCAGGTGAATTCTTTACCACTTTTGATTATTCAGTTAAGACACTTGTGGTTACTCAGTTATTCCCAGTCTCAAAGGATCAGCAAGCTGCTTCTCACCCTGCAAAGAAGCCACATTTCTGATGATGATACTGAGATCCACAGAGCACAGAGCCCTGAGTTTCTCCATGGAGCCACTGGGGGCCTCCATGACTGTCTTACTCAGCCTGAAATCATTCAAGAATCCGCACTGGGGCTAAGTTTCTTAGCCTTCAATCCACTAAGGCATTACCTTTCCTCTCCCTTCTTAACATTCCAGTCCAGCATTTTCTGACTGTATGATATTCTGCCACCCTGTTTATGGGCATTTGATTTAACACCTTTGTGTCCTTCTGAGACCTTTATGGATGAGGAAATTGGAGGGCCAAGTTCTCTTTCTCTCACTTGTGCACTGATTTCTCCCACTACTCTTTCTCTGGAGGAGTTAATTATATTGTTTTATATTTAGGTTGTTAATCTGTATAGTGCCTCCAGATGATAAATGCTGGATGAATATCTACAAAATAAGCATTTTCTTTTCTGACCTACCCATTATCAATGAAGATATATTTCCTAACACAGGAAATGCACAGTTGGTGATATATGTGTAGTTTTAAGGATGCCCAAGCATCTAATTCTAGAGAATATTTATTCCTCAAAGGAATCTTTTTGGAAAACCATCTATGATTGTTGCATTTTTAGTATTAGTACTTAATATTTAGTATATATTAAGTATGTGCTATGTTCCAGGTAACTGTCATAAATATTCTATGTCCATTAATTCATGTAATCTTCATGAAGATGTAGGTTTGTGAAATTATTAAACAGGTGTGATCTGCCAGACAGCCCTAGGATCTTACCCTGTATGATTCCAGAATGAATTCCTTCAACATAGGAATTTTGTTTTGCTATTTAACTCCAAGCACACATTAACTGTTTAACTACTTAATGACTGGAGTGTTTTATAAATGAACGTCAATATTGATTGAAACCTTTGTTTTGAGTGCCATGTTGGAAATTGTTGCGTAAACCATCCATCTCATCAGTCCTTGTTTCAGTCCAGGAATGGTATTTTCCAACTTGATAAATCACCTTAAAAATCATACTTAGCTTCAATGGCCCTTAGATAATTCTTCAAAATCAGCCAAAATTTCCCTTGAAGAAAACCAGTACAAATTAGATATTCTCAGCCTTTGGCACTATTGATATTATAGGTTGGTCAGTTCTTTACTGTAGGTGGTTGTCCTATGCATTGTAGGGTGTTTAGTAGCCTCCCTGGTATTTACTCAGGATAGATGTCAATAGTACCTCCCCTATCCCACTCCCACTTGTGACAACTGCTGGTCTCCATGTCTCAGAGGGGAGTGGTGAGGGCTAGAACAAAAGTGCCTATGGTTAAGAACCACTGTTGTACATTATAAAGAAAAAAAGGTTTAGATCATTAAGAAAAAGGCTTAATCATTAAGAAAAGTCTTTTTTTTTTTTTTTAATGAGCTGTATTTGCTTTTCTGACAGTTTTCCTAGAAGATGTCCAGACAGGACTTAAGAAGTAATAACATCTTTAAAGTAAGTAGCATGCCTTCTTAAGAGAACTATTTTGAAAGGAACAGCACATATTTTGATTTTTTTTTTTAAAGTTATTGTGAGTCTGTATACACTAAAAAATACTGGACTCCTTATTTCACTCTGATGTAGTGCATCTACCTCTGTCAAGTCCACAGTATTGCTTAATGAATCCTCAAATTTATTAGATAGGAAGGGGAGCCTGGGAACATACAGCGACTTGGCTGAGTTGATAGAACCTCCACCCGAGACATCCTGCTCCTGAGAGGCCTGAATTCTTCCTCTGACTTGTGTTCCTTCTTCAGTGGCTTCTACTTTTGCTCCAGCCTCTTTACTTTCCCTCCAAATGTGTGGCCTCCAATAATTCTCACAGCTTCTCCAAAACTGCATCAGTTTCACAGTTCACCTAAGACACCTCACTGCCTGTCACCAAGGATAAGAACATCTCCCCAAGCCTGGCAGCCTCTTGCCTTTCCAGGGCCACAGCCTGGTAACCAGCTCCACAATTACAAGTAACCACTCTGACCATGCACAGCCCTGGGGATGTATCATGACAAATTGACAAAAATGCCACCGTAAATCACTCCTCTTCCTCAGTCTTGAACCCCCAAGTGAGAGGAGCAGAAGGCTAAACAGCTCATAGCCTTTAGCTATCAATTTGATTTAGCACCTGTGAAGCTACTCCAACAGCCTGGCAGCCAATTAGTGGCCCACAATCATCAGCATTAATTTGTTCACATTTCCCCAGCAAATGGCTAATTGGTTAAACTGAGCAGTGGTTGGGCAGGGCTGCTGCGAAGGAAGAAGGAACTTGGGGCTGTATCCTTTTCTTGCTGAGTACATATTAGATTAAAGGGGATGTTAAAGGACAGACTGTTCCTGAACTCTTTTAGCAGCCCAGAATGACAGCCCTTGATAGCAAGTTGCTACTCTGTATAGTCTGGTGTTTCAAACCTTTTAGGTTAACCAGCTTCTCCTCTATTGGAGTTGCTTAAAGAGAGAACAGATTAAGGCATCCTATTTCCACTTCTTTATCAAGTCTTCCCATATATTTCCATTGTATTTTTATCAAGAATCATATCAAGAATACCTTGCTTGATAATATCAGCATGTTGATTATTCTCCATCACCAATTTCTCCTTCCCTAGTTTCTGCATATTTGTTCTCTGCCTGCTTTTGGCACCTGGGAACTGATTCATATGAACTGTGTTATTCTTTCTTACCTTTTGGTTTACTGCTAGGCATAGCTAATAAAAATCACAAGGAGATTACAAATCAGGAAGAGAGGTAAAAAGTGTTTCTTGCATGCCTCCTCCCTGCTTTGATGCAGATTTCTGGTTTCAGCTGTTGCCCTCCATAGCTACATTTCCTTCTTTGTAACAACTTTTCTACTGCTCTGTTTATCATCAGGTTTTGGAATACTGTCACTCCCCCTTGCTTTTCTGAGCCTAGATATAGTAATAGCTTCCCAGTGCTGCCAGCTTGTAGGTATCTTAAAAAAGTTTGATGGCTCCTTGAAACATGCCCACACTTTTGATAGTAGTCCTTTCATTAAATTATCTTTAAAATACCATCTGAATTTTGTCGAAGGCTTTTTCTGCATCTATTGAGATAGTCATATGGTTTTTATCTTTCAAAATTTGTTAATGTGGTGTATTACATTGATTGATTTGTGGATATTAAAGAATCATTGCATTCCTGGGATAAAGCCCACTTGGTCGTGATGTATGACTTTTTAATATGTTGTTGGATTCTGTTTGCTAGAATTTTGTTAAGGATTTTTGCATCTATGTTCATCAGTGATATTGGCCTGTAGTTTTCTTTTTTTGTGGCATCTTTGTCTGATTTTGGAATTAGGGTGATGGTGGCCTCATAGAATGAGTTTGGAAGTTTACCTTCTTCTGCAATTTTCTGGAAGAGTTTGAGTAAGATAGGTGTTAGCTCTTCTCTAAATTTTTGGTAGAATTCAGCTGTGAAGCCATCTGGTCCTGGGCTTTTGTTTGCTGGAAGATTTCTGATTACAGTTTCGATTTCTGTGCTTGTGATGGGTCTGTTAAGATCTTCTATTTCTTCCTGGTTCAGTTTTGGAAAGTTATACTTTTCTAGGAGTTTGTTCATTTCTTCCAAGTTGTCCATTTTATTGGCATAGAGCTGCTGGTAGTAGTCTCTTATGATGCTTTGTATTTCAGTGTTGTCTGTTGTGACCTCTCCATTTTCATTTCTAATTTTGTTGATTTGGTTCTTCTCTCTTTGTTTCTTAATGAGTCTTGCTAACAGTTTGTCAATTTTGTTTATCTTTTCAAAAAATCAGCTTTTAGTTTTGTTGATTTTTGCTATGGTCTCTTTTGTTTCTTTTGCATTTATTTCTGCCCTAATTTTTAAGATTTCTTTCCTTCTACTAACACTGGAGTTCTTCATTTCTTCCTTCTCTAGTTGCTTTAGGTGTAGAGCTAGGTTATTTATTTGACTTTTTTCTTGTTTCTTGAGGTAAGCGTGCAGTGCTGTGAACCTTCCCCTTAGCACTGCTTTTACAGTGTCCCATAGGTTTTGGGTTGTTGTGTTTTCATTTTCATTCATTTCTATACATATTTTGATTTCTTTTTTGATTTCTTCTATGATTTGTTGGTTATTCAGAAGCGTGTTATTTAGCTTCCATGTTTGAATTTTTAATAGTTTTTTTTTCTTGTAATTGAGATCTAGTCTTACTGCATTGTGGTCAGAAAAGATGACTGGAATTATTTCAATTTTTTTTGAATTTATCAAGGCTAGATATATGGCCCAGGATGATAAAAACTCTCCAGAAAGCAGGAATAGAAGGAACATACCTCAACATAATAAAAGCTATATATGACAAACCCACAGCAAACATTATCCTCAATGGTGAAAAACTGAAACCATTTCCCCTAAAATCAGGAACAAGACAAGGGTGCCCACTCTCACCGCTACTATTCAACATAGTTTTGGAAGTTTTGGCCACAGCAATCAGAGCAGAAAAAGAAGTAAAAGGAATCCAGATAGGAAAAGAAGAAGTGAAACTCTCACTGTTTGCAGATGACATGATCCTCTACATAGAAAACCCTAAAGACTCTACCAGAAAATTACTAGAGCTAATCAATGAATATAGTAAAGTTGCAGGATATAAAATTAACACACAGAAATCCCTTGCTTTCCTATACACTAACAATGAGAAAACAGAAAGAGAAATTAAGGAAACAATACCATTCACCATTGCAACAAAAAGAATAAAATACTTAGGAGTATATCTACATAAAGAAACAAAAGGCCTATACATATAAAACTATAAAACGCTGATAAAAGAAATCAAAGAGGACACAGATAGATGGAGAAACATACCGTGTTCATGGATTGGAAGAATCAATACTGTGAATATGAGTATACTACCCAAAGCAATCTATAGATTCAATGCAATCCCTATCAAGCTACCAACGGTATTCTTCACAGAACTAGAAGAAATAATTTCACAATTTGTATGGAAATACAAAAACCTCAAATAGCCAAAGCAATCTTGAGAAAGAAGAATGGAACTGGAGGAATCAACCTGCCTGACTTCAGGCTCTACTACAAAGGCACCATCATCAAGACAGTATGGTACTGGCACAAAGACAGAAATATAGATCAATGGAACAGAATAGAAAGCCCAGAGATAAATCCACATAGCTATGGACACCTTATCTTCGACAAAGGAGGCAAGAATATACAATGGAAAAAAGACAACCTCTTTAACAAGTGGTGCTGGGAAAACTGGTCAACCACTTGTAAAAGAATGAAACTAGAACACTTTCTAACACCATACACAAAAATAAACTAAAAATGGATTAAAGATCTAAATGTAAGACCAGAAAATATAAAACTCCTAGAGGAGAACATAGGCAAAACACTCTCCGACATAAATCACAGCAGGATCCTCTATGGCCCACCTCCCAGAATATTGGATATAAAAGCAAAAATAAACAAATGGGACCTAATGAAACTTAAAAGCTTTTGCACAACAAAGGAAACTATAAGTAAGGTGAAAAGACAGCCCTCAGATTGGGAGAAAATAATAGCAAATGAAGAAACAGACAAAGGATTAATCTCAAAAATATACAAGCAACTCCTGCAGCTCAATTCCAGAAAAATAAATGACCCAATCAAAAAATGGGCCAAAGAACTAAACAGACATTTCTCCAAAGAAGACATACAGATGGCTAACAAACACATGAAAAGATGCTCAACATCACTCATTATTAGAGAAATGCAAATCAAAACCACAATGAGGTACCATTACACGCCAGTCAGGATGGCTGCTATCCAAAAGTCTACAAGCAATAAATGCTGGAGAGGGTGTGGAGAAAAGGGAACCCTCTTACACTGTTGGTGGGAGTGCAAACTAGTACAGCCGCTATGGAGAACAGTGTGGAGATTCCTTAAAAAACTGGAAATAGACCTGCCATATGACCCAGCAATCCCACTTCTGGGCATACACACCGAGGAAACCAGATCTGAAAGAGACACGTGCACCCCAATGTTCATCGCAGCATTGTTTATAATAGCCAGGACATGGAAGCAACCTAGATGCCCATCAGCAGATGAATGGATAAGGAAGCTGTGGTACATATACACCATGGAATATTACTCAGCCATTAAAAAGAATTCATTTGAATCAGTTCTAATGAGATGGATGAAACTGGAGCCCATTATACAGAGTGAAGTAAGCCAGAAAGATAAAGACCAATACAGTATACTAACACATATATATGGAATTTAAAAGATGGTAATGATAACCCTATAAGCAAAACAGGAAAAGAGACACAGATGTACAGAATAGACTTTTAGACTCTGTGGGAGAAGGTGAGAGTGGGATGTTCTGAGAGAATAACATTAAAACAAGTATACTATCTAGGGTGAAACAGATCACTAGCCCAGGTGGGATGCATGAGACAAGTACTCAGGGATGGTGCTCTGGGAAGACCCAGAGGGATGCGATGGAGAGGGAGGTGGGAGCGGGGAGCGGGAAGGGGAACACGTGCAAATCCATAGTTGATTCATGTCAATGTATGGCAAAAACCACTACAATATTGTAAAGTAATTAGCCTGCAACTAATAAAAATAAATGGGGAAAAAATAAAATAAAATACCATCTGATTGTCTTACCAGTTATTTTATGTGTCTGATATTTTCCATATGCTTATTTAACAAACATTATTTTGGCCATACTATGCAAGGTGATGGGTGTTCAGCTGTGAGCAAGACAGGATTGTTGTTCCCATGGTATTTGTAGTTTAATTGAGGTGTTAGAGATAAAATAATTGGAAATGAGCTAGTCCAGCATATAGGAGATTGTAACACAGGAATTCTAGAAACAATTATCATCCAAAGTTCATACTTTACAAGAAGGTTCAATCTTGGTGTTGTGCACTGTATGGATTTTGACAAATGTATAATAATGCATATCCACCATTGTACTATTGTACAGAATGGTTTCACTGCCCTAAAAATCCTCTGTGCACTATGTTTTCATCTCTCTCCTAACAACTGCCAACCATTAATCTTTTCACCATTGTCATAGTTTTGTGTTTTACAGAATGTCTTCTAGTTTGAACCATATGGCTTCTTAGCCTTTTGAGATTGAGTTCTTTCACTTTGTAATATTCATTTAATGTTCATTTAAGCGCAGGCAGGTTCTTTACTGTCTGAGCTACCAGGGAAGTG
Source organism: Cervus canadensis (assembly GCF_019320065.1). Classification (NCBI taxonomy): domain Eukaryota; kingdom Metazoa; phylum Chordata; class Mammalia; order Artiodactyla; family Cervidae; genus Cervus; species Cervus canadensis. The sequence continues at coordinate 24,531,395 of NC_057393.1, read as the reverse complement.
TTACCTCATTGCTTAAAATTTTCAATCCCCTAATCATATATGAGATTTAACATCTTTCAGTGTGCTTACTTCCAACTTTCTATCTTCATTGAAGTGTCTTTTAAGGCCTTTGTCCTATTTTTTAATCTGGTTATTTTCTATTTTTTTTTTTAATTGGAGGATAATTGCTTTATAATGTGTTAGTTTCTGTTGTGTAACAATGTGAATCAGCTATAAGTATAAAAATGTACCTTACCAATTTGTTTTCTTACTGTTGAGTTTTATAAGTTCTTTGTGTATTTTGAATAACAGTCCTTTATTAGCTGTGTCTTTTGCAAATATTTTCTCCCAATCTTGGCTTATCTTCTCATTCTCTTGATACTGCCTTTTGCCGTGCAGAAGTTTTTAATTGTAATGAAATGCAGCTTGTCAATGACTTCTTTCATGGATCTTCCTTTGGTGTTGTATTTAAAGAATTCTCATCATACCAAGCTTCCCTGGTGGCTCAGCTGGTCAAGAGTCCACCTGTGATGCAAGAGACCTGGGTTTGATCCCTGGGTTGGGAAGATCCCCTGGAGAAGGGAAAGGCTACCCACTCCAGTATTCTGGCCTAGAAAATTCTATGAACTGCAGTCCATGGAGTTGAAAAGAGTTGGACACAACTTAGCGACTTTCACTTTCATCATACCAAAGGTACTTGAGGTTTCCTTCAGTATTATTTTGCAGGAGTTTTTATAGTTTTTTGTTTTAGATTTAGGTCTATGAGCAATTTTGAATCCTTTATTTTTTTTTTTTTTTTGTAAAGGATGTAAGGTCTGTGTCTAAATTCATATTTTACATGTGGATGTCCAGTGTTTTATTTTAGAAGTGATGGATTATCCTCAAAGACTGAGGCTGTCTTTGTCAATATTTTATTTAATACAGATTCACCGTGGGAATCTTACAAGCCAGTAGTATAAAGGCCTTAAGGGGGCACCCGGATATGAACTGCCAGTAGCATAAAGGTAAATGACTCTTAATGAGTCAATAAACAAACAACATACTTCAAACAAATGATATATTAATTGCACTATTGTTCTAGGCAAGAGGAGATAACAGAAACAAAAGTCCAAATTAAGTTGAGGTGTACCTTTTATATGAGGTTGGTTTCTCAGGTGAGCTGGCTTAATCAACCTAGAGCTGAGTTTCAGCTGTTGGAGCAAAAGGAAAGTTCCTTGTTGCTAGGGAACCAAGTTGCTGATATTGGCAGGCAGGCTTGAATACTTTGAGGGTTATCACTCCATGTACCATTTCATGGCTTGTGCTACTGCCTATGAGGTGTTCCTCATCAAGGCAGGGACATATGTTCCTTTTCTTCTTGAGACCACTGCATGGTTTAACACCATTGCCAACCAATAATAGCCTGGCCAGGAAGGAGAAAGTGCCTCAGGATCTGAGAAAAGCCAAATCAGCTAAAGGTAGCTTTTGCACAGACCAAAACTCTCATTTATTCCTCACAAACTCTCAGTATTTATATTCTAAATGTGCCCTTGCCATAGTTTTTTCTCTATATATTCTTACTGATAAGCTCCCACTTGGGTACCTTATTAGCTGAACTACTGAATTCCTATCAACAACAACAGATGAGATGATGACATCCTGACAGAGGTTAATTTAGTTCCGATCAAAAACAACTTTATTTCTAAAACAAAATTTTTTTGTCTTTGTCATAAACAAGTGGATTAAAAAGTTTTCACTTAAGTCATGAACAAGTGGGTTTGAAATCATATCAAGCCAATACTTAACAGTCCAGTTGTTCCAGCATCATTAGTTGAAGACTGTAAGTCTTCCATTGCATAGCCTTTGTTCCTTTGTCAAAGATGAATAGACTTTATTTATGTTGGTCTCTTTCTGAGTTCTCTATCTGTTCCATTGATTTAACTATTCTTTCACCAATAACATACTGTCTTGATTATTGTAGCTTTATGATATGTCTTGGAGTTGAATAGTATCAATCCTCCAGCTTTTTTCTCACTCAGTACTGAGTTGGCTGTTTAGGTCTTTTTTCCTCTGCAAATCAACTTTAGAATCAATTTGTCAATATCCATAAAATAACTTACTTAGATTTTGATTGGAATTGCATGGATTTGTAGGTCAACTGTGAAGAAATGACATGTTGACAATACTGAATCTTCCTATCAATGAACATGCAATATCTCTGCACTTATTTAGCTCTTTAGTATCTTTTGTTGTCAGAGTTTTGTAGTTTTCCTCATATATATCTTGTGTATATTTTCTTAGATTAATACCAAAGTATTTCATTGGAATTGTGTTTTTTTATTTCAAACTTCACTTATTCACTGGTGGTAAACAGGAAAGTAATTGATTTTATATATTAACATTGTATTTTGTGAAGTTGTTATGCTCACTTATTACAATTTTTTTTTTTGGTCAGTTCTTTATGATTCTCTACATAAATGATTATATTATCTGTGCAAACAAAGCCAGTTTTATTCCTTTCCTTCCAAATGGTATACTTTTAATTCCCTTTTCTTGTCTTATTGAGTTAGTCAGGACTCCTGTACAATGTTGAAAAGCAGTGGTGAGGGGGCATCCTTGCTTTATTCTCAATCTTAGCAAGAGAGTTTCTTAACATTAAGTGTGGTGTTAATTGTAGGGTTTTTTTTGTAGACATTCTTTATCAAATTGAGTTTCCCCTCTATTTCTAACTTGCTGACCAAGTTTATCATAAATGGGTATTGGATTTCATCCAGTGTTCTTTCTGTATCTATTTAAATGATAATGCCATTTTTCTTCTTTAGGCTTTTGATATAATGCATGTATGCTAAGTCACTTAAGTTGTGTCTCTTTGTGATCCTATGGATTGTGGCCCCCCAGGCTACTCTGTCCACGGGATTCTCCAGGCAAGAATACTGGAGTGGATTGCCCTGCCCTTCTCCAGAGGATCTTCCCAACCCAGGGACTGAATCCATGTCTCTTAGGTTTCCTGCATTGGCTGGTGGATTCTTTACTACCAGTGCCACCTGTGAAACCTTTTGATACAATGGATTATATTAATTTTTGAATGTTGCATATTTGAGATAAATTTCACTTGCTTGCAGTGCATGGTTCTTTGTATACATAGTTGGATTCAATTTGATAATATTTTGAGCATTTTTGTATCAATGTTTATGAGAGATACTGATCTGATTTTTTTTTTCTTGTAAATAGCTCTGTCAATTTTTGGTATGAGGGTGATGTTGGCTTTGCAAAGTGAATTCAAAAGTATTCTTTCTGATTGTATCTTCTGGAAGAAATTGTAGAGATCTGACATACTTTCATCCTTAAATGTTTTATAGAATACACCAGTGAAAGCATCTAGGCCTGGCTTTCTGTTTTGGAAGGTTATTAGTTATTGATTGAATTTCTTTGATAGCTATAGGTCTATTCAGATTGGCTATTGCTTCTGTTTGTTGGGAGACACGTCTCTCAAAAAATTGGTCCATTTCATCTAAGTTATCAATATTTTAGGAATAGTTTTTCATAATATCCCTTTGTGCTCTGTTTAGTATCCATGACATTTGTAATAATCACTTCTTTCACTTCTGATATTAGTAATTAGTCTCATTTTTTTTTTTTTTTTCTTCACCTGGCTAGAGGCTTATTGAGTTTACAGATCTTTAAAAGAGCAGTTTTTGGTTTTGTTTCTTTACTGTGAAAAGCCATGTCTGGATACAAATGAGCCCACCAAAGGCATTATTCACTTCTATTAGAGTTGTTTGATCCCCAGCATTTCTCTTTGATTCTTTTTTTTTTTCCATATATTTTTATTAGTTGGAGGCTAATTACTTTACAATATTGTAGTGGTTTTTGCCATACATTGACATGAATCAGCCATGGATTTACATATTACTCAGCCATTAAAAAGAATTCATTTGAATCAGTTCTAATGAGATGGATGAAACTGGAGCCCATTATACAGAGTGAAGTAAGCCAGAAAGATAAAGACCAATACAGTATACTAACTCATATATATGGAATTTAAAAAGATGGTAACGATAACCCTATATGCAAAACAGAAAAAGAGACACAGGTGTACAGAACGGACTTTCTCTTTGATTCTTATGTATACTTTTCCTCTGTCTTACATTATCTGTTTCTTCTTTCATGCTGTCTACTTACTCTGTTAAATCCCTTAGAGTATTAATCATAGCCTTAAAAAAAAATCTGCTCTGATTATTCAAAGATTCCTGTCATTTGACTCTGGTTCTAATACATGTTCAGTCTCTTTAAACTGTGATTTTTGTCTTTCAGCAATACCTTGTAATTTTTTGTTGAAAAGCAAGCACCATATACTGGGTAAAAGAAAATGCAGTACACAGGCTTTTCATAATGTAATGATAAGGTATAGTGTGAAAGGAAGTCTTCTATAGTCCTATGATTTAGTATCTGTTTTTGGTACCTGTGGATGGAGAACTCCATCTGTGCTTCTCCGTCCCTACACCAACACTTAAGTGAAACAGGAATGGCTGAAGGGGGCTGGAGTTGTGTGTTTCCCTTCCCCCGCGTGGAAGGTTGGTGCGGACAGACTGAAGTTGGTTATTCCCCTTCCCTCAGTTAGTTTAGGCTCTACTCTAATTCTTACTGGTTAGGTTCTGTTAAAACCTTTTTTCCTGAGGGCAGGCTTTGTTAAGAACAGAATGTTATGGTATATTTCAAAACAGTCCCTTTTCCCCTCCCCCTTCTGGAAACATGTGGTGATGCTTCTCTGTCATTTATTGTGAGGAGCTGGTAAACCTCCTGGAGGTAAAACTCTCAAAAGTCTGAGAGCCTGCCTATGACTGTGTTCCCTAGGATTTTGATCTCTCAGGTTTCTCAACAATGAACCTTCAGCAATTGGCTAATGAGAATTCAAGTTTTCCTACTCTCATACTGGTTTGCCAAGGAGGTTTCTGCTCTGGTAAATTGTGAAAGTCTATTTTTTGCTTGTCTGTCTCTCTAATTTTAGAGGCAGTCATTTGTTCTTTGTCCCCCCTTCTCAATATCTATAGTCAGAACAAAACTTGCTAAAGCCATAAATGATAAAATGAAAAATGTTATGTCATATACAGTGTGGGGTCTTGTAAAAAGCCACAGGTGGCCTAGGATACACACTACTATCCTGGAAGAGTTTTAAATCTGCTTAGAGAAACAGAACCAACACATGAAACTGAAGACTAAACAAAATGGCGCATGGGTAGGTAGAGGGCTATGGACTAGGACCTGGAGTATCTCTCATTTTGATTCTCCTGTCACTTCTTAAGTATACCATGTCAGGAATTCTTTATTCTTCTCTTCTCCTTATCTCTTGCATCTTTAGACTTTTTTTCCCCTCTCTCAACTGGATTATTGCCTGCACTCAAAAACACACTATATATCTGTTTTTAAAGATGAGAGTTATGGATGTGTGTGTATCTTTTTCCTACTTGCTTTTTCAGCTAGTTCAACCACTTCACTATTTCTCTATTCCTTTATGTCAGCTCTCCTTGAAAGAGTTATTTATACTTTTACACCCCAAGTCATCATCTCCAGTCCTCTGTGCAGCCCATTTTATGAGTATTTGTATACTCACTGAACTCACCTTTGTTAAAATACCATGGATTCTATTTTCCTAAATTTAACTATGCATTTCCATATCCTATCTTACTAATCTACAGGAGCACTTAATGTTGTTGGTAGCATGCTCATTGTTAAAATACTCTTCACTTGATTTCTAGCACACCAATTCCTTGTTTCTCCTTGTCTATGCTTGGATATTTCCATCTCCTGTAGTGATTTCTCTGCATCTTTTTGATAGCCACATATTGGGGTTATGCCAGATCTCATTTTTTAGACAGTATTCTTCCTCTTTGTGTAAGTATCCTGTGTCATGACTATATATACACCATGTATAAATTTACAAATGCAAGACTTGTATCTTTGATCTGAACATATCTCATAAACTCCACAATTTTGTATACACCGCCTTCTAATTATCGCCACTTGGGTGTCTAAAAGGCATCTCACACTTCGCCTGTTCACAAAGGACTTCCCAGACTCTCTTCCAGTCTGCTCTTCCAGCATTGTTAATAAATGGCTACCCGCCTCTCATGTCACTCAGGTCACACATCTTGGACTTATCCTAGACTATCCTCTTTTCTTACACCTCACAATTTAACAAATTTTGTCATTGCCACTTTCAGAATGTACTCATAATTTTGCTCTTCTTCAGCTCCTTTAATCCTACCAATCCTGATGCAAGTTACCATCACTGTTTACTTGGCTTATTATAACAGCCTCTCTTACTCCTTATCCCCCTGCAGTCTACTCTCCATACAGTAGCAAGAATACATCTATGAAAATACAAAATGAATCATGTGTGTCTCAGCTCAGAACTCTCCCTTTCCTTCTTAGTTATCTCAGAGTAAGTGCAAAAGTTCTTACAACAGCCCACAGGCCTTTTGTGTTCTGATACCCTCGTATTTTTTCAGATCTCTTGGCATTTACCAAACACAAGAAGAAGGTTTCCACCTCAGAGCCTTTGCAATTCTTCCTGTTTTCTGCCTGAACTTCTCTAATTTTAGTATATGTTGCAATTTTAGTATATGTGCTGCCAAAGCGAGCACTGCCTGAACTTCTCTAGATAGCTGAGTAGCCCACTTGATTACCCCTTTCAAGTCTTTTAAAAGACTACCTTTACTGCGAACTTCCTTTATTACTGTTTGTTAATAGTGTGCACTTTCCGTCCCCCCTTACCTGCTTAAAGGGTGTGTGTGTGTATGTATATGTGTGTGCGTGTGTATAATCCCCTTAGAATGCCAAGTTTCTTGAAGATAGGGAATTGTCTTACTAGTGGCTATATTCTCAGCAGCTACAGACATTCCTGAGACACAGTAGAAACTTAAAAATAATATATTGAATGAGTGAATATACTCAAGAAAGCTCTTTGAACTCTGGTATCAACATACATCTATTTAGTGCCTTCTATGTGTCTGAGAGGAGGGACTAAAACATGAGGGCTATACCTTGAAGTTTGCCTTGAGCGTCCCCAGTCTCCTTCCTTTAGTCTGCCCCTTCTTTCCTACCTTTCGTGACATATTTCTGCAAGTTTTGTTTCAGTCCTAACTCAGGAGGCCTTTCTTCTCCTATTTGCAGAGTAAGAAAGGAAGAGAACTGAGACCCATCTGTTTCCAAATATACCCAGGAGACCACATAGAACCAATGTTCTAACAAGGTTGTAGAGCCAAAGGGTGCTCTCTTGAACAGAGATATAACACAGAGAACACTTCCGTGGAGGAGAATTAACAGTAAGTCAGCCTGGGGGAAGCTCTGATGCCTTACAAATGTGCCTGGTACTCACAGACCCACCCACCACCAAAACAGTTTCCAGGAAATACTATCTGAGGCTGTTACTCAATGAAGAGCTCTGATAGGTTCTCAGATACAGGGAAAAGTTAGCATTAGAGTCTGTATTGTGGAATTGAGTGGGCAGTGGGGGTCCCTAAGGAGACCACTGACTGTGGAGGTTCTTGTTGCTGAGTAACAGCAAGGTGTATCACTCAGGAAAGCAAGACCCTTTGATGGAGGGTGTGTGTGTCAGGTGAAGGTACTTAGGCTTGATGCAGTAGGCAGTAAACGGGGAGCCGTTGTATTTTCTTAGCTGGGACAGAGGTGGTGACATAGTGAAAGCATTGTTTAGAGTGATTGAGAAACCTGGCTGTAAACCATATTAGAATGTGGGCCGTGAACAACCCGCATCAGAGCCACATAAGGATGCAGGCTTTAGTTGGTCTGGAGAAGGGCTCGTAATCTACATTGTAATCTGAATCTCTATGGGAGAGGTCTGAGAATTTGCAGACACCCTAAGTTAAGTGAATGCACACTAGGTTATGGCATGCAGTGTAGCATTTTTTTGCTAACTGTGCGTTGCAGCCCATTAGTGAGCTATAAAATAAATCTAGTGGAATGCATCAAGTAACACAGATGAGAACAAACATATGCTTCCATTTGTGTAGAGTTCATGAACAGGCATGATGAATCTATGGTGAAACAAATCGGCATAGTAGTTTCCTGGGTGGGAGAGAAGGCTGACAGAAAAGGTGCACAAGTCCAGTGCTGGAAATGCTCTGTATCTCGATTTGGATGATGACTACCTGTCAGTATATATCTGTCAAAATTGATCCAACTCTACTTTGGAAATCTATGCTTTCTGCAGTATATAAATTATTCCTCAATAATAACAAAAGTCAAAAGAATGTAGAAATATCCTGGCATCACCCTAAGTAAGGTTAAGGAGTGTGTGTGTGTGCATGTGTGTGCGTGTGTGCATGTGTGTGCACATGCACACACATGCTAGGTCATGACTGGTCAGCATAAGGGCGAGTATTGTTTGAGAGTATGTATTTATGTATGTGTTGAAAGCACCAGAGTAGAGAATACTGCAGTGTTTATGTTTATCTGCCTCCCTTTTGCTTCCTGTAGATTGATACTTTGATCCCTTTCTAATATCTTGCTATTAATATTTCCAGTATGTTTTTATCCTTATAAGGCTACTTGAGATTTTTGGTAGCCTTTCTTCCAAATAAACTCAATATTCTAATTCCTATAAAGTTTCGGTGCAGCGTAGTATTTTTTGTTTTTGATGTGTGTGCAGAGGTAAGACCTGGCTATGAAAGAGTTTGGTCATATTTGTTCAGTAGGACAATTGACTGCTTCTGAAAGACTTTTTAAAATGGGTTGTAGATTTATAGTAGATCCACAGTTATCACCAATAAGCATTGCAATGTAAAACAGGTAACACACTGCCTGTTCAAAGGGAGCTGTTTGGAGGCTGTTCATTTCATGTTTATGGAATTGGAAAAGGGAATATACATGAAAGCGCTGATAATCTGAAGATGCACATAAATAACTTAATGCGTATCTTTGCTTTCTGTTTAATCTGTTTTTCTAGTAAAAGATCATAAAACTTACCATGTTCATTCTCTTGTGGTATTGTGTACTTGTGCATAGAACAGAGTTTTTCTCTGACAACTCTGGATATTACTGATTTTCAGAATGAAAATTCTTTGTTTATAAAGAGAACTAAATATTTCTGGGTAGAGGTATGGATTATTTAAATGAGACTTTAAAACAAAGGAAGTCAAACTGTATTAAGACGAGTCCTGCTCACTATTCATCTTGTAGAACCAAGGGTGGTTTGCTGGTTAGAACCTACTTTTCTCCTGGCTTGAAATCCCCCTGGGATAAGGTTTATTCTCTAACCACCATCCTCAGGATGTTTTTTGGATCTTTTTGTGTACTTGAAGTCTAATTAGAATTCTATGCTTTATTTGCATTCTGTTTTCTGTGGAGGACTTGTATAATGCTGGTCCAGTCTTAAGTTCATGTGAAGATACTTAGAAATACTATTGATTTAGGGAGGGTAATTTTCTCCAAGATACTGTGTATACCCAGATGAATCTGAACAGTTTGAAAGTTCTGGTGCATGAAAGAAAGGAGTATTGGAGACATATAATTGGAGAAAAATAAGAAAAATTTTCTTTCTCTGTCTTTCTTATTAATGCCCTTACCTGTGAGATGTGGGATGTGAGATGAGATGTGCTGATAAGGGTAGGTAGGAGGTGTGCTGTTCAGTCGTTCAGTCATGTCCAATTCTTTGCAACCCCATGGACTGCAGCACCCAAGGCTTCCCTGTCCTTCACTATCTCCTGGACTTTGCTCAAACTCATGTCCATTGAGTCAATGATGGCATCCAACCATCTCATCCTCTATCATCCCCTTCTCCTCCTGCCTTCAATCTTTCCCAGCATCAGGGTCTTTTCTAATGAGTCGGTTCTTTGCATCAGGTGGCCAAACTATTGGAGCTTCAGCATCAGTTCTTCCAATGAATAGTCAGAATTGATTTCCTTTAGGATGGACTGGTTGGATCTCCTTGCAGTCCAAGGGACTCTCAAGAGTCTTCTCCAACACCACAGATCAAAAGCATCCATTTTCAACACTCAGCCTTCTTTATGGTCCAACTCTCATACATGACTGCCGGAAAAACAATAGTTTTGACTAGACAGACCTTTGTTGGCAAAGTAATGTGTCTGCTTTTTAATATGCTGTCTAGGTTTGTCATAGCTTTTCTTCCCAGGAGCAAGTGTCTTTTAATTTCATGGCTGCTGTGGGTGAAGGTGATTAATTAGATAACTGAAATATTAAAGAAAGTCTTTTTTTTAAAAGGGAATAAGAAATCATTTTCTACCTTTGAGCTTGACTAAGGCCACCACGTTGCCCACTCCCATGATGCTAGGAAGTGTCATAAGATTGACAAACTTTCATGGCATACTAGGAAAAAGACTAGCTTTTTTGTCTTTCATTACTTTAAAATCCCAAGGAGCTCATGGTTAAAATGAGAAATCCATAAAGGAAATATATTCCACTCATAGAGATCTCGGCTTATTTTTAACACATTCTTCAATACGATTCATTTTTTAGTCTTTGCCTCAACAACACCATCATCTCCCAATTAATTAAAATATCTAGACAGCTGTCTTCTAGTTATTCAATTTCTATAGATGGAATTTATCCCTGTTAGAAGTGTTAATATAGAGACACTAAATGTTTTAAGAAGTAATGTGAATACTTTAAGAAAAATTTCAACTTATACTAAAGGAATATTAAATCGCAGAATAAGGTAACACCAGGTCTGATGAGAATATATAACCAGGAAGTATATCCTAGTGACAAAATTGATGGGGTCCTTTAAGATTCTGGGTTACAAATAAGGGAAGCCAACTTTGTGTAGAGAAAAGGATTACTGGGGTGTAATAGGATGATGAGAGTTTGGAGGAATGGTCTTGGAAAGGGGTGGAATTAAGGGATGAATGAAGTATGGGAAGAAGTAATCTGGTTAGGACATGGCACAATATGCCAGATGCATTGCACACAGCCACATCTGCTAGTCATCACCTCTGCTTCAACCACATCCCTTCTGGGCATGACATCATTGGCTACTATAAGTCACTGCCTCCTTCATTCTAGTTTCCCATCGCTGAGCAGTAATATACAACCATCCACTCCAGTTCATATGCTTAGATCCTGGCTGAAAGGAACTGAGGAGGGGGAAAATCTCTCAGTTTCCATTTCTATATTGAGAAATAATGTTCACTGCCTCCTACTGACTTTCCCCAAATTAGGCACATGGGACCATCCCTACCCAAAGAAGAGGAGTTCTTTATCATTCTGCATGAAGAAAAAACAACAACAACAGCAAAAATCAATACCTACTAAAATGTGTCTAGTAACTGGGAATTTTTATGTAGAAGTTGGATGGGTAACTAGAAATAATAGTGTGCACTGTCTTGCTATATCAAGTGAACGGTTAGAAGATAGTTTCCTACGAGCCCCTGGTCTAATTTGAGGCATCTACGAGATAAGGGAGTTTTTGAGTTATGCTGGTGTGATTGCTGAGTCGTGAGATAAAGCAAGGCACTGTGCACCTTTCCCTGGAAGTTTCATGTTTCAAGTTCAAGTTTATAAGGGAATCCATTTCTACCCCCTCGAGTTCAGTGCTGGGTCTTAATTAAATACTGTAGATTTGGCCTATTACCGCTAGGGGTCATTCTTTTACATGTGTCATTCAAGACCATCTAAGAGGAGGTACTGATTCTGAGACAACTTGAGAGGTTTGTTCTTTCCAAAAATTTTAACTACAGAGACAAATTGCATTTGGTAAATCTGTGGTTCCAGTGACTAGGTATAGAATTGATTGCTATGGGGCTTGTGCTGCCATTCAAAAATAAATAAAGGTCTGGTGAATGAAACTGGCAATTCTTAACATTCTGTGTGATTTAATTTTCAACCTAGAATTCCTTGCACTTTAAGCCCTTCCCTCTCTGCTCAGTATCAACATATATGTGGGGCATTTCAATTGAGTTTAGTTTGGGCTAATTAAAATCTTAAGGTTTTATTAAAATGTGAGGCAGTAAAGACATAGAATTAAGATATCAAAAATGTTAAACATATGAAATATTCCATAAATTAACATTAAAATGAAGATTCCATACATCAAGCTCTTTGGGTATAATGGTTCATGTTTAGGTTTCTTTGTCAATACAGGATGAGACACTTGTACCCTGACCCCATCCAGGATGGGCCCTGCATGCTGGGACATCAGTGTGTGTATATATATATATATACCCCCCACCATGCACATTTGCTCCAGGCTACTGGGCTTTATCTCAGACCTTGAAGGATTTGGTCTTTGGCTGTTTCCTTTGTGAGGATCAATAATAGTTAACTCGTAGTCTCCATTTTACAATGAAAGTTACCTTTCTGTCCTTAATGAAGATTATTGATAGTCATCATAATTAGAGACGAGGTAGAGACAGTTAAGTGCATCACGCATGGCAGGCACTTCATGTGGCCCTCTCACACACCCTGAACTCTGCCGATGCTTGCCTACCTGCTGGTATTTTGGTTTTTGTTGCATTGCCTGTTTAGATTCAGTTTGCAAGTTCGATTATGAAATGGATCACTGAGTTCAATCACAAGAGAAGGGAGAGCTGTCCTGATGTTGCCACTCCAGACCACAAGTGCTCAGAGTCCTGTGTCTGAAGAATAAAGCCTGATCTGATCACATGGGTTTGTTAGGGCTTCCATGCTGCCCCCCCCCCCCACTCTCATGCCTCCCTTTCATCTTTCCCCCGATACTCAGCATTAACCCTCTACTTGTCTACTCCCCTTGCCTTCAACATCCTTCTTCTTCCTCTTTCATTAGTCCTTCTGCTGTCCTGTCTCCTCCTTATCAGGGCATTGGTTGGGGACAGTGGCAGAGCAAGACTGCACAACAGCGCTTGATTTGATGCTTAAGAATGCACATGAAGGCATTCTTTTGAGCATTTTAATGAGCTCTGTTTTCCTGGAATGGCAGAGAGAAAAAAATAAAAGATAGTACACAGAGTTCTTGCTTTTTTTCTTATTGCTGCTATATGGATAAAGACCAAAGTCTTTATCTGTGATTATCCATCAGACATGCAATAAAATGCCCAATTTGCAGTCTTTCAGAACACATTCATCTCTTTCTCGAAAAATCTTTCCTCCCTGAGTCCCCACGGGGCCTCTGAGGAAATATCCTTGCCACCAGCAGCACCAAACTCTGTAATATTGTTATTAAATAATAGGCTCTTTTGGGGCAGAGAACTGGCCATGTCCTAGGCATTTGCGGGAACTCAATAAATGCTCCAGGAGCGTAGGTGTTTATGGAGTCCCTAGGGTGTGCTGACATGAATCCTTATGGAAAGGAGGATTCAGCAGTCAGCTAATATTGTGCATGGCCTTTAGGAACTTGCTGTAAAGTTTGGGCTCAGGGGTGGGGTCGTAGATACATGAATCAGTCAGTCAATAGTGCAGAGTAAAATAAGAGAAAGTGGCCCCCAGGTTTGGGCTATGTCTGAAGTTAACTTGGTTCCAAGGGTTCTGACCACCTTGACTTTATCAAGTGAATTCCTCATGGTTCTCACTTACATGGACAGCTTTGGGAGTAAGTGGGAAACTGTCTGGCACACGCAGAGAGTGAGGAGCCACCAGCTGAAGAAGAAAATCCAATATTTCTCAATATCAAAAGTTAACAGGAAGGAAAATGTTCTGCAACTAAGAGCTTGCAGGAAAAGCAAAGGTTACAAGTAGTTTTTGTTGGAGAAGAGTCTTTATTTTCAACTCTCTTTCATCCCATTCTTTCCTCCTCGATGGATATGGCAGGTGGGGACATCTGGTGTGATTGAGTCTAGAGAGAACCTTCGAGACATTAGTAGGAGGCAGATGGACTGCTATCTAAAACCCAGACAACGTGGATCAGCTCTCTTTTGATCTACTTGAAGTTTTTTCCTCTTTGCTTCTGGGACCTCCTACTCTCAGGAAGAGAGGATTTGCCTTGCTTAATGTGATAAGCAAATCAAGCAGACTTTGCTTGTGGGAGCAAGCAGATCACTTCTCTCTTAGTTCCAGATTCTTTACTTACCACTATTCGCTGAATTTGGGCTACATTCAAGTCTAAGTTGAGAATGGAGTCATAAAGGCTCACTGAGTCCTTTGACCAGCTTTGCTAGCACTAAATCCCTGTTGGACTCTTCATGTCTTTTCCCCAATGTGTGTTAAGACACAGAGGGGAGCAGTGGGTGATTTGACTATATCTTAACTTCAGTGACTCATAATTGGGATCATAATGTGTTATGTATAGAATAAAGGGCCTTGAGGATATTCTGACACATGCTTTATCATTTTCCAAATAAAGTGATGACAACCATTTTTTACTGTGGTAAGATACATGTAACATAAAATATACCATTTTAACTGTCTAAATGTGCAGTGCATTGGCATTAAATACAGTCACATTGTTATGTAATCATCTCCACTATCCATCTGTGAAATGTTTTTATCTTTCCAAACTGAAACTCTGTACTCATTAAACAGTAACCTCACATTCCCTCCTCCCAGCACCTGGCAACCACCATTCTATTTCCTGTTTCTATGGATTTAACTACTCTTGATATCTCATAAGTGGCTTTATACAGTGTTTGTCCTTTTGTGGCTGGTTTATTTCATTTAGCATCCTGTTATCAAGTTTCATCCATGTTGTAGCATGTGTTAAAATTTCCTTTCTTTTCAAGATTGAACGATATTCCATTGATGCATGTGCCATATTTTGTTTATCCATTCATCCATCAAGGTATAAAGAAAGTGAAGTCAATCTTAAATGTTCATATTTCTTTTTTGTTCAGAACACTATTTATGCTGGTAGTCTCAGCATCACTGATATTAACAACATCACCTCTCACTCAAATTGCCCCAATTCAGATAGTGAGTTATGTGGTTATCCTCTGAGGACAGCTCTTCTAGAATCTCCATATTTCGTATAATTGATCTCATGTTCAGTGCAAGTTTACAGCTCTTCTGAAAACATTCACTAAACTTAGCACTGACAAGTCATACATCTTTCAAACACAAATAGGACATGTCAGTGGGTGGCATATTCCCAAATGAAGAAGGAAGAGATGATTGGTGATTTTTCAGGCAGCTGGATAAATATTTTATTGACATCACAATTCAGGAGACCAGACTACCTCAAGTCTTCCAAAATTGGAGAGCATCCCTAGCAAGTCTTAGAGGCAGCCAGAAAATAGGTCACAAGTGTGTCTCTCAGCTGGGTGAAAACGATGGCAAATATGAATGTCTTTCTTGCCACATTGATCTGAAGCCTCTGTTAATAGCTGTTAAGGGGGAAAAGGGATGTGTAATTTTTTTCCCCAAGGAGAATTTGCATCATTTGCTTAAGTGGGAGAAGCCACCTGATGGTATAGTGGTGGAGAATTTACTTCAGTGCAATTGATGAAATAGGCAATGTGTAAAGCATAGTAGCTGGAGAGACCCAGCATGAGCTAATCACTCAGGATCTTCACTTTGTCAGGAGGAAGCCTCCCTAGGATTAAAGTTCTCTTTGGGCAGAAAACTTGTCTGGCTTGTTCACTGGTATATCTGCTGCATACAGAGGATGACTGCCCTATGGTAGATGTTTAGATAAATATCAGAGGAATGGATGAGTGAATGACTAACTTTGTGCCTGTCACTTAGTTTCTCAAGAGTTTCATCATTTCATCATAAAATAGGGACAATACCACCTTCTCTGATGTTGTTTTAGGATTATACGGTTTAATTTCCAGTTTGTTTTCATAGGAAGGGTCACTGGACCTTCCCCTAAGGGAAGCATGGAATAAGATGACCCCAGACAAGGAGTATTTTGTATACCATCAATAAAATTGTATACTTGAAATTTACAATTAAAGAAGCCAGAAAAACATATCATAGTTGAACCATTGTTAAATTTTAACAACTCCCTCTGGTCTGTCTACTTTATCATTTTAGAACAAAACTGTAATTGAAGTAATGGACCATACATGCCCTTAATTTAAACGGTTTTACAAATTGTGTCAGGAATAGTAACTGTTCACGAAAATCTGTGTCCTTCTATTTTTCCTTGATGCACAGTTAGGCTCCATTTCCCAACCCCTGTATCAGTTAGGAGTGGCCACGTGCCTGAGTTTTATTGGTCAGTTGGGACAAAAGTGGTATGGCTCTGTCTTGGCATGCTTCTTTAAGCTCCCCTGAGTGATCCTCCATGATGCTCTTTGACAGCCTTGCAGAGTGATAAATTTGGCTCAAAGTTCAAGTTGAAAAAGGTGGATCTTCTTCCTGACTGAGTTCATGGAAGAGAGTGATATCCGCCATACAGAAACACTCACCTTGGGCTGTTAAATGAGTGAGAAGATATTTGTGTTGGAGGCCATTATATATTCTGGAGTTTGTTTGTTAGCAGCAGATAGTGTCAGCTAAATAATACAGTTTTACTGCCTTAGTACTCTCTTGCCAACTCCATTATCTGCTTCCCAGAGTCAAACATTTTCAACTTTTTAAATTATTTATTTTGGTATTTACGTCAAAATCTCTAAATAACAAAACTTACATTGCTAGTTCCTTTTAGTTTATGTGCTTTATTGACTTCTCACTCTGGAATATAAACATGTATCTCTTTTTCACCACTGTCCTTTTAGCCCTGCCCCTCATTCCTATGACATAGTTGTAACATAAAAATCAGTCAATATTTCTTATTTAAATTATTCTTAGATTATTAACACTTTTCATAGCTGAGGTATGTTTCACTTTACATGATCAGTTTTTCTTTACTTTATAAGAGATTCGCTTTTCTGGAATTAACAATTTGTTCACTCTCTCTTCTTCCTCATCTTCTTCATCCTCCTCTCCCTTTTCCCACTTGCTTAATTTCCTAAGTACTAATCATAATGTATGCATGCAAAGTCACTTCAGTTGTGTCTGACTCCTTGCGACCCTATGGACCTCAGCCTGCCAGGCTCCTCTGTCCATGGGACTCTCCAAGCAAGAATACTGGAATGGATTGCCATACCCTCCTCCAGGGGATCTTCCTGACTCAGGGATCGAACTGGTGTCTCTGAAGTCTCTTGAATTGACAGATGGTTTCTTTACCACTAGGTGCCACCTGGGAAACCCACTAATCATTAATCCAGCCCCAAATTCTTCACCAGCTGAATAAGTCTTCTCTCAGTACCCTCAAAGAAATTAAAATTTTTATGTTTCATTTTCTTAAAGAAATATTTCCCATCCACCTACAACCAATCTGAAAAGTAGGTCTCTTAACCTGTTGAATAACTGTCCTTGGGCAGACTCTTTTCAATATCATAAGGAAAATTTTTATCTGTCTTTTTACTGACTCTCTATTTCACATATTATATTTTGTTTTCTCTTGTTATTTCTCTCATATTGCTACAGAATCTTTTCCAGTATCTTTCTGGCATAGAGTACATGACAGATACATTTTGGTGTGTGATGGCTGAAAATATCTTGACAATCTGATAATTCTGTTTTGAAAAAAAAATCCTCAGAATTTTGAAGTTATTTCTCTTCTGTATTATTTCTCTTCTGGAGTTGCTATTTTTGAAGTAATCCTAAGCCATTATTGAGAGAGATTTATTGTTATACTTGAATTTTTGTAAATGATTATTTGTAATTGAATTAATTTGTAATAATCTTTATTGAATTATTTGTTCTTTATATGAATCTTTTTTTTCCTTATCTGGAAGTTTCCCATACTTTTTCCTTTCTTCTTATCACTTATTTCTTCAAACTTTTAATAATGCTCTTTGGTTTCTATTTTCTGGAGAATCATGTCTCTCAGTTCTGGAAAAAATAAATTGAGTTACATCTTTTATATCTTCCATCCATTTTCTCTTATTTTTTGGGTCATTTATTATTCATATACTGTACTTCCTGAACTATTTTAGCTTTCTGTTGTTTCACAGATGCAATGTATCTGCTTATCTTTTTGAGAATATTAATGATAGAAGCTATTCAGTTTACATGAAACTAAATAAACTAAAGTTGAGGAGATTGGTTTATTTGGTTTCCATCTCTGTTTCTCGTATTCAGTGCTTCCATTAAAAAGTCCAGTAAGTCTTGGTTTTACTCATATTAAAGGGAAGAATAAGAACTGATCAGAAACACTATGCATTTGGTTAGAACTGTTCACTATGTTTCTAACATTATCTGAATGGGCAGTTTCTTTGGGAGAATTCTTAATGTCAGTATCTTTAGGTCTTCTAGCTGTAGTTGGTCAGATATCCAAGTTGAAAACTGCTTCAGCATTGCCTTATGAAGGCTGTAAACTGATATAAATTTTTGGGGAGCCATGTAGAAAAAGAATAAAATGAAGGGATTTAACATTCACTGTGAAATTTTTGCTTCTTTTTCCCCCAGAATTGAATTTCTCTCCTGAAATGTTTCTGGAATCCCAAATCTAGACATATTCCACTTTACTCTGTCTAGAGAATAAATTCCTGTCATCAGCTCAAAAGGAGAGGGTAGATTATGGATCTGACTTTCTCAAGAGATCTTTAGACACTCTAATTATTCCCATGTTAATCCTCACTCCCAAGGTACCTGTTTTCTCCAAGTCCTAAACCTTTTAGGGATTCATACTAAAGCTTCCTCTTGGCTTTTCCACTTTAAGCATAGAATTAAGATTTTCTTGGATCTGCAAAGTCATATTGTTAACATATCCTGTCCATTTGCTTCCAGCTTCCAAAATCTTACTGTCTCATCACCCAGTCTTTAATTTCACACAGTTTCATGCCTGAAAACATTTCTAGCATCTTTATAGGGCTTAAGGAGTGGATTAAGTAGAAATATGTTTTCAATCTGCCATCTCTAGTAATAAGATGCATGCAATTTAACTTTTCATTAACTACACATTAAATCATAGATTTCTAATGTAAGATTATTCCTTGAATTATATGAGCTCTCAAACTACTACCCACATAGAAAATTTTCTCCTTACAGACAGCAAAGCTATTCATGAGCAGGTGAGTACATAAACATTTAGAGGACAATGTAGAGTCACTCAGCATGCATCCCCCAAAAAATTATTTAATGACTACGACAGATCAGATATTGGGAATACAAAAGTGAGCAACACATCATTATAACTTCAGGAATTCACCATGTTGGTGAGTAGTTAAAAAAAATTAGAATAGAATATTAAGAGGGCTTTGACAATGTCAACAAAGGGGAATTCAGAAGTGGGGTATCTACTATCATCTGAATGAATAAGAATTAAAGGCATATTCAATGTTAATATTCCAAGAGATGGAAAGAAACCCAGTTAGATAAAATAGAAATCATGAAAGCTTAGAGATAAGAAATATGATACATTCAAATAACTGAATATGATGCTAGAAGAAGATAAAAGTAGAAAGTTTCACATGAGTGAGACAGTAAGGGGCTATACATGGCATGTTAAGTTGTTTAGAACAATGATGAGTCATAGACTAGTCTTAATTGGGGCATGACAGGTGAATGGGGCCATGTAAGAGAAAAATCATGAAAAATCCACTGATGACGATCCACAGTACCCTTTCCTACTCGGGCCCTTACTATCTAACTCATTTTCTTGTACTCCCATGATTATTTAGCTAATTGTGTTGCAATTAGTACAGTTTCCTGCTAGTCTTATTTATAACCATCAGAACTTATTCACTGATACTTAGTGTACTATCAACTCTGAGCAATTGTGATTAAAACCTGTGTCTTCCACCACTGCCCTGAGAAAAGAGGGGGTACCGTCATGAAGCAAATGATTTGCTCTGGTCCTTTTCCAGGCAGTAGAACGTGCTGGTTCTGCTCTAGTGCTAAATCATTAGACTCTAGAGCTAATGGTTTCAATCTCAATTTAAGCGATTTTCCCTCTAGCAGCTCTGTGACTGCAGATCATATGTTAAATCATTTCCCACCATCTAACAAATGAATACCTTTTTTCCTGTCGAAGAATCATTCCCTCTGCCGATGTCATTCAAAGTTTGGGGCCTTTGAGAGAGTCCTCTTATTCCTGAATTATCTAACATTTTCTCTACAAGATGGATTACCATACCCAAGGTGATTGGGGACAGTGAACATAAAATCCCATATTCTCCAAGGAGGATAGTACAGTGTAAAAAACAAGACCGGATTGTTAGTATCAGACTGACTGGGACTGAAATGCTAGCATCACAACTTGCTTATATAACTATGGGAACTGAGTCTCTGATTCCTTTCTATAAAATAGGAAGATACATACATGCCCACAGCATTATTCAAAGTATTAAATGAAATAATGCAAGTAGAACAAACTATTAAAATTATAAATACTATTGTGGGCTTTTTAATATTGAAAATTTCTAGATGGTTAATTGTGTACTTTAATTTCTGTATTTCTATTGGCTTAGTCCATGGTAGAAATTTTTTTCTTCTATATTTTTATTATTGTAAAATACACATAAAATTTACCATCTAACCATTTTTAAGTGTGCAGTTCAGTAGTTTTAAATGCATTCATTATGTTGTGCTACCATCACAGCCGTCTATCTCCAGAGTTCTTTTCATTTTGTAAAACTGCAACTCTATACCTATTAAACAATAGCTCCTCATTTCCCCCTTGACCTTCAGCCCCTGACAAATATCATTCTGCTTTCTGTCTCTATGATATTGACTATTCTAGATACATGGCAGGGATTTTTTAAAAAAAAATCATTAAATAAAAGAAGCAGCCCTCTGGTCTAGAGCTAGCTCGATTTAAAACAGCTCATAAGGAAATTATGAATTCACTAAGGTTTGCTTTGAGCTCTGCTGGCCTCTACTTTCTGTGACCTTTCAGTTCTCTTGTCCCTGTCCTTTCTCTTATCATCCTGGGTCCTTATATGTTCTTTTACTTTCTCTTCTTCATATTAAAATTTAATTGTAGGAAATAAGGAATGATTTCTTAGTATTCAAATGTCATTTCTTTCTCAATTTAGGAAGATTTTGGCTACAAGTATGAGGAACACCTTCTCTAACTGCCTTAAAGGTTATAGAAATGAATTTTTAAATATACCAAGTCCTGTATCAGAGCAGGATTCAGCTATGTCAATTCCACTGCTCAGTAGCATTATTAGAGGTCAGTTTCCCAGTAACAGCATTGGCTTAATCCTCAGGCTGGTTGCACTTATCAAAAGATGACTTCTTATAATAACTCAGTCTACCTGTTTCTTCTTTCACATAAATCAGCCAAATATAAGAAATGAAAAACTTTTTTTTTTTTTTTCATAATTATGGAGTAAATGATCTTCCCTTCAGCCCTCTTGGACCAAGTTAAATGCCCAGTACTAGATCAAACATGGTTTTTAGAGTGTCACCTCCCCCTGCCAATCAGCCCTACTTTTGGAACTCTGAATGAGAGTGTCTTCCTCTAGGCACAAAGACTACCTAAAGGGCTTTGTTTAGGAAAGAAAAATGGAGCTGTGATACTATCTAGACTATCCACACCTAGTGCATATCCCCTTCTTCCTCCAAAAATGACCTGTCTCATCAGAGCCTTCATGATCCAGGGAGCAGGTAATAGGATTCATTGGTATGATGATAGTCTCT
Organism: Cervus canadensis; assembly: GCF_019320065.1. Classification (NCBI taxonomy): domain Eukaryota; kingdom Metazoa; phylum Chordata; class Mammalia; order Artiodactyla; family Cervidae; genus Cervus; species Cervus canadensis. The sequence continues at coordinate 24,509,912 of NC_057393.1, read as the reverse complement.
GCAAGATGAACAAACATCTGCCTAAAGTCCCACCCAGAAGAGAACCAGGGGCTTTTGGTCCTTCATCATGAATCCCCATTTTCTGTGGGCTTGAATGGCTGTGAACAGAGAAAGAGTCTGTGTGTGTGTGTGTGTGTGTGTGTGTGTGTGTATTTATATCTATCTCCTGCTAGTCTTCTAGCCTGAATCACCCTCAATGTTGTCTCTTACCAACCAGGTAAGTCACCCTGCACATCCTTCCCTCTCGCTACTCTCTGAGTCCCTTACAAAAGATAACAAATGAAAGCAAGCATGTTGATACATTTTTAGGAAAATGTTTTACAAAAACCCTTCTGGAAACAGTGGCATCTAAATCCTCTAAATATAAGAATAAAATCTCCTCCTTCCCTGCTATTCTTTTCAAATAGGACTGAGGCTTGGTGATGGGATTTGCTAATAATACAGATGTGTACGTGCCCATTCCATTTGGTTTCCTCATAGCCTTGAGGACAATTATTTGGTTCTGTCAGTTTACTACTGTCAGTCACTACTTTTGATTCTTTCTTGAGCTAATTTCTCTCTTTCCCTCCTTCCCTCCCTCCCTCTTTATCTCCCTCTCTCTCATTTTTCTTTTTTTTTGGGGGGGGGCAGAGGAATGTAAAAGATGGATTCTTTATTGACATGCTTGTTAACACAGTTCTATTCCCCCCAAATTATATATTAATAAAAAAAGGAAAGATCTGTGCTTTTGTAACTTCTAGGGCTAAAGAGTTTGTTTTTATGTTTGACTTTATTATGAAGTGACAGATTTGTAGCAGAGAGTAAAATCAGGGATTTAAAAAAGAACAGGGATGAAAAGGAAAACCATTTATCTCTGTGTGACTTGTGTGAAAGGCCATCCACATAGAATTAGGATCTCAGGGATCTTAAACACTGTATTAGCATGAGCCCACTTGCTGATACAATGGACAAGACCCTAACTCTAAACAGATTAAACAGATGACAGGGGAATTAGGAGATATATTAGAATAGCTCAGTGTTGAATAAGGAATACAAAAGTCAAATTTGAGAGAGACCAGAACTGGGGCAATGCTTATAATTCATTGATCAAATAATGTTATTGGCAGATATTATTCTTAGATAAGTGAAAGTGTTAGTTGCTCAGTCATGGCCGACTCTCTGTGACCACATGGACTGTACCCCACCAGGCTCCTCTGACCATGGGATTCTCCAGGCAAGATTACTGGAGTGAGTTGCCATTCCCTTCTCCAGGAGATCTTCCTAACCCAAGGGTTGAACCCAGGTTTCTGGCCTTGCAAATAGATTTTAACACTAACTAGTCTGGCTCTAAACCTATATTTTGAAACACTTGATGGCTTTTAATCACTTTTAGAGGTAGACTTTCTCACGCAAGAAGGTGCTTGCTACTTCTCAGAGGCTTATTTGCAGCTCTGCTTCCTCCTTTTGGCAAAGAGCAGGACCACTGCAGCTTCAGACTCAGATAAAATCTGGATCTTAAATTCGAAGTCCTAGGGAATGCCTTGTCTGGGACAACATGGGTGATGACTCTGTTCTTGGATCAGTAAATATGGTCAAGTGGTAGAGGTATTCCCTTTGGCTTAGACTAGTTTCTGGGTAGCCTGCCTAACCAGGCAGACCTTGTGTGTTGCCAGAAAGATGGAGGAAGGGATGCAGGGCAGATAAGAACCACTATGGCTCAGGACAATGGCTGTGTAACCAGCATGTTGACCAACTTGATTCAACCCTCACTGTCGACTTGAGGGAAATGCTTAAATAGCTTGGTTTTCCAGAGAACTCATTGCCTCCCAAGGATGCCCATTACTGTTTAAAGAGTTTCAAGCTTCAGAGAGCAGATGAGGAAAGTGTTTTGGAATACTAAAGGTCTCTCCCAGCCTTTGCATTAGCATTGTACCACAAAAACCTATAAAGAGAGTATCTGGTCTACTTAAACCTCTATATGTTTTCACTAGGATATCCCCAGAGTCTAGCACAGATGGATGGATGGGTGAACAAACCTGGTTCAATGCAATTTAACAAGCACTTATTGAACCATCAGGTTGATTGATTATCTCCCCAGGAAGGCTGATAATTTTGGCACGGAAGGTAATAACAGATTCAAGACTTGTGAAAGAGTCCTTAGGGAAGTGTGATTTCTAGAGTCAATAATGGCTATGTAAATTCTCCAAAGGAAGAGAAAGTTTGTGCAGAAAAGTCAGCCTTAGCCCAGGCTACATCTTTCTATGTATGTGAGCTTCACTAATAAAACAGAAGTTATCATGTCGAAGTTTCCAGAGGTCAGAGGAATCTGGACTATTATGTATTCCACTTTTTACAAGTATTTCTTCTCAGAGCCAAATGTTAGATTTTAAGCTATGTAATCAATAAGGTCTCTCCTAACACTGTCAATGATTTATAATTTTAGTGCTGAAAAGGACCATTTCCTGGAATGTCCTATATGATTTTTTTTTTTTTTTTGGAAAATTAAGTTATATTGTCAATGTACTTGGTAATGCAATTTGAAGGAACTCTATCATGAAATCCACAAAATGTAGAATTATTTTCTATAATTTGTCCATTATTCACCATTTATGTGAACTTGGATTTTCACAAATCAATTTTGCCTTACTACCCCTCTTCCCACAAGCCAAACCTTTCCTGGATTCTGTGTGGCCCCACAAAGAGGGGAAGCCCTTAGCTGCTGGTCTGACAGCATCACCTCTATATGTTGACATCCAGATAGTCTAAGGAAATATATCACATTGGTGTTCCAGATGGATTGGACCTAACACAGAGGGGAGTCAGCCCTTTCCAAACACCCCCACAGAGGAGATGAGCTGAGTGATAGATTTCAAGCACAATGAGACTGGGCATTGTCACAGACTGGAATTATGATGGCAGAAATCACACCCATTGTTGCATTTGGGGCCTGTGGTACATATACGCTGGCTTACTAAATGTGTACAAAAAACTGGCACCAACCAGAGCCATAAGATGGAATTTTCAAGCTTAATTCAGTTTCCTCATACCAAAAAGAATAAATATTTAAATTCTTGAGAATATTACCATTAATAATTCTTAAAGATAATGACAAATACACATGTATATGCTGTGCTGTGCTTAATTGCTCAGTCGTGTCCAACTCTTTGCAACCCCATGGACTGTAGCCTGCCAGGCTCCTCTGTCCATGGGGATTCTCCAGGCAAGAATACTGGGGTGGGTTGCCATGCCCTGCTCCAGGCAATCTTCCCAACCCAGGGATTGAACCCAGGTTTCCCGCATCGCAGGCGGATTCTTTACTGTCTGAACCACTGGTGAAGTCCGTATTTCAAGACAGTAAGGAATGGTAGAACTTGGCAAGAGCTTGCCCACGCTAAAGACATTCACATTTAAGCACATAAAATGATATGTTGGAAAAAACCCATGGGCCAAGGATTATTATTATTAATGATAATTTTTTGTACTTTTCAACAAGATTGCCAACTGTACCCATGTACAAGTTGTGCTATATTCTTAAATAAATATATATATATATATGCATATGTATTCATACAGGTATATAAATGCATTTAGAACTAAAGGTTCTAACACCATTGTGCCAGAACAATAAACATAAAACACAAGGCAAAAAGTCTGCCGCACATAGTTGTATTGTAGGTACATGATTCAAAGCAAGTGAAATACTGATGTAAATTAGTCTCTTTCTCCTACAAGACTGTTGCTAGGCCTGTAAGGTTTACATCAAGGTCAAAGGGACAATTACCTCAATGAAGAAAAATATCTGCACAAAAACAAAACTTTGACTTGGTCTATCAGGGGCTCCTCCCTCTGTTTTCTCAATGAATTCCAACCTAGGTCTGGTAGATGCTAAATTGTTTAACTGCTAAATTATAGGGCTTTAATAAAAATCCAGAAAAGTCAGGGAGTCAAAAGTTGATATACTCCTTTTAGATTTGAAGTAGGGCCAATATAATGTAACTTGCAAGCTATATAGGCATATTCACATTTGCACACAATTAGTAAGTATGTTGGAGCTATAGCAGGGTTTCTTAACAGTAGTACTGTTGACATTTTGGACCTGATAATTCTTTGTTGTAATGAGATGTCTTGTGAGTTATAGAATACTTTGCAATATCTCTCACTTCTGTGCAGTAAATGTAATATCCTTTCCTCTACCCCACGGGTCCCCAACCCCCAGGCATGGATCAGTAGTGGTTTGTGGCCTTTAAAAACAGGGCCACACAGCAGGAAGAGAGCAGCAGATGAGTGAGCAAAGCTTCATCTGTATTTACTGCCATTCTCCATCACTCACGTTAGTGCCTGAGCTCTGCCTTGTCTCAGATCAGCGGCGACATTGGATTCTCATAGGAGCTCAAGCCCTACTGTGAACTGTGCATGCAAGGGATCTAGGTTGCACGGTTCTTCTGAGAATCACCCCCAAACTATCCCCACCCCCTCATCCATGGAAAAACTGGTACCTAGTGCCCAAAATTTTGGGGACTGCTGCTCTACCCCACTGAGTAAATTTAAAAATGTCTCTAAAGAAAGTGAAAGTCACTCAGTCATGTTCGACTCTTTATGATCCCATGAACTTATACAGTCCATGGAATTCTCCAGGCCAGAATGCTGGAGTGGGTAGCCTTTCCCTTTTCCAGGGGATCTTCCCAACCCAGGGATTGAACACAGGTCTCCCGCATTGCAGGCAGATTCTTTACCAGCTGAGCCACAAGGGAAGCCTTGTGCTAGACATTGCCAAATGTCACTTGTTGGGCAAATTGCTTCTGGTTGAGAAGCACTGGTTTAAAATGAAGACCCAACTACCTTCCATTATGACTATCCTAAACATTCTTATTTACTATGGATATTTCTATGAAAGACATCGTCGAGGCACTTCATTTAGTTCTTTCAGTCTAATGTTAAGGGTGTCTGTCTTAGGTTTTATTTCTTAGAAGAGCCTGCAAAAGGGATTTCTGTGCAAGCAGTTTGCCAAAGGAGTGCTTCAAAGAGGATTCATCTGTGAGTGAGGTAAGCAGATTAAGGAAGGAGGAGGAGCAGCAGCAAATACATGGATTCAGATGAGATCTAGCCTCAGGCTGATCCCTTCAGAAGTTCTGAAATATAAATTGCACCATGGAATTTGTCCAGTGTTGAATCGAGGGTACCAGACTTCTGTATCCCATGCTGGTCAGTCATTGCAGTGAAGGTTGAGACTTTGTGAACTGTACCAATAGTATCTGCTATAGGATTTCTCCATAATAATTTTGAATGAAGTTGATTGGCTTAAAATATTTTCTCCAGAGGTGGATATTATTATGAAAATGGAAGCACATGGAGAATGGTCCAAATTGGCATTAACTTTGGCCTAATATAAAACTTCTTCATTTAAAATTAAAATTTTTGAAGAAGATATTTTACTGGTAATTAGTAACTTTGAATGCCTTTTTACTATAATTATGCCTCCAAGCATAAACTTACAAAACATTTTTTAAATTGGCATTGTGTTTTCTCTACAGTGGGAAACATTATATATACATATATGTGTATATATACACACATACACACACTTTACCAGAATTGCAACAATGAAGATCTCCAGTATACACTTAAAATGTGTCTTCTGTCCCTTTTCCCTATTTGTTTGTGCTCAGGGAAAGTGAAAATGGTAATGAGAATGGCAAGGACAGGAAGGACATTATCATGACTGCAAACAAAATGAGTCATTCAGATTGAGAGAGGTGAGGGAATAGAAAGTCATATTTGTTGCTTAGTTGCTAAGTCATGTCTGACTCTTTTGTGACCCTATTGACCGTAGCCCACCAGACTTATTTGCCCATGAGATTTTCTCATTAAGAATACTGGAATGGCTTAACATTCCCTTCTCCAGGGGATCTTCCAGACCCAGGGATCAAACCTGCATCTCCTGCATGGCAGGCAGATTCTTCATCACTGAGACACCAGGGAAAGTCCTATACTTCATTCTAAAAGCTAATGCAAATGACTCTTTGATCATTATGTGGGGTGGTTGTACCATTATTTCCCTGTGTACACGTGTGCACACATGCTATGGAAAGATGACTTACCAGTAATAACACTTGCTTGAAAAAAACTGTAAACATATCTGCATAAATCTCCATGCAAATACCTTTTTTTGGATTTTGGGGACAACTGCAAATATTTTTTAATGTATCTATCATTTAGATGTGGTTCATATAACATTATAAATATACATACATATATATATAATATGCATATATATAACATTATAAAGATGAACAAAAATGAACCTGACAGGGACATGGTTACCTTTGTTTAGAAAATGACAGTGTACACACTATTCCTACAAGTCCATTAAGCACTCTGCTAATTGCTATCAAGGGAACCTTAGTTTGTCAAAGTTTGCAATCTAGTTGTGTAGGCAGAATAAACACATGGAAGATGATGACAATTGATTCCAGGTCATAAGTAGTTTTAACAAGTGGTACCTATAGAATATGCTAGAAGTATTTCTGGGGGGAGAGAGGCTATTTTTATTTTTGTTTTGTTGTTTGAGATAACTAGAACCCACTAGGGGCTTCCCTAGTGGCTCAGATGGTAAAGAATCTGCCTGCAATGTGGGAGACTTGGCTTTGATCCCTGGGTTGGGAAGATTCCCTGGAGGAGGGCATGGCAACCCACTCTCATATTCTTGCTTGGAGAATCCCCACGGACAGAGGAGCCTGGCAGGCTGCAGTCAAGGGGTCATAAAGAGTTGGACAAGACTGAGCAACCAAGCACAGCACAGAAAACTTGAGGGGTGTTTACATTCAGTTTTGAAGTTGTGTGAGGTACTTCATCTATTCTTAGGCAACATTTAGCTATTGCAAACAATTCACAGTTTTATTTGTGATGTTCTAGGTTCAAGTAGCAGTGTTGAATTCCTCAAGTTACCAAAAAGAAGAGTAAGGGTTTCTCTTTAAAACTCATATTTTTTTCTGTTTAAGAAATTATGTCTAAAGAGTTCAGAAAGTCTGAAGAAGAAATGAAAGGTAATTCATAACCCCAACATGTTTTGCCTTGTGTAAACCACTACTAAAATATTGATAAACAGGAATGGATTTCTTTTCAGAGTTTGAGATGTAAAATTGCCTTACACAACCATGGGTGGTCTAAAAGTGATGTGAGAAGTTGTCATCTAGGCTGTGTCAGCTGCTTTAGGACCCACTTACCTACTAATAGCCATATAATAACATCTCAAGCAATTCTGTGATAGGGAACTCTAACTCCTGGAGAAAACCAGACTATTTTCAGAGACTTAACATAGTCTGAAAATGCTTCAACATATTATATCTAAATCATCCGCCTTTCATTTTCCATGTGTTTTCCTGATCATGAGTGTCCCAAGCATAAATTAAATCTTCAATTCTAAGGTTTTTGTGGTGACTTTGTTCCTTTCTCTGTCTCTTGACCAAGTCCCTGTTCACTGACTGATGAATACTCTGGAAGGTATTCACAAGTAAACTTTGCAACAATAATATTATGGAAGAAATTCTAGGTACGCTCTAAATTGTGCACAGAGAGATCAGAATTGTTCTACCTTTTTTTTTTTTTAAGAATAAAGTAATAACTAATAGTTGTCACATAGTGTGAACAGCAATATTGCTGTTATGCAGGAAAGTCTTCATTACTTATCTGTCTCCTTTTGTCACGCCCCCCCCTCTTCCACCAAACAGCCCCAACAATATCTCCTGGGCTTTTTAAATTCAATATCTAATAAGAAATAATTATGTGTGTCAACTTTCAGCTGTCAAAGAGAGAGAAGATGATTTATAACAGAAAATTGAAATTCCAACAGTTGGCATTTTCATAAATTCCTTTATTTTTAAAGGAGCATATGTTATTTAGGAGTTGGTTGAAGCCTTTTGATCTTTCTGTCTGACTATACATCCCCATTCTCTCAGTGGTCACCAAAGGAGCATGAATGTTTTGTAAAAAGAAACAGAGACAGTGAATTCTTTTAGTATGAGTGTCCCCTGAATAATGTTAAAAGAAAAACAAATGGTGGAAAGATAATCTTACGGTAGGGGAGTTCATAATCAGTGGGGAATTTTACATCACTTCCAAACTATCCTATCTAAGGGTCTGTAACTCATTTGGGGACTAGGCAGCTACCATACATGAGTAATAAGGGATGGGTGAAGATGGTGGTAACTGAAGAGGTCACGGATCACCTAAAGGCAAAAGGTTATCTCAGCATCAAATTATTACTGCTCTTTGGAAGTTTGGGTCCACCCACTGTTCTGGATGCTCTGACATTTTTCAAGAGATGCCCCTCAAATCCTTCTTTTGGTGCAAACTCTCTTGCCTTTTTTCACAATTGGTAATTAACTTTTTAAAAAGCATTATGTAGATCAGGCAAAAATAGTTCTGTGGGCTGAATTTGGACAAAGGTAGCACTGTTTGAGACCCCAGACATGGAAGTTCTTTTAATGCTAACTGGTAAGTCTAATAAGTTGTTCATTTAAAATAGTTGAAGAAAGATTCACAGAGCCTCTTAAAGGCTGAATAGGGTTGAAGTTAGTGAAAGGGAATGGAAACATTCCGCCTAGAAAATAAACATGTCTGAAGATAGATAAATGGGAATAACCACTAACATGAAGATGTGATAGTTGAATGTCCTAAATGTTTGGCATATATGATACTAACTGAAGAGGTAAAGGGAATTGTTGGATGAGTTACATGAGATCAAAGAAGATATTTTATGCCAACCAGAGGGAAAAGATTCAATGGAAATGATTGGAAGCAGAAAGACAATGATAACATTACAGCAGGAGAATGGTACAATACAAGCAGCAGTTAATAGAGGTTTTTAGGGGTGTGTGTTTGAGGGCATGTCCAGGTTAGTGCTCTGGACCATTCTGGAGATGGTGCCCTTGTCTTTGTTGACTAATCACTAATCAGTGGAGGAAGTTCAGCCTAGGGAAGGCTGGGAAACACCCTGGATGGTTGTAATAAGAGAGAGATCCCTTGGACTGTTGACTTACAAGTGTTTTCTACTTCTATTCCTTCAATCCTTCCTTAATTTATGCCACTAATATTTACTGAGCACCTGTCTGCATCCAGTTCAGTTCATTTAAGTCTCTCAATTGTGTCTGACTCTGTGATTCCATGGACTGCAGCACACCAGGATTCCCTGTCCATCGCCAACTCCTGCAGTTTACTCAAACTCATGTCCATTGAGTCCGTGATGCATCCAACCATCTCATCCTCTGTTGTTGCCTTCTCCTTCCACCTTCAATCTTTCCCAGCATCAGGGTCTTCTCCAATAAGTCAGTTCTTTGTATCAGGTGGCCAAAGTATTGGAGTTTCAGCTTCAGCATCAGTCCTTCCAATGAATATTCAAGACTGATTTTCTTTAGGATGGAGTGGTTCAATCTCCTCGCAGTCCAAGGGACTCTCAAGAGTCTTCTCCAACACCATAGTTCAAAAGCATCAATTCTTTGGTGCTCAGCTTTCTTTGTAGCCCAACTCTCACATACATACATGACTACTGGAAAAACCATAGCTTTGACTAGATGGACGTTTGTTGGCAAAGTAATGTCTCTGCTTTTTAATATGCTGTCTAGGTTGGTCATAACTTTTCTTCCAAGGAGCAAGCATCTTTTAATTTCATGGCTGCAGTTACCATCTTCAGTGATTTTGGAGAACCCCCAAAATAAAGTCTGTCACTGTTTTCACTGTTTCCCCATCTATTTGCCATGAAGTGATGGGACCAGATGCCATGATCTTAGTTTTCTGAATGTTGAGTTTTAAGCCAACTTTTTCACTCTCCTCTTTCACTTTCATCAAGAGGCTTTTTAGTTCTTCTTCACTTTCTGCCATAAGGGTGGTGTCATCTGCATATCTGAGGTTATTGATATTTCTCCCGGCAATCTTGATTCCAGCTTGTGCTTCATCTAGCCCAACTTTTCTCATGATGTACTCTGCATATAAGTTAAATAAGCAGAGTGACAATATACAGCCTTGACGTACTCCTTTTCCTATTTAGAACCAGTCTGTTGTTCCATGTCCAGTTCTAACTGTTGCTTCCTGACCTGCATACAGGTTTCTCAAGAGGCAGGTCAGGTGGTCAGGTATTCTCATCTCTTAAAGAATTTTCCCCATTTTGTTGTGATCCACACAGTCAAAGACTTTGGTATAGTCAATAAAGCAGAAGTAGATGTTTTATAGGAACTCTCTTGCTTTTTTGTTGATCCAACGGAAGTTGGTAATTTGATCTCTGTTTCCTCTGCATTTTCCTACATCCTGCACTATACTAATGTCTAGGGGAAATTTTCCCTTCTACCCTTCTTGAGCTCTTGTGACTGGAATAATAATAAAATTGATACAAAATAGATTAACAAGAAAGAAAGAAAGAAATATGTGCACAAAGATTTCTCATTAAAATGAGACATAAGAAGTAGCCAAATCTTGCAGCCTTTATATTTCTTTAGAAAAAAGAACATTTGTGAGAAGTTGACAGGGCAAAGACTTAGGTTTGGTGTGATCAATCAGTGAAGAAAGTAAACTTTGGGTTCAGGGTAGTAAATTAAAGAAGTAACAAAGTTTGTTTGTAAATCCTGCTTGGCCTGAATTCCTTGTCTCTGGCAACATGGGTGTTCTTTTTTACTTTTAGTTGGAGGGGAGGGTACCTTTCATATGAGAGATTCATTTCCTGCTTTCAGGGAGACAAAAGCGAGGGGTCCAGTGTCCCTTCTGCAGTGCCCATTTCTTAAGCAACTTTAAATCAAAATGACAAGCTATTGATGTACATTTTGGCATGGCCTATGCTAGGCCTCAATACTAAGAACTAAAGATTGCCTGAGAAATATAATGGAAGTAAAAATGCAGATCACATTTGCATAAAGAGTAAGAGCTGAGAGAAAGGAATAGAAGGAGCTACAGGAGCACAGAAGACAGGCACCTGGACAGGCATGAAGTATTCAGGAAATGCAGTCCAGAAACAGCATCAAAATTGAAATGTTGAGGATCCATAGAAGTCAAACAGGCCAAGCACAGGGACAAGAGGTTCATGGAACATGGGCAAAAGCAGATGTTGGAGCTGAAATGGGAACTGAGCACATTTAAACATGCCTGGAATATAAAAAGAAAGGGTAAAATTGAAAAAAAAAAAAAAAAAGAAAGGGCAAAATTGGCAAGAGGTGAGTCTGGAAAGGTAGTCAGGAACCCCATTCAGTGAGTCTTGAAAGCTTTAGGAATCTGTACTTTGCTCAAAGAAATTAAATATTTTAAACTGAATGTTAATCATTTTCTATGCTTTCAAAAAATCCAAATTTCATTTTAAAATTGGATTGGCAACAGAATGCCTAGAGAAGGGAAACAAGGATTTGATTTTGTTTATATACCCAGAGAATTGACCCTAGCAAGCAACTCAAAAAGGCATTACTGTTGATTGGACAGTGAGAGGAATAAATACAAACTCTGAGAAGGAGTCTAGTACAGTGCAGACAAGCAAGAAAGTGTGTTGGTGCTACTATCACAACTCTGGATTGTTGGAGGCTGGAGGGCTCTTCAGTTCAGTTCAGTCGCTCATTCATGTCCTACTACCTGCAACCCCATAGACTGCAGCATGTCAGGGTTCCCTGTCCATCACCAAGTCCTGGAGCCTGCTCAAACTCATGTCCATTGAATCAGTGATGCCATCCAACCATCTCATCCTCTGTTGTTCCCTTCTCCTCCTGCCTTCAATCTTTCCCAGCATCAGGGTCTTTTCCAATGAGTCATTTCTTTGCATCAGGTGGCCAAATTATTGGAGTTTCAGTTTCAGCATCAGTCCTTCCAATGAGTATTCAGGACTTATTTCCTTTATGATTGACTTCTTTGATCTCCTTACAGTCCAAGGGACTCTCAAGAGTCTTCTCCAACACCACAGTTCAAAAGCATCAATTCTTCAGCGCTCAGCTTTCTTTATCATCCAACTCTCACATCCGTACTTGACTACTGGAAAAAACATTGGTTTGAGTAGATGCACCTTTGTCAGCAAAGTAATATCTCTGCTTTTTAATATGCTGTCTAGGATGGTCATAGCTTTTCTTCCAAGGAGCAAGCGTCTTTTAATTTCATGGCTGCAGTTACCATCTTCGGTGATTTTGAAGTCCAAGATAATAAAGTCTGTCACTGTTTCCATTGTTTCCCCATCTATTAGAAACCTTTGTATTTCTTTATACTAAAGAGGAAACTGAGGCAGTGAGGAGGAGGGTCATGCTGACAATCACATGGTACTCCATTGGTGGCATAGATAGGAGCCAGATCCCAAGAACACTGTTTTCATTTTAGTATGAAAGCTAAATAGCTTGTGACATTAAGGTAGGGGAAAAAAACCTCAAAGAATATAAGAATTTTAGTTATTGGTTTCCACATCCATGGAGAAAGTAAGCAGCATTTTCAGTCTAGTCCCCAGAGTGAAACATAGACATACAAAACAAATATTTATATAAGTTAGTAATTTTTAACGCTCTGAATTTATCTATCTTCCAACTATGACTTTTTCCTAATGAACTAGACTCGGGGACAAAGTCCGTTCTATGATGTTGAACTCTATGTTTTTAAATAGTTTTTCTGTCTAAAATTAGGAATTGAACAATCCTAGGAGAAAATATTTTCACGTTTTCAGAGAAAATTCTATCAGAGGATATAGAAGAAGTTCCTGGGTTTTCAGCTTCCTGTCTGTCTGGTCACTCCTAGAAAGAGAGGGTGAACTTGAAAGTCTTTGAGGGCCCTTCTACTTCAGAGATTCACTGAACATGGATAACAAAAAGCCAAACTTCTTACTCTTTTTAATATACCTGATTTTTCAAACAAATAAATGATTTGCAAGAAATAAATTTTATATATATATCACTGAGTAGGAGTGGATATTAATCATTTTGGTAAATAGATTTCACTTTACTCTCCAAACATAAAACTAAAGCAGCATTCAAATTATTTATAAATGAACCAAGGGGGATGAGGAGGTAATTCCAGGGAACTGCCAGTTGTTAAAATAGTTGATAAATTGGGTTTAAACAAGGCTTGCTCTGTCTCTATACCAGAGTGAGTTTCTACATATAAGGTTTGTACCTGGATCCTGCTCTGCAGTAGTAAAATGAGCTAGCTATTTCAGGGGAAGGCATATCCACACCAACTGAGAATATCATCGTTCCAACAGTTCAACACTTGGCATGTAACAGACAATGTTAGTTGAATAGACCAACACACTCACCAAGCTGGTAGCAGTAGTGGTTGGTCATTTTTGTGTGATACGTACTTTTTATGGGGGAACAACAGTGCTTAACCAAGCAAACCCGTCTTAATGGTAAATGTCCAGCTGTTCTTTAAAGAGAAATTTGGGGATTACAGATACCTTCTGGTGCTGTTTACAGAGGCCACTGATTTACAGAAACAAAAAACAATAACTGTTTCTCAGATAGTATTGAACTGCTGATAGATTTTATCGATAAGATCATTTCTATTTATGCGAGAAAGACATCCTGGTGGACCTAGGATTTAAGAAGAGCTAGGTAGGAATTTAGAAGGTGTTAGAGTCACAGATGCTTAGAATGACGAGCTAACGTCTTCTGGCTCATCTTCTTCTTATTCCCAATCTACTACTCTTCCAAAAATTTTTATTTCCTGTGAATTTTGCAGAATGACTTAGGTCCAGCAAGTGTAAAATCTAGACACGTTAGCACGCAGGCATATTGCTTTTGTGTAACATGAGTAGTAAGAATAAATACCTCTATTAAAATATTTTTGGCATTTGCTGACCATATTTTTAAAGCAGGGCTTCCAAGCCTGCTTTAGATTAAGAAATCCTGAAGACATTCACCTTTAGTGCACAAAAGTAATATTAGAATTTGTAAAGGTGTGTGCACAAGTCTGAATTATGTTAATATGAAAAGACAATTATCTACATGAGACTGAAAGGTAATTGTCTCCCTCAGTTGAGACAGAATAGCACATTATAACAAGAATCGTCATCACAAAATTTAAAATACTTTGTATCACATTGAATATGGCAAGCATCCAGCACAACCGACATCCTTTAAGTTCTAATACCTAAGACTAGACCTAGAGCAACTATGCTGACAGACTGCATGTAACACATAGTAATGTGGAAAGACAGAACATTGGTATTTTTAGTTACTTTACCCTCTATCACCTAAAAGTATCCAAGTAGGCTATCTATTTCATTTGTAGACCTAAGGAATAATGGTTGCTGGCAATTATACATACAAATCTAGAGAATGCTAAGAGAGTTATTATTATTTAAACACACCCCTTCTAATATAGACTATTTTGTGAAGCGGCAATAAAATTCTATAGAGTAAGATAAAATGGGGCTTCCCAGGTGACTCTAGTGGTAAAAATCCACCTGCCAATGCAGGAGATGTGGGCTCAATCTGTGGGTCTGGAAGATTCTCTGTAGTAGAAATTGGCAATCTGCTCAAGTTTTTTTGCCTGGAAAATTCTATAGACAGAGGAGTCTGGTGGGCTGTAGTTCACGCAGCTGCAAAGAGTCAGACACTACTGACCAACTGAACATATGATAAAAGTTACTTCAAGGTTTTCTTGCTGACCAACTAATAAAACGTTTAAATAGCACTAGTCTAAAACATGCTTTTGAGTTGCAAAGTTGTGGGAATAAACATAACCCTAAGAGATAGCAGGCCATCAGATTTGTTATTCTCTGGAAGAATCTGTTGATTGGCACAAGGCTTCAGCTCTGAGACCAGTGACCAGTAAGGAAGGTTAATTGCATGGATGTTCATGAATAGACGTGGTTCAGAGTCTGGATCTGAGAGAGAAGAAACTTTAAAGCTCAACAAGTCTCACAGTGACTTGGCCTTCTGGTTCTCCCCCTGGACCTGGAAGAGTAGTTTCAGGTTTGTGGATCAAGACAGTTCGAAAGTGCCCCTTTGGGGATCTGGGAGTATATTCCAATATACTGATTCCATAAATCTTATGTCTACACACACTGCCCTAGATCCTGCTGAAATCCCAGAGAGTGATCAAGTAGGCTTCTCATGTGGATTTAACAGAGCTCAAAGTTACTATTGTATTACAGTATCTGCCCAGAATAGAGTGTTTCAGGCTTGCATCCAAGGTCTGTAACATGTGTAGGTCAAGTTCTTGTGTATGGATTTCTAGGCCACTAGTTTAATACATTTGGTGAATATAGTAAGTTTTTTGAAACTGTGTGAAAATTATGTGGTATGTGGTTATTTGGGCTTTCTGGTAGCTCAGACAGTAAAGAATCTGCCTGCAGTGTGGGAGACCTGTATTTGATCCCTGGGTTGAAAAGATCCTCTGGAGGAAGGCATGGCAACCCACTCCAGTATTTTTGCCTGGAAAATCCCATGGACAGAAGAGCCTGACTGGCTGCAGATCATGGGGTCACAGAGTCAGACATGACTGAGCGACTAAGCACAGCATGGCACATGTGGTTATTTTATAAAAACTTAATTCTCATAATCCTATGAGATAGTTGCTATTTATGCCCTGATTTTACAGATGTAGCAACTAAAGCATAGAAAAGCTCATGTATCTTGGTAAAGATCACATTTAGTGAAGACAGAAACAAAATAAAGTCAGTGATATTCCAGAGTCTCTGATCTCAAACATTCATCTGACCTACCACATGATGTCTCTTATGTCCCTTTCCTATATGAATTTCCCTTCTTTTAGGAACTTTGGAACTGAAGCTTTGAGTGAGGTTGCTGAATCATGTCAGAAACGGTGTCCAGAAAGGGAGAACACATCATTTCCTTTTTTTCCCATCCCATCAGTGAAGTATTATTGAGATAGGTAATAATGAGGGATAGAGGTCTTTTGAAATTTTGCAGTAGAAGATTTTGAGGATTCAATTTAACTGTGGCAGTTTTTAGGCTAACGGTCAAGACCAACAGCAAAAAGATGTTTTGAATGGTGAGCTTTAACAAAGAGGGTTGTTGGAATTTAGGGAGCAGGGTTTGATGACTATGCCCTGAGAAGCCTGAAGGGGAAGACATCCTGTGGAGATAAGATATCTGTGGCGCTTCATCTTCTGGGCTTACAAATCAGGTTCCATCGTCACAAAAGGAGCTCCATATCTCATGAAAAAATTGTTAGATAAGAATGCTAATATATTAATTTGCAATGAGAACTATAGTCCCCTGTGCACTGGAATACTTGCATCAGCATGGGCAGCACATTCTCTCACTGCAGGCAGGCCAGTGCAGAAAACCAAATTATAATCAGATAGAAGGTTGCTTGATTAGTATGGAATTAGAGAAAGAATCAGTTAGATGATTGTAGGTTTAATGGGGTGAGACAAAAACAGCCTGATATGTCCATCTCCACAGCAGGGATAGCTTTTTAAATAGCAATATAATATTCACACTGCACTGACCTAAATTCCCTCTCCCCTCGTGGAGCTGGGAGAGGCACAGCCAACTTTTCTCTTGTCATTATGATTTTCCTGTAACTATTTTCTGACCAGTTTCCTTTCTGTTGGTGAGTTATCTTTTTTTTTTTTTTTTTGAAATATGTTGAATATTTTTAGTTTAATTTGCTCAAGTCAAAAAAAAAAATCCTTTCTTTCAAATTATTTCTACTGACTTTTCTAATTTGTCTTTGGATTCCTGCTCAGAGAACAGCTGAAGTTCTAAGTATTTCCATTTATTATTAGCTTAGCAGAATAAAATCTCAAAGAAGTAATATATGATAAGTATGACTTCTCATTTACCCTCTCTGATGCCTATACATTTTGCTTATTAAAAAGTAAGCAAAAGTCAATAAAGGAAGATTTGATAAGGAGATGTTAAAAACTGAGGGTATATCCTAGACTTAATTCACATAATCACATTCAACTCAAGAGTCCCATATATTTTTTCTGTCCTTTGTTGTTGTTGTCCAGTCACTTAGTCGTGTTAGATGCTTTGTGACCCCATGGACTGCAGCATGCCAGGCTTCCCTGTCCTTCACTATCTCCTGGGGTTTACTCAAACTCAAGTCCGTTGAGTCGGTGATGCCATGCTACCATCTCATCCTCTGTTGCCCTTTTCTTTCTATCCTTAGCCCATGAATTGAAATAATTGAGTCTCAAAAGGTTACATTAATGCCTTACAAGGTCTTAAAGATGACACAACTATTCATTCACATTTATTGAACTGTTCTTATTCAAACGAAACAGCTTTAACTCTGGAAGACTATTTTTATAAGTTTTAAAACCAGAATTTTTAACTTATTTATTGTTTAACTTGAAAATTCTATTAAGCAGAATATCCTATTTCCAAGTCTTTGGCTCAATTGGTATATTTACATTTATATCAACTCTGTAATATAAAATCTCTTATGTTTCTGACCACAGTACAGTGTCCAGAGCATACTTTGCTGCTGCTGCTGCTAAGTCACCTGAGTCGTGTCCGACTCTGTGTGAGCCCATAGACGGCAGCCCACAAGGCTCCCCCATCCCTGGGATTCTCCAGGCAAGAACACTGGAGTGGGTTGCCATTTCCTTCTCCAATGCATGAAAGTGAAAAGTGAAAGTGAAGTCCCTCAGTTGTATCCGACTCTTAGCAACCCCATGGACTGCAGCCTACCAGGGCTCCTCCGTCCATGGGATTTTCCAGGAAAGATTACTGGAGTGGGTTGCGATTGCCTTCTCTGGAGCATACTTTAGGCTTGGTAAACTCCTAGAGGAATAAGCTAGGTTCTTAGACCCTTTCTTCCATTGGATTCAACACTGTTAGCATGATACTTTCCCCAAGGTATAACAGTTGCTGTTGATGATGACCTGTTTTACATCTTCTCATCCACCTCTAAGTTTATCAGTATCTTTGAAGTACACATCCTGAACACCCTGCTAGCATCTCACCATAAGAGTCTGTATCTTTGTTTCTCTGCCTGGTAGATTTCTTCAGTTCCAAGAAAGCAGGACACCCTAGAAATGCTGGAATACAACATACCCAGAATAACTTCACTGAATTTGGAAGACAAATTATTCCAGCTTCCCAAACTTCTATGAGATAATTGGGTAGTATAATACATGTTACTAGATGCCTAAAGAGTCCCACTGGAGATTTAGCCCCTAAGTATCACTTCTAATTAACACACCTTTTATTGACTCCCTGCATTCAGTCTCACTTTTACCACTCCATCACTTATGCTTCCTGGCTCTCAGATAAATTGTGCCTATTTCAAGGCATGATTTTGTGGGAACCCAAGAAAAGCAAGTCACTCACTTATGATTTTCTATCATGATGAACTCACTGTGTTGTTAGTCAATCGCATTTTACTATTAAACATAGAGAATGAGTCTTTATTTAGAACCACTGAATGACATATAATAGAGCTCCTTCTTCTACTTCCCTAGGACTTGACAAGGGAAGTCCTTGTTTCTGAAGATTCTCAAGAATTATAGGTGATTTTTAACTTTGCAGATGGTCAAGCATGATTCTTTAGCAAGAATTCAAATTTTTGAATTATTATTTTGCTTTGGAAAAGAACCTGTTAATGTATTTAATACTCTTGAGAGTCCCTTGGACTGCAAGGAGATCCAACTAGTCCATCCTAAAGGAAATCATTCCTAAATATTCATTGCAAGGACTGATGCTGAAGCTGAAACTCCAATACTTTGGCCACCTGATGCGAAGAACTGACTCATTTGAAAAGACCCTGATGCTGGGAAAGATTGAGGGAGGGAGAAGGGAATGGCTCAGGATGAGATGGTTGGATGCATTACCGGCTCAACGGACATGAGTTTGAGTAAACTCCAGGAGTTGGTGATGGACAGGGAGGCCTGGCGTGCTATGGTTCATGGGGCTGAAAAGAGTCGGACATAACTGAGCGACTGAACTGAAATGATCAATGATCAGAGCCTTTTACCTGTTAATTCCACTTCTAGGAATTTACTTCAAGGAAATATATTTTAAAAATGGTGTATGCACCTGATTATTTTTCTCAAATACCAACCAGTAAGATACCAAAGAACTTCAGAAAAATTGTTCCCTGATATGTCCACTTTTGGTATTAAAGTTTTATTTACCTTTCTTGTACTCTCTTTGTATATTATATGTATGAAAGTGAAAGTGAAGTCACTCAGTTGTGAACAACTCTTTGCAACCCCATGGACTGTAGCCTACCAGGCTCTTCCATCCATGGGATTCTCCAGGCAAGAGTACTGGAGTGGGTTGCCATTTCCTTCTCCAGGGGATCTTCTCAACCCAGGGATGAAACCCAGGTTTCCCACATTGTAGGCAGACGCTTTACCATCTGAGCCAACAGGGAAGGCATATTATATGTATAATTATATATATATATATATATACACCGTTAATATAATATATATATAATAAAATATATATATACCATTTTTTCCACTAGACAAAAATCAACTTTTAATTGTTTACAATCCACTAGACAAAAATCAACTTTTAATTGTAACAATTAAAAGTTGATTTTTGTCTAGTGGAAAAAATGGTACATATATATATATATATATATATATATATATGTCAGATGTGAAAATAGGCATTTCAGAACAGAACTGCTTAGAATAATAGCTAATAAAAGGTTGAAAATAATCTTAATGTCCAACAATGAGGAATAATCAATTGGATCATAATGCATTAACTAGTTGTAAAATTATGTAGTTGAAGAGATGGGACTAACAAATATAAGATTGATGTGATGCTAAATGAAAAGAAGCTATGGAAAAAATTTGTGTTACAGTTACCTTGCAAATATAAGGGTTGCATATGGACAAGCGATGGAACAGAACTGGTTAAAGCTAGCTATAATCTACCACAATCATGTCCTCTTTTCATATATAAGCAAAGAAAAGAAATGAGAAGCAAAGAATGTTGTTAGGACTATAATTACAATGTGTGCAGAATTCAAAGGTTAAGATAGTGTCAAATAATTATAAACATTGACAGCATATGCCTCTATTTCCTCCCCACCTCAATGAGAACAGAGATAATGGGCAATGATATCACAACTATACTGTCAACTTAGAAATCCTAGATTAAAATGTTAGGATTAAAAGCACGCAGGAAAGGAGAAAATGATCCCAGGGAGATGATGTGATTTGCTAAAGTTAATTAGCTGGAGAGCCAGAATCGGCTCTGGTCTTCTGAACATTAGTGTAGAGTTCAGACAATTTCTTTATCTGTAAGTGGAGTAATAGCTCCTGCCCACTATAGGTCTTTGGCTCTTGTAGGAATTATATGAAAGGGAATTCATAAGGGAGCTCTGTACATTGCAAATCCAGTCAACAATGAAGTAATGCAGAGTTTAAAAGAAAAATGAAGCGATATGGAGGCTGGTGATTCACAATCTGTAGAGCTCAAAGGCATAAAGTCTTGAAAAGAAGGTCATTATCTAGCATGGGAGGTGCAGGATGTTGGCTACTCCCATGATATTTCTGAAGAATGAACGTCTTAGTCAGAACTGTGGTGGATCAAGTATAAGTTGCTGATGCCTGGTTCTCTTTCCCCAGACATGATAGTGCCCATGCTTTGTACCTGTACTACCCGGGGGTGGTTCAGACAAGAAGAGCTAGAGCTGTCAACTTAGCTCTGTCTCCTCTCATCCTCATTTTCAGACACACTACACACAGTGTCTCCCTTAAGACTTGAACTCTGTTCTCTCCAACTAAGCCCCCCTCAGCCAAGGGCAGGTCAGCTTGGGCTTTCAGAAGAACCCATGCCAAGCTACTCCAGGTCTCTATAGGGTCTTTACAATCAGGTAGGATGATTTAGAACTTTGTAGGGATATGAAAGAACAAATCTGCACATAGAAGATGCCCAACAAGTGTTGAAGTGCTGAGAAAGGATGACACTCTGCTAAGTAATGTAAGGTTCAAATTGTGAATTAGTACTTTAAACATTAAAAACACTATTATTTTCAAGTACTACATTTTTATGAAATATATTTATGTATATATGTATGTATATATATGTATGCATGTGTGTGTGTGTGTGTGTATATATATATATATATATGATGTACTACAATAAACTCAAAGAAATCAGAAAAAAATCAAGGGGGCTTCCCTGGTAGCTCAGCTGGTAAAGAAACTGCCTACAGTGTAGGAGATCTTGGTTCAGTTCCTGGGTTGAGAAGATCCCCTGGAGAAGGGAACAGCTACCCACTCCAGTATTCTGGCCTGGAGAATTCCATGGACTGTAGAGTCCATGGGGTCACAAAGAGTCAGATACCACTGAGCGACTTTCACTTTTGCAATAAACAAGGGGCTAGATAGTTTAAGATCTAGATTCTAGTCTTGGTTCCATCACTAACTTGGTCTATGACTGCGGATGATTACTTGAACACTCTAGGCCTCTTTATAAAATAGATTTTTCTAGATGATTCCTAAGATATTTTTTAACTCTAATGTTCTATGACTATATATGAACAACATTAAAAACAAACCTAACATATATTTACAAATAAGCCTCCCTTTCAGGGGAATAGTACAACAACAAAAACAAAGTGAGGTTTTTGACACGTGTCACCCAATACTAAATCACCTATGGTATATATATCAACACAGGTTTTACTGAATTTTCAATCTGGCTGCATAAAGACAAATATTCTAATAAATAGCATAATTCTGAAACTTAAGGTCTCTTTCTTTCTACATCTTTCTGCCATCCCCACCTTTCTACAGAATTCTGTTTAGTTGCTCATTCATGTCTGACTCTTTGCGACCCCATGGACAGCAATACGGCAGGCTTCCCTGTCCTTCACCATCTCCCAGAACTTACTTAAACTCAAGTCCATTGAGTCAGTGATGCCATCCAACCATCTTGTCCTCTGTCATCTCCTCCTCCTCCTGCCTTCAATCTTTCCCGGCGTCGGGGTCTTTTCTAATGAGTCCACTCTTTGCATCAGGTGGCCAAAGTATTGGAGCTTCAGTTTCAGCATCAGTCCTTCCCTTGAATATTCAGGATTGATTTCCTTTAGGATCGACTGGTTTGATCTCCTTGCAGTCCAAGGGACTCTCAAGAGTCTTCTCCAGCACCACAGTTCAAAAGCATCAATTATTCCACGTTAGCCTTCTTTATGGTCCAATTATCACATCCATACATGACTACTGGAAAAACCATAGCTTTAACTATATGGACCTCTGTTGGCATTATTTTGTCAGCAAAGTAATTTCTCTGCTTTTTAATACAGTGTCTGGGTTTGTTATAGCTTTTCTTCCAACGAGCAGGCATCTTTTTTATTTCATGGCTGCAGTGATTTTGAAGCCCAAGAAAATGTGGTCTCTCATTGTTTCCATTGTTTCCCCATCTATTTGCCATGAAGTCGTGGCACCGGATGCTGTGATCTTCTTTTTTTTTTGAATGTTGAGTTTTAAGCCAGCTTTTTTACTCTCCTCTTTCACCTTTGTAATGTAGATTTTAAGAACATACATTCAGCCAGATTGAGTTCAAAGTCAGGGTTTGCTAACATATAGCTGATGACTTTAGAAAATTATTTAGCTTTTCTATGTCTCATTTAAAATAACTATAATGATATTACTAACCTTGAAAGGTAGTTGCAAGGATTAAATGACATTATACATAAAGCTCTGAGAACACTTAACGTGTGTTAACTTTTAAGAGTATAAATAATATATATATCCTTTACAAGTGGGATATCATATCTTGAGAAAACAGTAGCTTGTTATGGGAGCTTGTTGAGTACCTATATGTTGTCCGGGTGTCAATGCCTACTAGTAAGTTTAAAGCTTCAGCTGTAGTTCAGGAAGAGGTCTAGCCGGCCTTGTGGTTTATATTCATCAGGTTTATATTTACTCACATAGGCAGAGATTTCACATCTATAAGTAGCTAACATTATCCATGAACAAAAATTGTGTAAGAAGAGAAGAGGGTGGAAGAACAGGACTTTCTTTTGACACCTACTCTTAAGAAACAGGTTGAGGTAAAGGACTGAATGGACCATACGACAAGTAGCCAAAGAACTAAAGAGTGATTCCATAAAAGTCGAAGTACGGAGTTTCAAGCAGAAGGTACTCAAAACAGTCAAGTTATATAGACTTGAGGCCAGATAAAGACTGTCAAAAAATCATTGCCTCTGACAATCCAAAGGTTATTTCTAATCTTTGAGAGAACAGTCTTGGGGGAATGATGAAGGAAGAAACTAGATTTCAGGTGACTAGGGAATATATAGGAGGTGGAAAATACAAGTCAGGGTGTGAAGATTACCATTTCAATATGGTGTCAGGTAAATGACTGCTGCTGCTGCTGCTAAGTCAGTTGAGTCGTGTCCGACTCTGTGCGACCCCATAGATGGCAGCCCACCAGGCTCCTCTGTCCCTGGGATTCTCCAGGCAAGAATACTGGAGTGGGTTACATTTCCTTCTCCAATGCATGCATGCATGCTAAGTCGCTTCAGTCATGTCCGACTCTGTGTGACCCTATGGACAGCAGCCCACCAGGCTCCTCTGTCCACGGAATTCTCTAGGCAAGAATACTGGAGTGGGTTGCCATTTCCTTCTCCACAGGTAAATGGAGTTCATACCTGATCCAGCTGAGAACAAGAACTCAAAAATACGGTCATGTGCTTTTAAGATATAACCTAGTATTTTGTATAATTAGTGTTTTAGTATAATTTACTTAGTATTTCAGTATAATTTATTACATATAGTAAGTTACATATGTACACACAGATATGTATATGTGTATGTATACGCATGTATATAGGGCTTCCTCAGTGGCTCTGTGGTGAAGAATCTGCCTGTAATGCAGGAGAAACAGGAGACGCAGGTTCAGTCCCTGAGTCAGGAAGATACCCTGGAGGAGGGCATGGCAACTCACTCCAGTATTCCTGCCTTGGGAATTCCAGGGACAGAGGAGCCTGGTGGGCTATAGTCCATGGGGTTGCAAAGGATCACACATAACTGAAGCAACTGAGCACACATGCATGCATGTATACACACACACACACACACACACACACACACACATGCATAAATGCTAATATTTAGCATTTATCAGTCCTGCTTATTTTTTAAGCTAAAATTTCCACTGATACTTAGCATTTGAGCATAGCAGTTTTATGTATCCTTCTATTTCCTAGCTTTATTTAAGTCAGAGGATACTGACAAATTAGTATTTGTAAAATTCTTTCTATTTAAGATGGTAGAAAATGAGGGAAAAGATAGTAGAAAGAAAGGAATAAAAGTGCCAAGGACTAAGGTTGTAAGTTAAAAAAATAGAGAAAAGAAAGCTAACAAGGAATAAAGCAAAACATTACTTCTGCAAATCAGAAAAAAGCTTAAAGCAGCTGCAGAAGTTGTTGCTGATGAATTCAGTTCTTATCCTGAATATCTTTTCCGACTATAAAGGCAAGACATTTTGAGAAAGATTTCTGGGGTCATAGCTGAAGTTTTCACATCAGGATTAGTTTAGATCTCTGGATCTCTGACTCATGACCTCCTAAACAGAATATAAATTTGCTGTCAGAAGAAGGAAGGCAAGTTAATCTAGCAGAATGCTCTAAGTAGGTCCCCGAAAGAAACATTTTTATCCATTCTACCGAAATTGGAGAAAAGGCTAAATTTAGCTCTGATAGACCTCTGAATTGTCTACTAAATGCCACTGTGAATGCTGTTAAACAAAATAACCCTGTGCTGCTTAGGAGAAGCCAATGAACACAGAACGAATGCTGTCATTAGAAACAATTAATTCCATTTCTGTCACCATTTTAGATTATCTCATCAAGGAAGAACCATAATGTTTATTGGACGTTTATAATTAAAAACATTTTCTATGAAAAAAATTACTCTTTCTCAAAGTAGATTTTGAAAACTATATGTGCTGTTAATGTCTGGCATGGTCTTGTCACAGGTAAATATGGTGGTGAATAAAATTCAGGGGTGAAGGCAGACTCCAACTCCCAGAATTGTGAGAAGATGCTAATATGCAAATGGAAAGTTTCCCATTTTGTATTTATTCAAAAGAGCAACATACACACACACACACACACACACACACACACAAGCAAAAGAATAGAGAAACTCTAAGAGCTAGACTATAAAGGAGACCAAGTTTAACATAGGCACTCTCTTACTTTCTGTTTTCATACATTCTCCTTCATCTATCAAAATTAGGTGCTTATTATGAGTTTTGATTTTTAAAGATTCTGTTCTCAACCAGGAGTCAATAAAGCTGTATTTTCACTAAAAAGCTGTTTAGAGTTAGTTCCTCTAGCACAGCTGAATTTTAAACAGTCAACCAACAAATACTATATATATATATATCTTATGTGTGTAGTACTGTGGGGTTACAGAAGGCCTAGATATTGCTCAAAGCATATTATCTTTGTTAGGCTAATAAAAGATGACACAGAGAACAATAAAGATGACATTTGATTAACCCCTGTTGATGGAGCTACTGTCTTATATTAATAGCATTATCCATTCCAAACAATGTAGTAGTATAAGAGAGAGTCTAGCCTTCCAGTGAAAATGATAGAATCTGGGGCCAGTTTACTGGTTCTGCCATATATTAGCTGTATGACCATGGGCAAATCCCTGAAAATACACTTGCTTCAGTTTCATATATTTATCATGGAGGCAAATCTAGTATCTTCCTCATAGAATTGAATTTGTCATTTCCCTCCTCTCTATGATAGGTGTTTGGTCGGGGATGAACACTGCCAAGCAAGTGCCTCCAGCATCATTTTCAGGTTTAGTAGGTAGATAGTAGATGTGAATACAGAGGATTCATCACATCCAATTTAACATTTCTGGGCTTCTGATAGTACTATAGGTGCCTCGTTATTCAATGACACTAATGAATTCTCTTCTTCATTGGAGCGTAGATGGCTATAGAAGAAAGGCTAGAAACCACATGAAAAGCCTGGTGTCAGAATCCCAGAGATGGTAGGAA
Source organism: Cervus canadensis (assembly GCF_019320065.1). NCBI lineage: Eukaryota > Metazoa > Chordata > Mammalia > Artiodactyla > Cervidae > Cervus > Cervus canadensis. The sequence continues at coordinate 24,484,014 of NC_057393.1, read as the reverse complement.
AAGTCCTGACACTAAAGCACAAGGCAAGGAAGCAATTTAGCTCAGGGACACCCGTGGACACAGTCTTGCTCACCAGCGGATAGGGACATGGCTTAGTGGGTATATGAGTGATTCAGGCAGCAGGAGTCACTTTGGGGGTGAGGAAGCCAACACAAAGCTTTTGTTCTGAAGGGACGTCAACATTCCAGCTGCTAAAAGGAGAGCAGCTGGATGGTGGCCTGACATTGAGCTTGCCCTGAACTTTCCTACGGTTTCCCCACTCTTTCCAGGTCTTTCTCTCTAACTCTCTCCATGTACTGACATTTTACTTGTTCTTAAAGCTATGTAAGTGAGGAATATAGATGGGATTCTGTTACTTCCCACAAAAAGGAAAACAAAGTCAACAAAAACTTACAAAGAAAAATACATATAGACTTACATAATTAAAATACACAGAAAAGTCCAGCACATAGGATTTGCTTCAAGCATGCCTGGGCTCAGTTTTTGGAAGATGTCGTTGATGATAGTGATGTGACAATAGAGCCTAGTTGCAGAAACACAGCCAAGCAATGGGAAGGTACTAGTCTTACAGAAAAGGGAGATGGCTAACATGTTGGATCAAAGCCATAACTGACCTCTTCGGCCTGATTGCTGTAGATTTTGTGTCTACTCTTCACCTAGCACTGTGGCCAGGAGCATGGACTCTGTTGACTGGCCTAGATTTTCCCAGGTCCTCACAAATCACCAGGTGGGGCCAGCACCACCAGACTACAAGGGCTGACACCGGGGAGAAGAAGTCCCCAAGTGAAAATACGATCATGAAATTCTGTTACAGCAGGAGAGGAATAAATGGTTGATTTATGGAAGGAAAAAAAAAAGCCACTGCCACTACTAAAAATAACCTACAAATCCCACTGATGAAGCCTTGTTTATATTTTATTTCCTTCAGGAAATTTTTCCTGAAAATTCAGGAAATTTTCACCAACCAGAAGTGAACCCTTCCCCTCCAAGTTCTGCTAAGCAATTCTGTTTATTTGCCTTGTCATATTCACTTGTTTGTGTGCCTTCTCTCCTTTTATAATTCCTGTTTAAAGGCACTATTTTGTTTACACCTGAATTGAACATAGAGTCTAACACAACACGTTGCATATGGAAACTGTCATTAAGAAATATTGGCTACTGTGTTTATATATAGATTTCTTTTTGATTTGAAAGTTAGATGTATCATTTTTAGAAAAATGAAATAGCTGTAAATGATTAAGGACACATAAAATCAGTCATGGATAGCTTTTGGGAATTTCTAATATTATTATTCTGCAGAGTTTATTTACTGTTTGTATTTTCATCAGTCTTTAATCATCCATAATTATTTCACTTTTCTAAAAAAAATTATATTAACCAATATTAGTTGAACACCTTGATGCATAGAAAGTGAATAACATGGTGCTTCTCTATAGTCTCAGTTTCTCAAATAAGCCTAGTATTGTAATTTTTGTTGCACAGATTATGACTGAAATATACAGAGGTTAAAACATGTAGCTGAGCTGTAGAGCCTGAGATGGAGACTGGATTTGAATTCAGATCTGACTGAAATACTGAGGGCTTTCATCATACCACAAATATGGTATGCTTTATGTTTTAACACTTATGTGTCCTGCATTTCATCACGTGGGAGTGAGCTGTTGCTTTTCTGTGGTCTTTACTAGAAGGTGAGAGCATATTTTCATTGTTTCATTTTCAAGCCCCTAATACCAAGTAATAATATTTTTCCTTCCTCCCTTCTTTCCTTTTCTCCTGCCTTCTTTTTTTTTGCTATAATCTTTGAAGTAGTTGTGGAATATTCTGCGTTTAGAAAGATATAATGGCATTGGGGTCCCCTGCTTGGCTTCTTGTGATAAAGAAGTTTAGGCTTAATCCTTGCTTCCCTCAGTAAAAATTCTATCCTCTTGAAGAAGATTGTAAACTTTGTCTCCTTTTCCTTAAAATGGCTAATAATAATAGTGCTTATTTTATAGGGTTCCTGTGAGACTTAAATGGAATACTTTATGAACACCATTAACTGTGAGCCTGGTACATAGTAAACACACAATAAAATCTGTGCACTATTGGCTACTACTTATTTTATGACGTACATTTGATCTTTCAGACTTTATGACCTTTGAATTATTTTAAAATTTTGAATATCTATTTCCAAAACCAGAAAGTAGAACTTTTCAAAATAACCAAGAGATAGCAGTCAAATAAAGGTTAATGCAAATCATGCATGCATGTATAGCATTAAATATATAAAACCATAATAACCATTCTGTGGCATCCGATGATCCAGGGAATTCAGAATCTCATGGAACTGTCCCAGTGTTATTATCTCATAAATTGAAAAGCTCATAGTATCAACTTCTAATGAGGTCAAGCTAATCTCAACAAGCATGAGAATAGGTCCAAAATCTGACTACAAAGTGAAAATTCAGCCAATGGAACTGTTGAAAATATTTTGTTTTCAGTTATTTCTTTTCTTTTCCTCCCCTGAAAAATCTAAGAAAGATCAGAGACATAATGTCCAAACAGGTCATTATTATTTTTAACCATAACACCACCTTAACTCTGGGATAGACTCCCTTTGTTTTAGTTGGGTCAGATTGTTGCCTTGAAGGGTAGAGGACAGACTAGTGAACCTGAGTCCTGAGTCAGAAATGACTGATGGACAGCACAAAAGGGAGGAAGATAGGGGATGACTCAAACCATATTTAACATCTGCAGAGTTAATGATTGTTACTTCTTTCTCCAACCTGCTCTAACATCTCCCTCTCACCAATGTCCTGTGGTTGCTAAGCAACCTCTCCTAGAAGTAGTGGCATGAGCAGGATCTGTCAAGTTCATTATTTTTGCCTTAAAGAGGCAGTGGCTGTGATGAAAGTAAAGGTACTATACTTTATCTCTGCTTGTACTTCACTTCTGTTTCTCTCAGCCCCATTCCTTTCTTCTTGCTTTTAGGTGCTCCTGGAGATCTAGAAAGAATTGGAGGTGGTATTTTGTCTGAGAAGGAAGTAAGTGAAGGGGGGAAAAAGTTGAAAATGTTTATCTCAATTTCCATTTCCAGTTACTCTGAAAGCAGGTTACAAAATCAAACAATTTTGAAATTCAGCAGAAGAAGACAGGAATAAAATTAATGGTAGCTCTCTCCAAGGGATGATATACTTCAAGGGGAGAAGAAATCCTAGTTTCTCTGATCCACTCATTATATGTTTCGCTATGTGTTAACTATGAATCTAAGACAAAGTTAGAGTCAGGCAGTGGTGACAGAATATTTAAGACGAAATTGGCTGTTACATGCAGGGCCTCTATTTATGCATATCAAAATGCTATGTTGGGATTGGAATTTCTTGTGTTTGATTTGTTCCACTGAAATTAACTGTTTAAAAAAATTTTTTTGGAGACTAAATTGGTCTGTATTCCTTTCTTCCAGGGAAATTTGATGAATCTCTTTGACATAAAGTTATATTCTCTTCCATGGAATAATTATAACAAAATAAAATACTGGCTAATAGCATTCAATTTGGAAGTATACAAATGTGAAGTCATAACTTAATTTCAGTTTAATAGTTACATAATCCTGGATCCTGGATGGATCACTTAAGTCTTGCTAACCCTTGGTTTGATAATCTATAAAATGAGGATTCTAAATGTACTATCTTCGAGAGTAGTTGTGGAGATTAAACGAAGTAATTCATGTAAAGCTTAGAAGAGTGAATTGCACAAAATAAGTGTCAAATAGGTAGGATGTTAATATTACTTTTTAAAATTTTAGTTATTCCCAGTATCCTGCATTATTTGAGTGTATTACTATGCATTACTTCTGTGACAATGCTAAGTACAATGTTAAGTAATATCAAAAGCAAGTATCTTCATTCAGAGTTAATATTTATAAAAAGGTAATATTAAAAAAGAAGAGCCTTTTAGTTCCATTGAATGTCAGCTTTTTGGTGAGAGGATTTGGTTCTGCTAAAAATCCATACATATGTTATTGATCAAGAATGGTGACCCAGTGTTCTTTTTTTCCACCAGACTCCAGTCCTTCAGAAGAGCTGGGCAGTACATCAGTGAATGTCCTTACACTTAAACAATAGTTCAACAGAAATAATTTGAGATACAATTTGACTGACAAAATAAAATCTTGGAAGATTTGTCTAAAATGAGATGAAAAATTCTCTGTCTTCAGCAATTTATTGGATTTTCAATATAACTAGATCAGTTGCAAAATCCAGAGAGTCTTAATTTAATACCTAGACCTTCTTGGAAAAGTTAAGCATTTCATTTCCCTTCTCATGGTTTCATACTAGCATTTTGCCTAAACTTGTATTTATTTTCTCTGCAGCCTCATGTTGCTAGTAAATGTGCTTAAGAAAGGTACACAGTAATTTAGTGATCATTTTGAGAATAGAAGAATTTAGAGCTCAGATAAATGTTAAACAGTAAAGAATGTTTATATATGCATAAGTGTTAGTCGCTCAGTCATGTCACTCTGCGACCCCATGGACTGTAGCCCGAATGGCTCCTCTGTCTGTGAAATTCTCCAGGCAAGAATACTGGAGTGGGTTGCATTTCCTTTCCAGGGCATCTTCTCAACCCAGGGATCAAATCCCTGTCTCCCACATTGCAGGCAGATTCTTTATCATCTGAGCCACCAGGGAAGCTCATATATGCATACTGCATATATTAAATATGGCATATATAATTATTTGTGAGAAGATACCTAAATTAGAAAGTGATGGGAATTTGGGTAATTCAATAGATACCTCATCAGTGACCCTCATCATATTCTTTTTTTTTCTTCCTGTTTCCTCACTTAATAAGAACAATATCACACTATCTGGCTTTCAAGAAAACTTATTGATAAATAAGAACATGTCTGATTCTTTGGGAGAAAGAGCATCAGGAAGAGGATTTCTGAGGATATTTTCGTTGAGTCAGCTGGACTTGAGGATAGGACTGTCTCTGATTTCCCCACTGGAGTAGCAATATTTTCTAATGGTGTCAGTTCAGTTCAGTCACTCAGTCGTGTCTGACCCTTTGCAACTCCATGAATCACAGCATACCAGGCTGTCCCTGTCCATCACCAACTCCCAGAGTTTATTCAAACTCATGTCCATCGAGTCGGTGTTGCCATCCAGCCATCTCATCCTCTGTCATCCCCTTCTCCTCCTGCCCCCAATCCCTCCCAGCATCAGGGTCTTTTCCAATGAGTCAGCTCTTCACATGAGGTGGCAAAAGTATTGGAGTTTCAGCTTCAGCATCAGTCCTTCCAATGAACACCCAGGACTGATCTTCTTTAGGATGGACTGGTTGGATCTCCTTGCAGTCCAAGGGACTCTCAAGTGTCTTCTCCAACACCACAGTTCAAAAGCATCAATTCTTCGGCGCTCAACTTTCTTCACAGTCCAAATCTCACATCTATACATGACTACTGGAAAAACCATAGCCTTGACTAGATGGACCTTTGTTGGCCAAGTAATGTCTCCGCTTTTTAATATGCTATCTAGGTTGGTCATAACTTTCCTTCCAAGGAGTAAGTGTCTTTTAATTTCATTGCTGCAATCACCATCTGCAGTGATTTTGAAGCCTCAGAAAATGAAGTCTGACACTGTTTCCATATTTCCCCATCTATTTCCTATGAAGTGATAGGACCAGATGCCATGATCTTAGTTTTTTGAATGTTGAGTTTTTGCCAACTTTTTCACTCTCCTCTTTCATTTTCATCAAGAGGCTTTTTAGTTCCTCTTCACTTTCTGCCATAAGGGTGGTGTCATCTGCATATCTGAGGTTATTGATATTTCTCCTGGCAATCTTGATTCCAGCTTGTGCTTCATCCCACCCATCGTTTCTCATGATGTACTCTGCATATAAGTTAAATAAGCAGGGTGTAGGGCATATAGATCACTCATATCAGGTTTTAGAGCTGTATCCTAACATGCACTTACTTAACCTTTCTACATCTTGGTTTCCATTGTGAATGAGAAGTTATAATAGAGGTGGTGTGATGACTATGTGCTTAACACGGTGGCTGGAACATATGTTTCATTATTAGTGTCTTCATCAACATTAACTTTTCCTCATTTAAGTCCATACATTCAAACTTTTGTGAATGCTGCATAAATGAGGAAATATTCTAAAGGTATTCCTAAGCCCATGATGTCTCTGTCAATAGGTAGGCCTATAATTCTAGTTACAGAAGTGGCCCAAAACTTCTGCAAGGAGATTGACTCCCACAGATACAAATTTCAGCAGCTTAAGTTAGGTAAGAATGAGCAGTGGGCTTACAAACATGCCCACTTACCAAGAATCTTGAGAATTTTGCCTTCAAATCTTATGGACACTACTGACTCTGATTGCAATTTTCCAGTTCAAAAATAAACATGGGAATGCATTTTGAACAAAGAGCCAGAAGTGGGGTTTAGGCCTACATTTGATTCTTTTGTGAGCATCGATATCCTTACTTAACTGAGAGTTTATTTGGTATCAGACATAAGATGGGTATAGCATATTAAATAAACTGTAATTCTCTTGTAATCCTAACACATATATTCAGGTTAGAGGTTCTTACCCTTCCTTTCTCTCTCAATTTGAACCAATTCCAAGAAAGCAGTGAATGTCATACCAAAGTGCTAAGAGTTATCATTCAGTTTCTATAAAGAGAATAGTCATTTATTCCATGAAATATGTTGGTGCTGCTAGGATCATAGTTATAGAAATATCTGAGGCTATGCCATTAAAGACTTTTTAAAGAGCAAACATAATCTTATGTAAGGATGAATAATATAAACATCTAGCATCTCATCAGAATCTTCTTTAAGCTACAAGGCATATGCTATATTCAAGACACTGATTTCCTATTTATTTGTAAGAATGTGATCCTAGCAATTGAAATTTCTGCTCTACAAATGGTTTTCAACTACTGACTGATCTATATTCCCTTTCTGGGAAGTTACATCTTTCAGGGCCAATTCCCAATTCATTAGCAGTGCCTCTTTTACAGAATGTAATAAATTTTAAGGAACTCTCCCCAAATGTATGTTTTTAGTTTAAACCAATGCAACTTTACACCTTGAACATAATTATTCACCAGATAAATTGTATTTCATTCAGCTACCATTTGTTTTGTGTTTCCTGTGAGTCTGAATGAGTGTCTTTTGTAGAACAAAATTCTAAGCAAAATCATCAGCATCAATCTTTCCTATGATCAGCATACAGTGTGTGAGTTAAAAGTATCACAGATATTATCATGAGTTGTCCTTAGAGGGATGGTGTTTGAATAGCTGGGAAGCAAAACTTCCTTCCTGTCCTAAGTATGGATTTATCTAGTTGGTACATAGCCATTAACAGATGTGGAGCCATAAACTTATATTTTTTTATAGAGTCAGTTCCATCTAACACAGAGTCTTTCTCTGTCTCTGTCACTATCTCTAGTTCTAGGTCCATATGTGAAAACCATCGCTCTCTCCCTCCAATATTATGTGCTGAACACATCAGTCTGTGTAGCTTTTATGCGTTTCTACTATAATTATGCAGGTTTAACCTTTACACATGAATAAGTTACTGTGTGGGTGGCAGGATGAACAGTTAAAGAGCACTGCTGTTGCAGAACAAGGATATGGGAAATAGAACAGCACAATGACTTTAAAAGTTTATGCTCTCTTAAATAGCTTTCTGTTGTGGTTACATTAGAGGAGAGTCTCAAAAAGCATTACCAGAGTGTTTATTTATTCACCATTGCATTTCTTCTAGCCTTAAAGAAATCGCAAATTTCTTAATCTTGTCCAGGAAGGTTCATGTAGTTGAAAGATTCCCCCTTTTCTGAATCAGTTGTTTGCATCAAGGCTTGCATTCATCTTTCTGACCACTGATTGCTTTAATTTTTCCAAATTAGAGAAATGACAAAGCTACTCTGTAGTGTTTATAGTGTCTCTAAATGGAGGTCTTAAAAACTTCTTGGATCATGATCTCTTGTAGATATAGAATATCTGGAATCTGTAGGAAATATAAATAAGCATAATTTCAATAGTGTGAATAACAAGTTAGCAATTATTTTGTCATTCTAAGGTATTTTACTCTGTGTGTGTGTGAGTGAGTGTGTATTAGTATGTGTATGCAGTGGGGTAGAGTCGGAGGCCTTAAAAGGACATTAGTTATCAAGTAACTAATACGGCATGTTCCTTTGTATGTCTTTTCCATTAAATGGCTTTAGATGCAGAATGGATGCTTCCAAGAGATGGCTGAAAGCTTGTTCTGAAACCCAACACTTGGGTTCCTTGCCTCATGATGATGCTATTATAAGCACTTACACAGGGTCCACAGACCTGACAATATGCAAGGGATCTGAAAAGAATTTAGGAAATCAATATATCCTTTTTATATGTAAAATCTTACTGAAGGCAATCGTGTTCCATGGAAAGCAGCAGGGAAGGTCAAAGTGATGGAAAGAATTAAAGAAAAGGCTGGGGAGGATGGAAGCAATAGTATATGAATAAGAACAAGCTGTATATTGTCACCCTGCTTATTTAACTTTTATGCAGAGTGCATCATGAAAAACGCTGGGCTGGATGAAGCACAAGCTGGAATCAAGATTGCCGGGAGAAATATCAATAACCTCAGATATATAGGTGACCCCACTCTTATGGCAGAAAGCAAAGAAGAACTGAAGAGCCTCTTGATGAAAGTGAAAGAGGAGAGTGAAAAAGTTGGCTTGAGGCTCAACATTCAGAAAACTAAGATCATGGCATCTGGTCCCATCAATTCATGGCATATAGATGGGGAAACAGGGCAAACAGTGACAGACTTTATTTTGAGGGGGATCCAAAATCACTGCAGATGGTGACTGCAGCCATGAAATTAAAAGACACTCCTTAGAAGAAAAGTTATGATCAACCTAGACAGCATATTAAAAAGCAAAGACATTACTTTGTCAACAAAGGTCCATCTAGTCAAGACTATGGTTTTCCCAGTGGTCATGTATGTTTGTGAGAGTTGGATGACAAAGAAAGCTGAGCACCAAAGAATTGATGCTTTTGAACTGTGGTGTTGGGAAAGACTCTTGAGAGTCCCTTGGACTGCAAGGAGATCCAACTAGTTCATCCTAAAGGAAACTAGTCCTGAATATTCATTGGAAGGACTGATGTTGAAGCTGAAACTCCAATACTTTGGCCACCTAACGCAAAGAACTGACTCATTTGGAAAGACCCTGATGCTGGGAAAGATTGAAGGTGGGAGGAGAAGGGGATGACAGAGGATGAGATTGTTGGATGGCATCACCGACTCAATGGACATGAGTTTGAGTAAACTCCAGGAGTTGGTGATGGACAAGGAGGGCTGGTGTGCTGCGGTCCGTGGGGTCGCAAAGAATCAGACATGACTGAGGGACTGAACTGAACTGAAGAACAAGCAAATCCACAATCCAGCTCACTGAACTGTTTTTAACTGAGCTGTGCTTTATCAGAGGTGTTAATGAATTGAACTTTTGACTCAAGCTCAGTTCAGCTCAATTCAGTCTCTCAGTCATGTTGACTCTGCGACCCCATGCACTGCAGCACCCTAGGCTTTCCTGTCCATCACCAACTCCTAGAGCTTGCTCAAACTCATGTCCATGGAGTCGGTGATGCCACCCAACCATCTCATCCTCTGTTGTTGCCTTCTCCTCCCACCTTCAATCTTTCCCAGCATCAGGGTCTTTTCCAAGGAGTCAGTTCTTCACATTAGGTGGCCAAAGTATTGGAGCTTTAGCTTCAGCATCAGTCCTTCCAATGAATATTCACAACTGATTTCCTTTAGGATGGACTAGTTGGGTCTCCTTGCAGTCCAAGGGACTCTCAAGAGTCTTCCCCAACACCACAGTTCAAAAGCACCAATTCTTCAGTGCTCAACTTTCTTTATAGTCCACCTCTCACATCCAAACATGACTACTGGAAAAACTATAGCTTTCACTAGATTACTTTGTTGACAAAGTAATGTCTTTGCTTTTTAATATACTCTCTAGGTTGGTCATAACTTTTCCTCCAAGGAGCAAGCATCTTTTAATTTCCTGGCTGCAGTCACCATCTGCAGTGATTTTGGAGCCCCCCAAAATAAAGTCTGTCATTGTTTCCATTGTTTCCCCATCTATTTGCCATCAAGTGTTGGGTCCGGATGCCATGATCTCAACTTAGATGCTATGAATAATTACTTATGAAATCAGTCACAATGATTTCTAATTACAACTGGTGGATACTAATTGCTATGACCTGCACAGACGTTTTCACAAGCAAAATTCAGGTACAACTCTCTCAATGAGCAGGCAAACAGAACACCATTTATTCCTCACCATAAATATAAATTAAGCATCAGTCTTTTATTTTGATGTTGATGGATAAAATCTAAGATAATTTGAGTTTACCAATTTCAAAATTTTACATGGTGGACTAATATTTAGTAATGCTAAATCATAAAGCTCTACCATGTATTTTCACCAAATAAGGGTCTATGAAATGTTAATAACTGTTACTTTCTAAGACTGGGTGCTATGGTAGGTACGTTTGAGAAAGTAAAGAAGAGGTATGCTGATTTTTTATTTTGATTTATGCTTTAATTAGCAGTTTAGGTGTTTTATAATGTTTGCTCTTTCTAGTTGGGGAGTCGTTAGTCATTTCTGGTTCACATTTAGAATGCCCACACATGTTGATAGCAAGTGGAGTTTGTGTTTCAGTGGGAATTTATCAAATGAAGCTGCTTCTCACAGCTCCTGGAATCTCACGGTTAATTGGAGTGTTAGTTTTTGATGCAGTCACAACAGATCAGTTTCCTGTTCATGTAATCAGAACAAAGACTTTGCAGCACACTTATTAAATTCTTCCAGCACCAAAGCCATTATTTAGAAACAAGGCAAGCATGTTTGTAGTTAATGCCTCTGGAGGCTTGGATAGGAGGAGAAAAATAAGTTGTCTTCAGTTTAGAGCTGGCAGATTTTAGGAAACATGTATACAGCTGTTTTTTTGTCAGACTAAGAATTTGAAATTAAAGACATCTTTCAGATCAAGAAAGAAGCACCTGCTATCCTAATCAATTAATACCAGGGAATTTAGGCTGATGAAATGAGGGATTCTGGGTCTATAGTACAACTTTAATGTGCTCTAGGTAGCTGCTATAACACTGTACTATGGGTAAATGGTGATGTGTAAAACAATGTTCATTGATGCAGCTATGGGGAATGGAAAAGAAAAGACACCGAAGAGTCCTGATTTAATGTGATGCTGGTGTCTTTGATAACCTGTCAGCTACCTGTAAACTGAGTGATTGTAGGAGATAAACTCTGGGATAATACATTTCCCATCCTAAAAGCTATTTTGCTTGTGTATCACTAGGTGAGGGTTGGTTTTGCCCCAGTCACAGAGCAGGCTGAGAGATCACAGGCGTAGTAATGTTGCCAGGCACCCGCCTGTGGCTCAGGAAGAGAGGCCTAGGACCAGGTGGCAAACTGCTCAGTACCTTTGCCAAGGACACACCGCTGTTTTGAATGCACTGAGCCTCAGCCCACATTAATTACAAGCCCACCCCCTCGCTGTTTCTGTGCTCTCAGCCTGATGGCCATCCCCCTCACCCTACCACCTCCCCATCCCCCCACCCCCACCCCCATTTTTAGGATTCTGTGAAAGAGAATTTGTTTTGTTTTGTCAAAGTGCTTACTTGGCACGCAAGTTCCTCCTCTGCTCCCTTCTCACAAGTGCCATAATAATAAACAGCACCAAAAGAGGCTAATTTTGCCAGACTTGGATTCCATCAGCCAGTGCTTTCCAAAGATCATCATGTTATTGCAAAATTAGACTTTTTATTACAGGAATAAATACTGTGCAGTCTTTGTAGCCAGCCTGTAATGGATTCCTCTGCGAATTCCACTAAATAACAAGGATTCCTTGTGAAAATAAAAGGCAGACAAGGTACAGTAAACCAGCAATTACATATAATGTGCTGTTTGCCTGCCAAAGCGGTTCATGAACCTGGCAGGGAGAGACTGGGGCATTTTTCAGGATTTTCACCCCAATTGCCTTGCTGATCGCCTCCCTCTTGATGAGCTATTTACATGAAGGTGAACAGATTCTGCTGCTGTCTCTTTCTGTGGCCTTGTAGGACATCTTTATTATCTTCTTTCCCTTGTTCTCTTTCCTTCCTCCTGTGATAATTCAGTTTCCATCCTAATTCCTTGTTTGTTTATGATCTAAATATCCATGAAAGCAAGAATCATGAAAGAAAACTGCACTCTATCAGAGAGGGATGAGAGAGTGTTCTGGTTGTGTTGCTTACAGATTATATTGATTCAGAGTATGGGTTTTAGAAGAAAGGTCTGAGTCCAGATGTTTTAGGCACCACGTGCAAGCTGAGAAACTCTGGGTCATGTTACATAACTTTCCTCTTCAGATTTCCTGTCTTTAGGATGAATACAAGGCATCAATACTCTATGCTTCAGTATGTGTGGGAATCACCTGGAGAGCTTGGGTCAAGTGCACCAGGCAATTGCTGGGTTTCTGATTTAGAAATACCAGAGTGGGGGGCAAAAATTTGCCTTTCTAACTTTCTGTCACTTGATGCTGTCACAGGGAGTCACACCGTGACTCAGTGGTATTATGAGAATTAATAAGGTAGTGTATTTAAAAATGTGTTTTTCACACAGTGCTGCCATTTAGTCATCAATCAATACACTATATGTCCCTGCAAATATCCACCATCTGATTTCTTGTTTTCATTAAACTTCATGTTTACCCTCTTTTTACTCCTCAAACTCTCAATTCATTTCAGCTTCTCTTCCTGAAACTTTGTGAACCCTGTTGTGGTTTTTTTGTTGTTGTTTTTTTTTGAGAATTGTGAATCTGAGTGGTCCTCCTTACTTTCCCCCTTTTACCACATAAGCAATAGCTGTTTTGTTCAGGCGCTTTATAGTCCTGAAGTACAAATCAAATTTCATTTGTCAGTCATAAGTTTAGCTTGTTGACATCTGTGAGTAAAAACAGTAAGACTTTCTCTTCTTCCTGGAAGAGGAGAGAGGATGACCCGGTTCGTTTCTGGTTCAGTTCCTCTGACCATGTGGCATATGTTCTGGAGGTTTTTACAGGATCTTGGCCCCAGAAAGCAGTTCCTTTCCTGACAATGCAGCGTGAGCTGTTCTAAGAGGTGATGGATGGATGAGCTGCCTATAGCGACCTGGGTTTTCATCCTAGTTCAGTGACTAGCTACCTGAATAAGTTTGGCTAAGTTGCTTACCATTTCTGGGCTTGGCATGTTGTTTCACATCCATCAGAGTAAACATAAAGGAAATGTTCTCTAAGATCCCTGTTAAGTTCTTCAATTCTGTGATTTTTTTTTCCTAGAAATCTCACACATCAAAGACTACTAAAGGTGTGGGTAACTTCGATTATTTTCCCAAATTTTTCAGGTTATATGACTAAATACAAAATAGGTAATTTGAGGGGAAATGGGGGGGGTGCTTAAATAACATTTCCCAATGTTTTAAGGAATGATATTCTAGAAAATCATAAAAGATGCCATTCCTGCGCTCTCTCAATGCCAGTGGTTAGTAAACATCTAATATTATAGCCTTATTTGGGAAATCCATATTATGTATTAACCCATGAAAGCCTCTGATAAGTTGTGCAGTAAGTAAATGCAGTTTTTCCAGTTCTTACTTGTATGAGAGGAAAACATACATTTGTAATACACACACAGTTGTTGTTTATTTTTTTTTTCAATATCACCCAATTTTTTTCCTAAATGTTATACCACAAGTACCCATTTAGAGGAAGCTGACCTGAAATTGAGTTCTGAACAATTAACAATTATTTTTTCAGAAATTCAGAATGAGGAGAAATCATTGCAATAGCTAGAGAAAGCAACATTTTCATGAGGGCACGGACCCTGAAGAATGGCTAGAACTACATCTGTGAGCCATGTATAGTGACCCATCATGATCCATCACACTTGGGGGTTATGAAGTCTGAAATTTCTCCTCAAAAGCAACTTATTCCAAACCACTTGGTTAGGAAATAGCAGAAGTGGTAATAACTCACAGGATTCCAGCCCAGTGCTCTTTGTACTGATTCCTGTCCTATGTCCTCTCACCTCACACACAAAATACCTGCTTCACCAAGGAAGCCATTCAACAAGGTGACAAATTCCAATGTCCATTAGTGATAAATAGTACAAGTGTCAACAAGGCAGTGAAAGATATTTTGAAATGTTGTGACCTCTAGATCCCCTGCAGTGGGACCTTGTGGCAACTGAGTTTGTATATTTGCACAGAACTTGTCTAAGACAGCATGTCCAGGTCTGGGTGCAGGGTGTATCACATGCTAGCAAATACTCATTCAAGGTCTAAAGTTGGTAAACATATAAGATGCACAGTACGCAATATACTGAATATGCCAGGATGGCTTTCTCTAAAACAGCAATGTGGCCAAGTGGCTGAGTTAGTGATTCTGTTTTTAGCTGGTTTTCTAAGTATAAATCTAGGCAAGTCACTATTTTTCTCTGTGCATCAGTGTTCTTATGTCAAATGGGAATAGTACTTGGGACTGTTCACACTCTGGTCTTGTGGTGGGGTGGGGGAGACCATAGACCAGTTCTGTGTTCTGGACCATGAAACTCACTGGGGCTACCCTGGTGGTCCAGCGGTTTAGAATCCACCATGTAATACAGGGGACGCTGGTTCCATCCCTGGTCCAGAAAGATCCAGCATGGCTCGGGGCAACTAAACCCCTGTGCCCCCCTCTGGAGCCCTTGCACTGCAACTGCTTAGCCCACACCCCACAACTTCCGAAGCCAGAGAGCCCTAGTCCTGTGTCCCACAACAAGGGAAACTACCGCAATGAGAGACCTGTACACCGCAAAGAGAAAGCCGACATGTAGCAATGAAGACCCAGCACAGCCAAAAAAATAAAAAATTCTCAACTTGATATTGTTTAAAACAAAACAAGAAGCCAACACTGGAAGCAAAAATTTTTTAAAAGGTTAGAAATACAGTCATGTCAGAATTGCTCTGTGAACTACTTGAGATGATGAATATGCTTATAAACATTCTATATAAATGAGACAGCTTTACTATATTGATTATATTAATAGTGATTTATTCCTCTGTTTTAATCAAAGTCTTCTGCAGATACCTGTTTTCAAATGTATGTTTCCAAAGAGTTTGAACTGGAAGCATGAGGCATTGAGTATATTTCATAGGAACAAACTGAAAGTGAAAGAAAGGAGAAGGACTAAAAAGACAGAATTCCAAGTGGAATTCCTTCTCTTCCCCTCCCTGGCTTTGCTGAGGAACAGCCTTTGGGAAGTCTCTGAAGTGAGACAGGGACTACTGATCTCTCAAGAATGGTCTTGTGATGTATTTGTTAAGATTCTTTGGCTGCAAGTAACAGAAATGCATCAAATTGACAATACCAAAAAACTAGAGAGAGAATATATTGAAAGAATCTGGGGAGCAGTTCAAATAATCTAGGGGTAAATTAGTAAACATCAAGTCATGAGAAATTGAATCAACAAATATTAAGAGCAAGGGTTACCTTTTCACTTTCTTTAAAGCTGCATGGCCTCTCATTTCTGATTTCAGTGTGAGAGTGTTGTATTGGTTTTCTCTGGACTGATTTTCTTTGTTTGGCATGAATACTCCAAATATGGTCACTCTCATTCTGATTTCATAATGTTTCCAATTGTAGAGCCTGCCCACACTGCCCAGAACCTCAGAATCCTGCTTCTAAATGCTTTGGATAAATCACATTGCCTGTATTGGGTGAGTGCCTATTCTTAATTTGTCTATGGCCAGGACACAGGCCATGTATAGAATGCAAACATGGTGAAGAGGGCCCCTTATTTAGAAAGGAACTTCTCAAATTAGGTAGCTTGTGCCAGACAGAAATCCCAAAAGACATGCACCATGCTTTGTGAATAGTACAGTCAATGCAAAGATACACAGACTGATTTTTGTGCATGTAGAGCCTGTGGGAATGGAAAGTGAAGAGACTTAAGATTACTATTTAAGAGACATAAAAGGTAAAGGAACAAATACAATAAAGATGTATAGGGTGAACCTGTGCATGTCAGGTAGATATGCTGTCAGAGATATACACTCACCAATCTTCAAGAATAGTTTTATTTTTGAAGGGACTTTGCAACTTGTTTCTGCCTACTCCCCTTAACACATCAATGAAGATGTGGGGAAAAACAGTTTGAGTGCAGCATATATTCTCTCGTCTACATCCTGAAAATGATACTTGTGTCCTCTAAACACTGCCCATGCTTTTGTGCCTCTGTTTAGTCATAAGTAACAGGAAAATGGGGTGTCTCTCCTGTGATCTTTTGGAAAGGATTGAGTGAGGTATTACCTGTAAGGTACTTAAGATAGTCTCTGTCATGTGGTAAAGAATCAACATTTTCGTTACTTAATATAATTGCTGTTATTATTATTATTGTTTAACAATATAGCAAAAGCTTATATAAGCATAATCATATAGCAAAAACTTTTAGGAGAGGGGGAAAAAAACACATTTATTCAGGAAGAATTTTAAAGATGAGGTAGGGCTTGTGATTTTGAATTGATGCTTTTGAACTGTGGTTCTGGTGAAGACTCTTGAGAGCCCTTTGCACTGCAAGGAGATCAAACAAGTCAATCATAAAGGAAGTCAGTGCTGAATATTCATTGGAAGGACTGATACTGAAGCTGAAACTCCAATACTTTGGCCACCTGATGTGAAGAACTGATTCATTGAAAAAGACCCTGATTCTGGGAAAGATTGAAGGCAGGAAGAGAAGGGGATGACAGAAGATGAGATGGTTGAATGGCATCATTGACTCAATGGACATGAATTTGAGCAAGTTCTGGGAGTTGGTGATGGACAGGGAGGCCTGACATGCTGTAGTCCACGAGGTTGCAAAGACATGACTGAACAACTGAACTGAGGGCTTGTGATTGATATGTAGTTCTTTACCAGACAGAGTATGTGGGGATGGGGCATTAGTTTAAATAAGAAATTTTGTTAATCAAAACTACACCATAGTAAGTCATAGAATGGGACTGATGCAGGAAAAGGTTTTCCAAAATATCAAAAGAACTACACAAATCAATAAGATACAGGAAAAGAGACCAATAAAAATGAGCAACCAGCTCAAAGAGACACTTCACAAATAAAGATATCCAAATGACCAATATACATTGAAAATGTTCTCAGATTCACTAGTCATCAGGTAAGTACATATTAGCACCACAATGCATTAGAATTACATTACCTACCTGAATCAGTAAAATGTAAGCAGATGATACTAAGCATTAGTGCAGACACAAGGCAACTGGGAGTGTCATATTCCTTTGAAGGTGTATACACCCCAAAAATAAGAACAGGCATGTTTACCAAACATAAAAATGTATATATGTACCACATCTTCTTTATCCTTTCATCTTTTGATGGACTTTCGGTTGTTGCCATGTCTTGGCTATTGTGAATATTGCTGCTATGCAAGGACGAGTGCATGTATCTTTTTGGATTTGAGTTTTGTCTGGATATATGCACAGGAGTGGGATTTTTGGATTATATGGTGGTTCTATTTTTGTGTTCTGAGGAACTTCTATACTGTTTTCCATACTGGCTATGCCAATTTACATTCCCACCCACAGTGTAGGAGGGCTCCCTTTTCCCCACATCCTCTTCAGCATGTGCTATTTGTAGACATTTTAAAGATGGCCATTCTGACCAGTGTGAGGTGGTACCTCATTGTAGTTTTGATTTGCATTTCTTTAATAATTAACAACTTTTACCATCTTTTCATGTTCCTATTGGTCATCTTTATTTCTTCTTTGGTGATACGTCTATTTAGGTCTTCTACTCATTTTTCGATTGAGTTGTTTTTTTTGTTGGTGGTTGTGAGATGTATGAGATGTTTGTATGCTTTGGAAATTAAGCCCCTGTTGTTTGCACTGTTTGCAAGTATTTTCTCCAGTTCTTTAGGTTGTCTTTTCATTTTGTTTATGGTTTGTTTTGCTATACAAATCCTATAACTTTGATTACATCTCATGTGTTTATTGTTGTTTTATTTCTATTGCCTTCATAGGTTGACCTAAGAAAACATCCTCTGATTTATGTCAGAGAATGTTTTGCCTTTGATCTCTTCTAGGAGTTTTACAGTGTCATGTCTTGTGTTTAAGTCTTTAAGCCATTTTTACTTTATTGTTGTGTATGGTGTGAGGACGTGTTCTAACTTCATTGATTTACATGTGGAAGTCCAACTTTCCCAACACCATTTGCTGAAGAGACTGCCTTTTTCCCATTGTACATTCTTGTCACCTTTGTCAAATGACCCCCAATCTGAAGACAACTCAAATGTCAAAAAAATGGATAAATTGTGGTATGTTCATATAATAAAAAATGGGTTGAATTGAAAATAAATAAGCTACTATTAAAGCAACAGTATACATGAATCTCACTGTGTTGAACAAAATAAATCAGATGCAAAACAGGACATGCTACATGATTCCATTTATATACAATTTCAAAAACAGGGAAAGTTAATCTATGACATTAGAAGGTCAGGATTCTGATTATCCAGGGGGAGGAGTAACAGTAACTAGAAGGAGAAATGAGGGGGGAGCTTCTGGAGGGCTAATAATTTTTGTCTCATGATCTGTGTATATCATGGAGAAGTGTGTTTCCTTTTTTGAAAATATATCTGGCTGTAAACTTCTGTATCTATTTTGTAGAAATATAGATTTTATTTGAAAGGAATGCACACTTAGCCAAATAAAACCTCCCCCAAAAAATTCTTGTTAAAAAGAGTTCCACAAAAATAACTCTTCTGTGGTTGGAGCCCCTGTCTGCTTCACATAGCACTGCTTATGTTTACATACTCTAAGATTTGTAAGCTCTGAGCACATGAAATTGATTTTGAGAGGACAGATGCTTTATTTGCAAATGCTTACCCTCTTGTGCTGCAATTAATGAGCCTGCTCAACAAGCTGCATACAGAATAGACTAAGATTTACAGCTGAGCTGTAAACATTCACAGAAAGCTGGAAAATATGGGAATAACCAATTATTGCATGGTGATGAAGTGACAAGATATCCTGATGTCATTCCGTGTTCAAGAAAAACTTAAAAATAATTTGGGAGTCCTTGGCATTGGACTTGCAGGAAAGATGGGCTCAGAATGTTCTCTTCCATGACATTTGTATTCCTATAAGTAAGACTTAAAGATTGAGGCATATTTCCAAATCCTTCCCTCAAAGAGAAATATTAAATTCCTTTTATGTGATCATTCCTGCAAAGGTACTGTGGAATGTAAGAGCTAAGACTGATATGGTAGAAATTCCCTCTGACCTCAGGAGCCTCACCAAGATAATCTTACTAGCCTTGAAAGACCAAGCCTCTTTCTTTCTGCTAAGTTGAACTTCAGGTTTGAAGCATGATAAGAAATAAGTCACACAGAAGTCATCCTCATTTCAGGCTTCCAGGATAAGTTTAAGAAACTTTTGCAAACATTTTCCTGACACTATAATGCATACACACCTTGAACTTTACATTGAGTGTTTATCTTAGTATATTTACTCTGCGCTCTTCCTTAGTTTGCGGAGGGTCTCAGAACATTGAACACTCATTCTCAGAAGCAGTGATCAAATACAGGGGAAGGGTTGGGCTAAGATAAAGGTATGGATCCGGTACATTTACCCTTGTCTTCCACATTCATGATATTGTTCAGCTGTGTTTGTAGCTCCCACCAAGCCTGCAGTGACAGCAGCCAAAACTGACCTGCAGTCTGAAGACCTCACCAGAGCTGACTGTACCCTTCCTGCTCCTTTCTGATTAATGCTGTAGAACAATCCCAGCTGACAATTAAACCAGACAGTGGGTCCATGGTGGAAGCTGGGGTCAAGTGAGTGTCATTTTTATTTTATTGACATGTTAAAATACAGGAAGAAATTGAGAGTTGCTAGGTCATGGAGGTTTAGCTGAAGGTTACACGATCAATAAAAACTCCAAATCTCATAATTTCCTCAAATTGTATACATATGAGAAATCTGATACAGAAGCAATGCTGATGCACTAACAGAAATGAAATCAGTTTGGGGAGGGGTGGTCCTTCTCTGGTACAGAGTAGCAGATGTGATTGTTTTCATTGCATAAAATGATATACTATATTTTTGCTATGTCGTGTTTATTCTACAAAATTTAAATGGTATTTTTTCTTATGTAATGACTGGAAAATGAGCTGTCCCACACCACCAATGGAGACTGCATTAAACTGCATAGGACATACACTAACTTGGATTCCTGGGCTGACTAAATCCCCTAAGAGGTGAACAGAAGTTAAGAGGAAATACTCATACTTTTGAACCAAAAAACTTCAAACAGTGTCATTCAGGATCAACTGATTCTGGGACTTTGTCCTTTAAGAGGAAGCAGTAAAGGAAAAAAAAAAAAAAAACTCAAGATAATAATAAACTCCTACAGACTTAGAAGTTTATAAACTTTATTTCTCTAAGATTCCACTAGACAGACTATACTTGTCTATCTGTAGAATTTCTCTGAGAGAATAACCTAGCAAACTTGCTAAATGTGTATATAAATGTGTACAAATGTATGTGTGTATATAAAATGTATAAAACACATATAAAAAACTTGAAATTTAATGTCCATTAAAAATCGATTTTGGATGAAGTGAACAGATTCTCCGTTCCCAATGTGTGGAATTTTCTGCTTAGGGAGACAGGACTAGAGAATCAAAAGGAAATGGTGTGTATTTAGTTGAGTAGGCTATACTGAATTACATAACAACAGTAGCACAAAAATAATGAAAAGTAAGAATAGGAGGAACTGAGGACTCTGTATAGACTGAATGCTATCCTTATGGAGGAATACAGTTAGGCCTCTGTGTGATCTTTCAGACTTGGATCATAGGCAATTACAAGGATTTGCCTGGCAAGACTCACGGGAGTAGTTGCCTTCACCACATCAAGCCTGGTGAATAGCCAGTGCATGCAAGTTTCCTAGAGGGAGCTCCTTTTAAAAATCCAGGCTTCCCTTCAGAGGCCTCTCACTGAGGGCCTCAGGGGAGGTACTTCCCAGGCACCTCTGCCAAGATCACTTTATTAGGAGCCTCAGCTGAGAAATTTTTCTCCACTTGGACTCAGAATGTTCCATTTCTAGCCCCCACCCTTTCTGGCTATGAGTCCATTAAAGATCCATTGTTCCAGGCTCCTCTGTAGACAATTCCCCCTGTCTGTGCCTCATCCACCTGACCCCTTCCTGGTGCTGTTCTGTGAGGATAAATGGAGCACTGGGGAGCCAGAGCTTCGTTTTGCCTCTTGCTTGTACTGTTATAAGTGAATAAAAGTTTGATTGTTACATTCACTTTGGCCCATTGTCCTAGTTGAACACCCTGACACCTAATTGCTTGACAAAATTAAAAAGCTTACAAGTGCCTTTTGCTTTCAGCTAACGCAGAGTACTTTTATCAAATTTTTCTACAGTGAACAACTATCAAAGCTGAATGAAATAAAATGTGACTCTTTGAAGGCATCAGAATGCAGCTGAGAGGGTCAGGATTTGATGGGTCACGAACCCCCAAGAGATTGGCAGCACAATGAGGTAAGCCAGACATGCTTCATCACTTTTCCTCTTAAGGCATTTACCATTCTTAAGCATCACTGGGCTGAGAGAATAATCAAAATTGGATGATCTGAGCTTTCAGTAGTCTCACAGAGTGGGGATATAAAAGTTAGAAACTGGTATTACCAGGGCCAAAGTGTTGGAGAAGGGGGAAACCTGGAGAAGGATGCTTGATATTTGACACCACTTTTCTCCTCAGGGCTTTTTCTGATTCCTAATCTTTATGAGACAAAAGGGGTAGAAGTCAGCAGAATGTGGAAGCTGAGAAACTAAAAAATTAAGCTGTGTTTTTATAGTCTCATAGGGCTGGAAGGACTAAAATTGGGGCAGAGAACAACAAGGAGTTGGACCAAGGGGTTCAGTTGAGAAAGTGAAAGTGCTAACTCCAAACAATATAGGATGCCGTAAAGACCAGCCTTCACCAAGAATGAGACCCAAGACTGAATAATTTGAAAAGCTAAATGGATTAAAGCAATATTCTCTGACACTAAGTCTCTAACAGGGCAATAAGTGATCATCTCTGGATACTCCAGAGCCTTTGAAAGTTCTTATCCATATGGACAGAATTCAATTTAAAACTAGAACATCAGATATACCTGGAGACAGGACCAAGATACAATAAAGAAAAGGATAATAAAGCAAAAGAAGTAAAAAATAAAACCATCTTCATGATAGAAACAGACCCAGATCTTGAGATTTCAGATATAAATGATAAATAAATGAGAATTAAATTTTCAAGAAGAGATAGCAAGATAAAGAATTTCACTGAAGAACTAGGATCTCTGAAAACAAATGAAAATCTTGAGCTACAAAAATACCAGAAGTTAAATAAAAATTAGTTAAATAGCATAATAGATACAGCAAAAGAGAAGATTAATGAATCGGAAAAGAAGCCAGAACAAAATATCCAGATTGAAGCAGTGGTACAACGTGGATGAAAAATAGAGAAAAGAGGGTATGTACTATGTACTGCAATGGAAAGACTGAACACATGCACTTTTGGAGTCTTGATGGAGAGAAGAGAAAGAATGAGGTAGAAGCAATACTTGAAAATATGGTGGCTTAGAAATTTTCACAATTGATGATAGATTATGGGCTCAAGCAGAGTAATCTGAAAAAATATGCATAAATGCACATGATATAAATATGTTTAAAAAATGATGATGGCTATTCTGACTGGTATGTGGTGATACCGCATTGTAGTTTGGATTTGCATTTAATAGTGATGTTGAACATCTTTTCATGTGTTTTTTATCCATCTGTATATCTTCTTTGGAGACAGGTCTTTCTTCTTTGGAGAAAGGTCTATTTAGAACTTCCACCCATTTTTGATCAGGTTGTTTGCTTAATATTGAGCTGCATGAGTTGTTAGTTATCTATTTTGGAGATTAATCTCTTATCAGTAGCCTCATTTGCAAATATTTTCTCCCATTCTGTGGATTGTCTTTTTCTTTTATTTGTACTTTGCTGTGCAGAAGCTTTTACATTTAATTAGGTCCCATTTAAAAATCTTTGTTTTAATTCTCATTACTCTAGGAGATGGATCAAAAAGATATTGCTGTGATTTATGGCACAGAGTGTTCTGCCTGTGTTTTCCTCTAAGAGTTTTCTAGTATCCAGCCTTACATTTAGGGCTTTAATCTATTTTGACTATATTTTTGTGTGTGGTTTTAAGGATTGTTCTAATTTATTTCTTTTACTTGTAGCTGTCCAATTTTCCCAGCACCACATATTAAGGAGAAAGAGAAAGATTTTAAATAAAAGACTCAGGATAGAGTATTGAAAAACATGGCTATGCAAGTACTAACAAAAGAAAACTTGGGCAGTTATACTAAGAAGAGACATATTACTTAACTTTTTAATTAATCATTAATTTACTTCAGTATATTAATATATAAGCATTAACATACTAAATACTACTAGAATTATGGATGGATATTTGATAATGACAGAAAAGTCAGTCCACCAAGGATATATGATAGTTCTAAATTTGTTGAATTTTGAAAGACTGACAGTACTGTTGATGAAGAAGTGGGGCACTGGAAATCTCACCATATTCATTGCTGTTGGGAAAATTAATTTTTATAGCACTTTTGGAAAACAACTGGAAATTTCAATTAAAGTGAAACATATGCTTACCTTATGACCAAGAAAATCCACCAGTAAGTAAATTCCCCCAATAATTAAAAGCATAAGTTCACTGAAGGACCATTACAGCAATTTTTCCAATAACCCAAACTAAAAAAATGTCTACAGCCATTTTATGATAGTTCTAAATGTCTATCACCTAGAAAATGAATAAATAAATTTTGTTTTATTTGTACAATGAAATACTATACAGTAACTAAACTGAACAATCTATGTTCAATTTAGAGCTATGTTCAATGACAAGGCTGTATCTCATAGGCATTGTATGGATGAAGGAAATTACAGATAAAAGAGTACACATTTTGTGATCTCTTGTGTACAAAGATGAAGAATAGGTAAAATTATTCTTAATAACATGATTCATAGTATTTGGTTGTTGTCTGGATATTTCTTGGAAAGAGGTACAAGGGAACAAAATGGAGTGCTGGGGATTTCTATATCCTCCATCTATTTGACAGTTAATAGGGGTATGTGTATGTGTGTATGTATGTATGTATACATGTATATATGTGTGTGTATATATACATATATATACACATACACATGTTTCCAAGCTCTGTGGGCTTTTCTGGTGGCTCAGTGATAAAGATTCTGTGTGCCAGTGCAGGAGATGCAAGTTCGATTCCTGGGTCAGGAAGAAACCCTGGAGAAGGAAATGGCAACCTACTCCAGTATTCTAGCCTGGGAAATTCCATACACAGAGGAGCCTGGCAGGCTATGGTCCATGGGGTTGCAAAAGAGTTGGACACAACTAAACAACAACTCCAAGCTCTACATTCAAAATTTGTGCATATTATTATATACCTTGATTAAAATGTAAACAGAAAAAGTAGGCAACAGCAATAAAAAAACAAAGCCATTTTTTAAAAAGACAGGAACCATTTAGCTTGAACCACATTCAAGAGTTTATATGCAATGCCACGCAGCACTGATCTTCCTGAATGAAAATCCTTGCAATTCCGAAGGATCTCCAACTAGCAAGGTCCAGTTTAAGCTCCCTTTCTCCATATAATCTTCCTTGAATCCTCAGACTACTGGATTCCCATTCCTCACTTTAAATTTCTTTAACACTTAGTGACATTCATCCCCCTTAATTTTACTATTGATGCATACTATTTTACAAGTTGCAAAGCAGTAACAAAACAACCCCCAAAATGAATCTCTATATCATCCAGTGTGGCAGAGGATCAATAATTCCTTCCTTATTCAGTAGTGAACTAAAGGAAAGGCACATTGGGCATCACACGGAATTTAACAACTGCAAATAGGCCTCTGTGGATATATTCTATTTAGATACCTAAGCTGAACAACTCATCTTTGGACTTTTGAAGCCTCAGTGATTAAAAAAAAAAATATGCACATATACATTTTCCAATTAACATGTTTCTAGGTCTCAAGAAATGGGAATATCATTGGTCCTTTAAGAAAGGTTGTATCTCTCTATTTGAAAACAGTGTAAAGAAAACAAAAATATGTCAATGAATATTTTTATTCTAACAAAATGCTAGATTTGGAGCTAAAAGTTCTTTTTATCTCCTTGGAAGCACATCTTCACATCAAAAAAGGTAATTTATTATGTAAATAGAAGCCACATGACATCTGCATGCTAGGTTGCCTATGTGCTCAGTCTGACTTTTGCAATTCCATAGAGTAGCCTGCCAGGCTCCTCTGTATTCCAAACAAGAATACTGGAGTGAGTTGCCATTTCCTATTCCAGGGGATATCCCTGACCCAGCGATTGAACCCATGTCTCTTGCATCTCCTGCATTGGCAGGCAGATTCTTTACATCTGCACCACCTGGGAAACCCACATGCTAGGTTACAGTTATCAAAATATGTCTTCACTAACTGAGAAATTAAGAAGGGTGGAAGAGCATGTATCCTCTTTTGCACATGGTCTCTTCGACTGAGTTTATAAGTGAAGGACAAAGAGGTCCTTGGAGCTTTCAAGAGAGGCTTTGTTAAATCCAGGTATCACTGGCCTACCTCTGGAGGGTAGAGTTGGTTGATGTGCTTCTTCCAAGTTGCATTTAGAACACAGTTCTGCTCTAAGACTAAGGATTAGTAATTTCAATGAATAATGCATTGTTCTAATATATATTTTATGAGAGTATTTATGATTTATACCAGAAACACTGATATTTATCTGTATCTGGCAGTCATATTAGCTCATTTGTTTTAGAGCATTTACTATATATAATAACCATTTCACTGTCACCTTTCTAATAGTTAGTCCATGTTCCCTTCTTGCCTAATCATCTTGGCTGCATGGTACATTTTTTAGCTAATTATAGAGGAAATGGTGATGGGGTTGCGGAGCACTAAAGGAATGATGCCTTTGGCTACAGAGATGTTAGAGGTAGAGTGACAGCTATGAGGCTCAGGCAATAATAGCTTAGGTGCCGTGAATTATGACTTAGACTAGGATGCAAGAAAATTGTACAGGTAACAGATATACAAATAATTATATTTGATTAAATGAGGAGAGTGAAAAAGTTGGCTTAAAACTCAGCATTCAGAAAACTAAGATCATGACATACAGTCCCATCACTTCATGGCAAATAGATGGGCAAACAATGGAAACAGTGACAGACTTTATTTTTGGGGCCTCCAAAATCATTGCAGATGGTGACTGCAGCCATGAAATTAAAAGACACTTGCTCCTTGCAAGAAAAGTTATGAACAACCTAGACAGCATATTAAAAAGCAGAGACAGTGCTTTGCCAACAAAGTTCCATCTAGTCAAAGCTTTGGTTCTTGCAGTAGTCATGTGTGGATGTGAGAGCTGAACCATAAAGAAAGCTGAGTGCTGAAGAATTGATGCTTTTGAACTGTGGTGTTGGAGAAGACTCTTGAGAGTCCCTTGGACTGCAAGAAGATCCAACCAGTTCATCCTGAAGGAAATCAGTCCTGAATATTCATTGGAAGGACTGACGTTGAAGCTCCAATGCTTTGGCCACTTGGTGTGAAGAACTGTCTCATTTGAAAAGACCCTGATGCTGGGAAAGATTGAAGGCAGGAGGAGAAGGGGACGCCAGAGGATGAGATGGTTGGATGGCATCACTGACTCAATGGACATGAGTTTGAGTAAACTCCAGGAGCTGGTGATGGACAGAGAAGCCTGACATGCTGCAGTCCATGGGGTTGCAGAGAGTCAGACACGACTAAGCAACAGAACTGAACTGAAATGAGTATAAAAGAAAGAAAATATATAGACTTCAGGCCTGAAATATATGATCTAATTTAAGGTTCAAAATCTGACAAATAACTGGAATCAATTCTGAAATTTTTTTCAGGACAGGTTTCTGGAACTTACTGACTCAGGTTTTATAATTTTTTAAAATAGATTACATAAATCCATAAAAAAAGTTCCTGAATAAGTTGAATGATAATCCAAATTTGAGGAGCACTGCTCACCTTAACTATGACTAAAGAATTTGCCATAGCTTTATAGTCACTAAAATGTATTTATTAGGAAAGAGTTAAGTGGAAGAAAATTAAATTTCTAGTTAAAAACTATTCTAAGAATTTAGTTTTGAGAGAAATTAGTAGATATTTCAATTATTTTCTATAGTTCTATTTTCCACTCTTAATTAGCAGTAAAACATCTTACAGGCATTTATATCTGTGTGTTTTACTTTTAATTGTCAATGTAGCTTTGCAAATGGTATTTAACTTGCTATTCATAGCCTGAAAATGAATAGCCAGAGTTTATTGAGAATTTATGTATAACTTCATTCTATGCTGAACACTCTGCATGCATCACCACATTTAATCCTTACAACAACCCAATAAACTGGTATAATCAATGTCCCTGTGTCAGACAAGCAGATTCTACCACTGATGCTTACAAAGACCAACAAATTATCCACGATTACAAAATTAACAAGTGGTGAAGTCAATACTCAAGTTCCTAGAATCTATTACAAACCCAAGCTGTGGCCATTACACCAGTTACATACCCCACATGCTTCAGTTGGAGATACATACACCTAATGTGTTCTTCATGGTACACTTTGAGTCCAATGGTACAATAAGCACAACAATGCAAGTAAGATTACTTTGTTTTTATCTTTCATCTCCTTGCACTTGCTAGATAATACCATACACAAGCACAAAATCAATGCACTTCTCACATTTTGATATTTTCAAATATTTAGTTCTGTCTCCCTGAAATACCTGTTCTTGCCATGTGGATGGGATGAAAGTCATCACATGCATCAGACTTCCGGCGAAGGAAGGGAGATGATGGTCTGGGTGTGTGTGAGCAGCTTCCTCCAGGACAGTAAAGGGCCTGCAGTTGCCCTAACATGATGCAAGTTCAATGTCAAGGGAGTAAGGCTGACAGTGACTTGTCAAGGGCTCTGTTCACAAGGACCTCTTATGGAAACCTAGGTGGTGACCCTGCGTGTGGCTTTGAGACCTCAGCAGTCTGTACTTGCATAGGCCTCCTGGTATTACTGAAAAAAAATAACACATGGACCACCTTGTCCATGTGGAGCCCAAGAAGGGCTCCAGCCCTTCTTCCCCAAAGCTTTAGATCCTTCTTAGCCAAACCTATTCTCCTGTTCACAGGAGAAACACAGAGGCCTTTATTCTGTTACTAGACACAAACAACAAAAGAGGAGGGAGTTGAGCATTAATTTGATCTTGTGATCTGTCTGAGCCCTAGTTCCACCTCTTGTTAGTGATTCTTGTGACATCCTATATAGGAAAAGTCTGTCCTCTCATGACTGCCTGTTAAAAACATCAGGGAAAAAAAGAAAAAACAGAGTGTCACTTAGACACCAAGAAAAATATCTGTGAGTTCTCCGAACTATAGTAATGAATAACATTGATCAGGTGCTTTATCTTTTACAGGCACTGTTTCTTATAAGCATTTTGGTTGTACTGTTTTATTTAAGTCTCATCACAACTCCATAAGGTTAAAATTACAATTGGCTCTTGAACAGTGTGTTAACAGATTAAGGGGGCTGACACTTTGTACAGTTGAAAATACACATAGAGTTTTTGACCACCCCAAAGCTGATCAATTTCTATTGACCAGAAGCCTTAACAATAATGTAAATAGTCAACTAACATATATTTTTGTATGTTATAGGCATCTACCATATTCTTACAAGTAAGCTAGAGAAAATCATAAGGAAGAGAAAATACATTTACTGTAGGTATAATTGGTTATTGAAAAAGATCCATGTCTAAGTGGACTTGAGCAGTATTTATGTGAAAATATGAGTGTCAACTGTACTCATATTTTCATTGCACAAATAGGAAAGAGGTCAGAGTTAGTAAACAGCAGCCATACTTAAAAACAGGAGTTGTGTTGCTAGTACAAGTTGTCCTAACCACTCCTGTGTAATTCTCATTCACCCCAAACTTTAGGTTATGTTTCAACTCACTTTAGCATACAGCTAACATTGAATGTTTAAACACACTGAGCTCTCTCTAACAAGGCTTTTTCTGCCAAGTGCTCTGTATTAGTGGTTTTCAGGCTACTCTAAAGTGAAGCAAATTAATATAGGTAAGGGCATTAGGGATATGTAATCAGTCTCTATCAACTTCAAGTATGAATCCCTGATAGATAATAAAGAGATCTGATGTTACTCTGTAGAACATTCATGCTCTCTGAACACTCTCAGAATGTCCATTCATTATTAATGCCCTGATCTCCCTGCACTTGTTTTCCCAATCCCATCAAACAGCTAATCGCCATGGTTGTTTTAACTTATTTTACTTAGTTAAAGCATTTAAAGGCAATAGCATTCTTAAAAAGACACAGTCAAATCAATAAAAGCACTAGAACAAAATCACCATTCCCAAATGCAATAGGAGAATGCTTCAGTTTCTGTTTTATTGGAAGCAATTATCAAATGAAAAGCATCCTTTAATACTGAAAGTTGGCCCATGTAGGTACAATTCCCAGTTGTATCGAGTTTTACTTCTTTAAAACATGTAGGTAAAGAGAAAGCCCTCAAGCCTGATCAGAGGCATAGATGGAAACTAATTTTCTTTGCATTTCCATCAAAGCTGCTATGAGGGTAACAACTTCACATACGCCAAAACACAGTCAAGCCAGATAGCCTTTTCTTGTATACATTATGGTTCTAGTCATTTCTGGAGATAAAATATATGGTGTGATACCATACTTAGTGTTCATGCATGCTTCCTACAGTGTCATTGTAGGAAGATACATTGAACCCTTATTGTATACCAGGTACTGGACTTTAGATGTGTGTGTTGTTGAAGTTCTCTCTGTACTCATGAAAGAGGTGATGACATGACTTTTAAATGCTCAGTGATTGATGCGTGTCTAAACCCAGAGAACTTTCAGAAGACCTACTTTGATAGCCCAAAGAAGCAGGAGTATAGATTAGAATGCATTGGAGACAAGAAATGTACACAGAGAGACTAAGGTTGAGTATTGAAGGAAAAGTCTCAAAACCACAGTTTCATAGTATTCAGTTTCCAACAAAGCAGTGACTTGTGTGGATAAAAGGCCCAGGCTGTAGGATCAAGAGGAGGCAAAGCCTCTGTGTTCTCGCTGTGGTACCTGGGAAAAGTACATCATCTCTCCTAACCTCAGTTTCCTTACTTAAAGTGGAGATAATAACACCTTCTCACTGAGTTGCTTGGAAGACTGAGAAGCTACCCTGGTAGCTCCTCCCATTAGTCAAATGCCTATGATTTTCCTATAGGGCATTCTGTCTTGTAAAGAACCTAACATTCTTCTTAATATAAGCATGATGGTTATGATGTTGATGAGGGTGATATAAAGTCATAATTCAGGACAATTCTCTCTGTTACTGCAGAACATTTTTGTTTATGATTTGGTTCAAAGGCTGTGGCACTATGTTCAAAATATCTTTGCTCCCTATGATACCACCCAAA
The DNA here is from genome assembly GCF_019320065.1 of Cervus canadensis. Classification (NCBI taxonomy): domain Eukaryota; kingdom Metazoa; phylum Chordata; class Mammalia; order Artiodactyla; family Cervidae; genus Cervus; species Cervus canadensis. Next base: position 24,453,337 of record NC_057393.1, on the reverse strand, counting down.
GAAGGAAGGCATCAGGATCAAATGTCTCCAGGTCCAGGAGTAGATGAGGAAGGCTATGTAGCATGAGACCTGAATTCTGATCTTGTCTCTGTCACCTACTAGCTCTGTATCCTTGGGTTAGTCTTCTACTTGCCCTGAGCCTCACAATGTCCTCATCTCTAGATTGGGGATGGAAATAGGCCTCATTCAGAATTGTCTTGATGATAATGTAAGTCATAAAATCCCATGTCACGTTTCCTGTGGGACTTTCTGATGGCCCTGCCATATGGTCGATACCACAACTTGCTTTAGGGCTGGCGCAAATACTCTGGTTCTCTCTCAGTATGGGCACATATAGTATTACAATGTCACACTCAGGTGACTTGTTTTGGTAAGTGAAATATAAACAGAAATGTCCTTTCATTTCTATGTAGAAGCTTTAAGAGTCAGGGAGCACTGAATTTTGATCTCCTCTTTCTTCTGATACACCGACCAGCACATCATTGAAAGATGGAGACTTTCCATTAGGTTAGAATCAGGCAAGAGAAGGATGGTGGAACAAAGCTTCCGGCTGACTCTCAAAACATAGACTTTTGTCATTTTAACTCACAGAGATTTGAGCTTTGTTACTAGCCTAACCTAGTATACACTGTCTGATGTTGTTGTTAATGTTGTTATTATCATTGCTATAGATGGACACCTCACCTTAGTTTCTGAGTTCTTAAAGAGAGTCGATACCCATTTGGTGAGGTAAGATGTCTCTTGAACTGCCAGTTAGTAGCAATGAGAATGGTATTAGCTTTTGAAGACTGTTATGGATTAAGTTTCATTGTATGCAATTTCCTTCCATAATAAGATTGAATTTTTACAATGACCCTGTGAAGGGAGTACCACTATCCTATTTTACACATGAGAGACGAGAGCTGAGATTTGAGTTTGAATCTTGACACACCCACCTAATCCCCTACTTGTGTGAACTGGTCTAAACTGCCAAAAAATTTTGTCCTATTACAAATCATGTTATTCTCTGTGAATGAAAAGAATGGCTTCCACAAAACAGCAATTTGGCATGGTTGGACACGAGAAGGTCAAAGAAAGTAAGGAAATGTAAAACTATTTAGAATCTTATGTTTAGGTTCTTCTTTATTTTTCATAAAGTTTAAAGATTCATCTGCTTTTATTTCCTTTTCCATTTTCTCTTGTTTATGTTTAAGAGTCCCTTGTTTGTCAGGAACAGTGAGTTAATTCTTGCTCTGGTCCTGGAGTGGCTAAACTGAAGTTAGGTGTGTCTAAGTGGAAGATGATTCATATTGATTTTTCTATTATCTGCCTCTTCCTATCCATGCTTCTTCTTTTGTTTCAGATCGTTTTTATCTGAAAGGTAACAATTTAGGAGAAATAATGGGAAAACTTTTCTCTGTCTTAACTTACCTCCACAGGGATGTTAGAAGTTAAAATTAATGAAGAGTAGTTTTTATTTTTGACAGACTCTGTACTATCCCCAACTTCCTAGTTACAAAGATGTACATTCCTGTAAGTATGAACCATGCTTAGCTATCAATCTGGGCTCAGTGGGGCTCATTGCAGCTCAAAGGGTACTTATACCAATATCCCCACTGGAGGGAATGGTTACAAGAAAGTGGAACTATCATGGAGAATTTCAGGTTTCTGTAATTCAGAAATTAAAACTATTTGTTATCTAAGGTACCCTAGAGCCTATCTTTAGCCATCCTCACTGGCATCATCATCCACCCATTTCACATCTTTATTATTTCCCCTGCAACACATTCCCTTCCCCAAGCTTAAACAGACTTGACTTTCGTACCCTGTAACAATATGACATGTTAAATTGGTGGCAAAAGAAAGTGCAAAGGTGGAAGGTGGGCCTGAGTAAGACTTATAGGACAGTGTACCAAGCCTGGCTTGAGTGAAGTATTTAATAACATCTATTGTTTAAAAGAAAAAAAGAAACCTGAATATGTATGAATGGTCTAGCTTACTACTCTACTTAAGATATAAAAATACAGCTGTTTTAATCTTTCTAAAATAACCTGAGCAACTACAACAATAATGGAATGAAAAAATTCTTCTGTGATTTGAGGGAGGTAGGGAATATATATATACACAGCCTTTTTGAATGTCCAATGTCCCTGAGAGAAGTGAAGTGACTTTGATCTCAGCACATCCTTTTCCTTTTTTCCCTTGAGGAGAGTTGCCGTCCAACTAAATGAAAGGGGGTGTTTTCTGGCTGGTTATTCTCTAGAAGCAGAGCTCAACAAGAGTCCTTCAGCAGAGTCCCGCTGTGTGTACAACTGCTCCTTGTTTATAGGCTGTGACCTTGGTCTTGCTCATGAACTTCCTTCTACATGGCCAAGGAGAGCAGTGTACACCATGAAGCTGAAGATGGTAACCCCAGAAGCTGGTCATGAAGACTTTGTAATGGCCACTTTGTCCTCTTTGCTTTCTCCTTAGAACAGAATCTGCCACAGAATATTCACCAGGGAGAGAATATTCTCTGGCTGAAGGCTGTGTGCACAATGCTATTACAGTCATTTTAGTGAGTGAGGCTACACAGAAAGATAAAAATTTTTTCTCTCTCGAATTTCACAGTAAGCAAAAATGGAACATTTCTTGCCATTTGAGCTTTAAAAACTCTTTAGGAGAGTCTACTGCATGATTCCATTTAGTAACCAGTGAAGCAATCTAATCTTATACCATAACCTTGGATTTCCTTGATCATTTCATTAAAAGTGGTCAATCTGGTACATTTTATTTTTGGAAGATACACTTGATAAAAAGTCTTCCTTTACATGATAGAATGATATTTTTGAAGTTATTACCTAATGAAATTGAAAGAGGCTTGCTCCTTGGAAAAAAAGCTATGACCAACCTAGACAGCATATTAAAAAGCAGAGACATTACTTTGCCAACAAAAGTCTGACTAGTCAAAGCTATGATTTTTCCAGTAGTCATGTATGGATGTGAGTAATTAGCCTCCAACTAATAAAAAAGAAAGAAAGAAAGAAAGAAAGAAAACTGAGCACCGAAGGATTGATGGTTTTGAACTGTGGTGGTGGAGAAGACTCTTGAGAGTCCCTTGGACTGCAAGGAGATCCAACCAGTCAATTCTAAAGGAAATCAGTTGAGAATATTTATTGGAAGGACTGATGCTGAAGCCAAAGCTTCAATACTTTGGCCACCTGATGTGAAGAACTGACTCATTTGAAACACCACTGATGCTGGGAAAGATTGAAGGTGGGAGGAGAAAGGGACTCCAGAGGATGAGATGTTTGGATGGCATCACCACCTCGGTGGACATGAGTTTGAGCAAGCTCCAGAAGTTGGTGATGGACAGGGAGGCCTGGTGTGCTTCAGTCCATGGGGTTGCAAAGAGTCGGACACAACAGAATGGCTGAACTGAACTGCATGATTTTTATACTCGGATGTATTTTGGGGGAGATGAATTTTCAAATACATTTGAGAAATAAAGTCAAAGTGAAAGTCACTCAGTTGTGTCCAACTTTTTGTGACTCCACTGAGTATACATCCCATGGAATTCTCCAGGCCAGAACACTGGAGTGGGTAGCCTTTCCCTTCTCCAGGGGATCTTCCCAAACCAGGGATCTAATCCAGGTCTCCCGCATTGCAGGCAGATTCTTTACCAGCTGAGCCATAAGGCAAACCCTTTGAGAAATAAAGTTTCTATGAATTTCTCTCTGTCTCAAAATCTGGAAGAAATCAGTGAGTTAGTTGAATGTTATGTGAGAAGCAGAAAAAGGCAACCCTGAAACTCCATGTCAATGTAATTGTTTCAGAGACAGTCAGCTTTTCCTGTGGCCTCTAAGAAGAGTTCAAAGGTTAACAGAGAGAGCTGACATCTCCAAAATGGGTGTATCATAGCCGAAAGGCTGTCTGGATCATAAACTGAGTACCAGATAAAGATACAGACATTTTGTCAGACACACTTATTCATTGACCAGAGCCTGGTGAAGACAAGTTAAGTCTCAGTAGATACCCACTTCAAACAATGGAAAGGTCATGGAAGAGATGTATTTCCTGAAGCAAGGATTTTTTACATAAAGCATGCAAAGTCTACCTCTTAACCTAAGGTAGAAAAGGGAGATGGAAACAATTCTGACTTCACTGAAGTTTAAATCTGAAAACAAGATACTGAAGCACCTGGGTTTACCCAGAAATGGCGAGGATTATAGGTTATGACATCAACTAAAATGAGGGTTCAATAGAGAGGTTGACTTTCAGAAAAATAATAAAATAATGATAGCTGCTTTTTTTTTTTTTTATTTTGCACATCTGAGTATGTCTTGAAAAATGTTATACCTGTTATATATTGAATTGAAACTGACCTCTCCAATTTTTCTTTATTGATCTTTATGGTACCTTCTGGAATCATTAAAATATCCTTTTCCACATGACAGCTCTACATAAACTGAAGCTAACTCTAATGTTTTCACTAAGTCACTTCTCCAGGATGAACATGGGCAGTTTAATCCAGCTGAGAATCTTTGATTGCCAAAACCTTCAGCATTTTATCCTCTTAGAACAAAGTATAAAAAATATATACCAAGGAGTTTTAAAAGCAATCCCAAGGCTTTGGAACTGATCCTTAAGATTTTTTGACTCAGTCGTTCTGGGGTAGGACCCAGATCTGAGGCCATGATACTAACGTGCAAATGCTCTTAGAGATCAGAATACAGTTGTTGATGTTGTTCAGTCATTCAGTCATGTCCAACTCTTTGTGACCCCATGGACTGCAGCACACCAGGCTTCCCTATCCTTCTCCATCTCCCAGAGCTTGCTCAAACTCATGCCCATTGAGTCGTTGATGTCATCTGACATCTCATTCTTTATCATCCACTTCTCATGCCTTCAAACTTTCCCAGCAGCAGGGTCTTTTTTAAAAAGTCAGCGATTCACATCAGGTGGCCAAAGTATTGGATCTTCAGCTTCAGAATTGGTTCTTCCAATGAATATTCAGGATTGATTTCCTTTAGGATTGACTGGTTGGGTATCCTTGCAGTCCAAGGGACTCTGAAGAGTTTTTTCCAACACCACAGTTCAAAAGCATTAATTCTTTGGCATTCATCTTTCTTTATGGTCCAACT